>NW_022060604.1:0-660248 GCF_003285725.1 Scaptodrosophila lebanonensis | reverse complement strand
CCTCTGCGATTCTCATACCAAGTACCTAAGCGCTGGCAAACCGCGAATTAATTTGTGAAATTTCTGAGAAATGAAATTAAAATAGTGTGGGCGCCTCTGCGTTTCTCATACCAAGTACCAAGCGCTGGCAAATCGAGAATTAAAATGAAATCATTATATTGTAAAATTAAATAATGGAAAAAATCAAACTAAAAAATTCCGGACGCTCAACTCTGCGATTCTCATACCAAGTACCTAAGCGCTGACAAATCGAGAATTATTTCTGAAAAATCAAATTAAAATATTGTGCACTCCTCGACGATTCTCATACCAAGTGCCTAAGCGCTGGCACATCGAGAATTAATTTGTGAAATTTCTGAAATATGAAATTAAAATATTGTGCACGCCTCCTAAGCGCTGGCAAACCGCGAATTAATTTGTGAAATTTCTGAGAAAACAAATTAAAATAGTGTGGGCGCCTCTGCGTTTCTCATACCAAGTACCAAGCGCTGGCAAATCGAGAATTAAAATGAAATCATTATATTGTAAAATTAAATAATGGAAAAAATCAAATTAAAAAATTCCGGACGCCCTCCTCTGCGATTCTCATACCAAGTACCTAAGCGCTGGCAAACCATGAATTAATTTGTGAAATTTCTGAAAAATCAAATTAAAATAGTGTGGACAACTCCTCTGCGATTCTCATACCAAGTACGTAAGCGCTGGTAAATCGAGAATTAAATTGTGAAATGTGTGAAAAATAAAATTAAAATAGTGTGGACGCCTTCCTCTGCGATGCTCATACCAAGTGCCTAAGCGCTGGCAAACCGCGAATTAATTTGTGAAATTTCTGAAAAATGAAATTAAAATAGTGTGGACCCCCTCCTCTGCGATTCTCATACCAAGTACCTAAGCGCTGGCACATCGATAATTAATTTGTGAAATTTCTGAAAAATCAAATAAAAATAGTGTGGACGCCTTCCTCTGCGATTCTCATACCAAGTGCCTAAGCGCTGGCAAACCGCGAATTAATTTGTGAAATTTCTGAAAAATGAAATTAAAATAGTGTGGGCGCCTCTGCGTTTCTCATACCAAGTACCAAGCGCTGGCAAATCGAGAAGTAAATTGTGAAATGTGTGAAAAATTAAATTAAAATATTGTGGACGCCTTCCTCTGCGATTCTCATACCAAGTATCTGAGCTGTGGCAAATAGAGTATTAAAATAAAATCGTTATATTGTAAAATTAAATAATGAAAAAAATCAAATTAAAAAATTCCGGACGCCCTCCTCTGCGCTTCTCATACCAAGTACCAAGCGCTGGCAAATCGAGAATTAAAATGAAATCATTATATTGTAAAATTAAATAATGGAAAAAATCAAATTAAAAAATTCCGGGCGCCCCCCTCTGCGATTCTCATTCCAAGTACCTAAGCGCTGGCAAATTCATAATTAAATTGTGAAATGTCTTTAAAATATAATAATTGTATTGTGAAATTAAATAATGAAATTTCTGAAAAATATAATTAAAATATTGTGGACGCCCTCCTCTGCGATACTCATACAAAGAACCTAAGCGCTGGCACATCGATAATTAATTTGTGAACATTCTGAAAAATGAAATTAAAATATTGTGGACGCCTTCCTCTGCGATTCTCATACCAAGTGCCTAAGCGCTGGCACATCGAGAATTAATTTGTGAAATTTCTGAAATATGAAATTAAAATATTGTGCACGCCTCTGCGATTCTCATACCAAGTACCTAAGCGCTGGCAAACCGCGAATTAATTTGTGAAATTTCTGAGAAATGAAAATAAAATAGTGTACCAAGTACCAAGCGCTGGCAAATCGAGAATTAAAATGAAATCATTATATTGTAAAATTAAATAATGGAAAAAATCAAATTACAAAATTCCGGACGCACCCCTCTGCGATTCTCATTCCAAGTACCTAAGCGCTGGCAAATTCATAATTAAATTGTGAAAAGTCTTTAAAATATAATAATTGTATTGTGAAATTAAATAATGAAATTTCTGAAAAATATAATTAAAATATTGTGGACGCCTTCCTCTGCGATTCTCATACCAAGTGCCTAAGCGCTTTCACATCGAGAATTAATTTGTGAAATTTCTGAAATATGAAATTAAAATATTGTGCACGCCTCTGCGATTCTCATACCAAGTACCTAAGCGCTGGCAAACCGCGAATTAATTTGTGAAATTTCTGAGAAATGAAAATAAAATAGTGTACCAAGTACCAAGCGCTGGCAAATCGAGAATTAAAATGAAATCATTATATTGTAAAATTAAATAATGGAAAAAATCAAATTACAAAATTCCGGACGCACCCCTCTGCGATTCTCATTCCAAGTACCTAAGCGCTGGCAAATTCATAATTAAATTGTGAAAAGTCTTTAAAATATAATAATTGTATTGTGAAATTAAATAATGAAATTTCTGAAAAATATAATTAAAATATTGTGGACGCCCTCCTCTGCGATACTCATACAAAGAAAATAAGCGCTGGCACAGCGATAATTAATTTGTGAAAATTCTGAAAAATGAAATTAAAATATTGTGGACGCCTTCCTCTGCGATTCTCATACCAAGTGCCTAAGCGCTGGCACATCGAGAATTAATTTGTGAAATTTCTGAAATATGAAATTAAAATATTGTGCACGCCTCTGCGATTCTCATACCAAGAACCTAAGCGCTGGCAAACCATGAATTAATTTGTGAAATTTCTGAAAAATCAAATTAAAATAGTGTGGACGCCTCTGCGATTCTCATACCAAGTACCTAAGCGCTGGCAAACCGCGAATTAATTTGTGAAATTTCTGAGAAATGAAATTAAAATAGTGTGGGCGCCTCTGCGTTTCTCATACCAAGTACCAAGCGCTGGCAAATCGAGAATTAAAATGAAATCATTATATTGTAAAATTAAATAATGGAAAAAATCAAACTAAAAAATTCCGGACGCTCAACTCTGCGATTCTCATTCCAAGTACCTAAGCGCTGGCAAATTCGTAATTAAATTGTGAAAAGTCTTTAAAATATAATAATTGTATTGTGAAATTAAATAATGAAATTTCTGAAAAATGAAATTAAAATATTGTGGACGCCTTCCTCTGCGATTCTCATACCAAGTACCTAAGCGCTGACAAATCGAGAATTATTTCTGAAAAATCAAATTAAAATATTGTGCACTCCTCGACGATTCTCATACCAAGTGCCTAAGCGCTGGCACATCGAGAATTAATTTGTGAAATTTCTGAAATATGAAATTAAAATATTGTGCACGCCTCCTAAGCGCTGGCAAACCGCGAATTAATTTGTGAAATTTCTGAGAAATGAAATTAAAATAGTGTGGGCGCCTCTGCGTTTCTCATACCAAGTACCAAGCGCTGGCAAATCGAGAATTAAAATGAAATCATTATATTGTAAAATTAAATAATGGAAAAAATCAAATTAAAAAATTCCGGACGCCCTCCTCTGCGATTCTCATACCAAGTACCTAAGCGCTGGCAAACCATGAATTAATTTGTGAAATTTCTGAAAAATCAAATTAAAATAGTGTGGACAACTCCTCTGCGATTCTCATACCAAGTACGTAAGCGCTGGTAAATCGAGAATTAAATTGTGAAATGTGTGAAAAATAAAATTAAAATAGTGTGGACGCCTTCCTCTGCGATTCTCATACCAAGTACCTAAGCGCTGGCAAACCGCGAATTAATTTGTGAAATTTCTGAAAAATAAAATTAAAATAGTGTGGGCGCCTCTGCGTTTCTCATACCAAGTACCAAGCGCTGGCAAATCGAGAAGTAAATTGTGAAATGTGTGAAAATTTAAATTAAAATATTGTGGACGCCTTCCTCTGCGATTCTCATACCAAGTATCTGAGCGATGGCACATCGATAATTAATTTGTGAAATTTCTGAAAAATCAAATTAAAATAGTGTGGACGCCTTCCTCTGCGATTCTCATACCAAGTGCCTAAGCGCTGGCAAACCGCGAATTAATTTGTGAAATTTCTGAAAAATGAAATTAAAGTATTGTGGACGCCCTCCTCTGCTATTCTCGATCCAAGTACCTAGCAAATCGAGAATTAAATTGCGAAATTTCTGAAAAATCAAATTAAAGTATTGTGGACGCCCTCCTCTGCGATTCTCATACCAAGTACCTAAGCGGTGGCAAATTCATAATTAAATTGTGAAAAGTCTTTAAAATATAATAATTGTATTGTGAAATTAAATAATGAAATTTCTGAAAAATATAATTAAAATATTGTGGACGCCCTCCTCTGCGATACTCATACAAAGTACCTAAGCGCTGGCACATCGATAATTAATTTGTGAAATTACTGAAAAATGAAATTAAAATAGTGTGGACGCCTTCCTCTGCGATTCTCATACCCAGTGCCTAAGCGCTGGCAAATCGAGAATTAAATTGTGTAATTTCTGAAAAATGAAATTAAAGTATTGTGGACGCCCTCCTCTGCTATTCTCGATCCAAGTACCTAGCAAATCGAGAATTAAATTGCGAAATTTCTGAAAAATCAAATTAAAGTATTGTGGACGCCCTCCTCTGCGATTCTCATACCAAGTACCTAAGCGCTGGCAAATTCATAATTAAATTGTGAAAAGTCTTTGAAATATAATAATTGTATTGTGAAATTAAATAATGAAATTTCTGAAAAATATAATTAAAATATTGTGGACGCCCTCCTCTGCAATACTCATACAAAGTACCTAAGCGCTGGCACATCGATAATTAATTTGTGAAATTACTGAAAAATGAAATTAAAATAGTGTGGACGCCTTCCTCTGCGATTCTCATACCAAGTGCCTAAGCGCTGGCAAACCGCGAATTAATTTGTGAAATTTCTGAAAAATGAAATTAAAATAGTGTGGACGCCCTCCTCTGCGATTCTCATACCAAGTACCTGAGCGCTGGCAAATCGAGAATTAAATTGTGAAATTTCTGAAAAATGAAATTAAAGTATTGTGGACGCCCTCCCCTGCGTGTCTCATATCAAGTACCTAAGCGATGGCAACTCGAGAATTAAATTGTGAAATTTCTGAAAAATGAAATTAAAGTATTGTGGACGCCCTCCCCTGCGTGTCTCATACCAAGTACCTAAGCGCTGGCAACTCGAGAATTAAATTGTGAAATGTGTGAAAAATGAATTATCTTTATTATGAAATTAAATTGAGAAATTTCTGAAAAATCAAATTAAAATATTGTGCACGCCCCTGCGATTCTCATACCAAGTACCTAAGCGCTGGCAAACCGCGAATTAATTTGTGAAATTTCTGAAAAATGAAATTAAAATAGTGTGGACGCCTCTGCGATTCTCATACCAAGTACCTAAGCGCTGGCAAACCGCGAATTAATTTGTGAAATTACTGAAAAATGAAATTAAAATAGTGTGGACGCCCTCCTCTGCGATACTCATACAAAGTACCTAAGCGCTGGTAAATCGAGAATTAAATTGTGAAATGTGTGAAAATAAAATTAAAATAGTGTGGACGCCTTCCTCTGCGATGCTCATACCGAGTGCCTAAGCGCTGGCAAACCGCGAATTAATTTGTGAAATTTCTGAAAAATGAAATAAAAATAGTGTGGACGCCCTCCTCTGCGATTCTCATTCCAAGTACCTAAGCGCTGGCAAATTCATAATTAAATTGTGAAAAGTCTTTAAAATATAATAATTGTATTGTGAAATTAAATAATGAAATTTCTGAAAAATATAATTAAAATATTGTGGACGCCCTCCTCTGCGATACTCATACAAAGAACCTAAGCGCTGGCACATCGATAATTAATTTGTGAACATTCTGAGAAATGAAATTAAAATATTGTGGACGCCTTCCTCTGCGATTCTCATACCAAGTGCCTAAGCGCTGGCACATCGAGAATTAATTTGTGAAATTTCTGAAATATGAAATTAAAATATTGTGCACGCCTCTGCGATTCTCATACCAAGTACCTAAGCGCTGGCACATCGATAATTAATTTGTGAAATTTCTGAAAAATCAAATTAAAATAGTGTGGACGCCTTCCTCTGCGATTCTCATACCAAGTGCCTAAGCGCTGGCAAACCGCGAATTAATTTGTGAAATTTCTGAAAAATGAAATTAAAATAGTGTGGGCGCCTCTGCGTTTCTCATACCAAGTACCAAGCGCTGGCAAATCGAGAAGTAAATTGTGAAATGTGTGAAAAATTAAATTAAAATATTGTGGACGCCTTCCTCTGCGATTCTCATACCAAGTATCTGAGCGATGGCAAATAGAGTATTAAAATAAAATCGTTATATTGTAAAATTAAATAATGAAAAAAATCAAATTAAAAAATTCCGGACGCCCTCCTCTGCGCTTCTCATTCCAAGTACCTAAGCGCTGGCAAATTCATAATTAAATTGTGAAAAGTCTTTAAAATATAATAATTGTATTGTGAAATTAAATAATGAAATTTCTGAAAAATATAATTAAAATATTGTGGACGCCCTCCTCTGCGATACTCATACAAAGTACCTAAGCGCTGGCACATCGATAATTAATTTGTGAAATTACTGAAAAATGAAATTAAAATAGTGTGGACGCCTTCCTCTGCGATTCTCATACCAAGTGCCTAAGCGCTGGCAAATCGAGAATTAAATTGTGTAATTTCTGAAAAATGAAATTAAAGTATTGTGGACGCCCTCCTCTGCTATTCTCGATCCAAGTACCTAGCAAATCGAGAATTAAATTGCGAAATTTCTGAAAAATCAAATTAAAGTATTGTGGACGCCCTCCTCTGCGATTCTCATACCAAGTACCTAAGCGGTGGCAAATTCATAATTAAATTGTGAAAAGTCTTTGAAATATAATAATTGTATTGTGAAATTAAATAATGAAATTTCTGAAAAATATAATGAAAATATTGTGGACGCCCTCCTCTGCGATACTCATACAAAGTACCTACGCGCTGGCACATCGATAATTAATTTGTGAAATTACTGAAAAATGAAATTAAAATAGTGTGGACGCCTTCCTCTGCGATTCTCATACCAAGTGCCTAAGCGCTGGCAAACCGCGAATTAATTTGTGAAATTTCTGAAAAATGAAATTAAAATAGTGTGGACGCCCTCCTCTGCGATTCTCATACCAAGTACCTGAGCGCTGGCAAATCGAGAATTAAATTGTGAAATTTCTGAAAAATGAAATTAAAGTATTGTGGACGCCCTCCCCTGCGTGTCTCATATCAAGTACCTAAGCGATGGCAACTCGAGAATTAAATTGTGAAATTTCTGAAAAATGAAATTAAAGTATTGTGGACGCCCTCCCCTGCGTGTCTCATACCAAGTACCTAAGCGCTGGCAACTCGAGAATTAAATTGTGAAATGTGTGAAAAATGAATTATCTTTATTATGAAATTAAATTGAGAAATTTCTGAAAAATCAAATTAAAATATTGTGCACGCCCCTGCGATTCTCATACCAAGTACCTAAGCGCTGGCAAACCGCGAATTAATTTGTGAAATTTCTGAAAAATGAAATTAAAATAGTGTGGACGCCTCTGCGATTCTCATACCAAGTACCTAAGCGCTGGCAAACCGCGAATTAATTTGTGAAATTACTGAAAAATGAAATTAAAATAGTGTGGACGCCCTCCTCTGCGATACTCATACAAAGTACCTAAGCGCTGGTAAATCGAGAATTAAATTGTGAAATGTGTGAAAATAAAATTAAAATAGTGTGGACGCCTTCCTCTGCGATGCTCATACCGAGTGCCTAAGCGCTGGCAAACCATGAATTAATTTGTGAAATTTCTGAAAAATGAAATTAAAATAGTGTGGACAACTCCTCTGCGATTCTCATACCAAGTACCTAAGCGCTGACAAATCGAGAATTATTTCTGAAAAATGAAATTAAAATATTGTGCACTCCTCGACGATTCTCATACCAAGTGCCTAAGCGCTGGCACATCGAGAATTAATTTGTGAAATTTCTGAAATATGAAATTAAAATATTGTGCACGCCTCTGCGATTCTCATACCAAGTACCTAAGCGCTGGCAAAACGTGAATTACACTGTGTTATTTCTGAAAAATCTAATTTAAATATTGTGTGCGCCTTCCTCTGCGATTCTCATACCAAGTACCTAAGCGCTGGCAAATCGAGAATTAAATTGTGAAATTACTGAAAAATGAAATTAAAATAGTGTGGACGCCTTCCTCTGCGATTCTCATACCAAGTGCCTAAGCGATGGCAAATCGAGAATTAAATTGTGAAATGTGTGAAAAATGAATTAACTTTTATTCAGAGTAGAGTTTATTTGTGACTGACGATCGATTAAGCATAAGAGAGAGAACTGCTCGCAGGCAGAAATAAAGAACAGTTAGATGGGTATGCAAAACATAAAGAACAAAGAGACAATGCGTTGCACACAAGTATACATATACTTCGAACAACTTTATGATGAAAATATATAGCGAAATTTCTGAAAAACTAAATTTAAATATTGTGGACGCCCTCCTCTGCGATACTCATACAAAGTACCTAAGCGCTGGCACATCGAGAATTAATTTGTGAAATTACTGAAAAATTAAATTAAAATAGTGTGGACGCCTTCCTCTGCGATTCTCATACCAAGTGCCTAAGCGCTGGTAAATCGAGAATTAAATTGTAAAATGTGTGAAAAATGAATTAACTTTATTATGAAAATAAATAGCGAAATTTCTGAAAAATAAATTTAAATATTGTGGACGCCCTCCTGTGCGATACTCATACAAAGTACCAAAGCGCTGGCAAATCGAGAATTAAATTGTGAAATGAGTGAAAAATGAATTAACTTTATTATGAAAATAAATAGCGAAATTTCTGAAAAACTAAATTTAAATATTGTGGACGCCCTCCTCTGCGATACTCATACAAAGTACCTAAGCGCTGGCAAATCGAGAATTAATTTGTGAAATTACTGAAAAATGAAATTAAAATAGTGTGGACGCCTTCCTCTGCGATTCTCATACCAAGTGCCTAAGCGCTGGCAAATCGAGAATTAAATTGTGAAATGTGTGAAAAATTAAATTAAAGTATATTGTGGACGCCTCTGCGATTCTTATACCAAGTACCTAAGCGATGGCAAATCGAGAATTAAAATGTGCTATGTGTGAAAAATGAATTAACTTTATTATGAAATTAAATAACGCAAGTTCTGAATAATTAAATTTAAATATTGTGGACGCCCTCCCCTGCGATTCTCATACCAAGTACCTAAGCGCTGGCAAATCGAGAATTAAATTGTGAAATTTGTGAAAAATGAATTAACTTTATTATGAAATTAAATAACGCAAGTTCTGAATAATTAAATTTAAATATTGTGGACGCCCTCCTCTGCGATTATCATACCAAGTACCTAAGCGCTGGCAAATCGAGAATAAATTTCTGAAATTACTGAAAAATTAAATTAAAATAGTGTGGACGCCTTCCTCTGCGATTCTCATACCAAGTGCCTAAGCGCTGGCAAATCGAGATTTAAATTGTGAAATGTGTGAAAAATGAATTAACTTTATTATGAAAATAAATAGCGAAATTTCTGAAAAATTAAATTTACAAATTGTGGACGCCCTCCTCTGCGATACTCATACAAAGTACCTAAGCGCTGGCAAATCGAGAATTAATTTGTGAAATTACTGAAAAATGAAATTAAAATAGTGTGGACGCCTTCCTCTGCGATTCTCATACCAAGTGCCTAAGCGCTGGCAAATCGAGAATTAAATTGTGAAATGTGTGAAAAATTAAATTAAAGTATATTGTGGACGCCTCTGCGATTCTTATACCAAGTACCTAAGCGCTGGCAAATCGAGAATTAAATTGTGAAATTTGTGAAAAATGAATTAACTTTATTATGAAATTAAATAACGCAAGTTCTGAATAATTAAATTTAAATATTGTGGACGCCCTCCTCTGCGATTATCATACCAAGTACCTAAGCGCTGGCAAATCGAGAATAAATTTCTGAAATTACTGAAAAATTAAATTAAAATAGTGTGGACGCCTTCCTCTGCGATTCTCATACCAAGTGCCTAAGCGCTGGCAAATCGAGATTTAAATTGTGAAATGTGTGAAAAATGAATTAACTTTATTATGAAAATAAATAGCGAAATTTCTGAAAAATTAAATTTACAAATTGTGGACGCCCTCCTCTGCGATACTCGTACAAAGTACCTAAGCGCTGGCACATCGAGAATTAAATTGTGAAATGTGTGAAAAATTAAATTAAAGTATATTGTGGACGCCTCTCCGATTCTTATACCAAGTACCTAAGCGATGGCAAATCGAGAATTAAAATGTGAATTCACTTTATTATGAAATTAAATAGGAAATTTCTGAAAAATTTAATTTAATTATTGTGGGCGCTCTCCGCTGCGATACTCATACCAAGTACCTAACCGCTGGCAAATCGACAATTAAAATGAAATCATATTGTAAAATTAAATAATGGAAAAAATCAAATTAAAATATTGCGGGCGCCCTCCTCTCGATTCTCATACCAAGTACCTGAGCGTTGGCAAATCGAGAATTAAATTGTGAAATGTGTGAAAAATAAATTAACTTTATTATGAAATTAAATAGCGAAATTTCTGAAAAATTATATTTAATTATTGTGGGCGCGCTCTGCTGCGATACTCATACCAAGTACCTAAGCGCTGGCAAATCGACAATTAAATTGTGAAATGTGTGAAAAATTAAATTAAAATATTGTGGACGCCTCTGCGATTCTCATACCTGAGCGTTGGCAAATCAAGAATTAAATTGTGAAAAATGTGAAAAACGAATTAACTTTATTATGAAATTAAATAACGAAATTACTGAAAAATTAAATTAAAATATTGTGGACGCCCTCCTCTGCGATACTCATACAAAGTACCTAAGCGCTGGCACATCGAGAATTAATTTGTGAAATTACTGAAAAATTAAATTAAAATAGTGTGGACGCCTTCCTCTGCGATTCTCATACCAAGTGCCTAAGCGCTGGCAAATCGAGAATTAAATTGTGAAATGTGTGAAAAATGAATTAAATTTATTATGAAAATAAATAGCGAAATTTCTGAAAAATTAAATTTAAATATTGTGGACGTCCTAATCTGCGATACTCATACAAAGTACCTAAGCGCTGGCACATCGAGAATTAATTTGTGAAATTACTGAAAAATGAAATTAAAGTATTGTGGACGCCCTCCCCTGCGTGTCTCATACCAAGTATCTAAGCGCTGGTAAATCGAGAATTAAATTGTGAAATGTGTGAAAAATGAAGTTAAAATATTGTGGGCGCCTTTCTCTGCGATTCTCATTCCAAGTACCTGAGCGTTGGCAAATAGAGAATTAAAATGAAATCGTTTTATTGTAAAATTAAATAATGAAAAAAATCAAATGAAAAATTTGCGGGCGCCCTTCTCTACGATTCTCATACCAAGTACCTAAGCGCTCGCAAACCGAGAATTAAATTGTGAAATGTGTGAAAAATTAAATTAGAATATTGTGGACGCCTTCCTCTGCGATTCTTATACCAAGTACCTAAGCGCTGGTAAATCGAGAATTAAATTGTGAAATGTGTGAAAAATGAAGTTAAAATATTGTGGACGTGATTCTCATACCAAGTATCTGAGCGTTGGCAAATCGAGAATTAAAATGAAATCATTATTTTGTAAAATTAAATAATGGAAAGAATCAAATTAAAATATTGCGGGCACCCTCTGCGATTCTCATACCAAGTACCTAAGCGATGGCAAATCGAGAATTAAAATGTGAAATGTGAATTCACTTTATTATGAAATTAAATAGGAAATTTCTGAAAAATTTAATTTAATTATTGTGGGCGCTCTCCGCTGCGATACTCATACCAAGTACCTAATCGCTGGCAAATCGACAATTAAAATGAAATCATATTGTAAAATTAAATAATGGAAAAAATCAAATTAAAATATTGCGGGCGCCCTCCTCTCGATTCTCATACCAAGTACCTGAGCGTTGGCAAATCGAGAATTAAATTGTGAAATGTGTGAAAAATAAATTAACTTTATTATGAAATTAAAAAGCGAAATTTCTGAAAAATTATATTTAATTATTGTGGGCGCGCTCTGCTGCGATACTCATACCAAGTACCTAAGCGCTGGCAAATCGACAATTAAATTGTGAAATGTGTGAAAAATTAAATTAAAATATTGTGGACGCCTCTGCGATTCTCATACCTGAGCGTTGGCAAATCAAGAATTAAATTGTGAAAAATGTGAAAAACGAATTAACTTTATTATGAAATTAAATAACGAAATTACTGAAAAATTAAATTAAAATATTGCGGGCGCCCTTCTCTACGATTCTCATACCAAGTACCTAAGCGCTCGCAAACCGAGAATTAAATTGTGAAATTTGTGAAAAATTAAATTAGAATATTGTGGACGCCTTCCTCTGCGATTCTTATACCAAGTACCTAAGCGCTGGTAAATCGAGAATTAAATTGTGAAATGTGTGAAAAATGAAGTTAAAATATTGTGGGCGCCTTTCTCTGCGATTCTGATTCCAAGTACCTGAGCGTTGGCAAATAGAGAATTAAAATGAAATCGTTTTATTGTAAAATTAAATAATGAAAAAAATCAAATGAAAATATTACGGGCGCCCTTCTCTGCGATTCTCATACCAAGTACCTAAGCGTTGGCAAATCGAGAATTAAATTGTGAAATGTGTGAAAAATGAATTAACTTTATTATGAAACTAGCAGGTATTGCCCGTCTTAACCCGGCTCAATATAATGTTTCCAATTGTATTTATTTTGTGTGTGCATAACCTACCCATATGTTTTCACCTTATAAGTTACCAGTAGGAAGGCATTTAAGGTATTTAAATGAACATTTTCTGTTCTTGACAAAAAATTGTTCAGTAGTCCGTTACATTTTTGTTCTTGCCAAACTATTTCTTTAAGCGAACATGACCACTATAACTAATATTTTTTTAAACCTCCCCCCTTTGGAGTTAGAATTTTCCAAAAGCCTTTCTTAGTGTGCTCCTACACTATGATGGATACTATGAAAGGATACTTGAGTCCAAATTTCATCTTTTACCGTTTGGGCTTTGCGTTGATCACCAATTAGTCAGGACAATCTGTTTTATATATAGAGATAACGCAACGTTTTATGATAGACTATGTTCAAAAAAGGGGAATAATTATAAGGGTATATCCTAATTTTAAATTCACATTTGAGTCAATACGGTCACGCACAAACTCGGAATATGAAACACGGCACTCGTGTCAATGCCGTGCAGCGATGAGCCACGATCAAAAAGCACTGACAATTCTCATCTCAATTTGCTGGAGTAAAACTTTCGATAGTTGAAGCCACCGATACCATCAAAATATCGAAGTTTGAATGCAATAAGCAGAATATTTAAATAATAAAATCTAATTATTTATTGAGATCGATAAGAACAAATCATATACATACATACATCTGCCCGCAATGCGAAGCAGAATATGCGTAGCTCCGTTATTCGGTTTCTGCTTTACTATCGCATACGCAGTCGTTGCTTAGCGACGGTAACTGTAAACTTTTGGCGTTTTGCCTTTGCAATTAACATTAAATGGTCAAAACGAAAGAAGATGAGCGAGCCAACAACTTGAAGTTGTTGTTGTTGTTTTGTATTTACATGCTTCATACATATACAGGCATAGATACATATGCTTGTACATATGTATGTATGCATGGGCACACATAGACACGAACTGTTCCCAACTATTTGATATTTGATATATGGCAAGTAAAAAACATATTGCTATATTTTAATCGTTGAATGCCAATTTGTTGATATAGTTATGTTGATTTCATTACCCAAATTTGAAATCGATCGGACAAAAGTTATAACACAAACTATTCATTTGAAAAAGTGAATAAATATTAAAACCCCAATAATAAAATTAAATGCGATATATCGAAAATATCGATACTTGTGTTGATATATCGTAATACATGTCGAATACAAATACATCGAAAAACATCGTTTGAGAGTTATTGATTATAATACTGTATTCGATTGTTCACTGTACACATACATACATACATACAAATTTATTTGTATGTGTACTGTAACTGTAAACTTTTGGCATTTTGCGTATGTAATGAACAGGCGTAAATGATCAAAACGAAAGAAGATTTGCGAGCCAATAACTTGAAGTTGTTGTTGTTGTTTTAAAAATTCTGATTTGAAACCATAGAAAACAATTTTTTACAATTAAACAACAGTGTTCGATAGCCCACTGCATACTTGTACATACAAACCTATATATGTATATAGGAATGTATGAACGTACATACATACTTATTGATGTACATACATACATATGTACATGCTATACATACAGACGTATGTACGTATGTAATACATATGGTGCTGGCGTAATTCATAATGCGAAATTCTTTCTAAGGGGAGCAATGTCCCCCCTGCCCAACCTGCGTACGCCCTTGTAGTCCGTTGTCCTAAAAACCCCTTATGCAAAATGTACTAAACAAAGAAAAAATAGCATAAAAATGTTTATGTTATAATGTTAATAATTTTTAATTAATTAACATTTCTTGCCCTGTCAGTGCAAGACGAATGTACTTTTGTACATACATATGTATGTATGTATGTACATACATGTGTACAAATGAACATTCACACATTAGTGTCTCACATTTTGCTTTGGCTACTTCAACCGTTTACACGCAACTACACGAACAGCTGCTTGTATGTATGTATGTATGTGTGTGTGTGTGTATGTATACTTAGTTGTCCTCAACTGTTTGATATTTTGTATTGTTTGTTCTACCTGCATTTGTAAAATGCATATTTTAAAAATCGTTAAATGCAAAGTTGTAATTTTAGTTACGTAGATTATATTACCCAAATTTGAAATCGATCTGACAAAATTTATAACACAAACTTTTCATTTGAAAAAATGAATAAATATTAAAACCCCAATAATTCAAGCTCCAACACAAACTTTGAAAAACCGAGTATGCCGTTTTGTTTGTATTCTTTTATTTATATATATAAAACAGTTTGTCCTGACTGACTGACTGATTGGCAATCAACGCACAGCCCAAACGGTAAGAGCTAGGAAGTTGAAATTTGGACACAAGATCCCTCTTATAGTGAAAGTGAGCACTAAGAATGGGTTTTGGAAAATTCGAACGCCAAAGGGGGGAAAACGGGCTCCAACGTTTGTATGAAAAATCTACAATTTTCATCCAATTAACTTCAAACTTAATTTGTATACTCTCAAAAAGAATAAAAGAAAAACTGTATACTTGGTTTTTCACCATTTTTCCTGGGGCATGAAAAAAGGGGGGTTTTCCGTGGAAAAATTGAAACACAATCAACACCCCACAGCCCAAACGGTAAAAGCTAGGAAACTGAATTTGAACTGAATTTGGGCTCAAGTATCCTATCATGGTGTAGATGCGCACTAAGAAGGGATTTTGGAAAATTCGAGCTCCAAAGGGGGGAAAAGTAGCTCCAAAGTTTGTTTGAAAATTCTGCATTTTTGAATCGATCAACTTTAAATTTAGGTTTTATAATCTACTAGCAGGTATTGCCCGTCATAATCCGGCTCAATATAATGATTCCAATTGTATTTATTTTGTGTGTGCATAACCTACCCATATGTTTTCACCTTATAAGTAAGTTACCAGTAGGAAGGCATTTAAGGTATTTAAATGAACATTTTCTGTTCTTGACAAAAAATTGTTCAGTAGTCCGTTACATTTTTGTTCTTGCCAAACTATTTCGTTAAACGAACATGACCACTATAACTAATATTTTTTAAAGCTCGTTTTCCCCCCTTTGGAGCTAGAATTTTCCAAAAGCCTTCCTAAGTGTGCTCCTACACTATGATCGATACTATGAAAGGATACTTGAGTCCAAATTTCATCTCCTACCGTTTGGGCTGTGCGTTGATCACCAACATTTTAAGATAGACTATGTGCAAAAAAGGGGAATAATTATAAGGGTATATCCTAATTTTAAATTCACATTTGAGTCTTTTCGTGCCATATTGAGTCAATGCGGTCACGCACAAACTCGGAATATGAAACACGGCACTCGTGTCAATGCCGTGCAGCGATGAGCCACGATCAAAAAGCACTGACAATTCTCATCTCAATTTGCTGGAGTAAAACTTTCGATAGTTGAAGCCACCGATACCATCAAAATATCGAAGTTTGAATGCAATAAGCAGAATATTTAAATAATAAAATCTAATTATTTATTGAGATCGATAAGAACAAATCATATACATACATACATCTGCCCGCAATGCGAAGCAGAATATGCGTAGCTCCGTTATTCGGTTTCTGCTTTACTATCGCATACGCAGTCGTTGCTTAGCGACGGTAACTGTAAACTTTTGGCGTTTTGCCTTTGCAATTAACATTAAATGGTCAAAACGAAAGAAGATGAGCGAGCCAACAACTTGAAGTTGTTGTTGTTGTTTTGTATTTACATGCTTCATACATATACAGGCATAGATACATATGCTTGTACATATGTATGTATGCATGGGCACACATAGACACGAACTGTTCCCAACTATTTGATATTTGATATATGGCAAGTAAAAAACATATTGCTATATTTTAATCGTTGAATGCCAATTTGTTGATATAGTTATGTTGATTTCATTACCCAAATTTGAAATCGATCGGACAAAAGTTATAACACAAACTATTCATTTGAAAAAGTGAATAAATATTAAAACCCCAATAATAAAATTAAATGCGATATATCGAAAATATCGATACTTGTGTTGATATATCGTAATACATGTCGAATACAAATACATCGAAAAACATCGTTTGAGAGTTATTGATTATAATACTGTATTCGATTGTTCACTGTACACATACATACATACATACAAATTTATTTGTATGTGTACTGTAACTGTAAACTTTTGGCATTTTGCGTATGTAATGAACAGGCGTAAATGATCAAAACGAAAGAAGATTTGCGAGCCAATAACTTGAAGTTGTTGTTGTTGTTTTAAAAATTCTGATTTGAAACCATAGAAAACAATTTTTTACAATTAAACAACAGTGTTCGATAGCCCACTGCATACTTGTACATACAAACCTATATATGTATATAGGAATGTATGAACGTACATACATACTTATTGATGTACATACATACATATGTACATGCTATACATACAGACGTATGTACGTATGTAATACATATGGTGCTGGCGTAATTCATAATGCGAAATTCTTTCTAAGGGGAGCAATGTCCCCCCTGCCCAACCTGCGTACGCCCTTGTAGTCCGTTGTCCTAAAAACCCCTTATGCAAAATGTACTAAACAAAGAAAAAATAGCATAAAAATGTTTATGTTATAATGTTAATAATTTTTAATTAATTAACATTTCTTGCCCTGTCAGTGCAAGACGAATGTACTTTTGTACATACATATGTATGTATGTATGTACATACATGTGTACAAATGAACATTCACACATTAGTGTCTCACATTTTGCTTTGGCTACTTCAACCGTTTACACGCAACTACACGAACAGCTGCTTGTATGTATGTATGTATGTGTGTGTGTGTGTATGTATACTTAGTTGTCCTCAACTGTTTGATATTTTGTATTGTTTGTTCTACCTGCATTTGTAAAATGCATATTTTAAAAATCGTTAAATGCAAAGTTGTAATTTTAGTTACGTAGATTATATTACCCAAATTTGAAATCGATCTGACAAAATTTATAACACAAACTTTTCATTTGAAAAAATGAATAAATATTAAAACCCCAATAATTCAAGCTCCAACACAAACTTTGAAAAACCGAGTATGCCGTTTTGTTTGTATTCTTTTATTTATATATATAAAACAGTTTGTCCTGACTGACTGACTGATTGGCAATCAACGCACAGCCCAAACGGTAAGAGCTAGGAAGTTGAAATTTGGACACAAGATCCCTCTTATAGTGAAAGTGAGCACTAAGAATGGGTTTTGGAAAATTCGAACGCCAAAGGGGGGAAAACGGGCTCCAACGTTTGTATGAAAAATCTACAATTTTCATCCAATTAACTTCAAACTTAATTTGTATACTCTCAAAAAGAATAAAAGAAAAACTGTATACTTGGTTTTTCACCATTTTTCCTGGGGCATGAAAAAAGGGGGGTTTTCCGTGGAAAAATTGAAACACAATCAACACCCCACAGCCCAAACGGTAAAAGCTAGGAAACTGAATTTGAACTGAATTTGGGCTCAAGTATCCTATCATGGTGTAGATGCGCACTAAGAAGGGATTTTGGAAAATTCGAGCTCCAAAGGGGGGAAAAGTAGCTCCAAAGTTTGTTTGAAAATTCTGCATTTTTGAATCGATCAACTTTAAATTTAGGTTTTATAATCTACTAGCAGGTATTGCCCGTCATAATCCGGCTCAATATAATGATTCCAATTGTATTTATTTTGTGTGTGCATAACCTACCCATATGTTTTCACCTTATAAGTAAGTTACCAGTAGGAAGGCATTTAAGGTATTTAAATGAACATTTTCTGTTCTTGACAAAAAATTGTTCAGTAGTCCGTTACATTTTTGTTCTTGCCAAACTATTTCGTTAAACGAACATGACCACTATAACTAATATTTTTTAAAGCTCGTTTTCCCCCCTTTGGAGCTAGAATTTTCCAAAAGCCTTCCTAAGTGTGCTCCTACACTATGATCGATACTATGAAAGGATACTTGAGTCCAAATTTCATCTCCTACCGTTTGGGCTGTGCGTTGATCACCAACATTTTAAGATAGACTATGTGCAAAAAAGGGGAATAATTATAAGGGTATATCCTAATTTTAAATTCACATTTGAGTCTTTTCGTGCCATATTGAGTCAATGCGGTCACGCACAAACTCGGAATATGAAACACGGCACTCGTGTCAATGCCGTGCAGCGATGAGCCACGATCAAAAAGCACTGACAATTCTCATCTCAATTTGCTGGAGTAAAACTTTCGATAGTTGAAGCCACCGATACCATCAAAATATCGAAGTTTGAATGCAATAAGCAGAATATTTAAATAATAAAATCTAATTATTTATTGAGATCGATAAGAACAAATCATATACATACATACATCTGCCCGCAATGCGAAGCAGAATATGCGTAGCTCCGTTATTCGGTTTCTGCTTTACTATCGCATACGCAGTCGTTGCTTAGCGACGGTAACTGTAAACTTTTGGCGTTTTGCCTTTGCAATTAACATTAAATGGTCAAAACGAAAGAAGATGAGCGAGCCAACAACTTGAAGTTGTTGTTGTTGTTTTGTATTTACATGCTTCATACATATACAGGCATAGATACATATGCTTGTACATATGTATGTATGCATGGGCACACATAGACACGAACTGTTCCCAACTATTTGATATTTGATATATGGCAAGTAAAAAACATATTGCTATATTTTAATCGTTGAATGCCAATTTGTTGATATAATGTTGATTACATTACCCAAATTTGAAATCGATCGGACAAAATTTATAACACAAACTATTCATTTGAAAAAGTGAATAAATATTAAAACCCCAATAATAAAATTAAATGCGATATATCGAAAATATCGATACTTGTGTTGATATATCGTAATACATGTCGAATACAAATACAACGAAAAAAAAACGTTTGAGAGTTATTGATTATAATACTGTATTCGATTGTTCACTGTACACATATGTACATAAATACATACAAATGTATTTGCATGTGTACGGTAACTGTAAACTTTTGGCATTTTGCGTATGCAATTAACAGCCGTAAATGATCAAAACGAAAGAAGGTTTGCGAGCCAATAACTTGAAGTTGTTGTTTTAAAAATTCTGATTTGAAACCATAGAAAACTATTTTTTACAATTAAACAACAGTGTTCGATAGCCCACTGCATACTTGTACATACAAACCTATATATGTATATAGGAATGTATGAACGTACATACATACTTATTGATGTACATACATACATATGTACATGCTATACATACAGACGTATGTACGTATGTAATACATATGGTGCTGGCGTAATTCATAATGCGAAATTCTTTCTAAGGGGAGCAATGTCCCCCCTGCCCAACCTGCGTACGCCCTTGTAGTCCGTTGTCCTAAAAACCCCTTATGCCAAATGTAATAAACAAAGAAAAAATAACATAAAAATGTTTATGTTAATAATTTTTAATTAATTAACATTTCTTGCCCTGTCAGTGCAAGACGAATGTATTTTATACATATGTATGTATGTATGTATGTACTTACATTACACATTTTGCTTTGGCTACTTCAACCGTTTGCACGCAACTACACGAACAGCTGCTTGTATGTATGTATGTGTGTGTGTGTGTGTGTGTATGTATACTTAGTTGTCCCCAACTGTTTGATATTTTGTATTGTTTGTTCTGCCTGCATTTGTAAAATGCATATTTTAAAAATCTTTAAATGCAAAGTTGTAATTTCAGTTACGTAGATTATATTACCCAAATTTGAAATCGATCGGACAAAATTTATAACACAAACTTTTCATTTGAAAAAATGAATAAATATTAAAACCCCAATAATTCAAGCTCCAACACAAATTTCGAAAAACCGAGTATGCAGTTTTGTTTGTATTCTTTTATAGATTATAAAAACCAAATTTAAAGTTGATCGATTCAGAAATGCAGAATTTTCAAACAAACTTTGGAGCTCGAATTTTCCAAAATCCCTTCTTAGTGCGCATCTACACCATGATAGGATACTTGAGCCCAAATTTCAGTTTCCTAGCTTTTACCGTTTGGGCTGTGGGGTGTTGATTGTGTTTCAATTTTTCCACGGAAAACCCCCCTTTTTTCATGCCCCAGGAAAAATATTGAAAATCCAAGTATACAGTTTTTTTTGTATTCTTTTTGAGAATATACAAACTAAATTTGAAGTTAATCGAATAAAAATTGTAGATTTTTCATACAAACGTTGGAGCTCGTTTTCCCCCCTTTGGAGCTCGAATTTTCCGAAACCCCTTCTTACTATAAGAGGGATCTTGTGTCCAAATTTCAGCTTCCTAGCTCTTACCGTTTGGGCTGTGCGTTGATTGCCAATCAGTCAGTCAGTCAGTCAGGACAAACTGTTTTATATATATAGAGATTAAAAGCGAAATTTCTGAAAAATTAAATTTAATTAGTGTGGGCGCCCTCTGCTGCGATACTCATACCAAGTACCTAACCGCTGGCAAATAGAGAATTAAAATGAAATCGTTATATTGTAAAATTAAATAATGGAAAAAATCAAATTAAAATATTGCGGGCGCCCTCCTCTCGATTCTCATACCAAGTACCTAAGCGCTCGCAAACCGAGAATTAAATTGTGAAATGTGTGAAAAATTAAATTAGAATATTGTGGACGCCTTCCTCTGCGATTCTTATACCAAGTACCTAAGCGTTGGCAAATCGAGAATTAAATTGTGAAATGTGTGAAAAATTAAATTAAAGTATATTGTGGACGCCTCTGCGATTCTCATACCTGAGCGTTGGCACATCGAGAATTAATTTGTGAAATTACTGAAAAATGAAATTAAAGTATTGTGGACGCCCTCCCCTGCGTGTCTCATACCAAGTATCTAAGCGCTGGTAAATCGAGAATTAAATTGTGAAATGTGTGAAAAATGAAGTTAAAATATTGTGGGCGCCTTTCTCTGCGATTCTCATTCCAAGTACCTGAGCGTTGGCAAATAGAGAATTAAAATGAAATCGTTTTATTGTAAAATTAAATAATGAAAAAAATCAAATGAAAAATTTGCGGGCGCCCTTCTCTACGATTCTCATACCAAGTACCTAAGCGCTCGCAAACCGAGAATTAAATTGTGAAATGTGTGAAAAATTAAATTAGAATATTGTGGACGCCTTCCTCTGCGATTCTTATACCAAGTACCTAAGCGTTGGCAAATCGAGAATTAAATTGTGAAATGTGTGAAAAATTAAATTAAAGTATATTGTGGACGCCTCTGCGATTCTCATACCTGAGCGTTGGCAAATCAAGAATTAAATTGTGAAAAATGTGAAAAACGAATTAACTTTTTATGAAATTAAATAACGAAATTTCTGAAAAATTAAATTAAAATATTGCAGGCGCCCTTCTCTACGATTCTCATACCAAGTACCTAAGCGCTCGCAAATCGAGAATTAAATTGTGAAATGTGTGAAAAATGAATTAATTTTATTATGAAATTAAATAACGAAAGTTCTGAATAATTAAATTTAAATATTGTGGACGCCTTCCTCTGCACTTCTCATACCAAGTACCTGAGCGTTGGCAAATCGAGAATTAAAATGAAATCATTATTTTGTAAAATTAAATAATGGAAAAAATCAAATTAAAATATTGCGGGCGCCGTCCTCTCGATTCTCATACCAAGTACCTAAGCGTTGGCAAAGCGATAATTAAATTGTGAAATGTGTGAAAAATGTTAAAATATTGTGGCCGCCTTCCTCTGTGTTTCTCATACCAAGTACCTAAGCGTTGGCAAAGCGAGAATTAAATTGAGAAATTTCTGAAAAATCAAATTAAAATATTGTGGACGCCTTCCTCTGTGATTCTCATACCAAGTACCTAAGCGCTGGCAAATCGAGAATTTAAACAAGTAAAAAAGCTAAAATCGGGTGTTAAATTTTGTGGGCGCCCTCCTCTCGATTCTCATACCAAGTACCTAAGAGCTGGCAAAGCGAGAACTAAATTGTGAAATGTGTGAAAAATTAAATAAAAATATTGTGGACGCGATTCTCATACCAAGTATCTGAGCGTTGGCAAATCGAGAATTAAAATGAAATCATTATTTTGTAAAATTAAATAATGGAAAAAATCAAATTAAAATATTGCGGGCGCCCTCCTATGCGATTCTCATACCAAGTACCTAAGCGATGGCAAATCGAGAATTAAATTGTGAAATGTGTGAAAAATTAATTCACTTTATTATGAAAGTAAATAGCGAAATTTCTGAAAAATTTAATTTAAATTTAAAATCAAATTAAAATATTGCGGGCGCCCTCCTCTCGATTCTCATACCAAGTACCTTAGCGATGGCAAATCGAGAATTAAATTGTGAAATGTGTGAAAAATGAATTAACTTTATTATGAAACTAGCAGGTATTGCCCGTCTTAACCCGGCTCAATATAATGTTTCCAATTGTATTTATTTTGTGTGTGCATAACCTACCCATATGTTTTCACCTTATAAGTTACCAGTAGGAAGGCATTTAAGGTATTTAAATGAACATTTTCTGTTCTTGACAAAAAATTGTTCAGTAGTCCGTTACATTTTTGTTCTTGCCAAACTATTTCTTTAAACGAACATGACCACTATAACTAATATTTTTTTAAACCTCCCCCCTTTGGAGTTAGAATTTTCCAAAAGCCTTTCTTAGTGTGCTCCTACACTATGATGGATACTATGAAAGGATACTTGAGTCCAAATTTCATCTTTTACCGTTTGGGCTGTGCGTTGATCACCAATTAGTCAGGACAAACTGTTTTATATATAGAGATAACGCAACGTTTTAAGATAGACTATGTTCAAAAAAGGGGAATAATTATAAGGGTATATCCTAATTTTAAATTCACATTTGAGTCAATACGGTCACGCAAAAACTCGGAATATGAAACACGGCACTCGTGTCAATGCCGTGCAGCGATGAGCCACGATCAAAAAGCACTGACAATTCTCATCTCAATTTGCTAGAGTAAAACTTTCGATAGTTGAAGCCACCGATACCATCAAAGTGCAAGACGAATGTACTTTTGTACATACATATGTATGTATGTATGTACATACATGTGTACAAATGAACATTCACACATTAGTGTCTCACATTTTGCTTTGGCTACTTCAACCGTTTACACGCAACTACACGAACAGCTGCTTGTATGTATGTATGTGTGTGTGTGTGTATGTATACTTAGTTGTCCTCAACTGTTTGATATTTTGTATTGTTTGTTCTACCTGCATTTGTAAAATGCATATTTTAAAAATCGTTAAATGCAAAGTTGTAATTTTAGTTACGTAGATTATATTACCCAAATTTGAAATCGATCTGACAAAATTTATAACACAAACTTTTCATTTGAAAAAATGAATAAATATTAAAACCCCAATAATTCAAGCTCCAAATTTTGAAAAACCGAGTATGCAGTTTTGTTTGTATTCTTTTATAGATTATAAAACCTAAATTTAAAGTTGATCGATTCAAAAATGCAGAATTTTCAAACAAACTTTGGAGCTACTTTTCCCCCCTTTGGAGCTCGAATTTTCCAAAATCCCTTCTTAGTGCGCATCTACACCATGATAGGATACTTGAGCCCAAATTTCAGTTTCCTAGCTTTTACCGTTTGGGCTGTGGGGTGTTGATTGTGTTTCAATTTTTCCACGGTAAACCCCCCTTTTTTCATGCCCCAGGAAAAATGGTGAAAAACCAAGTATACAGTTTTTCTTGTATTCTTTTTGAGAGTATACAAACTAAGTTTGAAGTTCATCGGATAAAAATTGTAGATTTTTCATACAAACGTTGGAGCTCGTTTTCCCCCCTTTGGATCTCGAATTTTCCGAAACCCCTTCTTAGTGCTCACTTTCACTATAAGAGGGATCTTGTGTCCAAATTTCAGCTTCCTAACTCTTACCGTTTGGGCTGTGCGTTGATTGCCAATCAGTCAGTCAGTCAGGACAAACTGTTTTATATATATAGAGATTAAATAACGAAATTTCTGAAAAATCAAATTAAAATATTGTGGACGCCTTCCTCTGCGATTCTCTTACCAAGTACCTGAGCGTTGGCAAATAGAGAATTATAATGAAATCGTTATATTGTAAAATTAAATAATGGAAAAAATCAAATTAAAATATTGCGGGCCCCCTCTGCGATTCTCATACCAAGTACCTAAGCGTTGGCAAATCGAGAATTAAATTGTGAAATGTGTGAAAAATTAGACTAAAATATTGTGGGCGCCTCTGCGATTCTCATAGCAAGTACCTGAGCGTTGGCAAATAGAGAATTAAAATGAAATCGTTATATTGTCAAATAAAATAATGAAAAAAAAAACAAATTAAAATATTGCGCTCCATATGGTTGGAGCTTACAGCGCAGATCTCATACGTGACGTCAATCAAATTTCCCCGCTTTGTATTGTTGCCCAAAGCTACGTGGGAAATACATCGATTTTGTGACGCCAGCATTTCCGCATTCGGTGCCTGTATTTACGACCGATCAGAACAGAACGGAAAATTCGCATCGCACTTACTCTGTTCGAAATCCCGAGTGGCGCCCCTAAAGGCGCTTACAATTCCAAAGCTGGAGCTGGCAGCAGCGCACTTATTGGCTGAGTTGCTCGCTAGCATTACTCAGTCCATTGCATTTGAACACAAAGTGCACCGTGGTCTAACCCAACTATTGCACTATCCTGGATACGAGAATCACCATCAAATTTTAATGTTTTTGTCTCCAACAGAGTTGCGCAAATCCAAGAGCTGACAAAATGAATGATTTGTCATCATGTGCCTTCACAGATGAACCCAGTTGATATCCTATCTCCTGGATGTACACCTCTTGAGCTAGCAGAATCAAGTCTATGGAGCATCGGCCCAGCTTTTCTGCGCTCTGATACGTCGGACTGGCCAGCATGCGCACCACCTATATTGGATTTACCGGAACGCAGTCGCAAGGTCTTAATCGCATCCAAGCAACTGGATATTTCTTTTAGCTGCAAATACCAAAATTCGTTTAGCAAGCTGCAGCGCGTATTTGGCTATGTACATCGCTTCATATCACTCAAAAACAAGGGTTGCCCTCGCACTAGTGGATCATTGACATTGCAAGACATAAAGGGAGGCACGTATCTGCTCATCAAAGCTATACAGCTCGTACACTTTGCTGATGAGCGCAATCTATTGCTCGATCAAAAACAACTTTCATAGAAAAGTAGATTGCTGGAGCTCCATCCGATTATTGATCACACTGGACTCATGCGTGTTGGCGGACGCCTTCACAACGCTGACTTGGATTATGATGCGAAGCATACCGTCTTGCTTCCAGAGCACCACTGATGCAATCGTCATGTTCTTCCACCACAGGTTTCTACATGCTGGCCCGCAAAGCCTGCTCGCGATCCTACGACAAAGGTTTTGGCCAATTGGAGGACGCAAAACTATCGCTGCTATTCTCAATAAGTGCGTGCGATGCTTTCGTCTTAAGCCCAAATTACTCGAACACATCATGGCTCCATTGCCTGCAGATCGTGTGCAGCTTACTCGCCCTTTATACGTAACAGGGATCGACTTCTGTGGACCTTTCTACTACAAAGCGGAAGCCAGAAATAGGCCACCTAGAAAATGTTACATTTCGGTTTTCATCTGCTTCGCCACAAAGGCAACTCACTTGGAACTAGTGGAAGACCTTTCGACTCCATCGTTTATTGCGGCTCTCAAGCGTTTCATAAGCATCAGAGGCAAACCGAATGCCATCTGGTCGGACAACGCTACAAAGTTCGTTGGGGCAAATAATGAACTGAACGAGTTGCGGGCGCTATTCTTTAGCGATCCCCAAAATAACGAATTAAATAACGCTTCCACATCACTTGGAATTAATTGGCACTTCATCCCACCACGTTCTCCGCACTTTGGTGGCTTGTGGGAGGCCGCCGTAAAGGCTGCGAAATATCATTTTTATCGCGTCGTTGGAAAAACTGTTCTAACGTTTCATGAACTTCGAACTCTTGTTTACGAAATCTCTGCCATTTTAAACTCACGACCGCTCTGTCCACTTTCAGAAAATCCAGAAGACTTAGATGTTCTCACGCCTGGCCATTTTCTCATTGGGTTCGCCTACGCCACAATTGACGAGCCTGATGTCACTCACCTAGATATTGATCGTTTGGGTCGCTGGCAGCGCTTATGTCAAACGTTCTGGCGCAAATGGAGCACCAGTTACTTGACATTGCTGCAAGAGCGTGGCAAATGGCGTCTCTCTTCTCCGAATCCTCCAGTGGGCGCCATCGTACTGCTCAAGGACGACAATCTTCCTCCGCTTCGATGGTATCTGGGTCGAGTCGACTCGACCATTCCCGGCAATGACGGCGTCGCTCGCGTAGCCATCATCCGAACAGCAAATGGACTGGTCAAGAGAGCGTTGGCAAGATCGCTGTTCTGCCCGTTGAGACCACTTCAGTTGGAAGAATGCCTCTTCCAACGGGGGGAGCATGTTCGGAGCAGAACGCTCAAAATTAACGAATATTGGCTGAAATGTTAAATTCCCAAAATATGTAAACAATAGTCTAAGCTTTCACTCATGTTAATTGCATTCTCACATTGTGCTCAATATTTGCACTCAATATTTGTCCACTATTCATTCTGAGCTTTCGCATGCAGCTGAAACTGCAGCCGCGGTAGCCAGACTACTCCCAATTTGATCACGCACAAATACACATTGATTATAACGTAGCGCGGCCTATTATTTTAAATTAAACCAAACTGATTATAATCGGGCCAAAGGTGGTACAAACCAGTGTCTCCTCTAAACAGACGGTAACTGTTAATTTTTGGCATTTTGCCTAAGCAATAAAAAGGCGTAGATGATCAAAAAATGTGAACGAAAGAATAAGAGCGTGCCAATGACTTGCAATTGCCGTTGTTGATTTTCGTTTAAAAATTTCATTTATGATTTAAAACCACGGAAAACTATTTATTACAATTAAACAGCAGTGTCCATTACCTTTGAAAATGTTAAATTGTTTTTAATTAATTAATATTTCTTGACATGTGTACATACATTCACACATTAGTGTCTCATTTTTTGCTTGGGCTATTTCAATCGTTTGCACGCAACTACAACTGAAAAGCGGTTGCTATGTGTTCGCCACCGCATACTTTTTTGTCTATTCAGTCACTGACTTAAAAGGCATTTTTGTATTGCTATGATTGAATCACTTTCGTACTCTATCATGTGTGTATGCTTTATTTTTTCATCACACATTATTGTTGTCGTTTTCTGCAATAGTACTTATATTAATACGCGCACAATACAAATATACGTACACTTGTTGTAATTGCATTGATCTAAGTATAAGAAAGCCATGAGTATAATCAACACCGCATAATTTTGTATGCGGTGTT
The DNA here is from genome assembly GCF_003285725.1 of Scaptodrosophila lebanonensis. Taxonomy (NCBI): domain Eukaryota; kingdom Metazoa; phylum Arthropoda; class Insecta; order Diptera; family Drosophilidae; genus Scaptodrosophila; species Scaptodrosophila lebanonensis. The sequence continues at coordinate 632,084 of NW_022060604.1, read as the reverse complement.
TTGCATGATCGGGAATGAACTGGTAATGGCACTACAGTTTGTCCCGTACGATGTCGGTTGACGGTGTCTAGCTAAGCTCAGAGACCAAAGCCACACAAACTAACTCCTTAATAGATACGTTGTCTGGCTATGGTCCCTGAGCATGGTTTCGAGGTGAGGGCAGGATCAAGGTGTAATGCGACCCGTGCCGAAGATCAGCCTGGCTGCGGGCCCTCTTAAATAGCCCAGTTGCTCACGGAGCTTCCGGGGTACCTGGCGACCCCCCGGATTACTTAGCCTAACCCGGGTATGCGGATCTCTGCCCGGGTGGTCTAATCCCTTCTCCGCCACTCGTGGGAACTTAATATATATATAAAATTAACACATCAACGCCAAATAAACAAGACAACAAAACAAGCAACAAAAAAAAAAAACGGAGACCGTCCCTCCCCGAAGGACGGAAGGAACTGATAATTCCGTAACGAGAGGAGCTGTGAACCCAAGCTCCGGAGATACAAGGACGAAGCAGAGCCAAATCGGCAAGCCTAGTCGTCCTGCTCAGACTTCCACTGCCAACCCAAAGGCTGTCCAGGGCATACTTCCCGGCAGTGAGCCCTTGGCTGCTGTCGTGCTTGCAAGGGATGCGCCCGAGGGAAAAGCAGTGACTTCAATCAACTTCATAAGAACAGATCTGGAAAAGGCCGGATACAGCGAGTGACGCACAGCAGCTCGGATTCTTCGTCGGCTTGCCGATGCGCCAATAACGCAAGAGCAAGTGTCGAAGGAGGACTATGAGAAGGTCCAGGAGGACATTCGGTGGGCGAAGCTAGTGCTTCCCAATTTCGTATACAAGTTGGAAACTAGTAACTCCAAGCGGCAGCGCTCTATGGACGAGGACCAACAGAGAACTACAAAAAGACCTAAGACGCAGGGAATGTCCTGGTCTAAGTCCTTTGCGGAAGTAGCCAAAGACCGGAAGTTCGTAGGTGTCATTGACCGCAGCAATGAAGAAGGAAGGATCCCCAGACACCATTGGCGGTGGATCCAGGTAGCAATAGCTACGGTAGCAGTGGACATGCTGCGAGACAACCCAGGCGAGCCGCCGCAGTGCACCGATGCGTGTGACGACGAGAGGTCTGCAGAGCTGTATAAACAGGCGATAAGGGTGGGGGAAGTATATCCGGGAGCACAGCTTGTTGTGGTTGATGTGAAGGACATATCATCCCGCCCGAGAGCTAGAGCGTGTGTCCCGGCTAAGCCCGTGGAACCTGCGAAGATATTGGAGCTCATTCAGCTGTTCAACCCAAAGGTCAACACCAAGGGCTGGAGAGTTTTGAAGACAGAAGCGACGAAACGAGCGACTATGCAGGTCGTAATAATGCTCGGAGACAACAGTGGAGAGGCCGACGCTACACTCACGGAGGAGAGAGCGGAAAAATCTGTTGATGCAGATCCTCCAAGTCAACCTGCATCATAGTAAGGTAGCGACAGCTGCCCTAATGCTTCGTCTGGCAACAGACGAAATAGACCTTGTCTTGATTCAAGAACCCTGGGTGAACAACAACTCAATCCGGGGCCTTGGATCACCAAGTTTCACCCTGTTCCCCACGAACGGTAAGGGTAGACATAGAACCTGTATCTTACCGAAAAAACAACTTAACGCTATTCTACTTCCCCAATTCAGCGATGGCGACCTCACGACGATCGGTCTAAGACTAGGGGAGCAAACTGGGGAGACTACTTCGATAAAGATAGCATCTGTAATGGTTACAGAAGGAATTTGGGACTAGGTGGTCGACATGAGTAGGAGCGGCACGCTTAGAGTTCCGGCTCTGGCTCGTCGGCAATTGGGTGGTGTTCTTTACCTCCTACGTCATGTATGTCCCATGCTTATTATTTATTTTAAATAAGCGTGCATATGACGAGAAAACAAAACCGGAAGAGAAACACTTAAACTGACTTCGGACGGACTTCCACCTACAATAAACTGCACACACATGATCAGAACTCAGATGTTGGCGAGTCTGAATACAGGGCGTATTCACCTTGGTCATTACTAAAAGCCACACACAGAACAAAAAAAGAATATTAACAATGACCCCTTCGCTGGAAACAAAAAAACTTACGAAGGCATTGGGTTTGCCGTGAAATCAAAAAAATGATAAATTAGTAACACATTATAATTTATTTAAATGGGAATGAAAATTAGAGTGTTAAATGAAAACATAAAACAAATCGATGAACATACTATTACAAACAAATTCAATAAATCGAAAAATAATATAAGAGAAAAAAAATTACAATATCTAAAAACTAAACCTAAAATAAACCATTAAATAGCCGTTCAGTGGCGTAGAAAAAAAAAAACTTTCTTCAGCTGTGTACTTACGGCTGGGCTGCTGATCCCACGCAGAAAGCGCTTTCCGTCTGGAACGAGCGTAGCTGATATATTTATGGCTATAACTTCCTGTTAAATCGGTCTATCATAGTGAAACTTGGAATACGGATACATAATAACCAACTGGGGGTATTTCCAAAATTTTAGTTTGAAATTCCAAGAATTACGGGAGTTACGATTTGCTTTGTAGAGGGGGGAGGGAGGGAAATTCCAAAATATACATTTTCTGCGTATTCAAATAAGGCATCTGGAACTAAAATTTGGTGTTCCTAGGTCGTATAGTCTCCGAGATATAGGCGATTATACGAATGGAAAATCGGGAAAAAAATAAAACAAACTCGTATAGAATACACACATAAGGCATCTTTGTGCAAAATTTGGTGTCTCTATCTCTTATAGTCTCTGAGATCCAGGTGTTCATACGGACGGACAGACGGACAGACAGACAGACAGGGCTAGATCGACTCTCGTCATGCTGATCAAGAATATATATACTTTGTGGGGTCTGCCACGCCTCCTTCTGCCTGTTACATTTTTCAGTTCCCGCAAACCTAACATACAGCGGGAAACCTAACATACATACAGCGTCTTCGGCGCTTGCGCGCCACTGCAATATTACCCGAATTTACTCGGGATTTGTACTTTTTTTCTGGCACTAAACAGACACCAACAACAAAAATTGAAGAAAAAAATGTTTAACCACTCCGGGCGAGTTCCGATACTTATTTAAACGTTTTGTTCGCCGATTTAAAAAAGGTCGCGCCCCCGCCGACGTTTGGTCGCTATAGCCGCCTTTTCTACACTCCCAAATTAAAGTGGAAGCTGCCGGGTGTCGAGTGGACGGGAAAGCTAGCCTGGAAGTTGCTCTCTTCTTTTGTTTGCCGTTTATTCTCCCTCTAGGCACTGCGGCCGATCGAGTGGAAGTCCCAGGCAAGGTTTGTTGCTGCAGACAGCTGATCAAGGCCCTGCAAATTAATTTAATGCCCATCAGACTGCCTTGCCTAAACACTTGTTGCAAAAAAAAAAAATCACGCAATCGGCATAATACAACTTACCGTGGCCTGATTTTTCTTCCGCAAATATTTTATGGTTGTACCCTTCAAAGCGGTTAAACAGAACAATTTCACTATTTCGTATTCAATTTGGGAACTTTACTTTTTTTCCCACAAATGGCACAAGCATTTGCTTTCTTGCCAGCGCAAGAAAAATTGACTTTTTTCTGTTTTTATAGCCTGTACCCAAAGGGTGAAAGGCTATACTAGTTTTGTGCGCATGTATGTAACACACAGAAGGAGGCGTGGCAGACCCCACAAAGTATATATATTCTTGATCAGGATGAGAAGACGAGTCGATATAGCCATGTCCGTCTGTCCGTCTGTCTGTATGAGCGCAAGGATCTCAGTAAGTACAAGAGCTAGGATAACCAAAATTGGTATCAAGGTTCCTATAAGCCCTAGGCAGAACGAGTTTGTTTATTTTTTCTGATACACCCCCCCACTCCCCCGCAATTCGTATTTTTTCTTATAACTTCCGTAATTCTCGGAATTTAAAAATCAATTTTGGTAGGTACATCCAGTTAGTACTAATGTGTCCGTGTGCCAAATTTCATTATGATAGGTCAATTCTGAAGAAAGTTATAGCCATAAGTAAAATCGCTGCTCATGCGCTGCCTGCAGCTCTGTCGGCAGCGCTGCCCGCAGCTGTTGTTGTTGTTGCTGCTTTTGTTCAACTTTGTGCTGCATACATACACGCATATAAACACGCATAGGTACGTGATGTAAATGTATGCTGTTTAAACTGAACATAAACATGTATTCTAATTTAATTTAATTAATTATTTTAATTAATTAATTCATTCATTTTTTTTAATAATTTAATTTTTTTAAAATTTTTTTTTTTTTAATTTTTCCTTTTTGTGGAGAGTACAGGCTATTTTACTGTCGGGCTTGCTCGACTGTAGCGTTCTATCTTGTTTTTATTTCGACTAGGTGAACTATACACTTGATACACTTCTGGCTTGATTGACGTTCGGAATAAAAAAGAGCGAACGTACTACCGCTGGCGCCAACGACTGCGTCTGACTGCCTTGCTCATAGGGTTCTTGCCAGGAGATTCCTAGATGAACCCTCATCCTCGGACCATAGATCATCCAATTCAGGCTAGGGTATCAAGTCCCAGCCGTCATCAAAAGAAAAAACCCTATGAAGACCAATTGGGGGTATTATCTCAGATTGATTACCAAAAATCTACCAACCTGCACAACTCTGAACCCACTACAGGGGACGAGCTGGACAGGCTTGTAGACATCTTCACCAGAACGTGATCAGACTCGCTTAATAAAGCCTGTCCGAGCACGGTCTACAAAACCAAACGTAAATCACCTTGGTGGTCCACTGAGTTATCCATCCTTCGAGTTAAGTGCAGGAGGCAATTTAACGAAGCCAGGAGAAGCAACACAGAACCCGCTACTTTCAAGTTGGCCATTAGGAAAGCCAAACGCACCTCTTGGGCCAACTTCTGCACAGTTGGACAGACTCCGGCAGACACTCGCTCGATTTTCTCATTAACACGCATTTTCCGGGTTGCACTGATGTTATCAGCACAATCCCTACTCCTATAACAGGGGAGATACCTAGGCACATGATAGATGCTATTGTCACTGAACAGCGCATAAGTTGGGCTATAACAAGATAGAACGCTACAGTCGAGCAAGCCCGACAGTAAAATAGCCTGTACTCTCCACAAAAAGGAAAAATTAAAAAAAAAAAAATTAAAAAAAAATTAAATTATTAAAAAAAATGAATGAATGAATTAATTAAAATAATTAATTTAATTAAATTAGAATACATGTTTATGTTCAGTTTAAACAGCATACATTTACATCACGTACCTATGCGTGTTCATATGCGTGTATGTATGCAGCACAAAGTTGAACAAAAGCAGCAACAACAACAACAGCTGCGGGCAGCGCTGCCGACAGAGCTGCAGGCAGCGCATGAGCAGCGATTTTACTTATGGCTATAACTTTCTTCAGAATTGACCTATCATGATGAAATTTGGCACTCGGACACATTAGTACTAACTGGATGTACCTACCAAAATTGATTTTTAAATTCCGAGAATTACGGAAGTTATAAGAAAAAATACGAATTGCGGGGGAGTGGGGGGGTGTATCAGAAAAAATAAACAAACTCGTTCTGCCTAGGGCTTATAGGAACCTTGATACCAATTTTGGTTATCCTAGCTCTTGTACTTACTGAGATCCTTGCGCTCATACAGACAGACGGACAGACGGTCAGACGGACAGACGGACATGGCTCTATCGACTCGTCTTCTCATCCTGATCAAGAATATATATACTTTGTGGGGTCTGCCACGCCTCCTTCTGTGTGTTACATACATGCGCACAAAACTAGTATAGCCTTTCACCCTTTGGGTACAGGCTATAAAAACTTTCCAGCCCTATAAATTTCCTGGGCCAGACGGCATCGTCCCGGCCCAACACCAACACTCCCTGACGCACATCATGCCGTGACTACTGACAATGAAAGAAGTTAGAGTGGTGTTCATCCCCAAAGCGGGAAAGGCATCACACGTCAAACCTAAACATTTCTGGCCTATCAGCCTATCGTCTTTCCTATTAAAAACTCTGGAGAGACTTATAGAAATATACCTTAGGCAGACAATCAATCCGGTTCTAATGTCGAGTTCGCAGCACGCGTACAGCAAAGGCAGGTCCACGGATACGGCCCTCCACTCTCTGGTCTGTAAAATAGAGAACTCACTTTCGGCTAAGGAGTATTCACTAGTAGCCTTTCTGGACATCGAGGGCGCTTTCAACAATATACTACCCTCGGCAATCACCCAATCCATGGCGGATCTTGGGGTGGACGTCTTCCTAATCGACTTTATCAGCCAGCTGCTCACTAGCAGGGCTGTGAATGCCGAACTGGGTGGACAGTCCTGCAGAAAGTTGGTAAGCAGGGGCACTCCACAGGGTGGAGTCCTCTCCCCACTACTATGGTTGCTAACAGTCAACCAGTTGCTTCGGCGTATGGAAGCGGAAGGCCATACGGTCATAGCCTATGCCGATGATGTGGCCATAATATGCAACGGTAAATACAAGCAGACACTGTGTTACCTAATGAAGGCGGCACTGTCGACGCTCTCGCAATGGGCGTCCCCTTGTGGTCTGCGAGTAAATCCCACAAAAACGGAGCTAGTACTCTTCATTAGGAAGTACAAGATCCCGGAACTTGAGGCACCCACTCTAAAGGGGGTCCCCCTTAAATTCAGTCGTAGTGCTAAGTATCTGGGAGTCAAGCTAAGTATCGAGGGAAATTGCATTGCAGATGAGCTGGCAAGGAAGGGAACTACCGCATGCATCCCTTCAGACTGGGAAGGAACGGGCATGCCGTTAGCCTGCTTCCGGCTTCTGACACGCAACCATGCGCGGTCTATGGCACAGCAACGCTGGGAGAACACCAACACATGTGTTCGAGCAAAGCTCACCTGGCCAGTCCTTGACGCAAGTAGGACGCATCTCATTGGTAGTGGGGGCGCTCACGGGTCATTGCCCGATTGGCAGGCACGCTGCGAGACTGAGAATCCCATATAATGACTTCTGCAGAAGCTTCAGAGACGAAGGGGAGGAAGAGAGCGTAGTGCACCTCCTCTGCTACTGCCCGGCACAAAGCAGGAGTAGATTACTTACCCCAGGGAAACCCTTTTTAAACGATCTCTCTGAAGCAACCAACATTGAGTTCGTGTGCCTAATAAGATTCCTAAAGACCACCGGGTGGCTAAGGGTAGACTAAGAGAGATTATATGGCATCACAATGGGCCTTATAGGCCTAAGTGGGAGGGTGAGCGCTATTACCCCGGCCATTGCAACCTAACCTAACCTATACTAAGTTGTCCCCGTCTGTTTGTAAAGCGAAACTCGTATTTCTATAATTTGAAAATCCTTGAATTCAAAGTTGTAGAATTAGTTACGTAGATTACATTACCCAAATTTGAAATCGAATGGAATGGAGCTGGAATTTACAAAAATCCCTTCTTAGTGCTCACCTACACTATGATGGGATACTAGAGCTCAAATTTCAGCTTCCTAGCTCTTACCGTTTCGGCTGTGCGTTGATTGCCAATCAGTCAGTCAGGACAAACTGTTTTATATATATTGAGATGTATGCATATACATATGTATGTATAAATGAAATAATATTTGCCTGCCAGCTGGTGGATATATAACAGCATTTCATTGCATTCATTTTATAGTTATAGGTAATTCGTTTTAATTCATTTAAATATATTACAAAACAAGTAAAAAAGCTAAAGTCGGGTGTCCCGACTTTGAAATACTCTGTACATATGTTTACAATAATTATAGAAAATAAAAAAATTAAGAAAATAAAAAAAAAAATTTGATCGATTTTATCTCTCTCGGTATTTGAACTCACGTAAAGGGTTTATAATTGCACATTTACATAGCAATTGCGTCTGTGTGAGTGTATGTATGCCTATGCGCATCTATTCGTGTCTGTGTAAGCGTTTTCGCAGTCAACCAAACAGCAACATCAACAACAGCCGCGGGCAGCGCTTGAGCAGCGCTGCAGCAGCGCTGCATCAGCAAATATATTTATGGCTATAACTTCTTGTTAAATCGGTCTATCATAATGAAATTTGGCATACGGACACATAATAACCAACTGGGGGTATTTCCAAAATTTTAGTTCGAAATTCCAAGAATTACGGGAGTTACGATTTGCGGGGTAGAGGGGGGAGGGAGGGGAATTCCAAAATATACATTTTCTGCGTATTCACATAAGGCATCTGGGACTAAAATTTGGTGTTCCTAGGTCTTATAGTCTCCGAGATATAGGCGATTATACGAATGGAAAATCGGGAAAACCCCCATAGGGGGGAAGTGGGGGGAAAATCAAAAAAATAAAACAAACTCGTATAGAATACACACATAACGCATCTTCGTGCAAAATTTGGTGTCTCTATCTCTTATAGTCTCTGAGATCCAGGTGTTCATACGGACGGACAGACGGACAGACGGACAGACAGACAGACAGGGCTAGATCGACTCGTCTCGTCATGCTGATCAAGAATATATATACTTTGTGGGGTCTGCCACGCCTCCTTCTGCCTGTTACATTTTTCAGCTCCCGCAAACCTAATATACTCTTGTACATTTCATGTACAGAGTATAAAAACAAGGAATGTAAAATTCTAATTATATTAATAATACGTTCATTTATTTACTGGCTGTCTGCCACCTGCCGCATTGTAATATATATAAAAGCACATTTTTTAATTATACATGATGTTATGTACATGCTGCTATCATCAAGTTGCTGCTATAACACAGCAAGTGGTGTACCAATATCAATAGCAACACAACTTTCTGCAATGGCACACAAGTACCGCAAGTAATTCTGCTGCTGCTAATCTACCTGCTCTCTCACTCTCTTTATGAATGTATTACAAATGGCCACTATGCGATATGGTGCTAGCTAGTAGTGATGGTATCAATAATGAGACTAAAATACAAATATTCTTGATCAGGGTGACAAGTCGAGTCGATATAACCATGTCCGTCTGTCCGTCTAGACGAGCGCAAGGATCTCAGACGGTATGGATGGATGCTTCCCCTGAGCCCTTGGCAGGACAATTTTTTTATACTCTGTACATGAAATGTACAAGAGTTTATTAGGTTTGCGCGAGCTGTAACAGGCAGAAGGAGGCGTGGCAACATGACAAGACGAGTCGATCTATGTCTGTGTCTGTCTGTCCGTATGAACACTTGGATCTCAGAGACTATAAGAGCTAGAGACACCAAATTTTGCAAAAAGATGTCTTATGTATGTACGCTGTTTGTTTTATTTTTTCATATTCCCCCCACTTCCCTCCTATGTTGGATTTTCCGATTTACCATTCGTGTAATCGTCTATATCTCTTTCTTTCTCCCCTCCCCTCCCCTCCCCTCCCCATCACAATAAGAAATTTTCCATAGCTTCCGTGATTCTTCGGAATTTTTCATTGAAATTCGGAAAATACCTCCAGTTAGTGATTATGAGTCCGTGTGCCGAGTTTCATACTGATACGCCGATTTAACAGGATGTTAAGCAGTGACCGCAGCTGTTGTTGTTGTTACTGCTTTGCACAGGCACACAGTCATACACAAATACACACATACACGCATAGACACGCATAATTATTCTACACATATGTACAGAGTATTTCAAAGTCGGGACACCCGACCTTAGCTTTGTTGGAGGTTATGTAACTAAGTTTGCAGTCTGGCAACGCAAATTCTCTCTCTTCGCATCATTTGTCATTCTCTACATTCACGTTATACCATTGCTATGCATGTTACACACTTAGCAGGGGAGTTCTAAAAGTGAAGCCGTTGAATAAAGACACAAGCACATTATATCTAAAACAATACCACGTGTGTGTGTGGAGTGATCCTCCTAGTCATGTTCGGGAACTGCAGAAGGCACTGGTGGTGCTGAATAAGAAAGGCAACAATTTTACCGGCCGAGAAAGCGGCCAACATTTGGCGACCGTGACAGGACGGAAGCTCGCAGTTGAGTTATCGTCCAATTGTTAACAATTCGTATTCGGATTTTTCACCATACTTCTCCAGTTGCCCACAGATTCGAGATTAGACTCAGAGGTTTGCGGAGTCGTCGATAAGCAGTAGGTTACGCTGGCAGATGTACATATATTTGGAGCTACGAGGGTAGACATTGGCACATTTTGCACATAACCTGAAACCTTCATACAAAGGCACCACTCCTCACCCCCGCAACTCTCCACACACAATATTAAGTACATTGGAAATAAACCGCAAGTAGATATCAATATACATACACACATATTTATTGGCTCGCATACATAAGTGACAACATAACGGCGTTTTTCTACGATTTGCTGTTCTTTACACACATTTGCACATGCATTATACGCATCTCTGTTACCACATGGCTGTTAACACATTTCTGTTAACAGTAAGATCGATGTTAATACCCGCATATTAACATAGCACTGGAGTTGCTGTAGCCTGAGCACATTCCAGTACAGCACTCTACCAGCACATAGCTGCTACCACTTTGATGTTAATACATTCCTATGAGCACATTCCTGCTAATACATTACTCAGCTGCTGGCACATAGCTGCTACCCCACCACTGTTAACGCATTTTGGTTAACAGTACGATCGATGTTAATACATTCCTATTACAATTCACTGGAGTCACTGTGGCCTGGGCACAATCCTGCTAGGACAGTACACTTGCTGATTGCACACCGCTGCTACTACATTTCTGTTAACACATTCCTGTTAACAGATGGACCTATGTTAATATATTCGTATTAACATATTGTTGATATTATTGCGCTGCTAAGCCAACGCACTGTTTGACAGTCGTGTAATCAAATTGATAGTTGCGCTGGTTGGTTGCTACATCAAGTTGTTGCTGAGGACGTACCCTCCGGGTCAGGAGTTGGGGGTACCAACGCCAAAGCTGCATAAAGATTAACGAGTCTTAGAGCTCAACGCACCGTGTTTGAACGACATATCCAGAACTTACATACAAAGGTGATGAAAGGTGGCGACGCCGAAGATGCTGAAGTTTTAAATTGTAGACTTCAAATTCTTGAGTCACATTATCGCCAATTAAGTCAAATATAAACGCAAATTGAAAACGTACACAGCATTGATGGCGAACGTGGAAATCAAGAAGAAATGTTCATTGCTGCCAAGGTAAAAATTCTTTCGCTTCTTCAAACCAAGCGACAAGTACAATTACCTACGAGTGCTGAAGCAAGTTTCTTAAACTCATCTGTCATCCCCACCGGTGGGCATGTCCATCGGTTGCCGAAGTTGAAGCTGCCGAGTTTCGACGGCAAATATGCGTCCTTTAAACGTTTCAACACGTCATTCAAGAACCTTATTCATAATGATCCACAAATACCCACAATCGATAAGTTTAATTATCTACTTGACTGTTTGTCAGGGCCTGCGCTGGAGGTGGTGCAGTCATTTCAGATAACGGAAACCAACTACGAGAAAGCCTTGGAGCGACTCGAGGCTCGCTACGACAATGATGTGCTGATCTTTCACGAGTGCATCTCAACTCTTATCGCGATTCCGTCAATGAAACATCCTGAAGCGATGGCATTGTAAAGGCTTCTTGATAACGCATCGGCCATAAGAGGTTCGTTGCTTTCACTGGGATCGCCTGAAGAAATTATGAACAATATCATGATTCATCTTGTACTTGGCAAAGTAGATGTTGACACTAAAACTCATTATGATGAAAGGCAGAGCTTTGAGACGCTTTCAACGTGGGAAGACTTCGGCAAGATTCTTAATCGGCGCTGTTAATTCTTAGAAGGTCAACGAGACAGGTACGCAGAACATCGTCCTTCAGGTGCAAGGTCTAAGAATACATTAACTGCTAAAAGTTTCGTCAACATAGCTGATCAGTGTCTATGCTGCAAGTCATCTGCACACTACACTGACAAATGCACCATTTTTGCTGAGCTTCCACTTCAGCAGAGGTTTAACACGATCAAGATTGCGAACGGATGCTATAACTGCCTACGCAGGGCTCATCAGGTTAAAGACTGCCAGTCCAAGTCGAGATGTAGGGTTTGTCAATCTACACATCATACGCTTCTGCATAAATACTCGCAAGCTGTACCAAATAGTCAACCATATGCAAATACGTCACTTTCAGCTCATACTTCGAGCGCAGCTGTATTGCCGAGCGCTTTAGTTCAGATACAGGACAGATGTGGCCAATTTCGTGTGGTCCGTGCACTATTGGATTCATGCTCAGAAGTAAGCTTTATCACGGAGGAAACAGCCAAACGACTTCAACTCAAGAAGCATCGGGTGAGTCACGAAGTTAGCGGCATCTCAGATTCGAGGCATAAGGTCTCGTTTATTACATTTGCAACAGTAAAGTCAAGGCATTCGGACTTTACATGGTCTTCAACATTTTCCATTGTCAAGAAGATTTCGGCCAAGCAGCCACAGCAAACATATAACGCATCAAATTGGAATGTACCATCAGGGGTCGAATTGGCTGACCCACATTTCTACGAGTCAAATAAAATTCAGTTATTACTCAGCGTAGATGGATTCTTCGACGCAATCAGAGAAGGAAAACTTAAGCTTGGCAAAGATATGCCATACATTATAAACACTGAATATGGATGGATCGTCGGGGGCAGCATGGGCAACATGGGCACTGACACGCATATTCAGCAGTGTTACTTCACGGTCAACGAAACACCGCTAGATTCGTTGATTCAAAGGTTCTGGGAGATAGAAGACTGCAAGGTGGCGAAATCAAGGCTCACAGACGAAGAGCGTCTTTATGAACAGCATTTCCGGCACACAGTCTCACAGACACCTGCAGGGTGAATACAAGTTAGATTGCCTTTCACGAAATTCTCCACACTCGGAGAATCATACTCAAATGCACTAAGGCGTTTCAAATCACTAGAACGCAAACTGGATCGCGATGATCAACTGAGACAATTATACGTCGAATTTATGAACGAGTACATAGACCTCGGACACATGTCTGTGGTACATAATGCAAACCGCGCTGAGCCGCATTTTTATATTCCACACCATGGCATATTACGACCACAAAGTTTGTTGACAAAACTTCGCGCCGTATTTGATGCATCAGCCAAAACACATTTGGGTAAATCCCTTAACGAGTTTCTAAGGGTGGGACCCACGATTCAACAAGACTTAATTACCACATTCTTGTCTTTTCGATTACACAGATACGCACTTACTGGTGACATAGCAAAAATGTATCGACAGTTCCTGGTAGATCAACGAGACCGACGCTACCAATGGATACTATGGCGGCGTGACACGTCGCATGAACTTCAAACGTATCAACTTAATACCGTTACATATGGAATGTCAGCAGCATCCATCACATCGCAGACTTATATGAGTCTGAGTACCCTGTAGGTGCTGCTACACTGCGCAGTGACTTTTACGTGGACGATGTTCTCACGGGTGCAGACGAGTTATCCAAATTACAAGAGAAAAAGGACGAAACGGTAAAGATCCTTTCTAAAGCAGGATTACAACTTACAAAATTCAGCAGCAATTCAATAGACATCGTACGAACTTCCGAAAACGAAGTTCTTATTGCGCTTGAGGATCAAGATGTTACGAAAACACTTGGAGTGGCATGGCAACCTCGTCGTGATGTATTCGTATTTCGTTATGGATACCAGGAAAAGGAACCAATTACCAAACGCAATATTCTTTCAAGAATCGCTCGAACCTTCGATCTTCTAGGGTTCATCGGCCCAGTCATTATACGATGTAAAATTCTACTCCAAGATTTGACGTTAAAGGGGCTCGATTGGGACATCCCTGTTGATGGAGCTCTGCGAGAAAGATGGATGGACTTGCTCGACGATTTGAAAGATCTAGCCAAGTTGGAAATTCCAAGATATGTTTTCACATCTCCAACGCATCGCTGCGAAATACTTGAAATACTACTGCGAAACTTGAACTTTGTGGTGCCCTTCTACTAAGCCGAGTTTGGCGAAAATTCGAAAGGAAACTGGATATTTATGTGGAACAGGTCTATTTTTGGAGCGATTCCAAAATTCTGCTACAGTGGCTTCAAATGCATTCATCGAAGCTGCAATGTTTTGTTGCCAACAGGGTAGCCGAGCTGCAAGAACATTCAAATGTAATTTGGAGGCACGTTCCCTCAGCCAAGAATCCGGCAGATATCATTTCGCGTGGATGTCGTGCTTCTGACTTGCTGACAAACATGTGGTTAAAAGGTCCAGACTTCTTAAAGCTTCACAGGGAAGCTTGGCCACAACTAAAGGAACCACTGCCACCGCCAATTGAAGTCCGTACGAAAGCAACACTTCTTTGTAGACATGCTGACAGCGCACATCAAATATCTACGCTACATTCAATAATCGAGAACTGTTCATCGTATCTCCGAATTGTTCGCATAGTGTCATACATATTTCGCACTATAAACCGAGTCACGCCTGACTCTACGTTGACAGCAAAATCAGCGGTTCTCATATCAGCTGCTGAGCAAACCAAATCGTTTTGGAGAATCATCGCATTAATTCAATTCGAAACGTATCCCAAGGAAATAATGGCATTACGGAAGAGCCAATCTCTTCAACCTATGCTACAACGAATGTCACCATTCTTGCAAGAAATGAAACTCGATAACAGTATTGTGTGTGTGGTGAGAGTTGGTGGTCGCCTTTCAAACTCAGAACTACCATATGAGGCGAAACATCAAGCTCTACTACCACAGCAACATCGCTTTACAAAACTGTATGTGGAACATTTACATCGCAGCAACTGTCACGCCGGACCCCGAATATTGCTTTCCCTGCTGCGTGAAAGAATTTGGGTCATCAATGCAAGGGCATTGATACGCAAGGTCGTTCGTGGATGTATCAACTGTTTCCACTATAAGCCCCGTCTGATGAAGCAACTGATGGGCAACATACCGCCAGATCGGCTACGCGGTGAACGTCCGTTTTTACTCACCGGAGTCGATTTCTGCGGCCCCTTTTTTACATCTTACAAGCTTAGAGGCAAACCTCCGTATAAAATATATGCGGCAATATTCGTCTGCTTCGCATCGAAGGCAATTCATATTGAACTGGTTTCTGAGCTATCAACAAACGCATTTCTGCTATGCATACGGCCTATTTTGCGACAACGCAACTAATTTTGTTGGAGCAGCCACAAAATTAGAAGAGTTCAATTAGAGTTAGATTCCTAAAGACCACCGGGTGGCTAAGGGTAGACTAAGAGAGATTATATTGCATCACAATGGGCCTTATAGGCCTAAGTGGGAGGGTGAGCGCTATTACCCCGGCCATTGCAACCTAACCTAACCTATACTAAGTTGTCCCCGTCTGTTTGTAAAGCGAAACCCGTATTTCTATAATTTGAAAATCCTTGAATTCAAAGTTGTAGAATTAGTTACGTAGATTACATTACCCAAATTTGAAATCGAATGGAATGGAGCTGGAATTTACAAAAATCCCTTCTTAGTGCTCACCTACACTATGATGGGATACTAGAGCTCAAATTTCAGCTTCCTAGCTCTTACCGTTTCGGCTGTGCGTTGATTGCCAATCAGTCAGTCAGG
The DNA here is from genome assembly GCF_003285725.1 of Scaptodrosophila lebanonensis. Classification (NCBI taxonomy): domain Eukaryota; kingdom Metazoa; phylum Arthropoda; class Insecta; order Diptera; family Drosophilidae; genus Scaptodrosophila; species Scaptodrosophila lebanonensis. The sequence goes on along the minus strand of NW_022060604.1, from coordinate 616,505 downwards.
ACAAACTGTTTTATATATATTGAGATGTATGCATATACATATGTATGTATAAATGAAATAATATTTGCCTGCCAGCTGGTGGATATATAACAGCATTTCATTGCATTCATTTTATAGTTATAGGTAATTCGTTTTAATTCATTTAAATATATTACAAAAAAACAAGGAATGTAAAATTCTAATTATATTAATAATACGTTCATTTATTTACTGGCTGTCTGCCACCTGCCGCATTGTAATATATATAAAAGCGCATTTTTTAATTGTACATGATGTTATGTACATGCTGCTATCATCACGTTGCTGCTATAACACAGCAAGTGGTGTACCAATATCAATAGCAACACAACTTTCTGCAATGGCACACAAGTACCGCAAGTAATTCTGCTGCTGCTAATCTACCTGCTCTCTCACTCTCATTCTTTATGAATGTATTACAAATGGCCACTATGCGATATGGTCCTAGCTAGTAGTGATGGTATCAATAATGAGACCAAAATACAAATATTCTTGATCGCCTGGACGAGCGCAAGGATCTCAGACGGTACAAGAGCTAGAATTACCGAACTTGGGGGAACCTGGATGCTTCCCCTGAGCCCTAGACAGGACAATTTTTATAGCCTGTACCCAAAGGGTGAAAGGCTATACTAGTTTTGTGCGCATGTATGTAACACACAGAAGGAGGCGTGGCAGACCCCACAAAGTATATATATTCTTGATCAGGATGAGAAGACGAGTCGATATAGCCATGTCCGTCTGTCCGTCTGACCGTCTGTCCGTCTGTCTGTATGAGCGCAAGGATCTCAGTAAGTACAAGAGCTAGGATAACCAAAATTGGTATCAAGGTTCCTATAAGCCCTAGGCAGAACGAGTTTGTTTATTTTTTCTGATACACCCCCCCACTCCCCCGCAATTCGTATTTTTTCTTATAACTTCCGTAATTCTCGGAATTTAAAAATCAATTTTGGTAGGTACATCCAGTTAGTACTAATGTGTCCGTGTGCCAAATTTCATCATGATAGGTCAATTCTGAAGAAAGTTATAGCCATAAGTAAAATCGCTGCTCATGCGCTGCCTGCAGCTCTGTCGGCAGCGCTGCCCGCAGCTGTTGTTGTTGTTGCTGCTTTTGTTCAACTTTGTGCTGCATACATACACGCATATGAACACGCATAGGTACGTGATGTAAATGTATGCTGTTTAAACTGAACATAAACATGTATTCTAATTTAATTAAATTAATTATTTTAATTAATTAATTCATTCATTTTTTTTAATAATTTAATTTTCAAAAATTTTTTTTTTTTAATTTTTCATTTTTGTGGAGAGTACAGGCTATTTTACTGTCGGGCTTGCTCGACTGTAGCGTTCTATCTTGTTTTATACTCTGTACATGAAATGTACAAGAGTTTATTAGGTTTGCGCGAGCTGTAACAGGCAGAAGGAGGCGTGGCAACATGACAAGACGAGTCGATCTATGTCTGTGTCTGTCTGCCCGTATGAACACTTGGATCTCAGAGACTATAAGAGCTAGAAACACCAAATTTTGCAAAAAGATGTCTTATGTATGTACGCTGTTTGTTTTATTTTTTGATATTCCCCCCCACTTCCCTCCTATGTTGGATTTCCCGATTTACCATTCGTGTAATCGTCTATATCTCTTTCTTTCCCCCTCCCCATCACAATGAGCAATTTTCCATAGCTTCCGTGATTCTTCGGAATTTTTCATTGAAATTCGGAAAATACCTCCAGTTAGTGATTATGAGTCCGTGTGCCGAGTTTCATATTGATACGCCGATTTAACAGGATGTTAAGCAGTGACCGCAGCTGTTGTTGTTGTTACTGCTTTGCACAGGCACACAGTCATACACAAATACACACATACACGCATAGACACGCATAATTATTCTACACATATGTACAGAGTATTTCAAAGTCGGGACACCCGACTTTAGCTTCTTTACTTGTTTTTTAAAATTCTGATTTACCCCCCACTCTCCCGCAGTTCGTGTTTTTCATAGCTCCCGTAATTCTTCGAATTTTTAACTCAATTTGGCATATATCCAGTTTATGATTATGTATCCTTATACCAAGTTTCATTATGATAGGACAATTCTGCAGAAAGTTATAACCACAAATAAAATCGCTACCTATGCTCTGCCCGCAGCTCTGCCCACAGCTGTCGTTGTTGTTGCTGCTTTCGTTAAACTTTGTGCTGCATATATACACGCATATAAACACGCAGAGACACGATTCTGATGTAAATTTATTCTATTAAAATTGCACATAAACACTTATGTATGTATGCATGTGTTGAATATTTTATATTTAATTTCATTAATTGATTAAATTTTTTAATTATTTAAAAAAAAATTTTGTTGTTGAGAGTACAGGGTATTTTATTGTCGGGCTTGATCGACTGTAGCGTTCTATCTTGTTTATATTCTGTACATGAAATGTACAAGAGTATATTATGTTTGCGCCAGCTGAAAAATGTAACAGACAGAAGGAGGCGCGGCAGCATGTGTCTGTCTGTCCGTAGGTACTTGGTATGAGAATCGCAGAGGGCGCCCGCAATATTTTAATTTAATTTTTTGAAATTTCACTAATTAATTTCACATTATTACTATTCAATTCCTTAGGAATTGCACAAATGCATTCTCGATTTGCTAGCGCTTAGGTAACTTGGTATGAGAATCGCAGAAGGGGGCTGTTCGAGCATGAACATACGGCATCGTTGAAGGACTAACTCAAGTGTCCCACGACTGCCTTAAAGACCAACGGACGTTACATTGCTGCCTGCGTTATGTAAACGCGATCCCACGCCTGCACACACATTGCGGTTCAAGTGTTAAGTGACAAAGATCGCACAGCTGCATCGTTTAGAATTACACTCATAGATTAAGGTTTACACAGCTGCATACAACACTGTGTTAGTTAAGATAGGCTAACCAATAGAATTATAGATATTGTCCAATAGAAATCAAGTTCCACACGCTGCTGCCCTACAACACAGCGTGAGTTTTGAATAAAAGGACAGATCGTGCGACAGCACGAGTAGTATAAATCAAAGAACCGACGCGTATTCATTTCAAGTGTAAAAGTATCTACAGGGGCGGCCACAATATTTACATAAATTTTTCACAAATTTCACTATTTCATTTCACAATATAATTATTATATTATATTATTATATATATGTACCCAAAGGGTATTTAAGAGGGCCTGCTCGACTTTAGCATTCCTTTCTTGTTTACTCTTGTACATTTCATGTAGAGAGTATAAAAATCAAGGAGTGTAAAATTCTAATTATATTAATAAAACGTTAATTTATTTGCTGCCTGTCTGCCACCTGCCGCATTATAATACATATAAAAGCGCATTTAATTTATTGTATATAATGTTATACATGGCATCAAAATGCTGCCAACGTCAAATGTATCAAAATCAACAGCAACACAAAAATGTTGCCCGTAAACTTTCTGCTTGCATACAAATACCGCAAATTATTCTGCTGCTGCTACTCTACCACCTCTCTCACTCCCTTTATCAATGTATTGCAAATGGCCGCTATACGATATGTTGCTAGCTAGTAGTGATGGTATCAATAATGAGACCGTGTAGTGCGTGAGTGATCGTGCCGCTGCTAAAACATGTTACTATGTGTACATAAATGTATATATATATATATATATATATATATATATATATATATATGCCATATGCCAGACAAATACAATTATTTAATTGCTGCCAAAAAATGTCGTACACGTTACGATCCTATTTTTATATAATTTGCAATTATATTTAATTAATTTTTACTCATTTTAATATAATAATAAAAAAACAAGAAGAATGTAAAATTATTAAAATAAATAAATAATGTATTTATTTGCCGCCAGCCAACTGCCGCCGTTTTTATACTCTGTACATGAAATGCTATGTGTGTACGCTGTGCAAGTTTGTTTTATTTTTGATTTTTCCCCCCACTTCCCCCTACGGGGGTTTTCCCGATTTTCCGTTCGTATAATCACCTATATATCAGAGACCAAACCAAACCTAGAGACACCAAATTTTATTCCAAGATGCCTTATGTGAATACGCAAAAAATGTGTATTTTGGAATTTCCCTCCCTCCCCCCTCTCCCAAGCAAATCGCTATTTTCCCTAACTCCCGTAATTCTTGGAATTTCGAACTCAAATTTGCAATACCCCCAGTTAGTGATTATGTATCCGTGTGCCAAGTTTCACTATGATAGACCGATTTAACAAGAACTTATAGCCATAAATATATATTGCTGCTGCAGCGCTGCTCAAGCGTTATATATATATATATATATATTTCAACCGATCGACTTAAAACTTAGTTTCTAAAATCAATTAAAGAATACAAAGAAAACTGCATACTCGGTTTTTAAAATTTTTTGTTGGAGCTTGATTTATTGGGGTTTTCTTGGGGCACAAAAGGAAACCGCGTCAACAGCCCCCAGCCCACACGGTAAAAGCTAGGATGCTGAAATTTGGGCTCAAGTATCCTATCATGGTGTAGATGAGCACTAAGAAGGGATTTTGGAAAATTCGAGCTCCAAAGGGGGGAAAAGTAGCTCCAAAGTTTGTTTGAAAAATCCGCATTTTTCAACCGATCGACTTAAAACTTAGTTTCTAAAATCAATTAAAGAATACAAACAAAACTGCATACTCGGGTTTTCGAAATTTGTGTTGGACCTTGAATTATTGGGGTTTTAATATTTATTCATTTTTTCAAATGAAAAGTTTGTGTTATAAATTTAGTCCGATCGATTTAAAATTTGGATAATGTAATCTACGTAACTAAATCTACAACTTTGCATTCAAGGATTTTCAAAATATGCATTTTACAAAAGCAGACATACACACACACACATGCAAACAGCTGTTCGTGTGGTTGCGTGCAAACGATTGAAATAGCCAAAGCAAAATGTGAGACACTAATGTGTGAATGTCTATAGATACATATGTGCACATCTATGTATGTACATATGTATCTACATATGTATGTATGTATGTACATTCGTCTTGCACTGACAGAGCAAGAAATGTTAATTAATTGAAAATTATATAATATAACATTTTTAAAAGTAATTTTTCCTTTGTTTAGTGCATTTGGCATTAGGGTTTTCATTAATAGCTTTATGCAGCAACAACAAATATCAAATAGTTGGGGACATCACATACACAGACTCACACACAACAAGCAACAGTTCGTGTCTATGTGTGCGGTTCTCTACGTGCGGCTGAAAAAGTAAAAAGAAACATATGTACATACATATGTAGGTATGCCTGTGTATGAATATAGCATGTATGTACATTCGTATTAATGTATACATTGGGCAATCGAACACAGTTGCTTGATTGTAAAAAAAAAATAATGCTCTAAAAACAACAACAACTGCAAGTCATTAGCTCGATCTTCTTCTTTCGTTTTTACCATTTAATGTTAATTGCAAAGGCAAAACGCCAAAATTTTACAGTTACCGTCGCTAGGCAACGACTGCGTAAGCGATAGTAAAGCAGAAACCGAATAACGGAGCTACGCATATTCTGCTTCGCATTGCGGGCAGATGTATGTTTGTTGTATGTATATGATTTGTTCTTATTGATCTCAATAAATAATTCGATTTTATTATTTAAATATTCTGCTTCTTCCTTTCAAACTTCGATATTTTGATGCTGTCGGTGGCTTCAACTATCGAAAGTCTTACTCTAGCAAATTGAGATGAGAATTGTCAGTGCTTTTTGATCGTGGCTCATCGCTGCACGGCATTGACACGAGTGCCGTGTTTCATATTCCGAGCTTGTGCGTGGCCGTATTGACTCAATATGGCACGAAAAGACTCAAATGTGAATTTAAATTTGGACTCAAGTATCGTTTCATAGTATCCATCATAGTGTAGGAGCACACTAAGAAAGGCTTTTGGAAAATTCTAGCTCCAACGGGGGGAAAACGAGCTTTAAAAAATATTAGTTATAGTGGTCATGTTCGTTTAACGAAATAGTTTGTCAAGAACAAAAATGTAACGGACTACTGAACAATTTTTTGTCAAGAACAGAAAATGTTCATTTAAATACCTTAAATGCCTTCCTACTGGTAACCTTTAAGGTGAAAACATATGGGTAGGTTATGCACACACAAAATAAATACAATTGGAAACATATTGAGCCGGGTTAAGACGGGCAATACCTGCTAGTATATTATATATATTTATATTTATATATATATATATATATATAAATATATATTCGACTTTGATTCAGGATCATATAAACGATATCCTTTTGCTTGCCTCGAGTACCCGACCACACGGTACTCTTTGCCTTTTGGTTGAAACTTGCCCTTCGCATGACCTTTGTCGAAAGCTACTGCAACGGAACCAAAAACTTTTAAGTGGCTTATTGACGGTTTCTTACCAATCCACGCTTGCATCGGTGTCATATCTGTCAGCGCCCTTGTATGCGACCGATTCCGCAAATACGCTGTAGTGTATATAGCCTCAGCCCAAAGAGCCTTGCAAAGTTTGGACTCCACCAACAAACACCTAGCCATTTCCACCAGGGTACGGTAAGCTCGCTCTGCAACTCCGTTTTGTTGCGGTGTGTATGCAACGGTCAGCTGACGTGCAATACCATGTTGTAAGGAATGCATCAAACCTTTTGTTTACATATTCGCGCCCATTGTCGCTACGGATACATTTAAACTTATGCCACAAGACTCCATTAACTTGCACAGCAGAAAAACATTGGTTTAATTTGTCTTCAAACATGTACAAATTACCAACTTTGTTTACTTCCAGTATGCAATCACTGTTTTGAATTATTTTGGCTTTTGCCGGGCCCAAATTAACAAAACATTTGTTTTCAATAGCTCGATTAACAGAAACGAAATTGCCCGTCAGCTGCGGTACATACAGAACGTCGATCAGCTTAAGTGCATATAAACCACCGTTTAATGCCGCTTCTCCTTTTCCTTCTGCTTGCAAAAAACCGCCATTTGCCAAACCAATCATTTCTGAATGTTTCTTAAAACTTGTAAACATATCTCCCTTCTCAACACATATGACTCGTTGGGCCGCTGTCCAAACACCATTTCGTTCGATGAAAACTACCTGCGTCCAACGCATTTAGTAAGCTGAAGTGTTTTTTTTTTATATTCCACACCATGGCATATTACGACCACAAAGTTTGTTGACAAAACTTCGCGCCGTATTTGATGCATCAGCCAAAACACATTTGGGTAAATCCCTTATCGAGTTTCTAAGGGTGGGACCCACGATTCAACAAGACTTAATTACCACATTCTTGTCTTTTCGATTACACAGATACGCACTTACTGGTGACATAGCAAAAATGTATCGACAGTTCCTGGTAGATCAACGAGACCGACGCTACCAATGGATACTATGGCGGCGTGACACGTCGCATGAACTTCAAACGTATCAACTTAATACCGTTACATATGGAATGTCAGCAGCATCCATCACATCGCAGACTTATATGAGTCTGAGTACCCTGTAGGTGCTGCTACACTGCGCAGTGACTTTTACGTGGACGATGTTCTCACGGGTGCAGACGAGTTATCCAAATTACAAGAGAAAAAGGACGAAACGGTAATGATCCTTTCTAAAGCAGGATTACAACTTACAAAATTCAGCAGCAATTCAATAGACATCGTACGAACTTCCGAAAACGAAGTTCTTATTGCGCTTGAGGATCAAGATGTTACGAAAACACTTGGAGTGGCATGGCAACCTCGTCGTGATGTATTCGTATTTCGTTATGGATACCAGGAAAAGGAACCAATTACCAAACGCAATATTCTTTCAAGAATCGCTCGAACCTTCGATCTTCTAGGGTTCATCGGCCCAGTCATTATACGATGTAAAATTCTACTCCAAGATTTGACGTTAAAGGGGCTCGATTGGGACATCCCTGTTGATGGAGCTCTGCGAGAAAGATGGATGGACTTGCTCGACGATTTGAAAGATCTAGCCAAGTTGGAAATTCCAAGATATGTTTTCACATCTCCAACGCATCGCTGCGAAATACACGGATTCGCAGACGCTTCCGAAAGAGCATACGGTTGCTGCATCTACGTTCGCGCACATCTCGCGCATGGGATCGAAGTCAACCTTCTTGTGGCAAAATTGAAGGTGGCGCCAATGAAAGTCCAATCGTTACCGAAACTTGAACTTTGTGGTGCCCTTCTACTAAGCCGAGTTTGGCGAAAATTCGAAAGGAAACTGGATATTTATGTGGAACAGGTCTATTTTTGGAGCGATTCCAAAATTCTGCTACAGTGGCTTCAAATGCATTCATCGAAGCTGCAATGTTTTGTTGCCAACAGGGTAGCCGAGCTGCAAGAACATTCAAATGTAATTTGGAGGCACGTTCCCTCAGCCAAGAATCCGGCAGATATCATTTCACGTGGATGTCGTGCTTCTGACTTGCTGACAAACATGTGGTTAAAAGGTCCAGACTTCTTAAAGCTTCACAGGGAAGCTTGGCCACAACTAAAGGAACCACTGCCACCGCCAATTGAAGTCCGTACGAAAGCAACACTTCTTTGTAGACATGCTGACAGCGCACATCAAATATCTACGCTACATTCAATAATCGAGAACTGTTCATCGTATCTCCGAATTGTTCGCATAGTGTCATACATATTTCGCACTATAAACCGAGTCACGCCTGACTCTACGTTGACAGCAAAATCAGCGGTTCTCATATCAGCTGCTGAGCAAACCAAATCGTTTTGGAGAATCATCGCATTAATTCAATTCGAAACGTATCCCAAGGAAATAATGGCATTACGGAAGAGCCAATCTCTTCAACCTATGCTACAACGAATGTCACCATTCTTGCAAGAAATGAAACTCGATAACAGTATTGTGTGTGTGGTGAGAGTTGGTGGTCGCCTTTCAAACTCAGAACTACCATATGAGGCGAAACATCAAGCTCTACTACCACAGCAACATCGCTTTACAAAACTGTATGTGGAACATTTACATCGCAGCAACTGTCACGCCGGACCCCGAATATTGCTTTCCATGCTGCGTGAAAGAATTTGGGTCATCAATGCAAGGGCATTGATACGCAAGGTCGTTCGTGGATGTATCAACTGTTTCCACTATAAGCCCCGTCTGATGAAGCAACTGATGGGCAACATACCGCCAGATCGGCTACGCGGTGAACGTCCGTTTTTACTCACCGGAGTCGATTTCTGCGGCCCCTTTTTTACATCTTACAAGCTTAGAGGCAAACCTCCGTATAAAATATATGCGGCAATATTCGTCTGCTTCGCATCGAAGGCAATTCATATTGAACTGGTTTCTGAGCTATCAACAAACGCATTTCTGCTATGCATACGGCCTATTTTGCGACAACGCAACTAATTTTGTTGGAGCAGCCACAAAATTAGAAGAGTTCAATTAGAGTTAGATTCCTAAAGACCACCGGGTGGCTAAGGGTAGACTAAGAGAGATTATATTGCATCACAATGGGCCTTATAGGCCTAAGTGGGAGGGTGAGCGCTATTACCCCGGCCATTGCAACCTAACCTAACCTATACTAAGTTGTCCCCGTCTGTTTGTAAAGCGAAACCCGTATTTCTATAATTTGAAAATCCTTGAATTCAAAGTTGTAGAATTAGTTACGTAGATTACATTACCCAAATTTGAAATCGAATGGAATGGAGCTGGAATTTACAAAAATCCCTTCTTAGTGCTCACCTACACTATGATGGGATACTAGAGCTCAAATTTCAGCTTCCTAGCTCTTACCGTTTCGGCTGTGCGTTGATTGCCAATCAGTCAGTCAGGACAAACTGTTTTATATATATTGAGATGTATGCATATACATATGTATGTATAAATGAAATAATATTTGCCTGCCAGCTGGTGGATATATAACAGCATTTCATTGCATTCATTTTATAGTTATAGGTAATTCGTTTTAATTCATTTAAATATATTACAAAAAAACAAGGAATGTAAAATTCTAATTATATTAATAATACGTTCATTTATTTACTGGCTGTCTGCCACCTGCCGCATTGTAATATATATAAAAGCGCATTTTTTAATTGTACATGATGTTATGTACATGCTGCTATCATCACGTTGCTGCTATAACACAGCAAGTGGTGTACCAATATCAATAGCAACACAACTTTCTGCAATGGCACACAAGTACCGCAAGTAATTCTGCTGCTGCTAATCTACCTGCTCTCTCACTCTCATTCTTTATGAATGTATTACAAATGGCCACTATGCGATATGGTCCTAGCTAGTAGTGATGGTATCAATAATGAGACCAAAATACAAATATTCTTGATCGCCTGGACGAGCGCAAGGATCTCAGACGGTACAAGAGCTAGAATTACCGAACTTGGGGGAACCTGGATGCTTCCCCTGAGCCCTAGGCAGGACAATTTTTTTATACTCTGTACATGAAATGTACAAGAGTTTATTAGGTTTGCGCGAGCTGTAACAGGCAGAAGGAGGCGTGGCAACATGACAAGACGAGTCGATCTATGTCTGTGTCTGTCTGCCCGTATGAACACTTGGATCTCAGAGACTATAAGAGCTAGAGACACCAAATTTTGCAAAAAGATGTCTTATGTATGTACGCTGTTTGTTTTATTTTTTGATATTCCCCCCCACTTCCCTCCTATGTTGGATTTTCCGATTTACCATTCGTGTAATCGTCTATATCTCTTTCTTTCCCCCTCCCCATCACAATGAGCAATTTTCCATAGCTTCCGTGATTCTTCGGAATTTTTCATTGAAATTCGGAAAATACCTCCAGTTAGTGATTATGAGTCCGTGTGCCGAGTTTCATATTGATACGCCGATTTAACAGGATGTTAAGCAGTGACCGCAGCTGTTGTTGTTGTTACTGCTTTGCACAGGCACACAGTCATACACAAATACACACATACACGCATAGACACGCATAATTATTCTACACATATGTACAGAGTATTTCAAAGTCGGGACACCCGACTTTAGCTTCTTTACTTGTTTTTTAAAATTCTGATTTACCCCCCACTCTCCCGCAGTTCGTGTTTTTCATAGCTCCCGTAATTCTTCGAATTTTTAACTCAATTTGGCATATATCCAGTTTATGATTATGTATCCTTATACCAAGTTTCATTATGATAGGATAATTCTGCAGAAAGTTATAACCACAAATAAAATCGCTACCTATGCTCTGCCCGCAGCTCTGCCCACAGCTGTCGTTGTTGTTGCTGCTTTCGTTAAACTTTGTGCTGCATATATACACGCATATAAACACGCAGAGACACGATTCTGATGTAAATTTATTCTATTAAAATTGCACATAAACACTTATGTATGTATGCATGTGTTGAATATTTTATATTTAATTTCATTAATTGATTAAATTTTTTAATTATTTAAAAAAAAATTTTGTTGTTGAGAGTACAGGGTATTTTATTGTCGGGCTTGATCGACTGTAGCGTTCTATCTTGTTTATATTCTGTACATGAAATGTACAAGAGTATATTATGTTTGCGCCAGCTGAAAAATGTAACAGACAGAAGGAGGCGCGGCAGCATGTGTCTGTCTGTCCGTAGGTACTTGGTATGAGAATCGCAGAGGGCGCCCGCAATATTTTAATTTAATTTTTTGAAATTTCACTAATTAATTTCACATTATTACTATTCAATTCCTTAGAAATTGCACAATTGCATTCTCGATTTGCTAGCGCTTAGGTAACTTGGTATGAGAATCGCAGAAGGGGGCTGTTCGAGCATGAACATACGGCATCGTTGAAGGACTAACTCAAGTGTCCCACGACTGCCTTAAAGACCAACGGACGTTACATTGCTGCCTGCGTTATGTAAACGCGATCCCACGCCTGCACACACATTGCGGTTCAAGTGTTAAGTGACAAAGATCGCACAGCTGCATCGTTTAGAATTACACTCATAGATTAAGGTTTACACAGCTGCATACAACACTGTGTTAGTTAAGATAGGCTAACCAATAGAATTATAGATATTGTCCAATAGAAATCAAGTTCCACACGCTGCTGCCCTACAACACAGCGTGAGTTTTGAATAAAAGGACAGATCGTGCGACAGCACGAGTAGTATAAATCAAAGAACCGACGCGTATTCATTTCAAGTGTAAAAGTATCTACAGGGGCGGCCACAATATTTACATAAATTTTTCACAAATTTCACTATTTCATTTCACAATATAATTATTATATTATATTATTATATATATGTACCCAAAGGGTATTTAAGAGGGCCTGCTCGACTTTAGCATTCCTTTCTTGTTTACTCTTGTACATTTCATGTAGAGAGTATAAAAATCAAGGAGTGTAAAATTCTAATTATATTAATAAAACGTTAATTTATTTGCTGCCTGTCTGCCACCTGCCGCATTATAATACATATAAAAGCGCATTTAATTTATTGTATATAATGTTATACATGGCATCAAAATGCTGCCAACGTCAAATGTATCAAAATCAACAGCAACACAAAAATGTTGCCCGTAAACTTTCTGCTTGCATACAAATACCGCAAATTATTCTGCTGCTGCTACTCTACCACCTCTCTCACTCCCTTTATCAATGTATTGCAAATGGCCGCTATACGATATGTTGCTAGCTAGTAGTGATGGTATCAATAATGAGACCGTGTAGTGCGTGAGTGATCGTGCCGCTGCTAAAACATGTTACTATGTGTACATAAATGTATATATATATATATATATATATATATATATATATATATATATATATATATATATATATATGCCATATGCCAGACAAATACAATTATTTAATTGCTGCCAAAAAATGTCGTACACGTTACGATCCTATTTTTATATAATTTGCAATTATATTTAATTAATTTTTACTCATTTTAATATAATAATAAAAAAACAAGAAGAATGTAAAATTATTAAAATAAATAAATAATGTATTTATTTGCCGCCAGCCAACTGCCGCCGTTTTTATACTCTGTACATGAAATGCTATGTGTGTACGCTGTGCAAGTTTGTTTTATTTTTGATTTTTCCCCCCACTTCCCCCTACGGGGGTTTTCCCGATTTTCCGTTCGTATAATCACCTATATATCAGAGACCAAACCAAACCTAGAGACACCAAATTTTATTCCAAGATGCCTTATGTGAATACGCAAAAAATGTGTATTTTGGAATTTCCCTCCCTCCCCCCTCTCCCAAGCAAATCGCTATTTTCCCTAACTCCCGTAATTCTTGGAATTTCGAACTCAAATTTGCAATACCCCCAGTTAGTGATTATGTATCCGTGTGCCAAGTTTCACTATGATAGACCGATTTAACAAGAACTTATAGCCATAAATATATATTGCTGCTGCAGCGCTGCTCAAGCGTTATATATATATATATATTTTTCAACCGATCGACTTAAAACTTAGTTTCTAAAATCAATTAAAGAATACAAAGAAAACTGCATACTCGGTTTTTAAAATTTTTTGTTGGAGCTTGATTTATTGGGGTTTTCTTGGGGCACAAAAGGAAACCGCGTCAACAGCCCCCAGCCCACACGGTAAAAGCTAGGATGCTGAAATTTGGGCTCAAGTATCCTATCATGGTGTAGATGAGCACTAAGAAGGGATTTTGGAAAATTCGAGCTCCAAAGGGGGGAAAAGTAGCTCCAAAGTTTGTTTGAAAAATCCGCATTTTTCAACCGATCGACTTAAAACTTAGTTTCTAAAATCAATTAAAGAATACAAACAAAACTGCATACTCGGGTTTTCGAAATTTGTGTTGGACCTTGAATTATTGGGGTTTTAATATTTATTCACTATTTCAAATGAAAAGTTTGTGTTATAAATTTAGTCCGATCGATTTAAAATTTGGATAATGTAATCTACGTAACTAAATCTACAACTTTGCATTCAAGGATTTTCAAAATATGCATTTTACAAAAGCAGACATACACACACACACATGCAAACAGCTGTTCGTGTGGTTGCGTGCAAACGATTGAAATAGCCAAAGCAAAATGTGAGACACTAATGTGTGAATGTCTATAGATACATATGTGCACATCTATGTATGTACATATGTATCTACATATGTATGTATGTATGTACATTCGTCTTGCACTGACAGAGCAAGAAATGTTAATTAATTGAAAATTATATAATATAACATTTTTAAAAGTAATTTTTCCTTTGTTTAGTGCATTTGGCATTAGGGTTTTCATTAATAGCTTTATGCAGCAACAACAAATATCAAATAGTTGGGGACATCACATACACAGACTCACACACAACAAGCAACAGTTCGTGTCTATGTGTGCGGTTCTCTACGTGCGGCTGAAAAAGTAACAAGTAAAAAAGCTAAAGTCGGGTGTCCCGACTTTGAAATACTCTGTACATATGTTTACAATAATTATAGAAAATAAAAAAATTAAGAAAATAAAAAAAAAATTTGATCGATTTTACCTCTCTCGGTATTCGAACTCACGTAAAGGGTTTATAATTGCACATTTACATAGAAATTGCGCCTGTGTGAGTGTATGTATGCCTATGCGCATCTATTCGTGTCTGTGTAAGCATTTTCGCAGTCAACCAAACAGCAACATCAACAACAGCCGCGGGCAGCGCTTGAGCAGCGCTGCAGCAGCGCTGCATCAGCAAATATATTTATGGCTATAACTTCTTGTTAAATCGGTCTATCATAATGAAATTTGGCAAACGGACACATAATAACTAACTGGGGGTATTTCCAAAATTTTAGTTCGAAATTCCAAGAATTACGGGAGTTACGATTTGCGGGGTAGAGGGGGGAGGGAGGGGAATTCCAAAATATACATTTTCTGCGTATTCACATAAGGCATCTGGGACTAAAATTTGGTGTTCCTAGGTCTTATAGTCTCCGAGATATAGGCGATTATACGAATGGAAAATCGGGAAAACCCCCATAGGGGGGAAGTGGGGGGGAAAATCAAAAAAATAAAACAAACTCGTATAGAATACACACATAACGCATCTTCGTGCAAAATTTGGTGTCTCTATCTCTTATAGTCTCTGAGATCCAGGTGTTCATACGGACGGACAGACGGACAGACGGACAGACAGACAGACAGGGCTAGATCGACTCGTCTCGTCATGCTGATCAAGAATATATATACTTTGTGGGGTCTGCCACGCCTCCTTCTGCCTGTTACATTTTTCAGCTCCCGCAAACCTAATATACTCTTGTACATTTCATGTACAGAGTATAAAAAGAAACATATGTACATACATATGTAGGTATGCCTGTGTATGAATATAGCATGTATGTACATTCGTATTAATGTATACATTGGGCAATCGAACACAGTTGCTTGATTGTAAAAAAAAAATAATGCTCTAAAAACAACAACAACTGCAAGTCATTAGCTCGCTCTTCTTCTTTCGTTTTTACCATTTAATGTTAATTGCAAAGGCAAAACGCCAAAATTTTACAGTTACCGTCGCTAGGCAACGACTGCGTAAGCGATAGTAAAGCAGAAACCGAATAACGGAGCTACGCATATTCTGCTTCGCATTGCGGGCAGATGTATGTTTGTTGTATGTATATGATTTGTTCTTATTGATCTCAATAAATAATTCGATTTTATTATTTAAATATTCTGCTTCTTCCTTTCAAACTTCGATATTTTGATGCTGTCGGTGGCTTCAACTATCGAAAGTCTTACTCTAGCAAATTGAGATGAGAATTGTCAGTGATTTTTGATCGTGGCTCATCGCTGCACGGCATTGACACGAGTGCCGTGTTTCATATTCCGAGCTTGTGCGTGGCCGTATTGACTCAATATGGCACGAAAAGACTCAAATGTGAATTTAAATTTGGACTCAAGTATCGTTTCATAGTATCCATCATAGTGTAGGAGCACACTAAGAAAGGCTTTTGGAAAATTCTAGCTCCAACGGGGGGAAAACGAGCTTTAAAAAATATTACTTATAGTGGTCATGTTCGTTTAACGAAATAGTTTGTCAAGAACAAAAATGTAACGGACTACTGAACAATTTTTTGTCAAGAACAGAAAATGTTCATTTAAATACCTTAAATGCCTTCCTACTGGTAACCTTTAAGGTGAAAACATATGGGTAGGTTATGCACACACAAAATAAATACAATTGGAAACATATTGAGCCGGGTTAAGACGGGCAATACCTGCTAGTATATTATATATATTTATATTTATATATATATATATATATATATATATAAATATATATTCGACTTTGATTCAGGATCATATAAACGATATCCTTTTGCTTGCCTCGAGTACCCGACGACACGGTACTCTTTGCCTTTTGGTTGAAACTTGCCCTTCGCATGACCTTTGTCGAAAGCTACTGCAACGGAACCAAAAACTTTTAAGTGGCTTATTGACGGTTTCTTACCAATCCACGCTTGCATCGGTGTCATATCTGTCAGCGCCCTTGTATGCGACCGATTCCGCAAATACGCTGTAGTGTATATAGCCTCAGCCCAAAGAGCCTTGCAAAGTTTGGACTCCACCAACAAACACCTAGCCATTTCCACCAGGGTACGGTAAGCTCGCTCTGCAACTCCGTTTTGTTGCGGTGTGTATGCAACGGTCAGCTGACGTGCAATACCATGTTGTAAGGAATGCATCAAACCTTTTGTTTACATATTCGCGCCCATTGTCGCTACGGATACATTTAAACTTATGCCACAAGACTCCATTAACTTGCACAGCAGAAAAACATTGGTTTAATTTGTCTTCAAACATGTACAAATTACCAACTTTGTTTACTTCCAGTATGCAATCACTGTTTTGAATTATTTTGGCTTTTGCCGGGCCTAAATTAACAAAACATTTGTTTTCAATAGCTCGATTAACAGAAACGAAATTGCCCGTCAGCTGCGGTACATACAGAACGTCGATCAGCTTAAGTGCATATAAACCACCGTTTAATGCCGCTTCTCCTTTTCCTTCTGCTTGCAAAAAACCGCCATTTGCCAAACCAATCATTTCTGAATGTTTCTTAAAACTTGTAAACATATCTCCCTTCTCAACACATATGACTCGTTGGGCCGCTGTCCAAACACCATTTCGTTCGATGAAAACTACCTGCGTCCAACGCATTTAGTAAGCTGAAGTGTTTTTGATCTCTTTCTTTTATATTTCTGCTCTCTTTGTGCACGCTTACAATGCGGCAATTCGCCTTGAAATGTCCCCTTTCGCCGTATTTGAAGCAAAGACCATTTGACTGTTTCTTCTTTGAGGCGCCTTTCGCATAAGTGTTCGATTTTTGAACAATTGTGAATGCCGTTGCATTTTCATATTCCTTGTCTGTTTCTATTGACCTTCGAGCTTTATACTTAGAGTATCGAATTGCTGTAAATCATCGCGCGTCTCGATAGCAACAACGAAATTTTCGTATTCTGATGGAAGGCTGGATAGCAGAATAATAGCACGTAGCTCATCATTTATCTCAATTCCCACAGAAGCTAGCTGGTCCAATACTTCATTAAACGTATTTAAATAATTTGAAATGCTCTGTCCTTGTGCCATCCGCAAGCTTAGTAACTTTTTATAAAGTGATACTTAGCGCACAGGTCCACTGGGCTGGTGAACTTCTTGCAATTTCATCCAAGCTTCACTTGCTGTCTGGATATTCTTTATGTAACCCAATTGCGATGGTTTTACACTTGATGTGATAGTTGCAAGGGCCTTCTGATCCAAAGCTCTCCACTTGGCATCCTCAGCACTTTCCGCAACCACTTCACCAGAGGCCACGCCACATAGCTCCGCATGGATCAATTAATCATTAAATTGGATAATATATATATTTTTGAAAAATGTATATCGATGTATATCAATGCAATACTATCACACAACATGTGTTTTTCTGTATGCAGCGTTTGTCACACGAAGAAGATGGCAAACGCATAATGTAAAACTAACCACGCATAGTTAGTCTTCAATAAACTTCTCAATGGTCCAGACGTGTTGCGTTCATTATTATTTGGCCGGGTTTCCGTGACGAACCCCTCCCTCGTTTCAATATATATATGTAGAAGAATAACAGTTAAATAAAGAAATGTAAATCATTAAATGATGTTGTGTGTAAAACAAATACAAAGAGGATGTGTCATGTGATCCAACGGATTGCAGACTATAATAAGAGCAAGGTTTAAGAGCAAATATTGCCTTAGCCGAGCAAAGCGCATTGTTGTTGTCTAGGCAGTAGAGAAAAGGAAATGTCAAAGAATAAAAAGAAAGAAGAGAACGAGTAAGGCAGCGAGCCTTGAGAGAATGAGTGATGCAGATCAGCCTGCTTCATGAAGTCAAAGGAAACACTACAACTGCGAATTGCTGTGCTCCATAGAAAATGGCCGTCTCGCCGCGCGAATTATCTAACCCTTCTCCGACATCAGGAGTGGGATCGGCCTCGCCCCAAAGACATTCTGACAATGATTGGCGAACTCTGTTTCGGTCACAGAATCGTAATTTTATGGAATTGATAAAAGTCATGCAAGTGCCATATGCAGAGTCTCGTAAAGAAAAAATAATTGTGTTGCCAAAGTTCTACCCTGACGACACAAGTGCGGACGCGTCTGCATGGTGTAAAACAGCAGACATGATCATGTCCGAAAATCCCTCAGAAGGTAGTGCACTGGTCATCGCACTTAGCAGCTCCCTAAATGGAGGCGCATCGCAGTGGTTGTCCTAGATTTGCTATGCTGGAATAACCTGGCTTGAATTTAAGGAATTGTTTCTGCAGCGATACGAGGGTATAGAGACGCCAGCCGCCATTTTCTTAAACATTCTTAACGGCCGACCGAACGCAAACGAGTGTCTATCGGTGTATTCAAGCAGATTGGTGACGTCATTAATGACGAAATGGAAGCAAATGAGCGCAGAAGAAATAGCAGTCTCGTTCGTGCTGGCACATACCTCGCAAATTGATATGAGGCTGCAGCGTATGGCGTTTACAACGAACATCAAAACACGAAGCGAGCTCCAGCAGCAGTTGAAAGCATACGCTTTTGGTAAACGCAACGTGCAAATCACTTCGGAACACCCAACTGGTCCTGAGAAGAAAAGGTACTAGTCGTCTTCTTTTATGAAATGCCATTATTGTGAAAAACCTGGTCACAAAATGGCAGAATGCCGCAAAAGGAAAATTAACGAGAGAAATGCACCGAGAACAAACCAGATGCAAAGCAATTCAGCAATAGCGAGAGAGCGAGGCGCAGTGAAGCTACTGAGGGTCAATACGAATTCTTATCCATGCCCTTCGGGTTAAAGAATGCCTCATCGGTATTTCAGCGTGCAATAACACGCGCCTTGGGTGAGCTGGCATACTCGTATGCCATTGTTTACATCGATGACGTTTTGATTGTAGCAGGCACTAAAGAAGAGGCATTTCATAGACTAAAGGTGGTATTGGAACTTCTGACCAACGCCGGATTTTCTTTCAATGTAAAGAAATGAACATTCCTCAAACCTAATGTCGAATATTTGGGTTATCAAGTCGAAGAT
Organism: Scaptodrosophila lebanonensis; assembly: GCF_003285725.1. Taxonomy (NCBI): domain Eukaryota; kingdom Metazoa; phylum Arthropoda; class Insecta; order Diptera; family Drosophilidae; genus Scaptodrosophila; species Scaptodrosophila lebanonensis. The sequence goes on along the minus strand of NW_022060604.1, from coordinate 596,937 downwards.
GGTCAATTTAACCTAATTCTCGGAAGATACATGCCTTGGCAGCTTTCTCACAACCGCAATCAGTTACACAGCTGAAGCAATTTATAGGTTTGGCATTGTCGAAAGTATGCGACAATTTGTGCCACATTTTTCAGAGCAAATGAAGCCACTATATCACCTCACCTCCAAGAATGGTAGCTTCCATTGGAAGCCACAACACGAGTGTATACGCCAGAAGATTATTACCATATTAACTAACGAGCCGGTTTTGATCATTTTTGATCCACAGTATCCCATAGAGCTGCACACTGATGCGAGCTCAGAAGGCTATGGAGCAATACTTATGCAAAAAGTAGAAGGCAAAACAAGGGTAGTCGAGTATTATAGCAAGTGCACAACCAGTACAGAATCCAAGTATCACTCGTACGAGTTGGAGACACTAGCCGTATTTAATGCAGTCAAACATTTCCGTCATTATCTTCATGGAAAGAAATTTATAGTGTATACGGATTGTAACTGATTAAAAGCTAGTCGTTCCAAAAATTGATTTAACTCCACGGGTGCATAGATGGTGGGCATATTTACAATCATTCGACTTCACAGTTGAATACAGGAAAGGGAATCGCATGCTGCATGCAGATTTTCGTTCAAGAAATCCTATCCCTGCTGAGGCAAAGACCGTCAAAAAGATTTCTGAGAAACGTGTAGACTTGGCTGAGTTGACTTACAATTGGCTAATTGCTGAACAACAGCGAGATCCAGAATTGTCTGTTTTGATTTCTAAATTGCACAATAATGAGCTTAATGAGGACATGGCAAGAACGTATGAAATGAGATCGGGTATACTTCATAGAAAGATTCAAGGAAATGGTAGAACGCGCTGCTTGCCAGTGGTACCAAGAGCATATAGATGGTCCGTGATAAATCATGTACACGAAGCCATAATGCATTTAGGTTGGGAGAAAACATTTTGTTCATCACAAGACATTAATTTACATTTGATAGCTACGGGAGCGAGTCGTGCGAATGGACAGGTAGAGCGCGTAATGGGCACTATGAAAAATATGCTGACAACAGTTGAAACGAGCGAGCGCTCCTGGCAAGAAGCTTTAGATGAAGTACAGTTGATAATAAATTGCACGACAAATCCAGTAGCAAAAGTTAGTCCATTGGAATTATTGATAGGCAAAGAGGCTAGACCACTAGGCTTAGTGCCAACAATGAATGAAGAAAAAGTTGATGTTGATTGTTTAAGAAAGCAGGCCAAAGAAAATATGTTAATAAATGCTAACTATGATAAATCTAGATTTGATCAAAATAAAGCCAAAATTGTTAAGCATAAGGTTGGAGATCATGTCTTGCTCAAAAGTGAAGAGCGGCACCAAACAAAGCCTGACCCAAAATTTAAGGGACCGTTTGTTGTGATTGAAGTGCTTGATGGTGACCGATATAAATTAAAGTCTTTGACAAGTAAGAGGACATACAAGTATGCCCATGAGTATTTGCGATCGTTACCAGATAGTTAAGTCACTGCAGAGTTGGAAGATGTAGAGGGCGATAATGCAGAAGAAGCCCAAGCTCCCACCAGTGACAATGTAGTAATGTCATACACAAGGACCACGCCCGTACCACTAAGTCATACCGATGGCACAAGTGTAGACGGAGGGTGTCTATCATGGCGTGCGGCGCGGTTGTCGTGGTAGAGAACATGTGACATGAAGTGATAATGTTGCAAAGGCAAGTAGAGTCCATGAGTTGTGGTATGATAGAGAGATATCCAGATGTTCGGGTTTTCGCAGAAGAGTACGAGCTACTGGTTGGCACAGCCGCAAATGTGTGTGAATGCCTGAAAACCCGTCATTTGAAGACACATCTTGCAAAGAAATGTTAAGTTAATAGAGTAACGTTAAACTTAAGGTAAATTGAAGCATAATAATTGAGTTGATTGACTATAAAAAAATATAAAAAATTAAAAAAAAAAAAGAAGTATTTTGAGCTAGGCATGAAGCCAATGTTTGAATAAGTTCTGTTTGAATGAGTTGTGTTTAAATAAGTTTTATTTGGATAAGTTTTGTTTCATTATGTTAAGATAGTACACGGGGACGTGTAAGAGCCAGGAAGGCCATGTAGAAGAATAACACTTAAATAAAGAAATGTAAATCATTAAATTATGTATGTAAAACAAATACAAAGAGGATGTGTCATGTGATCGAACGGATTGCAGACTATAATAAGAGCAAGGTTTGTATGTATATACACTACAACAGACTATAATAAGAGCAAGGTTTGTATGTATATACACTACAACATATAGATGCTTCATTTCATACAACGAAAACGTCCTATCAAAATTGTGAGCGACAGCTCCCATAGCTGTTCGGGTATTTGCCGAATGGGAGCTGTCGCACTTCGGCTAACCCGATTGAGAATTTCGTACACTGTTGCCATCTTCTGTCGCATGCGTATGCAAGTGAACTTTGTCAACAGTGTATGGGTTTCTAAGAATGCCTATAAAAGCACACATACATACATATGTGTGTATGTGAGCAAATGTAGTGTTCATATGCAGACAGTAGCCTTGACATTGTCATGACCTACCTCAACTTGTATTTATGCACAAGCAATTTTGTTGATCGACTATTTCCTATTTTTGTTTGATTGGCTTGCATATTATACTGGTTCTATATTTTTATTTATTTATTAACTTACTAGCAGGTATTGCCCGTCTTAACCCGGCTCAATATAATGTTTCCAATTGTATTTATTTTGTGTGTGCATAACCTACCCATATGTTTTCACCTTATAAGTTACCAGTAGGAAGGCATTTAAGGTATTTAAATGAACATTTTCTGTTCTTGACAAAAAATTGTTCAGTAGTCCGTTACATTTTTGTTCTTGCCAAACTATTTCTTTAAACGAACATGACCACTATAACTAATATTTTTTTAAACCTCCCCCCTTTGGAGTTAGAATTTTCCAAAAGCCTTTCTTAGTGTGCTCCTACACTATGATGGATACTATGAAAGGATACTTGAGTCCAAATTTCATCTTTTACCGTTTGGGCTGTGCGTTGATCACCAATTAGTCAGGACAAACTGTTTTATATATAGAGATAACGCAACGTTTTAAGATAGACTATGTGCAAAAAAGGGGAATAATTATAAGGGTATATCCTAATTTTAAATTCACAATTGAGTCAATACGGTCACGCACAAACTCGGAATATGAAACACGGCACTCGTGTCAATGCCGTGCAGCGATGAGCCACGATCAAAAAGCACTGACAATTCTCATCTCAATTTGCTAGAGTAAAACTTTCGATAGTTGAAGCCACCGATACCATCAAAATATCGAAGTTTGAATGCAATAAGCAGAATATTTAAATAATAAAATCTAATTATTTATTGAGATCGATAAGAACAAATCATATACATACATACATCTGCCCGCAATGCGAAGCAGAATATGCGTAGCTCCGTTTTTCGGTTTCTGCTTTACTATCGCATATGCAGTCGTTGCTTAGCGACGGTAACTGTAAACTTTTGGCGTTTTGCCTTTGCAATTAACATTAAATGGTCAAAACGAAAGAAGATGAGCGAGCCAACAACTTGAAGTTGTTGTTGTTGTTTTGTATTTACATGCTTCATACATATACAGGCATAGATACATATGCTTGTACATATGTATGTATGCATGGGCACACATAGACACGAACTGTTCCCAACTATTTGATATTTGATATATGGCAAGTAAAAAACATATTGCTATATTTTAATCGTTGAATGCCAATTTGTTGATATGGTTATGTTGATTACATTACCCAAATTTGAAATCGATCGGACAAAATTTATAACACAAACTATTCATTTGAAAAAGTGAATAAATATTAAAACCCCAATAATAAAATTAAATGCGATATATCGAAAATATCGATACTTGTGTTGATATATCGTAATACATGTCGAATACAAATACATCGAAAAACATCGTTTGAGAGTTATTGATTATAATACTGTATTCGATTGTACACTGTACACATACATACATACAAATTTATTTGTATGTGTACTGTAACTGTAAACTTTTGGCATTTTGCGTATGTAATGAACAGGCGTAAATGATCAAAACGAAAGAAGATTTGCGAGCCAATAACTTGAAGTTGTTGTTTTAAAAAATCTGATTTGAAACCATAGAAAACTATTTTTTACAATTAAACAACAGTGTTCGATAGCCCACTGCATACTTGTACATACAAACCTATATATGTATATAGGAATGTATGAACGTACATACATACTTATTGATGTACAAACATACATATGTACATGCTATACATACAGACGTATGTACGTATGTAATACATATGGTGCTGGCGTAATTCATAATGCGAAATTCTTTCTAAGGGGAGAAATGTCCCCCCTGCCCAACCTGTGTACGCCCTTGTAGTCCGTTGTCCTAAAAACCCCTTATGCCAAATGTACTAAACAAAGAAAAAATAGCATAAAAATGTTTATGTTATAATGTTAATAATTTTTAATTAATTAACATTTCTTGCCCTGTCAGTGCAAGACGAATGTACTTTTGTACATACATATGTATGTATGTATGTACATACATGTGTACAAATGAACATCCACACATTAGTGTCTCACATTTTGCTTTGGCTACTTCAACCGTTTACACGCAACTACACGAACAGCTGCTTGTATGTATGTATGTATTTTTTTTTTTTTGTATTCTTTAATATGAATTAAATAAGAAAGTTGACAGAGCAAAAATATAGATAGAAAATATATATACATAAATAAATAGATAGATATACATATACGCAGGTTGTAGACCGGGCGGTACGGCTGTTAGGCATTGCTTCGCCCGGATGAACAGCCCGCCTATATGGTGCTCCTCTCACGCTCCAGCTTTCTGAGCTTGCCCATTATTGAAGCAGCAAAGCTTGCACTCGCCGCCCAAGCGTCCTCGTTAGCGAGCATGTTCGCCACAAAATTCGTCGCCGAGGGAGGGGTTCCAGTAGTCGCCTCCCATCTCAGTCTTTCCGCTTCAAAACGAGGGCATTCGAAGGCTGCGTGGTTAGCATCTTCAATTACTCCTCGGCAGGCGGGACACTCCGCACTGGAGTCGTGCCCGAATCTCTGGAGGTAACTTCTAAAGCAACCATGGCCGCTTAGGAGTTGCGTTAGATGAAAATCAACCTGCCCGTGCGTTCTGTTTATCCACAGTGATACGTCGGGTATTAATAGGTGGGTCCATCTGCCTTTGGACGAGGCATTCCAACGCTCTTGCCACGCGCTGATAGTTGTTCGTCTAGCCACCGCCCGCGCGGATCTGCGAGGCTCTCCAGCTGCAATTTCGTGAAGTTTGCGGGCTTCTCTGATGAGGAGGTCAATAGGGGTCATCCCTGCGATCACTAACACGGCGTCATCCGAAATCGTCCGGAAGCCGCTGCAGACGCGGAGTGCGCTCAGCCGATACGTTGCTACGAGGTCCCTGACGTAACTTTTCCTGGTTACCGCGGCAGCCCATATTGGTGCCGCATATAACATTATCGACTTCGTTACGCTCATCAGAAGTAATCTTCGTCCTTGCTTAGGGCCACGCGTGTTGGCCATTATTCGCGACAGCGCCCGTGTTACCTCCGCAGCTTTCTTGTTTGTTTGCTCCAGATGTTCACGAAAGCATAGCCGTGTGTCCAACCTGACTCCAAGGTATGTAATGGAGCGCTTGGAAGGAACTAGTAGACCTCCGATGCGAATGTGCGCCTGCTCTACGGTTTTGCGACTGCTGATAAGCACAACCTCAGTTTTGCCAGCCGCCAGTTCGAGGCCAACCGTGGACAGCCAACTCATTATGGTTACGATGCATCGATTGCATGCATCCTCCACAGCCCTGTTCTCTTTTGCAACGCCTACAATCGCTATGTCGTCTGCATAACCCACTAGTTCCGTGCCAGGCGGTAACTGAAGGCAGAGAATTCCGTCGTACATGACGTTCCAAAGCAGCGGCCCTAAGACCGACCCTTGAGGAACTCCAGCGACGACATTAACGGTTTTGGTGCCTGATGAGGTATGATATCTAAGTAAGCGATTGCTAAGGTAACTTCTAATGGAGCGTACTAAGTGCGATGGTATCCCCTGAGCTGCAAGTGCGTTGAGGATGCATCCCCAATCTGCCGAGTTGAACGCGTTTTTGACGTCGAGGGTCACCACAAGGCAGTACTCCTTTGATCCACCTTTCCACCTGTTGCCTGATATCGCCTTAGATGCGATGTCCACCACTTTGCTGATTGCGTCAATCGTGGACCTCGATTTCCTGAACCCGAATTGGTTTGGAGATAGGCCGATGGCTGCCTCGAGTCTCACGCACAGCAGTCTCTCCAGCACCTTACCGATTGAGTCCAGGAGACAAATCGGCCTGTACGACGAGGGGTCTTCAGATGGCTTGCCAGGTTTTGGCAGCAGGACTAGGTTCTGCACCTTCCAGCAATCTGGGAATATTCCTTCTCTGATGCACTTTCCAAAGAAAGCGGCGAACGTCTCGGGGTGCATGCACAATGCCAGCTTGAGGGCGCGGTTCGGTATTGCGTCTGGGCCCGGCGCTTTGTTGGGCTTCAGGCTGCGAGCGGCTAGTATCACTTCATCCGTCGTGACGTCGTCAATGGTGGGCGATAGTGCTTCTGTGGTGTGTGGTATCAGCACTGGCGTCTCTGGTCGCGAGGGGAAAAGAGTTGCGACAATCCGAGCGAGGTTCTCGGCATCCAGGGGTGCACCGCGTCCGCCAGCATGAATGCGCTTTACTACCAGCTTATACGCCTTCCCCCAGGGATCCTGTTCTGCGGAGTCGCACAGCTCTAAAAAACATCTCTTCTTGCTTGCTGAGATAGCCTTTTTCAGCAGTCGCCTAGACTCCCGGTAGGTATCCTGCCTGAGCGAGAACAAGGGCGAACCACGTGCTCTCTGGGCCCCTCTCCTTGCACTGATGCATGATCTGCGTAATGCTGCGATGTCATTATTCCACCAGTAAACTGGGACGTGGTGGCGCCTGTACGTCGAGCGTCTAACCATGCTGGCGTCGCATGCAGCTCGGATTTGGGACGCGGCGTCTAGAGCCATGGTCTGCGGGTCCCCGGAGAGGCAAAAGCCGCTAAGGGCTCTCGCAAATGAAGCTGGGCAGAATGACTCCAGCTTGTATGCCACGTTGTCGGGCGGTGGATTCGTAGGGTTGCGAGATGTATCGCCGACTGTAACTATGATGGCCACGTGGTCGCTTGCCGTATAAGCGTCGCTTATAGTCCACTTGGTATGGCTGTGGAGGGAGCTGCTTGCGTACATCAGGTCGATAATGGAACCGATACCTGCTCTGCTGAATGTGTGTCGCGACCCAGTATTCAGAAGCGTCAGATCCAGCCCTGAAAAAGCTTCAAGTACTATGCGACCTCGAGCTTTAGTGACGTTGCTGCCCCATTCAACTGCCCATGCGTTAAAGTCTCCGCCTATTATGACTCGACTGCGTCCCCTGGCGTCGTCTACTAAAGCGTCTAAAGCCGCAGCAAACTCCGACAGAGATAGACTGGGTGGAAGATAGCAGCTGTAGACCCACAGGTCTGCAACTTTAGCTCTCACAAAGAAGTTTCCAGCTTTTGGTTCTGAAAAGGTGAGCTCTCTAGAACCACAGAGCCAAAGAGCAGCCTTACCGGACAGATCCGCGGCCCATTTGTTGCTACTGCTGGTTTTGTATGGCTCACTTAGTATCGCCAGGCTGATGCTCTCCTCGTTGATTGTCTGCAGCAGCAGGTCCTGCGCTGCGATGCAATGGTTGAGGTTGAGCTGAAGGATCCTTAGCATCTTGTTTGTCTTACGGCCTCTTTGTATGCCGGACATTTGAAGCTGCCAGTGGCGTGGTCAGTCGATGGTAGACTCTTCTTTGCGCACAACAAGCATTTCGGACTGTTTGCGCAGCTTCTGGCTAGATGCCCCTTTTCACCGCACCTGTAACAGGCATCTTTAAGGTCCTCAACGCTGTTACACCTTGCTGCCATGTGACCGAAGCCGAGGCATTTGAAGCAACGTGTTGGTCGGATAACTCCTCGGATGCGGCAGATAACCCATCCTACCCGTACTTTCCCTGCTTCTATCAGCACTCTTGCCTTCTCCACAGGGAGCGATAGTAAAGCTATCTGCTGTCCGCCGTTCATCTTGCGTATTGACTTTATTGCATCTGAACCAATGTTAAAGTCCTCTCCAATTGACCTGAGCGCTTCCAGAATCTCCTCTTTCGTGACCAGCTCGTCCAGATCCCGGATCTCCAGCTGGGTCTCCTCCACTAGCGGCTTGACTACAGCCATGCCCTGTAATGCCGCCTCCACAGCTTCGTGCAGCCTCCCAATGTCATGGGACGGTGATCTGCTCATTTGTAAAAGCAGACTGCCGTTGCCCGTTCTTCTGATGCTCTGAATGTCGTTCTTTAATGGCTGCAAATCTGGTGCTGATTTTACTGCCTTTAATATGTCAGCATACTGGGCTTCCCCTACACCTTTGGCTATGATAGCATCCGGTCTGCTGGGCTTTGTCCGAGCCTGGCGGTGGACCTTCGTCCAGGCATTGGCCTTGGGAGCGAGAGTGGAATCGGTAGGATTGCCATTTCCCTTCACTGCCTGTGCGAAGTCCTTCGGCAGGGAGGCGGGGGCCTGGTCACTCGTAGTTTGCGATGCGGTGGCAGGCTTCTGATCCCGCATCTTGTGTTTTTTTGGCGGGGTAGCGCGCTGGGTGCTCCTGGGGTCTCTAAGCCTTTTCGGGGTGCCCGTTTGAGGTTGACTGGACACTTTAGGCCAGGGCTCTGCTGTTTGTACGCCGATTTCGCTGTAGGACGGCTTCACTCCAGTGCCTGACCAGTCGATCTTGCTGTATATCGAGCTATACAGCCTCAACATTTCTGCAAACAGCTCTTTGTCCTGCTGGTTGACGTGACGCTTATGTTGGCCTTCGAAAAGGCGGCAAACGGACTGCAAGTGGGTACCCAGCTCCTGCATCTCTGTCTGGGCGGCGGTTGGTTGGGCTGGAAGGCCGTTTGGCACCGTTTCTGCCGGCAGAGGCGAGGCCGGTAAAGGCGTTGTAGGCAATGTCGTTGCCAGAGGCGTTGAAAATGGCGTGTTTGGCGTGTTTGCCGGCTCGGCTGAGTTTGCTACGCACAAAGATGCTGAAGGTGAGCATAGTAGTGGGAAGCTCTGAAGGGCCACTGACGGTGGAGCTGACTTTGGTGGTGATCTGGCCACCAAGGACCTACGCGCGAAAGGGTTCACGCCGGTTACCATTTCATTGGTTTTAAGCCAAAGCTCGTCACCTAAGGTAGCCAGCGGAGGACCTTGCGAAAATGGGAGAGGCGCCTCCAAGTGGGACTTTGGTTGTGCTGTCCCGTTACCGCCCTGTGTGCTACGGTGTGATTCTTGCAATTGTTGCACCCCCGGTGGCTGGTCGGTGGGAGCCACCTTCTGCAGCCCATGCGGTTGTGCGTCTGTCATCGAGGCAGGTTCTTAGCGAGTTCCCTCGGTGGTCAGGAATTTCTTCTTGACAGGATGGGGGTTATCCCGCCCCTGCTCGGTCGCCAGAGCCCCAATCAGGTACGCCGCCGATGCGGTAGGGGTTGGAATATAGCCCGTCCGGCCTTTGTACAACTCGCCTTAAACTCAGCCCCAAAACTTCCAGCTCCTAAAAGGCTGCACCGAGATTTGGTGTATGAAATGCGAATTGCCGAGTGATCCTAAAAGTATGCAGCGCTAGTGCTGCAATTTCCTTTGCCGTGACCGCCCTCTGGCGACTAAGCCTGGCGTCCTTTTGTGGACCAGCTGGTCGGCTTACAGATGGCAAGGTGCAACTCTACGTCAGCTGGGCAGCAGCCAGCTGTTTAAAATGCAACTGTGCGGCTGCCAATATCGAATGGGCAAAACAGATGGGAAAAAGGAAAACGAAAACGTATACTCACGCCCGGCCTGCTTGACCAACGTAAGAAACGCGTCTGGAGGGGTCAAAGTCCAGGTCGAAGTTCAGTCACCGGCTCCCAAAGGCTCAACAGTGGAACAGGAGCAACACTTGTCCAACCTTGTGTCTGGGACGGTGGTGAGTACCTTTCGCACTCTGGTAACTACCGTATTGTGTGTTAAAAACAATTTCTTACAGCCAACTTGCTACAATAAAAGGGTGGAAACTGACGATCGAACAAAAACACGTCCGCACGCTCACTTTCACTCCTCTGTATGTATGTATGTGTGTGTGTGTGTGTGTGTATGTATACTTAGTTGTCCCCAACTGTTTGATATTTTGTATTGTTTGTTCTACCTGCATTTGTAAAATGCATATTTTAAAAATCGTTAAATGCAAAGTTGTAATTTTAGTTACGTAGATTATATTACCCAAATTTGAAATCGATCTGACAAAATTTATAACGCAAACTTTTCATTTGAAAAAATGAATAAATATTAAAACCCCAATAATTCAAGCTCCAACACAAATTTTGAAAAACCGAGTATGCAGTTTTGTTTGTATTCTTTTATAGATTATAAAACCTAAATTTAAAGTTGATCGATTCAAAAATGCAGAATTTTCAAACAAACTTTGGAGCTACTTTTCCCCCCTTTGGAGCTCGAATTTTCCAAAATCCCTTCTTAGTGCGCATCTACACCATGATAGGATACTTGAGCCCAAATTTCAGTTTACTAGCTTTTACCGTTTGGGCTGTGGGGTGTTGATTGTGTTTCAATTTTTCCACGGAAAACCCCCCTTTTTTCATGCCCCAGGAAAAATGGTGAAAAACCAAGTATACAGTTTTTCTTGTATTCTTTTTGAGAGTATACAAACTAAGTTTGAAGTTAATTTGATGAAAATTGTAGATTTTTCATACAAACGTTGGAGCCCGATTTCCCCCCTTTGGCGTTCGAATTTTCCAAAACCGCTTCTTAGTGCTCACCTACACCACTGAAGACAACATGTTTCCAATTTTCAGCCTCTTAGCTCTTACCGTTTGGGCTGTGCGTTGATTGCACATAGCTTTTCGTTTACCGAATTTTCCACCGGAAAATCATTATTATTCAGGCCGCAGGAAAAATATTGAAAATCCAAGTATACAGTTTTTTTTTTGTATTCTTTTTGAAAATATACAAACTAAGTTTGAAGTTAATCGGATAAAAATTGTAGATTTTTCATACAAACGTTGGAGCTCGTTTTCCCCCCTTTGGAGCTCGAATTTTCCGAAACCCCTTCTTAGTGCTCACTTTCACTATAAGAGGGATCTTGTGTCCAAATTTCAGCTTCCTAGCTCTTACCGTTTGGGCTGTGCGTTGATTGCCAATCAGTCAGTCAGTCAGTCAGTCAGGACAAACTGTTTTATATATATAGAGATCCTAGCGTTACAAGTACGAGATTACTTTTGAGTTATTACGTAAGTCATTACATATTCATTTCGATTTCATTCAGTTAATTGTTAATTTAATTACAGGTTTAATTTAGTTTAAATTTATTATAGATATGGAAGGTATTGTGCGTCTTTATTGAATCAATGAGCAGTTCCCAACTATAAGGGGTGAGCGCTAAAGTGAAGCTAAAGATGGACGATTAACAAACTATCGATATTTTTATGAATTAACACATTCGTGACTTTAACACTTTCCCTTGTTAATCTTAAAAATAATACATAGTGAAAAATAGTGTGATGACAATATGAATAAATTTATATGGAGAGTCCCACCTCACTGCAGAGTAATTTAAGGCGAGATATCGGCAGTGGTTTCGTCATCACATCGGCAACTTGCTTTTCCGTTGAGATCTGCTGGACTTGAAGCATTCCCTCTGTTACCTTATCTCTTATAAAGAAATGCTTGTTCATTATATGTTTGGTGCGGCGATGAAACTGGGGATTTTGAGCGAGTCTCACTGCAGCTGAATTGTCTACTTGTAGAAAAGGCACTTCTCTCATTTTAGTGATGCCTCGGAACAGTTTCGTTAGCCAAATAATTTCTTTAGCTGCTTCGTTGGCTGCTACAATCTCTGAGCTGGATAACATTCTGTGGTGTTGGATTCTCTAAGCTCCTTGATAGAAATCCAACGGTGAATGCTAGATCCGGTCTGGTCCCCAACATAAGGTACATCAGGGCCCCAACTGCTTGGCGATATGGAAATCGGCTTTCTTTCCCTGGTTCAAGTGCTTCTGTATGTTTTATGATCGGTGTTGAAACTGGCTTGCACTCAGCAAATCCAAAACGATCTAAAATCTTTCTGGCGTATCCTGCTTGACCAATCTTGATGAACTGTTTGTGTTGCTCGATTTCTAATCCAAGGAAAAATGTGGCGTCTTTTGAAACAGTCTTAAACTCCTTTCTCAACTCGCCTGTGAAACTTTTTAGATCTTGTAAATCCGTTTCTGCAACCAACCCATCATCTACATAGATTACGAGTACTGTTTTCTTGTCGTTTTGCTCTTTGACATACAAACATGGATCTGCTTCATTGACTTTGAATCCAAGTTGTGTCAGAAAAACTCCGAAATTTTATTCCAGCATCTTGGTGCTTGCTGTAGCCCGTATAAACTCTTTTTCAATAAGCACACCTTGTTTGTGCCATCTTCGAATCCTTCTGGCTGGCTCATGTAAATGGTTTCTTCAAGCTCTCCGTAAAGAAACGCGGTTGATACATCAAATTGAGACAGATGCATGCCTTCGCTTGCTGCAATGCTCAAAACTGATTGAATCGTACCCATCCTTGCAACTGGACTGAACGTTTGGGTATAATCGATGCCTGGTCTCTGAGCGAATCCTTTAATGACAAGTCTGGCCTTAAACTTGTCGATGCTTCCATCTGCATTCTCCTTTTTACGAAACACCCATCTGCAGGGCAATGCTTTTTCACCGGACGATAGAGAAACAAGCTTCCATGTTTTGTTTTCTTCTAATGACTTCATTTCGCTCATCATAGACTTCTGCCAATCAAGTCTTTCTTTGCTACTGACAGCTTCTGCAAACGACTCTGGGTTGGTTTCCAGGTGCGTCTTTAAATATCAAACCCACTTTTTGCTCACAATTGCCAATCCTTTCAACAAAATTGACATCTCTAGAAAGTACGACTGTATGTTTCTCTGGTATATAAATTCTATATCGCTCATCACCGTCATATCCAACAAGATAACCTTTTACAGCCTTCATGTCCATATTCTTCCTTTTTTGCGATGGAATATGTGCGTAACACGTAGACCCTATGATACGCAAATGTTTAATTCTTGGCCTTTTACCTGTCCAGATTTTCTGCCCATATAGATTCTGGAAATGTGACTTCTTGGTTTGAATATTTAAACGTTCTTGCCATTTCCACAACTGTTCTATTGTCTCGTTCTGTGCTACCATTCTGCTATGGCGTATAAGGAGCTGTAAGTCTTTGCACAATGCCATGTTTCTGTAGAATCTCTCGTACTTCAGCGTTGTCGAGTTCTCCTCCATTGTCACTTAGCATCTCCTTAATCGATCATGTTACTCAACATGACTTTTGCTTCTGATTTCTGCTTTACTATAAAGCCGATCCGAAACTTGGTATAACTATCCTTGAACAGAATCATATATCGTTTTTTCTTGAACGATTCATGAAATGGGCCGCATATATCCGTTGTAAACAACTCTCCAGGACTTGTTGCTTTCTGTCTTGAGCCGCAAGCACTGAAAATAAATTTCTATTAATATCTGGTACTAGCCACACATCTTCTAGTCTAATTTCTTTAAATGGTGACTTAATCATGATGGTTCCTTGACCAATTGCAGAAAGAGTTTCTTTTCCTGCTGCCTTTATACAAGATGAACTCTTAAACTTGTGGAACTCTGTGAAATACTTTGCTGATCCTGTGACATGCTTATTTGCTCCATTGTCGATCCACCACTCTGTCAATTCCGGTTCTGCTGCGTTAACTTCATTGTCAATTGTGACAAGACTAACCACAGGCTCCGCTGAATTGCCTTGTGCAATTTTAGATCGATTTTCTTTTGGACAACCATCAGCTTTCCAATTCTTGCAATGGCGAATCCAGTGCCCTTTCTTCTTGCAGTAATTGCAGGTATCTTCTTTGTAGCTGCGATTACCATAACTTTTCTTCTCACTTTTAAGCATAAGTGCCTTCTGATCTCCGGTTTCGCTGGTATCATTCTTACGTATATTCCTTTCAAACATACATATCTGCATTGTGAACTCATCAAAAGTCTTTTCTGTATCCTTTGTCAACAACATCCAACTGTGTCGGAAGTTTTCAAACCTGCTGGGTAAGATGTGTAAAGTTTTACACACTAAAATTAAATCGGGGAGCTGATGTAGTTATTTTGCCTGTTGTTAAGCTCGACCCAGTGTGTGAGTGTGATGAAATATCACTACCTTGTGTCCAATTAGATGCAAAGAAATCTGAACAAATCTTAAATAGCTGATCCTTGGACGTGGCTTCGAACTGCTGCTTTAGCGCTTCCCATGCTTCATGCGCTGTGCCTTTGTCCATAATTTTTTGGTAAACTTCGTCTGTGACTGCACTTGAGATCAACGTCTTACCATAGCTGTTTGCTTTTCTATAACACTTTTCTCCTTATGACTTTTGACTTCGGCCTCACTTGCGTTTTCCGGCAGTGCCTCTGGCTTGACCAACTTGCCATCCAGTACATCTAGAGCACCGTCATGATAATATAGCATATCACGAATCTTCCGTTTCCACAGTGGCCAATCTGCTTCACAAGCCAACAGCTTTATACCTGAATGCCTTAAATGATCCATATCTCTTTCTTATGTGTTGCGCTGTAACACGTGGCTGTTTCCATAACCTATTAAAGATATGGAAGATATTGTGCGTCTTTATTGAATCAATGCGCAGTTCCCAACTCTAAGGGGTGAGCGCTAAAGTGAAGCTAAAGATGGACGATTAACAAACTATCGATATTTTTATGAATTAACACATTCGTGACTTTAACAAAATTGACATTTTATATACAATTACATTTAGGAGTTTCACAATTTGCCTTAGCTTTAATTATTATTTCTTATTTTATATTAATAGTTTACTTAAATTAATAATTATTAAAGTTGTTTCGTTATGTGTGTTGAAGAGAATTTAGATGTACTATTTCAAGTGTGCTTGAGTTTTAAGTTTAAAGTGCGTCTCGCTGGTAATTGTCTTCAGGTTATGTGGAAGATCGTTCCACAGCCGAACAGCGTATATAAAAAAGTGCCTTACCGAGCTGGCTAGTTTATATCTTATGCAGACTAAATTATTTGTTCTTCTCGACGTGGAGAAGGTGATTTTTCGTATAAATAACTCGGTTCTCTGCGTGTTATAATTCTGTGCAAGAAAATTAAAGTTCTCAGTTTTATCCAGGAGTTTAGGGTCAGATTGTATATCTTGTTGGCGTACGTCGTTATGGGTTGTCTACTTCTAATGTCAAAAATGAATCGCGCTATACTATTAAAGGCTACTTTAATTTTATTCAGGCTTACAGCATAGAATAATGAGGGTGTCAAGTAAGTCTTAGCAATTAAGAGCTTGAGTTTAACTGGAAGGAAATGCTGCGTCAAAGATAGATGCCTTAGCGAACTATAAAGCTTTCCAACTGTTTTATTTACATGATCATTCCAAGATAGTGTTTCGTTCATAGTTATCCCTAAGTTGGTTACCCGCTCTACGTATTCGATATGCTCATTATTTAGCCTCAGTTTCTCTAAATTGAGTGTATTTACTTTCTTTTTGTATATCACTAAACATTTTGACTTTTTCGGGTTTACTTCCAATCCATTTAACCTCGCCCATTTATGTATCTCACAAAGATCGTCATTACAGGCACAAACACATTCAACAATTCTACTTAAAGGACGACTCACATACATTTTGACATCAACTGCATACATATGTAACTCACAGTTTAACACACAACATGGAAGGTCATTTACATAGATGGAAAACAGAAATGGGCCTAGCACAGATCCCTGGGGGACTCCACGTTTAATTAACAAAAAAGACGAACAACAATCCGAAGTGACATCTGCTTGGTGGCGATTGGACAAATACGACTGGACTAAGTTTATTGCAGTGTCGGAGAAATTATATAGTCTTTTTAATTTAGTACATAGTATGGAATGATTTACGGTATCAAATGCTTTGGAGTAGTCAAGAAGGGTCAAGAAGGTTACCATACTGTTGTCTATTTGCGTGCGAATGTCATCAATGATTTTTATTAAAGAGGTGGTACAGCTCCTATTCTTCCTAAAGCTCGATTGCTTGTCATTCAAGAGTGATTTTCCTATCATATAGTTGGTAATTTGGTACGTCATTAGATGTTCTAGTGATTTTGATAAGAAAGGCAAGATTGAAATTGGCCTAAAATCATCTCCTCCCTTCGGAATAGGGATAATTTTTCCAAATTTCCACTTATTTGGGAGCAGGATGTTGTAAGAGGTGTATTAAAAATGTGGGTAATATATTTTAGAGTATTCTGAAGCAGCAACTAACTCGTCTAGGCCTATAGCATTGGACTTCACTTTTAGGATTGAATCTAGGACATCACATTGACGTACACACATAAAGCTAAAACTAGTATCACAGTTTACTAACGATGTAGAGTTCAGGTACGCGTTTTCAATGATTAATTTACAAATATTTGGTAAAAATGTCAGTTGGCATTCAAATCAAATTAATTTCAAAATATTGTTTACAAATATTTTATTTTATTTAATTTATGTTCGTGGTAAAAATGTCAGTTGACAAATATGAAATATATGAAGACTAGCAGGTCTTGCCCGTATTTGCTGGGCTAAATAAAATGAGCTTATAATTATAAGTTTATTTACTATATGATATTCTTCTTTCGACGCTCTCTAAAGGTTTTTAAAGAGTTCATTTTCCAAATAGCAAATATAGTACAATAAATACTATGTATGTATACGTACATACATATGCACATATCATCCTTACGCACCGGGCGGACTGCCAGTCCTGACTTAACTATGTTATCCCCGAAAAGTCCGACGCGAGACATTTAATTTTGATTTATAAATCGGGACGTCCCGCCAAAATTGGAGTGTTCGGCACCGCTGATATGTACATTAGGGATGGGCATCGATATGGCAATATCGATATAATATCGATTTGATGATGGAAAATTTAAGTAAAATCTGATATGATAATCAATGCGGTATATATCGAATGCATCGATTTTTATTACGATATATCTACTCATCTCTTACATTATTTCCCCGCTTTTTATGTATGTACTTCGTGAAGCTTTTTTGATTGCGCACTTCAAATTATGCCAAAGTATGTACATTTTAAACCTTTACGTGTATACTTAAATATTTATTGATACTTTTTTGTTGGTTTCTTACAGAATCACCCAAAAGCAAGCCAAATTTTGGCAATTTTTCACAAAAATTGATTCGGTGCAACTTTTGCAAAAAATAGTGAAAACGGCTGGTAACACAACCAACCTAAACGCACATGTGAAAACGAATCACAAAGGCGAAACGATTGAATGTGCAGCCTACAATTGAAAAAAGTTTTTCTGCAGTACTGCCTAACAGGTTGCAAAAAAATTTTGGATGATGAACAAAACATTCCAAGATACATCAGTTAAATGGAAATCCTATTTAAGTGGTAAGAAAGTAACCCTTACTACTGACATATGGACGAAAACAATAAATGTGAAAAGTTTTTTGGGAGTTACGGTCCACTTTGAAAGAGATTTGGAGCTCGTTTCCATTAATATTGGTGTGACCGAATTAACAGAGCAGCATACAGCTGCAAATATATTTGTTTGCGTAGAGTGGGGCATTCAGCTCCATAATGTTATGGCTGTGGTGACAGACAACATAGCAAACATAACAAAAGCTGTGGGTGACCTTTTCGGAAAGCAAATGCACTTGCCCTGCGTAGCGCACACGCTCAACCTTGTAGTAAAATGTGTATTGAGTACTGAATCAGTCAAGTCAATAATTACAAATGCTCAACGCTATTGAGTTGACAACAGCAGAAAAACGTTTTACTCTTGCTACGCCCACTGGAATCCGCCACAAGCAACTTTTCGGGTCAGAACTAATGTACTGTCAGTTTAGTAATCCCGATAATCAATAAAATGCAGGACGACATTGATAACTTAATTTTAGCAGACCAAATAGCACAGCAATGTCTTCGGACTATACTGTTGGAAATCCAAAAGCGATTTGGGCAAATGGAGCAGGTAAATAAAAACTTCTTAACAGACACTCGGCTTCGATTTTCTTATCAATCTGATTTCGAAATGAAATAAGAAAATGTTTAAAAGTATAATCTCTGAATTTCAGGTCTCAATATTGGCAACGGCTACTATTTTGGATCCGCGCTTCAAAAAGTATTTTTTTAAAAACAAGCTTGTCGTAGCTGCAGCTATAAAAAAAAGCTGCCAAGTACGGGATTCTTGGATAATACCAGTAACATTGACCTTTCGGATGCTGAATCATATTATGAAGACGTTGTTGGTGGTGATCCAAGAACTTTTTGGAAAATGTTGGCTACGCTACAGAAACAACAAGCTCCAAGCATGAATGGTAGGGACGAAGTGCCGCATTATCTCGCTTCACCATTGGCGGACCATAAATGCAATTCCTTAAAAATATGGAATTATGATAAGGATACATATCCAAGCCTTTTCAAACTAGCCTGTGAGTTTTTGCCTATTGTCGTCACGTCCGTAACTTAAGCCCCGAAAAGCTATCACAAGCACTTTTCCTTGGCAGTGAAAAGTGATTGGAAATTTTAATTTTACCTTTTAACCTAAATTGCATTAATGGATATGCGGGATATTTGTGTTTCAAAATTTATTAAATTTGACTGCACCGAAGTGAAAACAGTTCCTTTTTATAGCCTGGGCCCAAAAGGTAAAAGGCTATACTAGTTTGAATTTGATCTCTACTGAAATTTTTTCATTACAAATATTTTATGTTCCTTATTATTTTTGTAATTTAATCAAATAATTAATTTGTTAAACTTTTGCCTTCATTTATATACATACATACATTTGTTTTTACTATAAACACCTAACATTTGTTGCTAAAACAACATATTTATTAAAAATATCTTTTATTTCATCATTTAAAAAAATTTAGCTGTTGAATATCGATATTTATATATTCATGCGAAATCGCCGATATTTGACATTTTCGATATGATATCCTAGAAGGTATTTTGTCTGCTATAAATATCGGCATTTTCTTGTCGATATCCATCCCTAGTATATGGTAATTGATTAATATCGATAACGCAGTTATCGTATTTCATCTTACGAGCTAGATCTACGAACTAGGTGATTAGTACAAATGAGTGAACTAGTAACTGCCACTTTGTTTACAAGTCAGTCAAAAACATACAGAAATTGTCTTATTTAATATTTGTGTCCACGGTTTTAATCTGGCTGGTTCTACAATTCCTTTATATGGCATTTGTGTTCATTGACAATTACCTATATCAGTTACTTCATATCTATCATTTTAAAAAACACGGCTTATCTTATACGGTCCGGTGAGGTGACATCAACGTTACATATGGCTATGAAATCTCCACACTCTTGTAGTGTCCAATTTCCTACAGTCATAAGCAGTCATAAACGATTTGAGTTGTCATATTCTTATATATTATCTTCTCTTTATGCTGCGGTCACCTTGGATAAGCGGAGCACCATCATACGATTATGTCGTTGCTTATCAGTTACTCAGTTTTTTTTTTGCAGACTTCGACTAAGCGCTAATGTTGTTGTAGTTTCAGGATCGGGTTGGCTGAAAATTGCATAGGGCTAGCTGAGGTACTTTGTTACGTACCTCTAAGTGGAACGGACTAAGTCTGCCAAGTGGTTGTGGCACGTGGAAAAGAAATAGTGTTAAAATAAAAATTGAATTTATATAAAAGTTAAGAATAATAAAATTCCCCAAACGAGAGTTGTTTCGTTTTCTGCTGGAGGGCCAGGTAATACAGTGTCGCTTTATTATAAACATTGCCTACTACTTAAAAGTGTTTCAGTGCCTAGGGCTAGTGCCCTCACCGCGCACCTCTCACCCCTCACCTTGAGGTTGGTATCCCGGCATAGAGGCACCCCAATCTCGGGTATATCTCCGCCCCATAGGCAGATGAAGATGGATCTATAAAAACCCACCCACGACCGTGACGTCAGGGTTATAAAGTCGTCGCGCTTTTCGTTACGGGCGACAGCGCTGCATATTTGTCGTGCATATTTCGTCAACTGCGCTGCCGCTATTTTATATAAATTGGCGCTGCGGCTGTGGCATTGAATTGAAGCAGGGCTTGGATATTTAAGGAAAGCAGACGCTGGTAGCAGATCATTTTGCGCACTTTTTCCTGAGCCCCGCCAAAATGATACTTTTGGGATCCCCGTGGGTGAAATGCGATGCCATCTCGGAAGAGACCAATTTCCCAAAAATGTGCTGGGTCTTTTTACCTTTTACCTTTATATAATGAAAATCGTGGCTAAGAAGAATTGCATCTTTTTTATGTATTGTCATAAAGCAATTCGGGTGCTGCGTCACATTCTGCCACTTCTGATTAAAAATAGTTTTCTTTTTATGATTCTTTTGAAAGTTCCCTGATGTTAACATTTTGGATGAAAAACAGTAATGAAACATGTGGAAGAAATAACTTAATACATTAGCTAACTTTTCCTTGTAAATATTGTTAATCTTTAAAAATTTTAACTCACGCATGCTTATGTAAATTTTGATCCACTATAATTTTAATTTTCTAAAAATTCCAGCATGGTCTCATTGAGCTCAACGACTGCATTGCGTGGTAAGTCCAATTTTTGTCTTTTATAGTTGGTCATGAATCATTTACATACATACGTTTAATTCTAATCATTTATATAAATTTACACACGCCTAAATCTCGAAATATTGTAACGTTGTTACTCTGCCGCGGGTATGCTCGCCAGCCAGAGTATGCCGAAATAAATTAGGCACCCCAAAGTGCCGAGGTGTCCACCAAATATGTGCAAAATAAAAGGGCGGTATGCCAAGAATTTTCACCACGTGTCTTTCTTTTACGTTGTTTTATTTCCAATATCATACAGAGCGCTTCAGTGCGCGTTGGGCGAGACCAAAAGAAGAACTAACTCAAACGAACTTAAAATTACCCGCCTTCATGGCTTACTATTCTTACAATTACTTATTAACTTACAACTACTTGGCATCGTAATGACGCGCGGCTGCCCGCTACGCAACGCGTCATTACACGTCCCCCCTTCCTGAGCGGGGCACGATCCCGTTGGCGGGGGTGTATTAATGTTGTGCCAGCTGTTTTGTTAGCGCTGCCACCTCTCGTGGTTTGCCAGTGCTACCCATGCCCGGCGGTCTATCGTCGGTGTTACCACTCGCAGACTTATGCGATAGTGGCCGGTGCTGCCACTTATCTCCACGCATCTCCACGATAACACGTTATCGACGGCCACCTGTCGCTCTGGCAACTCGACATCACCGCCCACATGTTTACATAGTGCTGGGCTTCCGGTCCTGGGCTATTTTTCTGCGTTGTGCCCAACCTCCTTTTCGTCGTGTTTGTCCAGCTGCCCGCCCGGCCCTTGTCCATCCGCTGTGCTCCTGGCATATTTGGCGCTGTTTGGGTATCTCGGCTGGTGTGGTAATGTATGTCGCTTCATCACGCCTGAAACGTAACAACAAGTTTTGTCTAATTATGTTTTAGGCTTACATGGGCATCTTCTTCGGCCAGAACGGCCACTTTGCCGCTCCCGCTTGGGTGGACGCCGGTTGCATTGCTTTTGCTGCTGTCGGTGTGGCCGCTAGGGCCCTGGTTGCTATAACTGCTGTCGTGGCTGTCGTGCAGCTGCTGCGACCGCGGCTGCTGTCGTCGTGTTCGTTGACATGACCGATTTTGTTGCCCGGACTGCCGCTGTGGCTGCGGAGATTGGTGTTGCGGCTGCTGTTGTGGTCGCTGAGCAATGGACTGCTGTGGCTGCTGTGAAGCTGTCGGTGGCGTGGTCCTGGTGACCATACTAACTGGCGAGGCGCCAGCTTGGCCGCAAACTGCTCGGCTGCGTTGGACAGGTGATGTT
Source organism: Scaptodrosophila lebanonensis (assembly GCF_003285725.1). Lineage (NCBI taxonomy): Eukaryota > Metazoa > Arthropoda > Insecta > Diptera > Drosophilidae > Scaptodrosophila > Scaptodrosophila lebanonensis. The sequence continues at coordinate 574,844 of NW_022060604.1, read as the reverse complement.
GTCGCACGAGCACCTCGTCGCCCAGTTTGGGTCGCCACTCGCGTCTCCGCAGATTGTACTGGCGTGCCTGATCCTCGCTGGCCACCCCTTGGTTTCTTCTTGCTATACGGGCAACAAACTGTAGCAGCGTCGCGTGTGTTTCGGGGCTACGTGGTGCTGCCTCAGGGGCGTCAGGATCCCTGCCGTACAGTGTGTGTGGATGCCGTGGTTCTCTCCCAAATAGGATGAAAGCCGGTGAGTAGCCCGTTGCGTCTGAAATCGCTGTATTAATGGCCAATTGTGCTTCCGGCAGTTGTTCGTCCCACTTTTTGTGCTGCCCGTCTGCCAGCTGAGCAATCAATGTTTTGACCGTTCTATTGGTCCGCTCCGTGGGATTCTCCTGAGGTGTGTATTGTGCCGTCAGTTGTTGCTGTATGCCTGCCTCGGCGAGAAACTACTTCAGCGCGCGGCTCGTAAACTGGGCTCCGTTGTCTGTAACGAGCTTTCTTGGTGTGCCAAACCGTGCCAGAATCCGCTCTCGCAAGGCCAGCTTCACTGCCGCCGCCGTCGCCTTGCGGATGGGGACCAGTTCTGCCCATTTACTGAACTTATCGACCAGGACCAGTAGATACGCGTTGCCTCGTTTGGACAGCGGCAGCGGCCCCACAAAATCGGCGCAGACGACGTCCCACGCTGCCTCCGCTGGTTTGAAGTGCATCTTGCCTGCCGTCAGCTGTTGCTGGGCTTTATAGCGTTGGCACAACAGGCACTGATGCACATACTTCGCTACGTCGCGATACAGACCAGGCCAGTGGTATCGGTCTGCAACGCGTGCACAGGTCCGACGTACTCCCATATGGCCCGCCGTTGCGTCGTCGTGGCATTCCCTCAGCACCTCCTGTCGTAGAGGCGCGGCCACGCATAGCCTCCATGGTGACACCTCATCTTCTCCTAGCACGAGGGCGATGCGGCGGTACAGCCTGTCGTTCTGTATGGCGTAATCTGGGTACTTGCTGGGACTCTCCAACACCGCTGGAGACAGCCGCTGTAACCATTTACAAGTTGGTGCTGCCTCTGACTCCACGTGTGCACGGCCGATCACCTCGCGTGGCTGTCGTGACAGTGCGTCGGCCACCACGTTCAAGGCTCCTTTTCGGTACTGGACATCGAAGGTGTACTGCTGCAGCTCCAAAGCCCAGCGTGCGATGCGGCCGGTGGGGCTCTCAATCGAGTTGAGCCAACGCAACGCCAAGTGATCGGTCACGACAGTGAAATGGTAGCCTTCCAAATAGTGTCGCAGCTTTCGGATTCCCCAAACAATTGCGAGGCACTCCTTCTCCGTGGCGCTGTAGTTGACCTCCGCTTTCTGCAGATTCCTACTGGCGTAGGAAATTACGTGTTCGTGGCCGTCTATGTCTTGCGGCAGAACTGCGCCCAGCCCACACTCGCTGGCGTCCGTCTGTACGCAGAAACGTCGAGAGAAATCGGTGCACGCCAACATCGGAGCTTCCATCAGCTGCTTCTGGATACACTGGAATGCCTCCTGCTGCTGTTTTCCCCAACTCCACTTGTGGCCCTTCTTCAACAGTTCGGTAAGGGGCCCAACCGTTGTGGCGAAATTTGGTACGAAGCGTCGATACCACGAGGCCATTCCAATGTACTGCCGCAATTGTTTCAGATTTGATGGCGGCTTCAGCTCGTGGATGGCTGCTACCTTCTCCGGATCCGTTTGGATGCCCGCCTCCGTCACTAGATGCCCCAGGTACCTAATGGATTTACGAAAGAATTCGCACTTATCTCGATTTATTCGCAGATTGGCCGCCCGCAGTCGACGGAACACCTCGCGCAAGTTGCTCAAGTGTTCCTCGAACGTCCTGCCGACCACCACTATGTCGTCGAGGTATGCAAACGCGTGCGGTGCCATGTCCGGGCCGATGACGCTGTCCAACGCCCTCTGGAATGTTGCGGACGCAGAATGCAGGCCGAACGGCATCACACGCCACTGGAACAGCCCGCGTCCTGGCACCGTGAACGCTGTATATCGCTGGCTTTCGCGCTCCATCGGAATCTGCCAGTACCCATTCCGCAAATCGATGCTACTTATGTATTTGGCCTGGCGCAGCTGCTCCAAAATGTGCTGGATCCGCGGAATTGGGTTCTGAGCGTTCGTTCAGCTGCCGATAGTCGATGCACATCCTCCAGGCGCCTGTCTTCTTGCGCACCAACACGATGGGTGCGCTGTAGGCACTGTCGGATTGCTCGGTGCAGCCCTTTGCCAGCAATTCGTCGACTTCTTGATTGATCACTGCCTGCATGGCCGGATTCCGGGGGTAGTACCGCTGTTTGATGGGACGCTCGTCTTTCATCAGGATTGTGTGCACCGCCACCGACGAGACTCCTGTGATGCTCTCAAAGCTTGCCAGTTCCCCCTCGAGGAACCTGGCGGCCGTCTGGGTCTGCTGCTCCGTTAGGTGGGCGGCTATAGTGAGCCCCGCCTGTTCGCTTGTCATCAAGGCTGCATGTCGGGCTCTGCGATTTCCCCTCCGCCGTCTGCGTGGCCGTGGATCGTTCGTTCGCAATTCTACAGTTTGGCCGCCCACAGTCACCGCCCCGTTGGCCATTTGGACATAATCCAGTCCCAATGTGAGCTCATCTATGCATCCGGGGAGTGTGAGCAGCGGCAGTACTACGCGACTGTCGCCCACCGTGACCGCCGCCTTCGTTTCTTCACGGACCGTCTTCTGTGTCCCGTCAGCCATGGACACAGTCACGCTCACGGACCGTACATTTCTTCCGTCTGGCGCCCGCAGGCGTTGCGCCAGCCTCGGACTCGCGAAGCTGCGTGTCGCTCCGGTGTCCACGGCCGCCTCTACGAGTACACCATCACAGTCTACTGGTAGCGCGGCCGCTACCCTGCGCGTCGTTGTTAATTGGAATTCGCCTGCGTGGGCTCCCCGACTGTTGATTTGGGACGAGCCCCCTGGCGTTTCCCGTCGCGCGTCGGCAGCATTCGTTCGCACGCACCCCCATCTTACCACAGTCCCAACAGTAGAGCTGTTGAGAGTTTGGGCACGCGTCCATACTGTGCCCTCCCATCCCGCAACGTCTGCAGATGGGTGGGCGACGATGCGTGTCCGCTGGGCCAACCGCCACCAGCTGTGGGATCGGCGTAGGGTGTGTGGCGTTCGTCTCATCATTGCCGGCCGCCTGTGACCGTGCTAAGATTGCTTGGTGCACGCCCTGTGCCGCCTGTACGTACCCATCGAGTGAACTCACTTCTTCGCCTGCCAGGCGGAGATTGGCGCGTATTTCTGGTAGCCCGTTGGCGTGGACAAGTCTCAGCTGCTCCTCTGCAGTCATCTCCGCGCCGCGCATCAGTCGTTGCATCGCTCGGACATACTCGATAGGGCCCTCTGATGCGCCCTGGATCCGGCTGTATGCTTCCCGCCGGCGCTCTTCTATGTGGGGACCCGCTGGATATTCTTTTAGTAGGTCTTGGCGGAACTCGGCCCACCGTTGTACCAAATTGCGCCTTGACCACTCCCACTCCTTCGCCTCGCCAACCAGGACTTCCGGTAACACGGTCACCAACTCATCTAATCGCACGTTCCTCATCTCTGCCTTATCTTCCAGATCCCGGAGGAACGTTCTTGGGTCCCCGCTGCCGTCAAATCGGACGCCCCACTGGGCTACCTGTGTCTGCAGTGCGGCTCGTCTGTCTCGTTCGGCTGATATTGGCGCCTGTGGTTCTGCCACCGTCTGCGCGCTTGCGAGCGGTGACGCTGGAGTCGATGCTGTTGGGTCATCTTCGTCAGGCGCATTACCAGCAGGCGCGGTGGAAGCGCAGACCTGGCTCGACAGTTTCTGGAAACCATCCTTCATAGCCTGGGCCAACCGGTGGGTGTACTGAGCCAACGCAACTGTCACCGAATCGGCAATCGCTTGTGTCAGGTCCGCCGTTGAGAGCACTGGAGCCACCGTTGGCGTCGCTGAGGCTGCCGTGGGCTCGGTTGTGGTAGATCCCGGCGAGGCCGCGACCGCTACCGAAATGGTCGGCACTGTCGCAGGAGTTAGCGGTGTCGTGTTTGCCTCTGTCACGACGAGCAGCCCCTCCGGTACGTCCTCTTGTTTCGGGACTCCCAGCCGTCCGCCGGGCACCGGGCTCAACTGACCTGTCGCCGCGGTACGCGACGCCATGTTTTCGTAATATGCCGCTAGTTCTTCCAGGCGGGGCGGTACTCTTCTTGGGCCGACTTCACGAACGTTGCTAGCCGCACCCGCAACGCTTCCACGGTGCCGGTCTCCTCGATTTCGAACTCGCGCAGCACCGTGCTGAGCTCTTCCTTCCGCAGCACACGTACCCAGCTCGTTCGTAGCATCGTAGGTCCACGCTCTCTTCCCTACTTGGTCGGATCTAACATCAAAGTTCTTTGGGGTCCCTGCTCGGGCGCCACTTGTAACGTTGTTACTCTGCCGCGGGTATGCTCGCCGGCCAGAGTATGCCGAAATAAATTAGGCACCCCAAAGTGCCGAGGTGTCCAACAAATAAAAGAGGGCGGTATGCCAAAACTTCTCCACGTGTCTTTAATTAATCCAAAATAACAAAAATGCTGCCCGCGCTTCAGTGCGTGTTGGGCGAGACCAAAAGAAGAACTAAAAACTAGCTGAACTTAAAATTACTCGCCTTCGTGGCTTCCTAATCTTTACAAAATACTTGTTCGCTTACAACTACTCGTAATGACGCGCGGCTGCCCGCTACGCAACGCGTCATTACAAGCCTTTCTTAGTGTGCTCCTTCACTATGATGGATACTATGAAAGGATACTTGAGTCCAAATTTCATCTTTTACCGTTTGGGCTGTGCGTTGATCACCAATTAATCAGGACAAACTGTTTTATATATAGAGATAACGCAACGTTTTAAGATAAACTATGTGCAAAAAAGGGGAAAATTTATAAGGGTATATCCTAATTTTAAATTCACATTTGAGTCTTTTCGTCCCATATTGAGTCAATACGGTCACGCACAAACTCGGAATATGAAACACGGCACTCGTGTCAATGCCGTGCAACGATGAGCCACGATCAAAAAGCACTGACAATTCTCATCTCAATTTGCTAGAGTAAAACTTTCGATAGTTGAAGCCACCGATACCATCAAAATATCGAACTTTGAATGCAATAAGCAGAATATTTAAATAATAAAATCTAATTATTTATTGAGATCAATAAGAACAAATCATATACATACATACATCTGCCCGCAATGCGAAGTAGAATATGCGTAGCTCCGTTATTCGGTTTCTGCTTTACTATCACTTACGCAGTCGTTGCCTAGCGACGGTAACTGTAAACTTTTGGCGTTTTGCCTTTGCAATTAACATTAAATGGTCAAAACGAAAGAAGAAAAGCGAGCCAATGACTTGCAGTTGTTGTTGTTTTTAGAGCATTATTTTTTTTACAATCAAACAACTGTGTTCGATTGCCCAATGTATACATTAATACGAATGTACATACATGCTATATTCATACACAGGCATACATACATACATACATACATATGTATGTTTCTCTTTACTTTTTCAACCGTACGTAGAGAACCGCACACATAGACACGAACTGTTGCTTGTTGTGTGTGTGAGTGTGTGTATGTGATGTCCCCAACTATTTGATATTTGTTGTTGCTGCATAAAGTTATTAATGAAAACCCTAATGCCAAATGCACTAAACAAAGAAAAAATTACTTTTAAAAATGTTATATAATTTTCAATTAATTAACATTTCTTGCTCTGTAAGTGCAAGACGAATGTCATACATACATATGTAGATACATATGTACATACATAGATGTGCACATATGTATGGACATTCACACATTAGTGTCTCACATTTTGCTTTGGCTATTTCAATCGTTTGCACGCAACTACGCGAACAGCTGCTTGTATGTTTTTTTTTTTTATAGCTATACGAGCTAAAGGCTGGGTAATCTTCGAAAGATATTGGTAGCCCGAGCTACCAATATGCACGATTCGCATGTGAGACAAGACTTACTCTTTGGCTTGCTCGCGCCTACGTACTAAACCCCCATCCTTTTCCGTATCCTCCAGACCATGCGTTCCCCCCGGTACCGCCGTCAAGCATGACTTCAGGGGGTGGTGATTCAGCGAATGCTGATCTCTAGGGTTGCAGCTCTTTCTTTTTCTGCCATCCTTTGTCGCTTTATGACTTCTCTGGCGAAGTCACAGACATGGGTCCAGTTTTCGATGGATGCCAGCATCAGGTTTACTACAGTATGGTGTGTAACCTGCGCCCCTACTGCCCTTTCTAGGAGGTTCCGCTGGCGGTCGTATCGCGAACAGTGGAAGAACACGTGTTCTGCATCTTCTATACAGCTTGCACATTCCGGGCAAGTGTTGTTGTTGTCATGCTTGTATTTGTGCAGGTATACTCGAAAACATCCATGTCCTGTAAGCAGCTGGGCCAAATAGTAGTTGACCTGCCCATGTCTCCTTTCGATCCACTCCTTTATGTTTCCTAGCAGCTTGTGTGTCCATCTTCCTTTGGTGGATGTGTCCCAGCGGTGTTGCCATCGCCTCATCACTTAGCCTCCGGGAGTATATTACGCCGGTTCTTCTGCCAAGGTACCTCTGCTTTTCTGCCTCTGCCAGCAGCTCTAGCGGTGGCATTCCTGCGATTACTATTGCTGCTTCCGTTGATACAGTACGGAACGAGGAGGCTACCATAAGGGCACACCTTCGGTAGGCTGAGAGCAGGTGCTTCTTATATGAAGTTTTGGCCATTGCTTCAGACCAGATGGGCGCTGCGTATAGGGCTATTGATCACCTTCTGTCTTTCCTCGGTCCACCAAGGTTGGGCATTATTCGTGCTAGGGCATTGCTTACTCCAGCACACCGTCCTCCAACATATTTGAGGTGCTCCTTGTAGTTGAGTCTGTTGTCTATCATGACTCTCAGGTACTTGATTGCTGCTTTGGAGGTGATCTGTTCGATCCCTACTTCTATTGTTATAAACTCTACTTTTTTCCTGCTGCTTACAAATAGTACCTCTGTCTTGTGGTCAGCTAGTTTGAGTCCTATGCTTGCTATCCAGCTCCTAGCTATTGCTGCAGTTTGGTTACACATTCTTGTCAGTATGTCAAGGTGCTTTCCCGGCACTACTATTGCTATATCGTCCGCGAACCCAGTGATTTCTGCCCTCTTGGGCAGTTCCAGCCTAAGTTTGCCATCATACATAATGTTCCATAGTATTGGGCCTAACACTGATCCCTGTGGTACACCCGCTGTCACGGCATAATGCTTTCTGCCTTCGTCTGTGTCGTACAGGAGCACTCTGTCGTTAAGGTAGTCCCTAATGATCTCTACTAGGTACTTTGGTAAATTTTTCCCATCAAGTGCTGCAAGAATGACATCCCAGTCTGCTGAGTTAAAGGCATTTTTTACGTCCAGCGTGATAATGGCGCAGTACTCTTTTTCTCCCTCGAGCCACCGCACTCCTTTAATGGCGTCTTTCGCTGTGTGTATAACTGCTGCTATCGCATCTACTGTGGAGCGGGCTTTGCGGAAGCCATATTGTCGGTCTGAGAGGCCATCTCCTTCCAGTGCTTCGTCCAGTCTTCTGCTAATTATTTTTTCCAGTAGTTTGCCGGCAGTGTCAATCATGCAGAGCGGCCGGTAGCCTGAAGCGTCCTGGGCGCTATTTCCTTTTGGGATTAGCACCAGTCTTTGCTTCTTCCAGATCCGGGGGAATTTCCTCTCCTTAATGCATGCGTCGAATGTCTCTCTGAATAGTTCAGCTTCGTATTCGATGGCCGTCCTGAGGGCAATGTTTGGGACTCCATCCACCCCAGGTGCTTTCTTTAGTTTTAGTCCTCTGCTCGCCGCCTCTAATTCTTCAAGAGTGACACCTGGGATGTTTTCTGTGGCCTCACAGCTTGCCACAGAGTATGTAATTTCTGCCCTCTGGGGGAAGAGGCCCTCCACAATTGCCTTGAGCTTCGTAGCGCATGTTGTGACTGGTGAACGGAAGCTGCTTAGCTTTTTCATTACCAGCTTGTACCCTGTGCCCCATGGGTTATTCTCAACGTCGTCGCACATCTCTCTGTAGCAGTTCCTTTTGCTTTGGGTGATAGATTTTTTTTAAGGTGGCTCTCGCAGCCTTATACTCTTCTTGGAGTTCGACAAAGTTTTCGCGACCTCTAGCTCTTTGGCATATTCGACGTGCGCGTATGCATTTCTCGCGGAGGTCGTTCCACCAGTAAACGGGTTGTCTTTTAGCCTGTTGGCTTTTCTTGGCCATAGACGCGTTACAGGCATCAGCAATGCAACGCATCAGGACGTCTGTGGATCTCAAATATTATTGCCTGGTGGTCACTGTGCGTGTATTCATCCGATACGTGCCATTCCGTTGAGGGTAGTAGGGCAGAACTGATGAAAGTTATGTCGATTTTTGAGCTTCTCCCCCCTCTGGAGAAAATGTCCTTTTCGCCGCAGTTGAGCAGTGCCCCATTCGGGGTTGCAAACGCTTCAAGAAGGTATTCTCCCCTGAGGTTCGTGCGATTTGAGCCCCACTCGACTGCCCATGCATTGAAGTCGCCTGCGATAACTATGGGCTTTACTTCTTCCGCGTCTTTGACAAGCTTATCAAGTGCATGTCTGTACGTCTCTAGCGGCATGCTGGGAGGGTAGTAACAGCTGTAGTATGTTATTCCGTTCACTGTGCTTTTTACGTATCCTTCCTCGCCGCTGTGCATCTTCTCAAGTGGAAACTTGCCGCATGTCCATATTGATGCTTTATTGCATCCGTAGTGGTCCATCGTTGTGAGTCATCCGCCCTGTAGTGTTCGCAGTGGTTTAAGTTCAATTGAAGGACCCTCATTTGTGTTTATTCAAGACCTTCCGGCGGGCTGATATATAGTGGGGGCATTTAGGCCCTCCTGTGACATGCCTGGCGTCGGCATTTGGGCCGTTTCTGCGTAGTAAGCAGTGTGGGTCTCCTTGGCACGCTTTGGCTAGGTGGGCAAGTCCCCCGCACTTGAAGCAGTGCTTCGACCAGTCTTTGAGACTTCTACAGTTTCTTGCCATATGCCCGAAGTCAAGGCATTTGTAGCATCTTGTCGGCGTAGACCTTTTGAGTAGTCTGCAGACTGTCCATCCATCTCGCAGTTTCCCTAACTTTTCTGCCTCTTTTGCCTGTTTCTCCGGTATGACGATTATGGCCGACCTAGTGCCACCAGGAGCATACCTGATTACTTTGATGGCCTCGCCATGTATGTCACCTATCTGGTTCCTCCATGCGGTGAGTATTTCGTCCTCCGTAGTCCCTTCATCGAGGTACCTTAGCTCGAACGTGGCTTCTTGTGTAAGCATTCTGACCTCAACCTCAGTGGGCAGTATGCTTTTGATGTGCTCCTGTTGTTGTCCGGTGGTCACATCGGTTTCTCTCTTGAATTCGAGCAGCAGCTCTCTTTTTTGCGTCTTCCGTACGGCATGGACCTTGTAGTGTGCATACATAAGGAGTACACACTGTACGCAGTGCACTCTTAAGAACATACACTGTAACACTTTATTGCAGTGAATAAATTAATTCAAAAAGCCAAGCATAATTCGGACGCGATGTAATATGATCGCACATGCATTGGGCGACATAAGTGCAGCGTCAGTGCAACTAGTGTCAGCCACCTCAAGTGCACATAACATTCTCCCTCGCGCTCTCGCTGCCAACAGCGCTGAGTACAAATACATAAGTAAAATACATAATGCGGCCGCTCCGCTGCCGGCGTCTCTGGCAGCGCAGCTACGAGGCCTTAGCTAAGTTCACTTTAAGAAAAATGTAAGAAGTCAGTATAAGTTCAAGTTTTAAGTTTGAGTGTCGTAAATAAAATAAAGAAGAATAAAAACTCATAATGGAAACAACGTATATTATTACATGGCGACCGTGACAGTGTCCTACATAGGACCGTGATAGTGGTCCTGGAGGACCAAGGACAGAGGAGCTGATATACCATAAAAACGACCATAATAACGGCAGGAGGACAACTTTAAAATTCGGAAGACGGAGCTTGGCATGGACATCAACACAATAAAAATACTGAGTGAGTAGAGTGCGCGAGTGATGGGTAAACGCGGAGGTGTGCACAATAAAATTAATAAGAGAATAGCACATTTAAAGTGGCTTTTATTCTCAACTGCAACACCACCCGCGTGGACAACGGCCCAAAAATTGCAGGCAGAACTTGACTATTTAAAGTCAATAAGCAAAAATGCGAAACCCGACTCCGCAACTCGCTCCACTCGTATTGAAAATATAAATAAACGTGAATTAATTTTACCGCCTTCACCCAAGCAACTGCCAAAGAACGCAAAAAGCTGCCCAACGGATTGCGAGGGACCATTGCACACCCCACACTGCGAGTACACGTGCCGCCACTGCACGATACGCAATTAGGAGCAGTAAGTGTGAAAGGCATAGGACCGCCTTTTGCACCACCGCTGGAAAAACGCCGACGACAACTGTAAGTGCGGGAGGCAGGCCGCCCCTTGCACCAACGAGGGAGCATCAGCGTGCCACACCGGCGACGCCCAGCTGATGCGGGAATACACCACATCAAATAGCGACAAGTGCGGGAGGCAAACCACCACCAGCGACAACGAGGGAGCATCAGCGTGCCACACCGGCGACGTCCAGCTGATGCGGACGCCACAAGACGACAATCCCAAAAAGGGACACCAGAGGAAAATTTAATGATTAAGCAAAGATAAAAACTTATAATGCAAAATTTGTAATGCATATTTAAGTTAAAATATATATATGTAAGAAAAATTGTAAAAAATAGCCAATAAGAAAATTGTAAAATAATTAATAAGGAAAATTGTAAAATTGAGCGGAACCTTTTCTGCCCGATTAGAAGTACAGCCCGTAAAGCTGTACGAACAAATAGGCAGGAAAATTGTCAATCTTTTAATAGTATGAATGAGGAGCAATAGTATAAGTAAGATAGATCAGATAGAAATATATAAGCCATATAAAAGTGGCATAGTTACCGATAAAATAAGTAATATACCCAAAATGGGTTTGATAGACACTAAGGTAGTAGATTCCACTGCAGGAATTGTCAATAAGGTGGAATCACAGAAAGTAGATGTAGAAATGATAAATATCCTGTTGGTAGTAATCGTTGTGTTAATGAGTGCGAATTTGTTTTTTAAGCTGTATAAGCTACACAATAAATGCCTAAAAAAAAGAATTCTGAGTAAGGCAAATGACTTAGATAAAATATAAAAAAATATACAGCGATTACTGCCAGCAGTAAAAAAAAATTATTATTAATAAATAAATATAAATAAAAAAAGGACATTTTTCACCAATGTAAAATTATAATATCAGGTATGCCCAAGAGTGGAAAGAAATCCACACCTAGGTAGAACCAACCACTATGCACAATGGGTAGATGACCAGGACAATAGATTTAAACAGTAAATAATAATTATGAAATATAGGAATAGAATAGAAGAAACATAAATAAATAAAAATTAATAAATAATAAATAAAAACATAAAAATTAAAAGTAAAAAAAAAAGAAAGGGTGTTCAACTTAATTACCTAGGAGTCCAATGAAAAAAAATTCTTGCTGAGCATCAAAATTATCCATAATACATGGACTGGAATGCTATATGCGGGAGAGTGCAAGAGCTGAGAGCTGAATTTGATAAATCATACAAAAGCCTCACTCAAAATAGGCCAATACAGATTGGTACATTGAATAAGCACACCATCAAATTGGTGCATTATTATAACGAGATCCGAGAGATATTCCTAGAAAACAAACCTAGGCTCACGGATCTCCATTGGACTCAGGCTTCAGACGTTGTCAAACGTCTAAGAGAACAGCTGCTCGCTGTTAGAGAAAGACATGGCTTGGATATACACTTGCCAAATGTCATAAGTAGCGCGGCGACATATATAGCTGTGGATGAAGATGAAGTAATGTCTATAAGTCCCAGGTCAAAATCGCCAAATACGGCATATGTCAGCATAATTTCGGAAGAAGATTCCAAAAGCGGACTTACTCCCAATAACAGCCCCGCAAGAAGCGAACCGGCTGACAGCCTCAACGCAATAGTAAACAGCCCGCAGTTGCGAAAAATGTCGCAGACACAGATACAATTCTTAAAAACGGCGTCATCTCTGATACCGGAGTTTGATGGCAAAGCCGAAAATTTGAGAAGCTTCTTGGACGCGTTGCAGTTGGTGGTCAACGGCAGTCCAATTAATAAAAACAAAGCTCAAAGGCAACGCACGCAATTTAATTAGCACTGAGAACTCAATTGCTGAAATTGTTTGCAAACTTTCTGCCACTGTAAAAGGTGACTCAGTTGAGGTTATTACAGCCAAACTGATGAATCTTCAACAGAAGAGCAAGACGGCTAATCAGTATACCCAAGAGGTAGAAAAACTGACAAAGTCTCTAGAGAGTGCATACATAAACGATGGACTTTCATTGGAGATAGCCGCTAAATACAGTACGCAACATGCTGTAAAATCAATGATGAAGAATTGTAACATTGACAGGGTAAAGCTGGTAATGGAGGCCGGCCAATTCAACAATATGAATGAGGCTGTCTCCAAGTTTGTCAATAGTTGTACCGATGCAACTGGACGAACAGATACAATTTTGTATTATAAAAACCAGCAAATAGACAGACGCTTCAGTAATAATCATAGAGCCAGAGGTAATAATAACCATCGCGTTGGAAATAGCTATCGTGGTGGAAATAACTATCGCGGTGGAAATAACTATCGCGGTGGAAATAACTATCGCGGTGGAGATAACCATCGTGGTGGTAGAAACTACCAGAATGGCTACCAACGAAATAACAGCAATTATAACCAAGTCCGACTGGTGCAAACCACGTCGGAAAACCAGTAAAAACCCTTGGGATAAAGAAAACTGTGGAACAAACGGTTCACGCAATAAACCTTAATCTCAATCTTTATGTTACACTAAAAAATGAAGCAACACATAAGTTGTACACATTGCTGGTTGATACAGGTGCAGATGTGTCTTTAATAAAGGAAGATACGGACTCGTTTGATAACGTCAATTATAATAATATTACTCAATTGTCCGGTATAGGTGAGGGAACAACCAATTCCAAAGGATCGGCAATGATAGAACTCCTATCAACATGCTATGCCATCCCTCATGACTTTCATATAGTAGATTCAGACTTTCCGCTTCCATGTAATGGAATAATAGGTATAGATTTTATGAAGAAATATAATTGTCAAATAGACTTAAATCAGGAGAGTGATTGGCTCATACTGAGACCTAATAATATTGATCACTCAATAAAAATCCCAATACATCATACACTTCAAAATAGTTACACAATTTTGCCAGCAAGATCCGAAGTCGTCCGAAAAATTTCCATAAATACTACAAGCAAGTATATATTCATACCAAATCAAGAAATTCAAAACGGAGTATACATTGGGAACTCCATTGCAGACTCTAAAAATATTTTTGTCCGAATTTTGAATACCACAGATAAAAATGCAATCATTCAGTTAAACGAAGTAAATTTTGAACCATTGAGTGATTATGAAATAATAGAAACAAATATGAACAGCAGTCACATTGAGGTCTTGGACAAACTAAGTAAAAATTTCCCACCACAGTTCGAACACGCTCTTACGGAGATATGCACCAAGTACATTGACGTATTCGGAATAGAAACCGAATCGATATCAACCAATAATTTCTACAAACAAAAGATAAGAATGAAAGATGATGAACCAGTTTATATTAAGAACTATAGAATTCCACATAGCCAAAAAGAAGAGGTAGACAAGCAAGTCGAGAAGCTAATAAAAGACAAAATAGTAGAACCGTCAGTCTCAGAATATAATAGCCCATTATTGATAGTTCCAAAGAAGTCATTGCCGGGTTCTGATAGTAAAAGATGGCGTTTGGTGATTGACTATCGCCAGATCAATAAAAAAATCTTATCCGACAAATTTCCGTTGCCCAGAATTGATGATATTCTCGATCAATTGGGTAGAGCTAAGTACTTCTCATGTTTGGATCTGATGTCAGGATTTCATCAGATAGAGCTTGAGGAAAGCTCCAGAAACATAACGTCTTTTTCCACGAGCAATGGCTCTTATCGCTTCACGCGATTACCATATGGTTTAAAGATAGCACCAAATTCCTTTCAAAGAATGATGACAATCGCATTTTCGGGTATAGAACCTACTCAGGCATTCTTATATATGGATGACCTGATTGTCATCGGGTGTTCAGAAAAACATATGATTAAGAATCTTACAAGCGTTTTTGATTTGTGTAGAAAACACAACCTTAAATTGCACCCCGAAAAGTGCTCATTCTTCAGGCACGAGGTAACCTTTTTGGGCCATAAGTGTACTGATAAGGGTATTTTGCCAGACAGCAAGAAATATGATGTCATAGAAAGGTACCCAGTCCCAACGGACGCTGATAGCGCTAGAAGATTCGTTGCATTCTGCAATTATTATAGACGTTTTATAAAAAATTTCGCCGATTATTCGCGGCACATAACAAGATTATGTAGAAAGAATGTTAAGTTTGAGTGGACCGGTGAATGTCAAAAAGCATTCGAATATTTAAAAGTCCAGTTGATGAAGCCTACGTTGTTGCAGTACCCAGATTTTAGCAAAGAATTTTGCATAACGACGGATGCGAGTAAACAAGCTTGTGGAGCTGTACTGACCCAAAATCATAATGGGACACAACTGCCAGTAGCATATGCATCAAGATCGTTTACAAAAGGGGAAAGTAACAAAAATACAACGGAGCAAGAACTGGCAGCCATCCATTGGGCAATAAACCATTTTCGACCATATATTTATGGCAGACACTTCACAGTCAAAACCGATCATAGGCCCTTAACTTACTTGTTTTCAATGACGAACCCGAGCTCAAAACTGACGCGCGTGAGACTTGACTTAGAGGAGTATGATTTCACAGTTGAATACCTCAAGGGAAAAGACAACCATATAGCAGATGCGTTGTCGAGAATAACTATAACAGACTTAAAAGATATACATAAAGGAAACAAAATACTAAAAGTCACTACAAGAAATCAAAGTAAACAGAAAAATCTCTGCGCAGAGAAAGATAAAGTAGATTTGCATAAGCAAACTAAAAATAAAGCTTCAAAGCCCAACGTATACGAAGTCATTATAAATGACGAGGTACGAAAAGTAGTGACCTTGCGTACGACAGATTCAACATGTTTACTAAAGCATGGAAAAAAAGTCATAGCAAGAATTGATGTTAGCGATATGTACTCCAATGGAATTCTCGACTTAGGTCAGTTCTTCCAAAGGCTTGAAAGGCAAGCCGGTGTGCTTAATATCAGCCGACTCAAAGTGGCACCGAGCGAAAAGATTTTTGAAACAACTTCAATAGAATCTTTTAAAGAAATGGGCAATAAAATATTGAAATCATTAAGAGTAGCGCTACACAAGCCGGTGACCCAAATAAATAAAGAAAAAGAAAAAGAAGCAATACTGTTTACATTCCATGACGATCCAATACAAGGAGGCCATACGGGTATAGCAAGAACAATGGCAAAAATAAAAAGGCATTATTACTGGAAAAATATAACAAGAGACATTACAAATTATATAAAAAAATGTCGAAAATGCCAAAAGTCGAAATCGACTAAACATACCAGAGCCCCATTGATAATAACAGATACGCCAATAAAGGCTTTCGATAGGGTAATTGTGGATACGATCGGTCCACTACCTAGGTCCGAAAAAGGAAATGAATACGCAGTAACTTTAATCTGCGATTTAACAAAATACCTTGTAGCCATACCAATAGAGAACAAAAGTGCAAAGACAGTAGCCAAGGCTATATTTGAACATTTTATTCTGAAGTACGGTCCAATGAAGACGTTCATTACGGACATGGGAACAGAGTATAAGAATTCAATAATTGAAGATTTATGTAAAAATCTAAATATTAAAAACATAACATCTACTGCACATCATCACCAGACTGTAGGAACCGTGGAGCGAAGCCACAGAACATTTAATGAGTTCATCAGGTCATACATCTCAGTCGACAAATCAGATTGGGATGTGTGGTTACAGTACTTCGTATATTCTTTTAATACTACACCCTCAATGGCACATGATTACTGTCCATATGAGCTAGTTTTTGGTAGAACCTCAAATTTACCAGAGTATTTCAATAGCATAGATAGAATAGAACCACTTTACAATATAGAAGATTATGCTAAGGAATCTAAGTTTAGGATAGAACAAGCTTTGAAAAGAGCAAGATTAATGCTAGAGTCAAATAAACATAAACAGAAAATTAGTTATGACAAGAATAGTTTAGATCTGAAGTTAAAAATAGGAGACCAGGTTCTATTGAAAAATGAAACAGGTCACAAGCTAGATTTTAAATATACAGGACCATTTAAGGTAGAAAAAGTAGAAGAAAATAATAACATAATAATATCAAATAATAAAGACAAAAAACAAACAGTACATAAGGATAGGTTAAAGATTTTTAATTCGTAACTTGAAGTATGGCCATACACAAGCATAAATACATATATATAAATATCAATAAATACAAAAAAAAAATATACATCAATTTTCTATGATTCCATCGAAAAAAAAATAATAATAGAAAAAAAAAAAAATATATATATATATACATATACATATAAAAAAAAAAAAAATAATAAAATAAAAATAAGATAAAACAAGTAAAAAAGCTAAAGTCGGGTGTCCCGACTTTGAAATACTCTGTACATATGTTTACAATAATTATAGAAAATAAAAAAAATTAAGAAAATAAAAAAAAAAATTTGATCGATTTTACGTCTCTCGGTATTCGAACTCACGTAAAGGGTGTATAATTGCACATTTACATAGCAATTGCGTCTGTGTGAGTGTATGTATGCCTATGCGCATCAATTCGTGTCTGTGTAAGCATTTTCGCAGTCAACCAAACAGCAACATCAACAACAGCCGCGGGCAGCGCTTGAGCAGCGCTGCAGCAGCGCTGCATCAGCAAATTTATTTATGGCTATAACTTCTTGTTAAATCGGTCTATCATAATGAAATTTGGCATACGGACACATAATAACTAGCTGGGGGTATTTCCAAAATTTTAGTTCGAAATTCCAAGAATTACGGGAGTTACGATTTGCGGGGTAGAGGGGGGAGGGAGGGGAATTCCAAAATATACATTTTCTGCGTATTCACATAAGGCATCTGGGACTAAAATTTGGTGTTCCTAGGTCTTATAGTCTCCGAGATATAGGCGATTATACGAATGGAAAATCGGGAAAACCCCCATAGGGGGGAAGTGGGGGGGAAAATCAAAAAAATAAAACAAACTCGTATAGAATACACACATAACGCATCTTCGTGCAAAATTTGGTGTCTCTATCTCTTATAGTCTCTGAGATCCAGGTGTTCATACGGACGGACAGACGGACAGACGGACAGACAGACAGACAGGGCTAGATCGACTCGTCTCGTCATGCTGATCAAGAATATATATACTTTGTGGGGTCTGCCACGCCTCCTTCTGCCTGTTACATTTTTCAGCTCCCGCAAACCTAATATACTCTTGTACATTTCATGTACAGAGTATAAAAAAATAAAAAATTTATACATACAAATAAGTATATACATACATATATCAATTTTCCCTTTAAAAACATTATTAAACAAACAAAACAAATAGATTAATAAGAAACGAATCATAAAGATATAAACATATTTCATAACTAGATATACATGAAATTAATAGATAAATAATTTAGAAAATAACTTCATAATATTACGTTATTTTTCAAAAGGAGGGAGATGTAGTGTGCATACATAAGGAGTACACACTGTACGCAGTGCACTCTTAAGAACATACACTGTAACACTTTATTGCAGTGAATAAATTAATTCAAAAAGCCAAGCATAATTCGGACGCGATGTAATATGATCGCACATGCATTGGGCGACATAAGTGCAGCGTCAGTGCAACTAGTGTCAGCCACCTCAAGTGCACATAACATTCTCCCTCGCGCTCTCGCTGCCAACAGCGCTGAGTACAAATACATAAGTAAAATACATAATGCGGCCGCTCCGCTGCCGGCGTCTCTGGCAGCGCAGCTACGAGGCCTTAGCTAAGTTCACTTTAAGAAAAATGTAAGAAGTCAGTATAAGTTCAAGTTTTAAGTTTGAGTGTCGTAAATAAAATAAAGAAGAATAAAAACTCATAATGGAAACAACGTATATTATTACAACCTCTTCTCCGACTGTTTTCAATTCAGGGGCGCTTTTTACCTTCCTGAGAATATCTGCGAATGACAGTTTTTCCGTCGGCTTGATAATCATAATATCAGGCCTAGACGGTCTCCTTCGCTTTTTGGATACTTGTATCCACTTGCTCGTTGCCTGGCTGTTTCCTCCTTGTGTTGGTGCCTTTTCCCTCTCTTGACTCGGTCCGCTTGCTTTGTCGGTTTTTGGCTTCGGTGTTCTTTTCGGCATGCTTGCATCTGCGTTATCCTGCTTCTCCTGTCTGCTAGTTTTCGTCTTTTTTGGCGGTGTTCTTCTAGGTCTCTCTACCTCTTCTTAGCCTTTTTGGTGTGCCACGTACCTCTTGCTGCCGGGCAGTCTGTGTGCCCCTATCATTTGTTCGCACGGATTTCTCTGCCTGCGACTCCTTGGCCCTAGCTATTTGTTGGTATAGTGATGTTATCATCGCCACCAGGTCACGCATTGGTTGGTGGATAGACCTTCTCCCACCACCAAACATTTCGTTGAGCTCACCGATTTTTTCCCCCAACTTCGTGAGAGGGACTGGCATTGGTTCGCTCTCTAGTTCAGGAGGAGATGACCGTGATCTTTCCATACTCCGCACCTGCAGGGTTTGTACTGGAGAGATGCTTTTTGGAACGGGTTTTGCCCCGGGCTTCCCGTTAGTGCCTCTTTTGCGCTCTTTGCGCCGGCCTGAGGGCTAGAGCCTTTCTGTACTTCCGCCAGTGTTGTTGTTTTTTCCATTTTTGTGCTGTTGGGTCCCAACTCGTAGCCGTTATCTTGTATTCGTTTTGTAGTTACCCTTATTAGGTCCCATGGTTATCTTTGCAATGCAGGGAGGCCATGCGAGGGTTGACACAAGACCTTATGAGTGCGTGTGTTCAGAGCCAGACCGGGAGCTAGACAGAAGGATAACCTTAACTGACCCTACACCCCAACTTAACGGGACGATTACAAGAGCGTTCTACGAGGCTTGCCAGGTTTTAACGGGACGGGGGCAGGTGACGCATTAGCCTGAAAGCCTGGACCGGATTTCACTCCAGCCCATATTGGTAACAGAATACCTCACCCACCAGTCTAGTATCGTCTGTTGAAGGTGTTGCATGTTTGCCCAGTATACCATAATCAGGATCTTACTGGGGTCGATCCTGATGGGTCCTCGGACCCGCTCTTCCGCTTCTCCATTTGGTGTGCTCGTGGGTATTTCGGCTTGGTATGCCGGTTCTTCTTTAGGGTCTGCAGTCTTGCCACAGCTACTCGGGATGTCCCACGTTTAGACGCACTTTCCATCCTTGCTGCTCTTGGTCGGGGACTGCTTATTGGTTATTCGCAGCTGGCCTGTTTGCACAGGCCGTTCACTATCCGCCACCTGTGACCCCCACAGTAGCCTGAGCTCAGCCCTGTGAGCTGCTTGTATGTATGTATGTGTGTGTGTGTGTATGTATACTTAGTTGTCCCCAACTGTTTGATATGTTGTATTGTTTGTAAAATGCATATTTTGAAAATCCTTGAATGCAAAGTTGTAGATTTAGTTACGTAGATTACATTATCCAAATTTTAAATCGATCGGACTAAATGTATAACACAAACTTTTCATTTGAAATAGTGAACAAATATTAAAACCCCAATAATTCAAGCTCCAACACAAATTTCGAAAATCTAAGTATGCAGTTTTGTTTGTATTCTTTAATTGATTTTCGATCGGTTGAAAAATTCGGATTTTTCAAACAAACTTTGGAGCTACTTTTCCTCCCTTTGGAGCTTGAATTTTCCAAAATCCCTTCTTAATGCACATTTACACCATGATATGATACTTGACCCCAAATTTCAGCATCCTAGGTTTTACCTTGTGGGCTGTTGACGCGGTTTGCTTTTGTGCACCAACATTTTTTTACAGGAAAACTCCCATATTTTAGGCCCCAAAAAAATGATCAAAAAACGAAGTACACAGTTTTTCTTGGAATTGTACTGAGAGTATACAAACTAAGTTTGAAGTTAATCAAATTGTAGATTTTTCATACAAACGTTGGAGCCTGTTTTCCCCCCTTTGGAGCTCGAGTTTTCCAAAATCTTAGTGGGCACCTAGACTATGAAGGGATACTTGAGTCCAAATTTCAGCTTCCTAGCCTTTACCGTTTGGGCTGTGCGTTGATCACCAATCAGTCAGTCAGTCAGTCAG
Source organism: Scaptodrosophila lebanonensis (assembly GCF_003285725.1). Classification (NCBI taxonomy): domain Eukaryota; kingdom Metazoa; phylum Arthropoda; class Insecta; order Diptera; family Drosophilidae; genus Scaptodrosophila; species Scaptodrosophila lebanonensis. Next base: position 554,339 of record NW_022060604.1, on the reverse strand, counting down.
TCAGTCAGGACAAACTGTTTTATATATATAGATATATAGATATATAGGTATTGCAATCACTAGATGTAATTCATTTTATAATAACGTTTCTTAGTAGTTCTTGGACTTGACGACAATATCGTAGCGGACTGGGGAAGCAATGTTCTCGCAGTAACTAACTGCATGACCACGACAGGAGCAACATTTTGTGAGGCGGCAACTCGCGAAACCTGCGTTCGAGGCTTGTACGCTGGCGAGGTGGCCCATTGCCAGTCTCGACCCAGCCACTTGGAGCCGGTAACGCTAGTCGATGACGGGATCATTATCGTCAACGATAGCATGGCGGGAATCTGCGTCGACGACGGGCCAGAGATAACCATGACTGGCACTTACCTTGTCACATTCGGGGGCTCTGCCCGCATTAACGACACCAGATTCGTGAACCGCAACAACGCTCAAAGCAAGTTTCCAGGGATCGCATCGTCTCCGTTGCTTAACATCAGTGTACACGAACCGGTGTTGAGCCTCCCCTTCATCCACAGACTAAACGAAGATAACATACGTGTTATTGAGGAGGTTAAGGATGAGATACTTGCAAATGCCAAACTGGCAGTGGGAATCTCCATGGGACTTGGAGGCTGCCTGGCGATCTGCGGTTGTGTTTTCGTCAGACAATACATGATGAAAAGAAAAAACAAATGCGAACTAAACAAGCACAGCCGACGACGGCAGCGTCTTGAAGGGGGGAGTAGCTAACCAACAACGCTCAGCCCCCCAACCAGCAAATGCTTGAGCAAATTCACCGCCAGGCATTTGCACCCAAGTAGCTGACCCAGCATTCCCATGGGTAATGTGTCACGCTGCACGAGGCGCAAGCTCAGCACATCGGCTTGTAAGATTTATATTTTGTAATTTACTATAGTTCTTAATAATCGATTTTGATTGCCGCATCACTGCGCAGTAATAAATTCCGAAATAAAACTCACTCCGTCTTTTAATGCTGCGTCCTTCGACCAGCAACGGTTTTAATTATAACGTTCAGGGAGACTAATTAATTTATATGTATTTATAAATTTGTATTTAATTAAACTAAATAATTTAAATAATATAATTTTTTGAATTAATTAAAAATTTTTTTTCTTTCATTTATTCCTTTTTGGTGGGAGGTGCAGGGTATTTAAGAGTTGAGCTCGCTCGACTTTAGCATTCCTTTCTTATTTATAATCTGTTCATGAAATGTACACGAGTATACTAGGTTTGCGGGAGATGAAAAATGTAAGAGGCAGAAGGAGGCGTGGCAAACCCCGCAAAAGTATATATATTCTTGATCAGTATGACAAGAAGAGTCGATCTATGTCTGTCTGTCCGTACGAACACCGGGATCTCAGAGACTATAAGAGGTAGATACACTAAATTTATATTTATATTTTTGATTTTCCCCCCACTTCCCCCTAAGGCGGATTTCCTGATTTCCATTCGTATAATTGCCTTTATCTCAGAGACTATAAAAGCTAGTAACACCAAATTTTAATCCCAGGTGCCTTTTGTGAATACGCAGAAAATGTGATTTTCGGAATTTATCTTCCTCTCCACCGCAATTAGCGATTTTCCACAATTCGCAAATAAATAAATAATTTATTAATTTTAATAATTGTACATTCTCCTTTTTTTTTACTATTATATTTAAATGAATAAAATTGCATTTAATATAATTGTATATTATATTAATATAGGGTCGTAAAGTGTACAACATTGTTTGGCACCAATTAAATGATTTTATCTATCCGGCTAATGATGCAATTAAATAATTATTTGTTTTACATATATATACATAATAAAGTTGTTCAGCAGCAGCACGCTCACTCACGTACTGCACGGTCTCATGATTAATACCATCACTACTAGCTAGCAACATCGCATGGCGGCCATTTGCAATATTTACAGAGACAGAGAGGGAGAGTGATGAGAGAGAGTGAGAGAGCAGGTAGAGTAGCAGCAGCAGCAGAATAATTTGCGGTACTTGTGTGCCATTGTAGATATATTACGGGCATCAATCTTATGTTTCTGAATTGATGTTGATAATGATACAGCTAGTTGCTTGTTGTTGTTAGCAGCATTGCGACATTGGCAGCATATTGGTGCCACATTTATATATACATATGTGCAATTAATTAAATGCTTTAATATATAATAAAACTTGCGGGAGATTGCTGGCGGCAAATAAATGAACTATTTCTTTATTTTAACACGCTTTTATTAGCTTCGCCTGATTGTATACCGAATCTTTCAGCGTAATTTTTACCAATTTCCAGAAGTCTGATCAGCAAATTTGCACAGGGGTCAAGGACTGATGACAACAAAACAACTTTACTACACCCACAAGTTGCAGCATCCGATTTGCGTCAAACTGTCCACACCAGAGAACAGCACGATTGTGTTCAAGTATGTTCGACCACCCTCGCTGAAAAAGCAATCAAATAAGATCTTTGCTTGGTTGCAAACGAACGGGTTGTTTTCTTATGATCGAACTTGAATGAGCCAGTAATTTATTTTTGCGAACAAGTACCAGCCCTGATTGGTTTGCTTTCAAACATTTCATACATTGCGCGAGTTGTTCTCGGGTGGGTTTTACCCAAGTATGACCGTAAAAAAGGCATGTATGTACATATGTATGTATTTGTGCGTGCATGCGTTGCTTGAAATTATGCGCAAACATGTGTATACATATGGTTGTGCGTATTTTAAATAATGATGCACAGAATTAAAACTTATTTATTGATTTTCATATTTTTATATGTAGCATGATTTTATTTCTTAAAAAATGAACTCAAATATCTTAAAGTAAACAAATTAATATAAATTAAAGTATCATAACTATTTTTATTTAAATAAAAAGGAAACTATTTCTTTTCGCTAATAGTTTTGTTGGATTCAAGTGCACGTTCACGCGCCGAGATCATTACTCGGTTGCCATGACTCGCGAATTAGTACTGAGGCGAATATTTCGGTCATGCAGATATGATGGTAAATATAAAAACTTTCCTGTTTAATTTATTGAAAAACCAAGTAAACCGGTATTATGGAAAATCAGCAGTGAAAGTTGGTGCACTGGAGTTGCAGCACGATTAGTCGGTGGATCTACATTACACCGTCTGCTAAAATTACCTGTACAAAAAGATGGAGTCATCGTCAATATGCGAATTCTAACTGGTAACTATTTAAGAGTAATGCGTCATGGCAACACGTAGCATTTCTTTTTATAGATGAAATTTGTATGGTTCCTTACGAGATGCTCTGTATGATAGACTCTCGTCTGCGACAATTAAAAAGTTCAAATGCTTGTTTTGGAGGGATAAACATTTTATTATTCGGTGATTTAATGCAATTACCTGTACGAGGACATCAAGTTTTTCAACAACCAGAACATATAAAGCCAGCTACACATTTATGGCGGCTCTTCGAGCTGGTTGAACTAAATCAGAATATGCGCCAACAAGGAGACACAACATTCATTGATGTACTGAACGCCTTGAGGATTGGAGAATTGATATCTCAGCATCTTACAATACTTCTAGTAAAAGTTTTGACAGATGCTAACAATGAATTCTCAATTGATAACGCATTAAGAATCTACACAACGAATGATCAAGTAGCTAAGTATAATGAAAAAGTTCTTCAGTATTTTGAGAAAAAAGGGACAAATATATTTACAACTAGCAGGTATTGCCCGTCTTAACCCGGCTCAATATAATGTTTCCAATTGTATTTATTTTGTGTGTGCATAACCTACCCATATGTTTTCACCTTATAAGTTACCAGTAGGAAGGCATTTAAGGTATTTAAATGACCATTTTCTGTTCTTGACAAAAAATTGTTCAGTAGTCCGTTACATTTTTGTTCTTGCCAAACTATTTCTTTAAACGAACATGACCACTATAACTAATACTTTTTAAAGCTCGTTTTCCCCCCTTTGGAGCTAGAATTTTCCAAAAGCCTTTCTTAGTGTGCTCCTACACTATGATGGATACTATGAAAGGATACCTGAGTCCAAATTTCATCTTTTACCGTTTGGGCTGTGCGTTGATCACCAATTAGTCAGGACAAACTGTTTTATATATAGACGTTTTAAGGTAGACTATGTGCAAAAAAGGGGAATAATTATAAGGGTATATCCTAATTTTAAATTCACATTTGAGTCTTTTCGTCCCATATTGAGTCAATACGGTCACGCACAAACTCGGAATATGAAACACGGCACTCGTGTCAATGCCGTGCAGCGATGAGCCACGATCAAAAAGCACTGACAATTCTCATCTCAATTTGCTAGAGTAAAACTTTCGATAGTTGAAGCCACCTATACCATCAAAATATCGAACTTTGAAGGCAATAAGCAGAATATTTAAAAAATAAAATTTATTGAGATCAATAAGAACAAATCATATACATACATACATACATCTGCCCGCAATGCGAAGCAGAATATGCGTAGCTCCATTATTCGGTTTCTGCTTTACTATCGCTTACGCAGTCGTTGCCTGGCGACGGTAACTGTAAACTTTTGGCGTTTTGCCTTTGCAATTAACATTAAATGATCAAAACGAAAGAAGAAGAGCGAGCCAATGACTTGCAGTTGTTGTTGTTTTGTATGTACATGCTACATACATATACAGGCATACATACATGGGCACACATAGACACGAACTGTTGCTTGTTGTGTGTATGTGTGAGTACACGCACTCAGATGTCCCCAACTATTTGATATTTGATATATGGCAAGTAAAAAACATATTGTTATATTTTAATCGTTAAATGCCAATTTGTTGATATAGTTATGTTGATTACATTACATTACATTACCCAAATTTGAAATCGATCGGACAAAATTTATAACACAAACTATTCATTTGAAAAAGTGAATAAATATTAAAACCCCAATAATAAAATTAAATGCGATATATCGAAAATATCGATACTTGTGTTGATATATCGTAATACATGTCGAATACAAATACATCGAAAAACATCGTTTGAGAGTTATTGATTATAATACTGTATTCGATTGTTCACTGTACACATACATACATACATACAAATGTATTTGTATGTGTACGGTAACTGTAAACTTTTGGTATTTTGCGTATGCAATTAACAGGCGTAAATGATCAAAACGAAAGATGATTTGCGAGCCAATAACTTGAAGTTGTTGTTTTAAAAATTTTGATTTGAAACCATAGAACACTATTTATTACAATTAAACAACAGTGTTTGATGGCCCACTGCATACATACCAAACCTATATACATATGTATATAAGAATGTATGTACGTACATACATACTTATTGATGTACATATGTACATACTATACATACAGACGTATGTACATATGTATGTACGTATGTAATACATATGGTGCTGGTGTAATTCATAATGCGAAATTCTTTCTAATTAACATTTCTTGCCCTGCCAGTGCAAGACGAATGTACTTTTGTACCGAATAACGGAGCCTCGCATATTCTGCTTCGCATTGCGGGCAGATGTATGTATGTATGTACATACATGTGTACAAATGAACATTCACACATCAGTGTCTCACATTTTGCTTTGGCTACTTCAACCGTTTGCACGCAACTACACGAACAGCTGCTTGTATGTATTTTTTTTTTTTCTTTTATTTTTTTTTTAAATTCGTTTATTGAAAGAAAAGAAAAGAAAAGGATATACAAGTAATATGATGTAGAGCAGAGGAGTAAAGAGAAGGTTGTGAAGAAGTGGTTGAGACAAGCCCGCGCCCAGGCGGTACGGCCGTGGAGCATTGCTTCGCCCGGGCGTCGACCTGACTACATCTCGCCTCGATGTCGTTCCCGCTCAAGTCTGCGCAACTCCCCCATGACTGTGGCTGCAAACTTGCAGCAGGCATTCCAGAATTGCTCGTCCGCTATCATGTTGCTGATGAAGTTCAATGGAGACACGGGTTCACCTAGCCAGTTGTTGAGGTGACTTCTTGCTCTCTCAAACCTGGGGCACACAAAGGTTACGTGGTGTGGAGAAGGTGCATTCTTCTCCGTCGTCATGTCCGAAGCGAACAGGTAACTACGAATATCTGGAATCAGATGGTGCGTCCATCGGCCCTTGGAGGAGACATTCCATCGCTCTTGCCATGCCCGTAGACTTTCCTGCCTCGCGTTAGAGCGTAAAGCCCTACGCAGTGAGGGCATCACCGTCGCGCTCGTGCCATCTGCTCTCGTGCTCCGATGAAGAGTGGCGGCCTCGTTTGCCAACAGGTCTATAGGCACCATACCCGCGATGACCAGGGCTGCTTCGTCCGACACGGTCCTGAACGCGCTGCATACGCGCAAAGCGCCAAGGCGATATGTTACTTCCAATGGCTTTATGTAAGTCTTTGTTTTTGTGGCCTCAACCCAGACGGGAGATCCGTATAGCATCATTGCCCGTGTGACTCCCATTAGGAGAAGTCTGCTTCCTTGCCTGGGACCGCGAGTGTTTAGCAATATGCGCGCCAGAGATCGCGCCATCGTGGACGCTTTCTTCCCAGCATGGGCGAGGTGCTCTCGGAAGGATAACCTAGTATCTAGCATGACGCCCAAGTACATAATTGCACGCTTGGACGCCAGCGCCAGGTTGCCGATGGTGACGTGCGCTACCTCCACCACTTTGCGGCTGCTTATTAAAACGGCCTCCGATTTATGTGGTGCCAGTTCTAGGCCCACTGTGCTCATCCAGGCTATAATTCTTCTGATGGCTACGTCGCATTTGTCCTCGATGGCTGCCAGATCCTTTGCAACCGCTACTATCGCGACGTCGTCTGCAAATCCGACCGCTTCTGTACCTGCTGGTAGCTCTAGCCGCAGGACGCCGTCATACATTGTATTCCACAGGAGTGGAACAGTACAGAGCCTTGGGGCACTCCTGCAGAGACCTTATACGTCTTAGTGCCAGTCGACGTTTCATACATTAGCACCCTATTTCTAAAATAGCTGCGAATACATTGGTAGAGGTACGCGGGGATACCTCGTTCTCCAAGTGCGTTAAGTATGGATATCCAGTTGGCCGAGTTAAAAGCATTTTTTACGTCCAGCGTAACCACCAGGCAATACTTCTTAGTGCCACCCTTCCAGCGCGTCCCTGAAATAGCGTTAGCGGCTATCTCGACCATTTTTCCGATGGCATCAATCGTTGAACGCGCCTTGCGGAATCCATATTGGTTTGGGGATAGTCCGCCAGCAGTGCTTAGGGCTGCCTCCAGTCTCGTGCAGAGAAGCTTCTCTAGCACTTTCCCCGCCGTGTTCAGCAGGCAGATCGGTCTATAGGATGATGCTTCTCCAGGTGGTTTACCTGGTTTCGGGAGCAATAACAGCTTTTGGACTTTCCAGCAGTCCGGAAAAACACCTGAATTCATGCAATTTTCGAAAAGTGCTGCGAACGAGCTGGGATGCAACGCAAGTGCCAGCTTAAGTGCCCGGTTTGGGATTGCGTCGGGGCCTGGTGTCTTGTCCTTTAGAGAGCTTGCTACTGCAAGTACTTCTGATTCTGGTACCACAGTAGTCTCCTGGAATGGGCGTGGAACGCTGTCCTCCTCTTCTCCGGTCACCGGCCCAGGGGGGAATAGTACACCGACTATTTTTGCTAGTGCGTCTGGAGTTGAAGGCACATCGTATCGACCTGCGTTGATTTTTTTCACTACTGATTTGTACGCCTTTCCCCATGGATCGTGGTCTGCCGAATCGCATAGCTCCAGAAAGCAGTTCCTTTTACTACTGCGAATGGCTCGTTTCAGGGATCTTCTGCAATTCCTAAAATCTGCTAGTTGGGAAGGAAACGCCTGTGTGCCTCGCAGTCTTTAGATGAGTCGTCTGGCGCGATTACATGCCACTCGCAGCTGTGCAATTTCATCGTTCCACCAAAAAACGGGATCATGATGTCGCGGACTTGTCCTCCTCTTAAGCATGCTCCTATCGCATGCAGCCTGGAGATGTGCTACAGCAACCTGCGCCATACTGTGGGGGTTCCCGGTCAGGATCAATGCAGGCAGAGCTTCCGAGAAGGCAGCAGGGTTAAAAGTGTTAGTGCGATACGCGTGATACGTGCGCGGCCCATGCCGCTGGCTACTCGTCCTATCCCCGACTGTGTAGATGATTGCATAGTGATCACTAGCCGTATAGACGTCACTTACAGACCACGACGCAGAATTGAACAGAGAGCTGCTTGCGAACGTGAGATCGATAATAGAGCTTGCGCCGGCTCTACTAAATGTGGGTTGGGTGCCTGTGTTTAGCAGGGAAATATCCATGCTGGCGAAGGTTTCAAGCAGTATGCGGCCACGAGTGTTCGCACAAATACTGCCCCAGTCCACTGCCCATGCGTTAAAATCGCCGGTCAAGATAACCCTACGGCGTTTCGCTGCGTCGGTCACCAGCTCGTCCAAAGCTGTTGCAAATTCGTTGATTGTCAAGCTAGGTGCCAGGTAGCAGCTGTAGATCCACAGGCCGCTGACTCTTGCGCGCACAAACGTTCTGCATGCCCGTACATCATCCAGATGAATCCCGCTGGGTCCGCAGACCCATAGCGCCGCCTTACCCGATTGGTCGATAGCCCATCTGGAGCCTTCCATTGGCCTGTAGGGCTCGCTTAGGATAGCCAAGTCGACAGAGAGCTCCTGTGTTGTTTTGAGCAGCAGATCTTGTGCCACACTACAGTGGTTCAGATTAAGCTGGATGAACTTCAGTGTTTCGCCTGACGCACTGCTTCTTTAAACGCTGGGCATTTGAAGCTGCCGGTGGCGTGGGCATAGTTTGGAGTTCCTTTCCTAAAGCATAGCATACATTTAGGATCCTTGCTACAGGTCTTAGCAACATGGCCCTTCTCGCCGCATTTAAAGCAGTTCCCTTTTAGGTCCTCGCTGCTCGTGCATCTTCCTGCGATGTGCCCATAATCTAGGCATTTGTAGCACCGCATTGGGTCAACTAAGGTTCGCACGCGGCATATGACCCATCCAATCCGGATCTTACCAAGTTCCAAAAGTGACGTGGCTTTGTCAGCTGGCAGTGATAGCACTGCAGTTTGCTGCCCACCACGTGCCTTGCGAATCGACTTTACTGACAAGCAGTCCAGGCTGATGTTCTCCACATTCGCTACGATCGCTGCACATATCTCCTCCTTGGTAGTGAGTTCATCTAGGTCGCGGAGTTCTACTCTAGCTTGTTCTGTCAGGGCTCTGACTTCTGCTATCCCGTGTAGTGCTTTCTCCACTGCAGCATGCAACGAACTCTCGCTATGAGCTGGGGCTCTGCTTAGCTGCAGAAGAAGGCTGCCATTCGCCGTTTTGCGGATGCCTTGGACATCATCGCGCATGCTTTGAAGGGTTGGGTCCGATTTGACCACCTTCAGCAGGTCAGAAAATTGACATTCACCTACGCTCTTGGCAATAATGGCGTCTGGTTTACTGCGCCTCTTTTGCCCACGACCTTTCACCTTGGTCCAGGCGCTCTTCTTGGCGGTTACTGGCTCCATAATGGACTGGTTCTCTTTGCTCTGGACTAGTGGCGTCGGTGCCGTGGCGCGCTCCTGGTCACGCGTTCTCAGCTTTTTCGGTGGGGTAGTGCGCTGGTTACCTTTTGGGTCTCTGGGCCTTTTAGGGGTACTAAGTTGGGGGCGCTGCTTCATCGGTGGTGCACTGGTTTACCCTCTCCTTTCCTGCACACAATATTAGCGCCGCCTTTTGCAGAGACAATAGTTTAGCCAGCTCGTCTTTAACCAGCTGGTTGATATGCCTCTGCCCTTCATTTATAAGGGCCATCAGGCCTTCCACCGTTGTACCGATACCCTGTAGGGCTTCTTCGATCATTTGTGGCTCCTTTGCCCGTGGGCTCTCAGGGGATTTGAGCATCTCCGCGGTTGGCACTGCCACCGCTTTTGCTGGAGATCGCCTCAGCACCGTGCTGCGCAAGAAGGCTTGCTTCTCCTCATCCATTTCTGCTACTGGGGTTGTTTTTTTTCATGATGTCATTGTAGTTGGGTCCCAACTTGAGTCCGTTATTGCTGTTCGTGCGTGTAATTACCTTAGTGATCCCGTGGGTGCCTTTCCATGAGTGAGGTCCACGCGAGGGTTGACTTTGCTCCTTATGGGCAACAAAGTTCAGAGCCAGATCGGTGCTATTCAGGAATGTGCATCTGAGCCTACACGGCCAAGTTAATGGCGACGAACAGCAAGCGTTACTCAAGGCCTGCCATGGTTTTAGTGGGACGGGGGCAATGGTGGCATTGGCCTGCGAGCCATTTCGGTAGGGTGTCAATCTACGTACTCAGGTCGCAGAATACCAACATCGTCAGCTCGAAACGTCAAAATAACATAAGGGGCTTCCAGTATACCATACGTAGAACTTTACTGGGCTCGGTGCTACGGAGAGAGGGGGATAATTCCGTTTTGGACACGGAGAAATTACATGCCGCTTGGGGAGTTCAGTCCCACGTTGGCCATAAGATTTCTCTCGGCGGGATGGGGGATATGCCGCCCCTACTCGGCCGCCAGAGCCCCATTTCAATTAACTTGTTTATTAATTGGGCACACCGCCTACGCGGCAGGGGTTGGCTCAGCCAGTTCCGTGGCCTGAGTGCCCGTAGTGACTCCGATGCGGCCCATCTGAAACCTAACGCTTTGTATGCGGCTTTATTTGAATGCGTCCAAACGGCGTGGAAAAACGTTGTAGCAGGCAAAGCTAGGGCATAGCGTACTTGTAGATTCGGTCCTATTGGTTGTTGTTAAAATTATTTCAGCTGACAGATTTATTTCTGTTACGGCACGCCAATACAAAATTTAAAATTACGATAGTTGGTCACCCTATTTACGTGAACCGCGGACGCCTCGTCGCGAGTTCTGTCGTGAACCAGCTCCGTTAGTGTTTGGTTGGAACCACCTGTTGACTGGCTCCACTCCGAAATGAGTCGGTTCCCATATGTTTGGGGCCCGCGTGTTCATTCTGTTACAAAATCATTCGGACGCCGTGCAGAATAAGTTAAAAGGAAAATTGGAGCTACTGCAGAACACAATGGGCCAAAAAGGATTGCCACTTAGCCTCAATGTTAGGAGCGGCAGCGCCAGCCACCGTGAGAGGACCAGAGCAATATGGCAGCCATACGAGTGTTTTGTCCGGCTGGAAACCAACAACAAAGCACTCACTCCATATTGAGCGCCAACAGCCCCTTCTTGTAGAGCGTCTTTCCAAACGCCAACGTAAGTTGTTCACCGCTGTTAGGTAAAAATAACAACCCTTGCCTTTCACTTTATAGGAGCACCAGTCCGCACGTTGGCCTGCATGGGCCAAGCACCCTCACAGATTCGAACAATGCAAGGAACTCACCGGAGCTTGGACTTTGCCTCACCAGAACCGGCCAACCAGGTGCTCCGCCGATCCACACGCTCAGCCATCCATCTGCCAAGTCGCACTTACGCAGCATATCGCGTTCGGTCCACTTTTCCGCTGCCCGCGTTGGCAAAACCACCAGCGTCGCGGAACAGGCAGAAAAACAAGCGCCCACGGCTTCTAAATCACATAGTGCTCACTGGACCAGTCACCACAATCGCACCACTCGTATGTACATGCACTATGCAGACCGCTATATACTCGTATTAAGGCTTTTCCGAGCCTATTTCCGTGGTAAAAAATAACATTTTGAGGAGCTAGAAAAATTTGCGTCCTCGCTCGACCGCACAACCTCTCTCTCTCCTATCTGCTTGTATGTATGTATGTGTGTGTGTGTGTATGTATACTTAGTTGTCCCCAACTGTTTGATATTTTGTATTGTTTGTCCTGCCTGCATTTGTAAAATGCATATTTTAAAAATCGTTAAATGCAAAGTTGTAATTTTAGTTACGTAGATTATATTACCCAAATTTGAAATCGATCGGACAAAATTTATAACACAAACTTTTCATTTGAAATAGTGAATAAATATTAAAACCGCAATAATTCAAGCTCCAACACAAATTTGGAAAATCTAAGTATGAAGTTTTGTCTGTATTCTTTAATTGATTTTAGAAACTAAGTTTTCAGTCGATCGGTTGAAAAATGCGGATTTTTCAAACAAACTTTGGAGCTACTTTTCCCCCCTTTGGAGCTCGAATTTTCCGAAACCCCTTCTTAGTGCTCACTTTCACTATAAGAAGGATCTTGTGTCCAAATTTCAGCTTCCTAGTTCTTACCGTTTGGGCTGTGCGTTGATTGCCAATCAGTCAGTCAGGACAAACTGTTTTATATATAGAGAGATGTTCTTAAACAGGGATGCACAGAAGGATTTGTATTCACATTTAATGAAATTTTGATTTACAGATTTAACATTATTTTGTATTAATTGGACTTGGAGGACACTGAGGGCATCTCTTCCAAGCACTGCGTCGGCAGTCTACTATTTTCTATAACTAAAGTAAAATTTCATAATATTTTCCATTAAATTTAATGCGGGATTTCACTTGTCCGAAACAGAAATTTGGGTTCCTCCTGGTCCATGATATTTCTTCACAAATGGGCTTTCCAATAGAAAGTTATTCGGTACTTCAGATTTATATATAAAACTAACTGGGTTGCCGGTATCAAAAAGAGAAAGAATTGTTCTAAAATCTGTGCATCCACATTTACTACTTAACAAACAAAACACACTAATTGTTTGGCTGCTACATCGTCGTCTTCCTTTACGAGTTCGGCAGCAGCGGCACCTGTATCTTCATACGGTGTTTCAGGCAGTCCCGATACTGATGACCTCTCTCCCCGCAAGTGAAACATCCATTGATTGGGCGCTTCGGCTTTTTGAACTCAGTTTAAGTATGGCCCATTTGACGACAGTTGTAGCAGCGGACTTCACGTACTGCAGTGTTATTTGTAGCGCCTGCTTCGTTCAATAACACCAACGGCCGCATTTTGTCGAGCTGGATCACTCTCTGACGCAGCTCTTCTAGGGTCTGGCAAAAGAACAACGATGACGTAATACCAACTCCATCGCGCAAGCCGCACTCATTCCCACTTCAACACGCTATTTGTATAGCCTGTACCCAAAGGGTGAAAGGCTATACTAATTTTCTGCGAATGTATGTAACAGAGAGAAGGAGGCGTGGCAGACCCCACAAAGTATATATATTCTTGATCAGGGTGACAAGCCGAGTTGATATAGCCATGTCCGTCTGTATGAGCGCAAGGATCTCAGAAGGTACAAGAGCTGGAATGACCTAACTTGGTATCCAGGTTCCCCTGAGCCCTAGGCAGGTCAAGTTTGTTTTTTATTTTGATACACCCCCCTACTCCCCCACAATTCGTGTTTTTCCTAACTCCAGTAATTCTTGGAATTTTGGACTTGAAATTTGGCATATACATCCAGTTCGTAGTTATTTGTCAGTATGCCAAGTGCCATCATAATAGGTCAATTTTGAAGAAAGTTATAGCCATAAATAAATCGCTGCTCATGCGCTGCCTGCAGCTCTGTCGGCAGCGCTGCCCGCAGATGTTGTTGTTGTTGTTGCTGCTTTGGTTCAACTTTGTGCTGCATACATACACGCATATAAATAGACAAATAGACACGTTACGTAAATGTAAAACTGTACATAAACATGTCTTCTTTGTATGTATTAAATAAATTTAATAAATTAATTAAAATTTTTTTAAACAATTAAATTTTGTTAAATATATATTTTTTTAAATATATTTTTGTGGAGAGTACAAGCTATTTTACTGTCGGGCTTGCTCGACTGTAGCGTTCTCTCTTGTTACTTCTTCAAAGTCACGCTTCTCAACCGCCTCCACGGTTTAAACGGAGTTGCAAAATTTCGAAACGTCGTCACAGACCACAATGGCACCACATTACTTCTGCATTCATTCCGTCTACGAAATGATTTAACTCGACATCAGTGCCGGATTAATCCAGCGCGTAGCAAATTCTGTCAAGGGGCCATTGGTTTGCCTTAGGTTCCCAAGTTTAGGGTAATTTTTCAGAATTTCACTATTTAATTTCACAATAAAATTATTTAATTTTTCAGAAATTTCACAATTTAATTCTCAATTTAGTACGATCTCCTCTTACGCGAACATTCCGCCCCCCTTGCAATACATTGCAAAACAACGTGGGGATGGCTTGGGAAGCGCTTAGCTGCTTAGCCGGTACTGGACCTTGGCCTCCACCTTCAGGATCACCTCCAGTTCGGTGGAAGGGCTGTGCTTGGAGCGCACAAAGGCTGAGCAGGCTTTTTCGGCACCGATCGGGACACTGGCCAGCTTCAGGCCTTTGGCGAAGGATTCGCTGATGCGGCTTACAGGGCTGCAGGGATCCAGGAGGACGCGGACGTCAAATCATTTCCACCCCGAACCGACTTGGACGACAGCCGTGGGCATGACCAGAGTTTTCCCGTGTTGGAGGAGTGAGGAGAGCGTAGGAGCCTGTGGGACAGGCAACGAGGACGGCGCTTTGGCGGACCGCCTTGGAGGCGTGCCTGCACGGCCTCGTCCGTGTTGGCGCGACAAGCGCTCGACCACGACCGGCGCTCTGGCGGACCGCCTGGGAGGGGTGCGTGCACGATCGCGTGTTGTCCCACGATGTGCATGCTCCCGCATGTGGAGCAAAGTGTGGTGGTCCTTTTCGCAGATCCGACACCGGTCACCACTCCGACAGTTAAGGCAGTACTGATTAATGAGCACTGCCCTAAGCCGCTTTTCCGCATTAAGCCGCAGGAACCGCTGACACTTGCGGAGGGGATGGACTCCCCGACAGACTCGGCAGCGGAACGAATCCACTCCCATGCGACGCTTGCTCTCGTGCGACCGGTTCTTGTGAGGTGCCATGGTTGTGGGAAAAGAGCTGCACGAAAAAGCGAGGAAAAACATTAAAAAATTATGCATGGAAACGGACGTTGAGAATGTTAGTCATTGGACAGTGGAGCTGTACTCGAACGGAAGGAAGACTAATTTAACGATGGGCCTTTTGATGGTGCCTCGTGCAGTCCAAACTTCGACTACACGGACTCTGCCATCCGAGCCAGGAAATGTGTCTTGAACACGGCCCAGGCGCCATTCATTGGGAGGAATGTTATCTTCCTTTATGACCACCATGTCACCTGATTGGAGATTCCGCGCGGGCTGTTGCCACTTGCTGCGCTTATGGAACTCCTTCAGGTACTCGTCTTTCCAACGAAAACAAAACTGTTGGTTTAAGGCCTTGAGACGACGCCAACGGTTGAAAATGGAGACTGCGTCTTCTTGGATTTCTGGCTCTGCCAAGGAGAGAAGGGGGCCACCGGTCAGGAAATGACCTGGAATAAGAGCCAGCAGGTCACTGGAGTTCTCGGACATCGGAGAGATTGGGCGTGAATTAAGGCACGCCTCAATCTTGCAGAGCAGCGTGGACATCTCCTCGAATGTGTATTTAATACCGGAGGTGTGTTTGTAGAACAGAGCTTTGAAACTCTTGACACCGGCCTCCCACAAACCACCCATATGTGGAGCACCGGGTGGAATGAAATGCCAGGAGAGGATCTGTTGAGGATAGGATGCAGTTATGCAAGCTCGTGTCGCCTCATGGAAATCACGATCCAACGCCTTTGCCGCTCCGACAAAGGTCGTGCCGTTGTCAGACTGGATTTGCGTTGGACATCGCCGTCGAGCCGCGAAACGTGCAAAGGCTGCCAGGAACTTTTCGGTCGTCAAATCGGAAGTCGCATCCAAATGGATTGCTTTTGTGCTAAAGCAAACGAATACGCAGACGTATCCCTTCGTTATGAGGCAGGCACGGCCAGTATAGTTTTTAATTTCGAAGGGGCCGGCATAATCAATACCAGTGTGGGTGAATGGCGGAGAGAAAGTGCTCCGTGGTACTGGTAGCTCTCCCATCAACTGTGTCTGGAGCTTCTTTTTGTGGATAAGGCACACCTTGCACGAGTTGATAATAGACTTGACCAGGACCCGCAGCTTCGGGATCCAATACCTAGATCGGACGAGGTTAATTGTGAATTGGTTTCCTCCATGTAGAGAAAGCCGATGAGTGAACAAGACCAGGAGACGAGAAAAGCAACAACTGTAGGGGAGCACAATAGGGTGGCGTTCATCATAGCTCAATGTCCGAGAGGCCACCAATCGACCACACGATCTCATGATCCCGTGTTCATCCAAGAAGGGATTCAAATTATGGACTGAGCTTGACGAGGACATCGGTTGCTTTTTCTCCAAGGATTGGAACTCTTTCGGATACTCCCTTCGCTGAGTGCATATGATGAGGGCCCGTTGAGCTTCGACCAGCTCAGTGCTGCTAAGCTCGCTGGGCCGTTGGGGACGTGCCTTCCGGCATCGTGGGCTCAAACGAAGAATGTACGCTGTGACCCGAAGAGCTCTGCCGAAGTCAGAAAAACGTTCGAGGAAGTCTGCAGCTGGTGGCACTTCTGCAAAATGGCTTCTAATGGTGCGCTTCTCCATGTCGGTGTCAAGCATCGGGAGACCCAAACGGGGCCATTCTGCATGAGGGTGTTTGAGCCAATCAGGGCCATGCCACCATAAGGTATTTGACCACAAGTCCTGCGGAGACGTACCGCGGCTTGCCAAATCCGCCGGATTGTGCTCGGATCGCACGTGTGACCACTTCTCTGCGGCGGAAGCAATCCTTGCAATCCGATTGGCGACGAAGGTCGTCCAAGTGCAAGCTGGCTTGCTGAGCCAGGCCAGCACAATCGTCGAATCCGTCCAAAAGAAAGTGTCGTAGCTGCTAAGGAGGAGATTCGGCAGGACGGCTGCAGCCATATCAGCCAAAAGGACAGCACCGCACAGTTCCAGCCGTGGCAAGGAAACGGTCTTAACCGGAGCCACTCTCGTCTTGGATGTGAGGAGATGCACTCTCACATCGTTGCCGAATTGAACCCGGACGTAAAGCGCGGCTCCATACGCGCGTTGGGAGGCGTCACAGAAACCATGGAACTGGAAGGATGCTTGGGGTTCATAATTAAGCCATCTCGCGGATGTGGTTAATTTGAGGGTACTCTTGCAGGAGCTCGTTCCATTGACGATGCAACTGAGGAGGCAACGGGTCATCCCACCCGATCTCGCTCAGCCAAAGCTCTTGCATGAACATCTTCGAGCGCAGGATAAAGGGAGCCAGCCAGCCCGCTGGATCGAATAGCTTAGCGACATGAGAAAGGACCTCGCGCTTTGTATAGGAGGATTGTAGTTCAACCTTGGGAACTATAAAGAAGAATTCATCTGTTGTGGCTTTCCAACGGACTCCTAAGGTTTTTGCTGTGCTGGCATCTTCGAGATCCAGAAAATCAACGCACAGCATGTGCTCACGAGGCACATCTCGTAGCAACTCCCGATTGTTAGACGTCCACTTTCTTAAGGGAAAGCCAGCGGTGCTGGCATCTTCGAGATCCAGAAAATCAACGCACAGCATGTGCTCACGAGGCACATCTCGTAGCAACTCCCGATTGTTAGACGTCCACTTTCTTAAGGGAAAGCCAGCGGTGCCCAGAGCTTCCCTCAGCTCATTAATGGTCGCCACCGCGCTGTGGATTGTATGTGCTCCCGCTAGTACGTCATCCACGTACATAAAGTTGGAGATCACTTGGCTCGCTAGTGGATATTGTGTGTGGATGTCTTTGGCAAGTTGCTGTAAGACTCGAATGGCCAAAAAAGGGGCGCAATTTATACCAAAGGTGACTGTGCTCAATTCGTAGTCACAAAGATCACCATCTTGGTTGCGGAAAAGAATCCTTTGAAACGGCGTGTGTTTGGGATCTACAAGAATCTGGCGATACATCTTCGTGATGTTGGAGCTAAACACATACTTTAAAAAACGCCATTTCAAAATTTGCATGGTGAGATCGGATTGTAAAACCGGACCTGAATGGAGGACATCATTTAGGCTCTTGCCGTTAGAAGAAGGGTTTGAGCCGTTGAAAACTACCCGAACCTTGGTAGTAGTACTGTCAGGCTTGAGCACGGCATGGTGAGGCAGATAGAAATTGGCGGATGCGGTATCGGGAGCGACTTGTCGCATATGACCCAGATCAAGGTATTCTTGTACCACTGAGTCATACTGCTCTTTCTGAGAGACGTTCTTCTTCAACCGAAACTCGTTTTTCAGGAATTGAGCCAGAGCAATGGATCGGGAGTGCCCCAGGTCAATGTGATCAGGGTCCTTGATTGGTAAGGTGACCACATACCTGCCGCTCTCCTCTCTTCGTGTAGTACGGACAAAATTTTGTTCGCATACGGCATCAGATTCCTTCATCACTCTGCCTGGAAGATCCTCCACCTCCCAAAATTTGGTGAGAAGATTTTCTAACGTGCCGTCATGGCTCACCGCCACGTGAGTGGAAAACGAAGCGAGAGACTGCACGGGGCTCTGGGTCACTGGACCACTTAGGATCCAGCCGAAAATCGATTCTTGCCCAAGGAGAGTGCCACAAATATTCTTCTGGAAGCCGCCTAAAAGAATGGATGGGAGGATATCAACGCCAATCAGCACGTCAATCTGCGAGCTTCTGTGGAACATGGGGTCAGCCAGCTGAACATTTGGCAGGTCCCTCAAGCGATCTTGAGGAATGGTGTACGAGGGAAGATTTCCTGCCAATTGCGGAATTACAAAGGCTGAGGTCTCGACGTGCAACCTTGGTTTAGTTGGCGATGCGAGCGTAAAATGGCAGAGCTCGTGTGCTTGGGCGGATACAGCTTGGTTAAGGCCTGAAACTTGGGCTTGCACCGATTGGAATGGAAGCTGTAGACGATTAAAAAGTCGCTCGGAAATAAATGTAGCCTCTGATCCGGAATCGATCAGGGCTCGCGCTGTATAGTTTGTACCCAAATTACCAATGTCAACTAAGGCGGTGCCCAGCAGGACATTTTGGGAACTGGCAACAAAATAAGTATGAACCCTTGCTTCGCTATCGGATGTGGACTGTATTTGTGGAGTGGAGGACTGAGCAGCCGGAGGAACACTGGATGCCACAACAGACGAAGGGGAGGCACGATGAAGTAGAGTGTGATGTCGCCCCTTACAGGTAAAACAGGTGTGCACACTACTACACTCTCGTAATTGATGTCCTCTCGCAAAACAATTTAGACACAGTTTGTTCTGCTTGATGCAGGCAATCCGGTCTGTGATGGACATTGCCAGAAAACGAGGGCACATTCGGATGGCATGGTTCTCCTTGGAACATATGTTGCATGCCTGTGGCTTGGCCTTGTTGGATGGAGGTGGTTTCACGCTAATCTTTGCCTCGAATGAATTGAGTTTCTTAGGCGGCCCGTCCCTTCTCTGAGGCTTGGAATGGCTTTGGTCCTTAAAACTGGACGCCGACCTCTCGTCGTCCATTGCCTCAAGGGTACGGTAGCGTTCAACCAAAAACGTGTTGAGATCCGCCCATTTTGGAATTTCCGTTTTACTTTTTAAGGATTGCTCCCACAGGCCTCGGGTGACCTTGGGAAGCTCGCAGAAAAAACACAAAATAGGGTCCCAGTTTTCGGTTTTTACCTTGGAATGTTCCAGAGCAATAAGACACCCTTGAATGGTACTTTGAAGGCCTTTGACAGCTGCTCCAGACTCTTGGCCGATTGTGGAAAGGCCGAAAAAAAGTTTGAGCTGGCTATTAACCAACAATCTTTTATTCTCAAAATGCTCTTTTAAATTCTCCCAAGCGGACTCAAAGCCGTCATGTGTGAGCGGGGACTTAGCAACAATGGATTTTGCTTCTCCAGCAGTTTTGGCATTGAGATGGAAGAGTTTCTCAATGGGAGTGAGCCTTGGATTCCTAATAAAAACCGCAGTGAACAAATCACGGAAAGTAGGCCACCGTAAAGGATCGCCACTGAAAACTTCAATGTCGACCGGAGGGAGTGAGCAGCCTCTGTTGCTGGTCGCAAGATGAGGTGACAGCAAGGGCTGGCTAGGTGGCTTACTGGCGGCAGAAAGGCTGTCAATGCTCTCGCTGAGCTTGGCGGCACACCTTTCATAAATCAGATAGCAGTGCTCGTACTTCTTCAGGACTACTGCAAGATCATGCCTGCTCTCTTCAGTGGCCAACGCACTTAGTGATCTTGTGCATTGATCACACTCCTGTTCTACTTGTGCCCATAACGACTTGACTTGGTCTCGGCGGGTATTGAGGATATACAGGGATGACTCGCATATTGAGGCGGCGGACATCGTAGCCTCGAAAGCGCTTAATCTGTCGCTCACGAGGAGGAAGGCATTGAGCGACATTTGGCTGGTCGATCTAGACTCCTGAGATACGGACCTTGTCCTTTTTTTCTCAGTAGGAGCAGTCTTGGCTTCGGAAACAGAAGCCTTGGAATTCGCGCTTGATGCGAGCGGCTGAGTGGGACTGGCCCTTGATGTTGAGGCGGATGGAACGCTTAAAGTAGCTAGCGCTGGCGTGGAAGGTGGATCGGCTATGTTCTGTTGCTCTGAAGCCTTAGCCTGATCCCCTGCTGGCATAGTAAACGTTGAAAAACGGACTTGGACTGACTATGTTGGGCGGCGCTACGAACGGAAAGCCTCGGATTGCTTTCGTAAATTTTTTTTAAAAAATGGAAAAAATATTTATACGGCTCCAATATTTTGGATTGCGAAAGGACAAAAATATGTAAATATTTTGCGCGGGCAAAAAAACGAGGAAAATATATTTCAATCAACGCCGCTGTTGGTATTGGACCCAAAATAAACGCTTGTACAAATTATGGATAATTTGCACACGGCCAATTAATTTGGAGGAAAAATTAAATTTAATAAAATATAAATTTTGCCCAAGTGCCGAAAAAATCCAACGATGATGTCCAAATATATGTATATGTGGGCCACAGAACGCAATTAGTTGAGGAATTCACAAAAACGAAAAAATATTTTTTCCAAAAAAATTGCAAGGGCAGGAGCATACATAAAAATCGCAACACCCGGTCCGTATAGGGTATGCGCATGCATAAACGCTGCGGAGAGGAACAGCTGGCGGTCAGTCTACACGCTTATTGTTTCAGCTGCGCTCAAACTGACGCTGCCAATGCACTGCTGCAGCGAGACGTTTTTGTGTGGGTATGTGTGTGGGTGTGAGCGCCAGAGAGCGCTAATAACGGCCGAAGAGCGAAGGCGTGGGGAAAATATTGATGAGCCGAGGAGCCGGCTTATCTTAAGCGCTGGAAAGTTTAGCAAACAACACAAACGACAAAAGCCCAAAAAATATGTATGTACATATATGTATGTATGTATGTTGCTGTGTGAATAATAATGTTGCTAAAGATTTGGGAAAAAAACTTATATGCAATCTAATAATGCGGAGGTAAATAAATAAGTTGGTTTATTTGCGGAAATTGTACCAGTGCAGTGCGCGGGTTGGATAAATGAAAGAGAGAAATATAAATAAACTTGGACAGTGTGGTTTAGCAATAGTAAATGGATAATTTACAGATGGTACTTAACACTTAAATCCACCGATGCTAGTTGGGGGGACTTCAAAGCAGCACAAGACGAGGATGATGGTTGGAGGTGCAGCAGATGAAATCCGGCTCGAAGGACCAATGAAAATGTAGGGGGGTGGACGCCGGTCGGTACCAAATTCGTAAGACGGTTGATTGGTGTTGGTGTTGTTTATTGTTTCACTAAAAACTTCACAAATTCACTTAAGTCGATTTGGGGGCGCGCATGCGCTGGCTTCACACTTTCAGTCTAATGCGAATACTAAAAACTAAGCCTAATCTAAACTTATTCTAAGCCTCTGCTAGGCGGTCGCTGGTGTGGTGAATTCAAAGTCGGCAGCCGACGACCGACGGACAGTACGCTCTCCTCTTACGCGAACATTCCGCCCCCCTTGCAATACATTGCAAAACAACGTGGGGACGGCTTGGGAAGCGCTTAGCCGCTGCAGAAGCCGGACAAGATCCAGCCGAAGAGGGTGTTCTGAGCGACGGTGATTTCGGCTTGACCCGGAAGCAGCCCTTGCTGTATGATTTTTGGATACACATCAGCGCCGAAGACCAGGAAGACCGTGGAAGGCCGGTCAAAATTGGGGTCCGCCAGTGACAGATGCGCGAAGTGGCGCCGAACCGACTCGCTCACTGCAGCCGAGGGGGTCCGGTACTGGACCTTGGCCTCCACCTTCAGGATCACCTCCAGTTCGGTGGAAGGGCTGTGCTTGGAGCGCACAAAGGCTGAGCAGGCTTTTTCGGCACCGATCGGGACACTGGCCAGCTTCAGGTGGTGTGGTGAATTCAAAGTCGGCAGCCGACGACCGACGGACAGTACGCTCTCCTCTTACGCGAACACCAGAGCTTAAGTACTTGGTATGAGAATCGCAGAGGAGGGCGTCCACAATATTTTAATTATATTTTTCAGAACTTTCATTATCTAATTTCACAATAAAATTATTTAATTTTTCAGACATTTCACAATTTAATTCTCGATTTGCCAGCGCTTAGGTACTTGGTATGAGAATCGCAGAGGAGGGCGTCCACAATATTATAATTTAATCGTTTCCATTATTTAATTTCACAATATAATTATTCCATTTTATAGAAATTTTACAGTTTATTTATTTATCTCGATTTGCCAGCGCTTGGTATTTGGTATGAGAATCGAAGGGGAGGGCGTCCACAATATTGTAATTTAATTTTTCTGAAGTTTCACTATTTAATTTCACAATATAATGATTTTAATTTTCAGAAATTTTACAGTTTATTCTCGATTTGCCAGCGCTTAGGTACTTGGTATGAGAATCGCAGAGGAGGGCGTCCACAATCTTTTAATTTATTTGTTTCCATTATTTAATTTCACAATATAATTATTTCATTTTTTTAGAAATTTTACAGTTTATTCTCGATTTGCCAGCGCTTGGTATTTGGTATGAGAATCGAAGAAGAGGGCGTCCACAATATTATAATTTAATTTTTCTGAAGTTTCACTATTTAATTTCACAATATAATGATTTTATTTTTCAGAAATTTTACAGTTTATTCTCGATTTGCCAGCGCTTGGTACTTGGTATGAGAATCGAAGAGGAGGGCGTCCACAATATTTTATTTATATTTTTCAGCAAATTTCACAATAAAATAATTCATTTTTCAGACATATCACAATTTAATTCTCGAATTGCCAGCGCTTAGGTACTTGGTATGAAAATCGCAGAGTGTATTGGAGTGTGGCGTCGGTTGAGATATTACTTTGTTAAAAATGGCGGCGTAAGTAAAAAAAACTTGCACTTTGATTTTTCACTGTGTTCACGTATATGTTTTCTTCTATATTGAATTACAAATTCCCAGCAAAGCGCTTAAAAACTAGTTCGACTATGGGGGAGAGAGGCTGCGACGCGGGCAGCGCTCTGTTAACTAATATAGGCGTTAACAGCTGTTAGTATTGACTGCTGCTGTTAGTATAAATATGCTCCCCCCCCTGCAGAATGCAGAAATGATGCCATCTGCCCTCAGGTGCGGGTGCCGGCGATGATCCAGCCTAGCTTGGTTTGGAGTGCCGCTGGATATCCCTCACGAGCGGGTAGGATCCCAGGGAGAATGACGTTCTGGTATAATCCCACGCCGAGTACAATAGAAATAGTGGACGGGCGGTACCATCCCTCGTCGGCCAGAACCACGTCCTTAAAGTGGTCGCCTTCGTGGTTCACAGCTTGAGCTGGCGAGCGCATCGCCAGAGAGGGAACCACCTCCAAAATCACAGCCCAGCGATGATTTGACGTCTTAGATACCACGTCAATGACGCAATATCGCTCGCTGCCGGTGTGCGTGAGCTCCAGCCCTAGTGCCCTAGCCATTGACGCATCGATGGTGCTTTTTGGGGCGCAGGCGTTGATGAGCACCCTAGTCTCCGAACGCTTTGATCGGCTCTCGATGTAGACCAAGGCGGTGGGCAGGATGCTGATGCCTCTAAATAACTATTGCAGTATACCTGATGGCTGCTTAGAGGCCGATGATGCCCGGGATGGCAGGGATTGCCGTTGCAGGGCGCTGGCTTCGTCTCCTGAGGAAATTCTGGGAGACGGAGATCGGCGACGACCCTCAGCGCGCCTGGTCCGTTCGGGAGCGCCTTGGATGAAGGAGCGTGTGGTGGCGGGCGCTGCAAAGCCGACAGCAAGCGTCGCTCACGCAAGTGCCGCCTGAATGTTCATGCGCCAGACAATTGCTGCAATACCGGTTTGCCTTCACAGCGCAAAGCCTTTCTCCTGGCGTCATTTGCATAAACCCCTGACATTGCCTCTGCAAAGCCGGCAGTGGATCCCTTGTGGTGTGGCACGCTGTATTGTGAGACGGCATAGTCTGAAAACTGAATAAAGGCAAAACGATGGATTACAAACTGGTTGGACGGAAGGGGCAGTGGATAGCGGTTAGTAGGTTTAGTTGGATGGAGTGGGCAAAAGGACTAGTTTTGCCACGGGCTGTCGGATGACGCCGCGAGCGGTGAGGACGTCGACCACTCGCACTTTGCAGTCGCTGCCCGGATGAGACGCTTGGACCCTGCCGAGGCGCCACTCGTTGGCCGGAATGTTGTCTTCTTTACCAATGACCATGGCGCCTGGCTGGAGGTCTTCCTGTGGCTGCTGCCATTTGCTGCGTTTGTGCAGCTCTTTTAAGTATTCCTCCTTCCAGCGGAGGCACAATTGCTGATTGAGGGCCTTGATGCGCTGCCACCGGTTTATAATGGACGGGGAGTCCTGCGCGATTTCCGGTTCGGCGATAGAAAGTAGAGGCTCGCCTGTGAGGAAATGACCTGAACGTCCGTCACGTTCTCGGACATCGGCGAAATTGCGAGTTGAGAACTGCCTCAATCTTGCATAGAAGGGTGGACATTTTTTCGAATGTGTACTTCGGGCCAGACGTAGCTTTATAAAACAAAGATTTAAAGCTTTTTATAGGGGCGCCAGGCGGAATGAAATGCCTCGACACGATTTGGTGCCCGTACGATTCGACTATTCAAGTTTTGGTGGCTTCCAGGAAGTCCCGTTCTAAGGCCTTTGATGCTCCAACGAATGTCGTTCCGTTGTCAGAGTAAATCTGTTGAGGGCACCGCCGTCTGGCCACAAAGCGTGCGAATGCTGCACAAAAATTTCTCCGCGGTCAGGTCGGATGTGACTTCTAGGTGTATGGCCTTCGTACTAAAACACACGAAGACACACTCATATCATTTTGTAATTAGGCAAGCTCGACCTGTATAGTTTTTGCTGTGGAACGGACTGGCGAAGTCGATACCTGTATTGGTAAAGGGGGAGAAAATGTACTCCGTGGAGCTCCGGAAGGCTCCCCCTTAGATGGGTTTGCAGCCGCTTTTTGTAAACGACGCAAACCTTGCATGAACGGATTACGGCTTTGACTAGATTCCGTAGTGTAGGAATCCAGTATTTAGAGCGGATGAGGCTGACCGTAGACTGATTTCCTCCATGGAGTGAAATCCTGTGGGAAAACAGTACCCGGAGTCGCGACAAGGTACAGCTGTATGGAAGGATTATGGGATGGCGTTCGTCGTAGGTCAGCGAATCGGAGACGGAAAGTCGGCCACATGATCGCATGACCCCTTGATCATCCATGAATGGATTGAGATTCAGGATGCTGCTACTGGACGCTATCTTCGTTTTATTAATATCAAAGCGCAGTGTTCTTGGGGTATTCCCTTCGTTGGGCGCAGACCACTAGAACGCGTTGAGCATTGGTTAATTCTCGGTGGCTAAGTTCTGTGGACGGAGGAGATGGTACTTTCCGGCA
Organism: Scaptodrosophila lebanonensis; assembly: GCF_003285725.1. Taxonomy (NCBI): domain Eukaryota; kingdom Metazoa; phylum Arthropoda; class Insecta; order Diptera; family Drosophilidae; genus Scaptodrosophila; species Scaptodrosophila lebanonensis. Next base: position 528,629 of record NW_022060604.1, on the reverse strand, counting down.
GCGATGGATGAAGCGTTGGACGTACGCCAGTAACCTGATTGCTCTACCGAACTCGGAGAACCGTTCTAAAAAGTCCGGAGCCTTGGGCAGAGTTGCGAGGTGACTCTGGATGCTGCGCTGCTCGAGAGCTGTCTCATGAGAGATCTGCTCCTGTATGGAACAATACTGACGTGGAGTCCGGAGCCAAACTGGTCCATGCCACCACAAATCGCTATCCACTAATTCTTGTGGCGAGACACCTCGACTTGCGAGGTCGGCTTGGTTGTGCTCGGAACGCACATGGAACCAATCCTTCCCATCCGTGGCCTGAATGATCCGAGATACGTGGTTTGCCACGAAGGTGGTCCAATTGCATGCTGGCTTGTGAAACCATGCAAGGACGATGGGTGAATCTGTCCAGTACTGTGTTGCGAAGCTGCTAAGTGGAAGGTGTGGAAGGTTCGCTGCACACAAATCAGCAAGGAGTACCGCGCCACACAACTCGAGGCGCGGTAAGGACACCGTTTTAACTGGAGCCACTCTGGTTATGGCTGCCAGCAGATGCACTTGTACCTCCCGGTGTAACTCCACTCGGATGTAGATGGCAGCTCCATATGCCCGTTGCAATGCGTCGCAAAACCCATGGTATTGGAAGGAGCCCTGGTGGTGGAAATGGAACCACCTAGGGATTCGAATCTGGTCTAGCGATGGATAGCTGTGGAGGAATTCGTGCCACTTAGCCAAATCTCCTGCATAAGCATCATTGATGGATAAAAAAGGGGGCTAACCAGCCTGCCGGGTCGAACAGTTTTGCAATCTGCGAAAGGACCTCAAGTTTTGTGAATCTAGATTTCGACTCCAAGTCGCTGGCGACGAAGCGGAACTCGTCGGTTGTTGCCTTCCATCTGATGCCTAGCGTTTTAGTCGCGCTGGCATCCTCAATATCCAGGAAGTCGGCGTGTAACAGATGTTCTTCCGGTAGGCCCCGTAGGAGCGCCTTGCTGTTGGCAGTCCACTTTCGCAGCGGAAAGCCTGCGGCGTTAAATGCTGCTTGGAGCTCGCTTATGGATGAGAGCGCGTCCGGCTGAGTATGCGCTCCAGCTAGGACATCATCTACATACATCAAGTTTGTGAGGAACCGACTGGCAAGCGGATACTGAGCTTGGGAGTCCTCAGCGAGCTGCAGGAGGACGAGGATGGCCAGGAATGGCGCACAGTTTACACCAAAGATGACTGTGTTAAGTTCAAAGTCGCACAGATCACCCGCTGGATTGCGGTAGAGAATTCGCTGGTAAGGGGTGTGCTCAGGATTGACTAGAATTTGCCGATACATCTTCGTAATATCGGCACTGAACACGTACCCGAAAAAGCGCCATTTTCACACTTGCAGGGTTAGGTCGGACTGGAGGCTTTTTCCGTTGGAGAACGGATTAAAGGCGTTGAAAACTACGCGGACCTTGGTAGTGGCGCGATCTGGTTTGACCATCGCGTGATGAGGGAGATAAAAATTGGCAGTATTGGTGGCCGGAGGGACTTGGCGCATGTGCCCCAAGTCCAGGTACTCTGTAATGACAGCGTCGTACTGCTCCTTCAATGGAGGGTTCCTTTTTAGTCTCGCCTCATTTCTTAAAAGTTGCGCCAGCGCTATAGACCTGGAATGGCCTAGCTCGATTTGGTTCGGTTCCTTAAACGGGAGTGAGACCATGTATCGTCCATCTGTCTGCTCTGCTTTGGGACAGCTGGCTGGAACATCCTCCACCTCCCAAAATTTTGTGAGCAACTGATCAATTACGGGCTCATCGTGAAGAGCCACACGAACCACCCAGTATGATGGAAGGAAGTATATCCGCACCGATTAGTACATCGATGGGAGAGCTTCGGAAGAACGAAGGGTCAGCTAGCGGCAGATTTGGGAGGTCCTTCAAAGCCTCACAAGCAAAGGAGTAAGATGGTAGATTCCCTGCTAGCTGCGGCAGCACAAAAGCTGAGGTTTCTATTTCCGTGGTTGGATGTTGCACATCTTGGTCGTGAGGCCTGCTACCGTCTGGCTAAGTCCGGATACTTGAGCTTGAACCCTTTTGAATGGCAACCTGGTCCGATTTCTCAGCTTTTCAGAAATAAAGGTCCCTTTGGAGCCTGAGTCGATTAGGGCGCGCGCTGGATAAGCTGTGCCTGCCTGTACTATGGTCACAATGGCAGTGCCTAAGAGAACTCCTTTAATGTTGGAGGCGCACCACGGTGTAATAGGGTATTGTGGCGGCCCTTGCACGTCAAACAGTTGTGTTGACTCGTGCAATCTTTTAATTGGTGCCGTCGAGCAAAACAGTTTATGCTCAGCTTGAGCTGCTTGATTGTATTAGAACGTTCGTGGACGGACATTCGGAGAAAACGCGGACAAAGACGCACTGGATGATTTTCCTTTGAGCAGAGTTTGCACGTCTGCGTTTTGGCGCTGACCTTTGCCTCAAAAGAATGGATTTTCTTGGCTGCCGGTTCCTTCAGCTGGCATGCGCTTCTGCTCGGTTTCATGTCCTCAATTGCCTCTAAGCTGTTCATCTCCGACCAGGAAGGAATGTCGGATTTATTTTGGAGAGACTGTTCCCAAAGTGAGAGGGTCAGTCTCGCCAATTTAGTGGCGCAAAGGAAAACTAACAGGCAGTCCCAGTTCTTAGTACTAATTTTGGAATGGTCAAGGGCCGTCAAGCCACCTTGAATAGTACTTTGGAGCTCCTTTAGGGTGGTTCCCGACTCTTGGGCTATGGGCGCTATGTTGAACAATATCTTCAACTGGCTGTTGACGAGGAGTCGTCTATTTTCAAATCGCGCAGTTATATCAGCCCATGCAGATTGGAAGCCCTCATTGGTGAGGGGCGATTTTTGAACAATCGCCTTTGCTTCGCCACTCGTTTTTGCGTTGAGGTGAAAAAGCTTTTCAGCCTCAGTCAATCTGGGATTCTCTATATAAACTGCAGTAAAGAGGTCCCTGAAGGTTGGCCACTTTAGATAGTCGCCACTGAACAGCCACAAGCTTTGTTTTAGAAACAAAATGCCGAGCAGCCGAAACACCAAAGAAGAAATGCTTTGCCGTCGAAATTTGCGATGAAATCTGAGGCAGCTCCCAATTCCTTTGATTTATTTTATTGTTATTATTAAACGCCGGCAGAAAGATATTGTGTGGGTAATAAATATAAGCGGCAATTTTGAAATTCGATGTCGGAAACACGCGAATAATGTTATGTTTGTGCAGGGTTTGTTACACGAAAAATAAACAAGTCTTTATTTAATTTCAGGTATTCACAATTATTGTATAGATTAATGTTACATATTTAGTTCTACTGATCTGAGTCGTATTTGGAGGTGCTTAACCCACGACTTTATATAACGTATTTGGGCAAGGTACTGCAAGACTTTTCGCTCTGGTTGCCGATCTTCTACTACTTAAAACGTTTCTTATCTCTCTACTTCGGAGTCATTATCAGCTTAACAAACATTATGTTACTTCTCCCCCATTAAGTTAGCGATACACCTGGATCGGTTTTCTTATCTTGCGATGGAAACATAATATTTTTTATTTTAATGCGTTTTTGTATCTAAAAACAAGTATTTCTAACATACAATATGCATTTTAAATGTGTACAATCATAAAGTTCACCTTAATATTTAAATACATATATGTATTATTTATATAATAACAATGGCGTGTTTGAATGATTATTAAAATGGAAAAATCAAAAGGGTAATTCATTTAAATTTAATTTCATATATAAGTACTTTATATATACATAGTTTTTATACATATTTTTCTTTTAATGTTCTTATTAACTGTGTACTTCCATTTGTGCTTCTTCTATAGGAATATCTGTATACTTATATGGTCTTTTTATGTTTGTTGAATGAATATTATTAAGTTTTGGGTATTTCTATTTTGGTTCTTCCTTATGCCAAACTGCTTTATTGTTCTTTATAAAACCTTGGTCTCTATTTTCCACATTAACCTCCCTATTCGAATTAAGTTTTTCGATTTTTTTCAATTTTGTTGTTATTAGTCGGTCAAAAACTTTTCCTTTATCTATTTTATTGCTTAATACTAATTCTGGTGTTGTCTGGATACTACTATGTATTCTTGTATTATACGACCTTACTGCCAGTTGTATTATTCTTCGCGTAATAAGGCCTGGATTCTGTGTTTTAATAATGCGAAACTTTTCTGCTAACGAGCTATGAAATCTCTCTATATCGCTGTTACCTGTGTGCGAATTTGGTTTGGTCAGATGAAACTCGATACCTTCTCGTTGCATTAATTCCTTTATATGTAAATTATTAAATTCATTGTCAACAATGATTTTTTTTGGAGATCTTACTTTTGCAAAGTGTTCTTCTAATACTTCAACCATACTTAGTGCGTTTCTATCATTAAGATTGTATGCATATCCAAATTTTAAAAATTTATCAATTATTGTCAAAAAATGCGTTTTCATAATAGTATAAGTATCTGCATGTAAAATTTCGCCGATTTCTTTTGGGGTTTCTGTCAGCTGAAATTTTTCTTTTACTGGGTTTCTGTCATATTTGACGAGCTGGCATGTTTGACAATTATTAATTACTCTACAAATATGCATTAACAGTTGTGGGTAATATATTTTACATTTCAGACTTAGATACGTTTCGTTTATTCCTGAATGAGTGCTCTCACGTGTATGATAAAGGGAAATGTGTCTGATTAGCTCCTCTTCTATATCTACATCTTTTGCTCTATACACACATTTTATAAAGGTGACGGCTTTAGTGTTACATAAGAGTTCTCTTACAGCTTCCTGAAATATATTGTAGAGTCTGTCATTTAGTTCTAAAAATATTCCTACTTTACCTAATTGCATCTTTTTTAAAACTTCTTTGCAGTTCATTAATTCGCTCTCTTCTATGTAATTTATTCTGTGTTTGTGTTTTATTTCTGTACTTGATGTTTTATTTTTTTACCAAAATTATTTGTATATTATATTTATTCACAATTTCTTCTTTAATAACAATATAATCCTGCAAATTTTCTTCAGCTGAATGTATAGTACCTACTGTAGAGTCTTTATCTGACTCACACTTTTCCGATTCCATGTCCTCTTCTTGAACGTTTACTTCTCACAATGAGTCGGCTTTAGTTTTTTCGTCTCCGTGCATACTGTTAGGAATTCTTGATAAGAAATCTGCAACTTTATTTTGACTGCCTTTTATGTATCCAAATTTATAGTTATAAGCATTTAATTTTGCTAACCATTTAGTATGTCTTTCAGATAAATCTTTTCCATCATGTTTTGCAACCTAATATTTTAATGGCTGATGATCACTTAGGATTGTGAAAGATCTTCCATATAAATAGGGACGAAAATATGATACTGCCCTTACTACAGCTAAAAACTCTTTGCCAATTGCTGAAAAGCTTTGTTCGTATTTATTATAGCCTGTACCCAAGGGGTGAAAGGCTATACTAGTTTTGTGCGCATGTATGTAACACACAAAAGGAGGCGTGGCAGACCACACAAAGTATATATATTCTTGATCAGGATGAGAAGACGAGTCGATATAGCCATGTCCGTCTGTCTGTATGAGCGCAAGGATCTCAGTAAGTACAAGAGCTAGGATAACCAAAATTGGTATCAAGGTTCCTATAAGCCCTAGGCAGAACGAGTTTGTTTATTTTTTCTGATACACCCCCCACTCCCCCGCAATTCGTATTTTTTCTTATAACTTCCGTAATTCTCGGAATTTTAAAATCAATTTTGGTAGGTACATCCAGTTAGTACTAATGTGTCCGTTCAAATTTCATCATGATAGGTAAATTCTGAAGAAAGTTATAGCCATAAGTAAAATCGCTGCTCATACGCTGCCTCTGTCGGCAGCGCTGCCCGCAGCTGTTGTTGTTGTTGCTGCTTTGGTTCAACTTTGTGCTGCATACATACATGCATATAAACACGCATAGGTACATGATGTAAATGTATGCTGTTAAAACTGAACATAAACATGTATTCTAATTTAATTTAATTAATTAATTTATTCATTCATTTTTTTTAATAATTTAATTAAAAAAAATTTTTTTTTTTAATTTTTCCCTTTTGTGGAGAGTACAGGGTATTTTACTGTCGGGCTTGCTCGACTATAGCGTTCTCTCTTGTTTTTTCAGATATTTTATCATAGGATAAGCTACTTTAGAATAATCCTTTATAAATTTCCGATAATACCCTGTCACTCCAAGGAAACTTTTAATTTGTGTTATTGTACTAGGTAATTTAAGATTTTTTATTACTTTAATCTTATCTGGATTTGGTGCAATGCCACTTTTAGTAAGAATATGGCCTAAGAAAGGAGTTTCTTTTCTCATAAATTTACATTTTTCAATTTGAATTTTTAATTTATGTTTTTCTAAGGCATACAGTATCTCTTTTACGTTTACGATGTGCTCTTTGAGTGATATATACTACACAGTTTCGGCTTATAAAGTTTCGAAGTACATTATTCATCAGCCTTTGAAATGTTGCAGGTGCGTTTTTTAAACCAAAAGGCATCCGAACAAATTCGTACAGACCAAAAGGGGTGACAAAAGCTGTCTTATGGCTATGTTCTTCTTTGACCACTATTTGATGATATCCCTTGGCTAAATCAAGGGTAGAAAAGTACTGCGCTCTTCCCAATTTATCTAGCAATGCATCAATATTTGGCAGTGGAAACTTATCGTCGATATTTATTGCGTTAACCAATAACAATCCTGTATTTTTGTTTGCCTGAAGTGTCTATCTTCTTTGGAATGACGATTAGAGGACTTGAAAATCTAGAATAACTTTTCCGGATAATTCCCTGTTGTTCAATTTCTTCAATTTGACACTTTACCTCATCTTCATATTTTACAGGATAGCGATACTATTTGGAATTAATTTGTTCTTCAGTTGACGTATTCTCACATGGGTGTGAGTTAGCTGGTCTCCTTCTATATAAAACAATTGTTTAAATCTATTCAAAACTCTGGAAAGAGCGGTCCTCTCTTCAAGGTTTAACTTACTCATATCAATCAATGTCTCAATATCATTTCTGGCTTGTATTTCTAGAACTGTGACCCTGTCGAACGTGTAAAGCTTAAGATTTGTCTGTTTATTATGCATCTACTATTAGAAAAATCAATATTAGCCCGAAGCCTATACAAAATATCTGTGAGGTGCTTTATCTCTCTATAATAAACTGATATGGCCTGTTTGGTGGAAATCTATTTACTTTCCATCTTATTAACGCCTCTTTTGGCACACAAAATTCATCTGGTGCTGGTGTATGAACTTCTTCCCTAAAAACATCATTTCCGGTAATTGTAGAAAATTTTATTGGCGGTATTCTAATTTTTTTGAAATTGGTTAATCTTTCGTCTATCAAGCTTACCCTAAGGGCTCCTATATCGATTAATGCGATGTAAGTTTTATTCTCTAAAGTTATTTTAATTAATGGTGATAATTCCGAGGCTAGTTGATAAAAAAAATGATGTAATTCAGGAGTTGGATCAGTATTATGCTTGTTATTCTTATCATTATAGTCGAAACTTTGGATGTGCTGTTGATTATAATCTGAGTCTGAAGGCACGAATGGGTTATTCCTTTCAGCATAAGTTGCTTGTGATACATTTTCTATTTCCATTGGAACTGGTGTTGGTTGAGTATAATTAGTATGACGGAATCGATTCGATTCTTGGTAATTTTGAGAATATTGTCTATAGGGATTACTATTTTGCGTTTGTTTTGATTGGACAGACTTGAGTGAAAGTTTTTTGAAAATTATTGTTGTAATAATTTTGTCTACCATTATTGTTATTTTGGTTGGTAGTAGGTTGTGTATAATTTTTGTTCAAAGTCTTATTTTCATAATTAATATTCCTTGATTGATAAGCTTGTTGATTAGCATTGTTGATGTGATTTTGTTTGCTTTTGATTTGGATATTTACATTATTTTTACTCTCAAAAATACGGAATTCGCTTTTTATACAATTGCTTTCAAAATTCGCTGTATTTAGTTCTTCAATAATATTATCTAATTGTGCCATGTTTCTGATTGCATACGCTAAAGTACCCTGAGATATTCTTTTAATTTTATTAACAAGTAGTGAGTCTACGCCATTCAAATCAACATAACAATTATTATTGTAATAAATTTCCAATTCATGTTTTAAGCTTCTAAATTGCTTAACTTTTTCAAGTAACTCACTTACGCTACTAGCCCTGAGCTTTCCAATATTTTCATAAAGCTCCTCTGGTTGGACAGCCGGACTATAACGACTCCTCAGTTCATTCTTTACGGCCTCCCAGTCATCGTAGTTTTCCAGATGCAATAATGCTGATTTAGCTTCTCCTTGAATCTTCTCCAAGTAAATGGTTGCTACTGCTAGCCTCTTTAGCTCGGGATCCTCAATGCGATTGAGATAGTACTCAGCTGCTTGTATAAATGCTGCGACGCTGCCTGAATCTCTTCCCGAAAAAGGTGTGAGGTGCTTTATCTCTCCTAATTGACGTTCACGTTGGCTCATCATCTCTCGCATTGACGATGCTTGCAAATTAACAAGAACTCTAAGAGAGTTTTGAGTTTCGTTGATTGCTTGAGCTAAGTTTTGCATTTGCTCTTCCATGTTGATAACGGAATCGTTGTTTTAGTTTTTGTCTCTAATTTATTTCCTTGTCACTTCAAAACCGCTATGCCCACCTTAGTGCTACACATTCCCTTTTGCTTTATTTTCATATGTATATTTTTTCGGCGTAAGGTATGTATGTACAGACACGTTTTTTCTTTCGAGCTCAATAGTAATTGTGTTCATTTATGCATTTACTTGTATAACAACAATATTTATTACTTTTATTGTTCTTCCACTGCACTAAACTTTAATTAGGTTCGATTAATTAGCGGTTTAATGTTTTCGTTGACTTTTGCTAATTACCACGACTGCGCCAATAATGTTATGTTTGTGCCGGGTTTGTTACACGAAAAATTAACAAGTCTTTATTTAATTTCAGGTATTCACAATTATTGTATACATTAATGTTAAATATTTAGTTTTACTGATCTGAGTCGTATTTGGAGGTGCTTAACCCACGACTTTATATGACGTATGAAGCTGATCGAATATGCGCCTGGTGGCCTAGCGAAGATGCTGAGATATGCGCCTGCGCTTCTGAAGTTGTGCTGTGGGTGGGCGCACTCTTTATGTAGGTGAGTTGTTGTGTTATGTGTTATTGACGTGTTAGTACAATTGTGTATTAACAACAAATACCCGTGCCAGATACCAATGCCAGGATTATCAACAATTGTTATACGGATACGTCTGCGCAGTGTGTGGTGTTATATGTGTAAATGTGGACATGCGTAAAAAATAAATAAAGATGTGGCAGGCGTATATTGATATACGAGCAAGTGCATAGGCATATTCTGGTGGCAAGATTGCTTAATGGTGTAATTTTTTCGTGGATTCCATAAACGGAGGCGCCACGGGTGGGCTATGTGTGTGCCAAAGAAAACGATGGTAGAGTCGTGGATCGACAGCCAAGTGACGGGAATTGTGTTAGTAAAATAAGTATTTATGTACGGATGGAAAATATATGTGTATTAATGTGTATAATAATGTGCTTATTTAATATATGTGTAAATTAATATATGCATATGAGTGATAGATGTGCTTTTTTTTTGTTGCAAAAATATATGCACGTATGTTTATGGATGTGTAAGTGTTTAATTCCAATTATTGCTGTATTTGAGTTACATATGGTGTTGTATATGTATGTACATATGTTAATTCACTGTTAAGGAGACGGCGATTACAAATGCAAATTAATGCGGATGGACAGATTTATTAATTATGTTATTGATAATGTGTAGCAATTGAGCTATATGTTGCGGTACCTGCGTTTGGCAAGCCGTTTTGGTTGCAGGCAAGCTGCCTTGTAGGAGGCTCGAAGGATGGAAAATGGCTGGTTCTGTGCCCTTGGATAGGGAACGGAAAACTTGATGCTAATTCCGTTTTGGGGGTCATCGGCCAGACCGACAGAATAAATGGCGGTAAGCTGTAGATGCTGAGATATGCGCCTGCGCTTCTGAAGTTGTGCTGTGGGTGGGCGCACTCTTTATGTAGGTGAGTTGTTGTGTTATGTGTTATTGACGTGTTAGTACAATTGTGTATTAACAACAAATACCCGTGCCAGATACCAATGCCAGGATTATCAACAATTGTTATACGGATACGTCTGCGCAGTGTGTGGTGTTATATGTGTAAATGTGGACATGCGTAAAAAATAAATAAAGATGTGGCAGGCGTATATTGATATACGAGCAAGTGCATAGGCATATTCTGGTGGCAAGATTGCTTAATGGTGTAATTTTTTCGTGGATTCCATAAACGGAGGCGCCACGGGTGGGCTATGTGTGTGCCAAAGAAAACGATGGTAGAGTCGTGGATCGACAGCCAAGTGACGGGAATTGTGTTAGTAAAATAAGTATTTATGTACGGATGGAAAATATATGTGTATTAATGTGTATAATAATGTGCTTATTTAATATATGTGTAAATTAATATATGCATATGAGTGATAGATGTGCTTTTTTTTTGTTGCAAAAATATATGCACGTATGTTTATGGATGTGTAAGTGTTTAATTCCAATTATTGCTGTATTTGAGTTACATATGGTGTTGTATATGTATGTACATATGTTAATTCACTGTTAAGGAGACGGCGATTACAAATGCAAATTAATGCGGATGGACAGATTTATTAATTATGTTATTGATAATGTGTAGCAATTGAGCTATATGTTGCGGTACCTGCGTTTGGCAAGCCGTTTTGGTTGCAGGCAAGCTGCCTTGTAGGAGGCTCGAAGGATGGAAAATGGCTGGTTCTGTGCCCTTGGATAGGGAACGGAAAACTTGATGCTAATTTGTTTTGGGGGTCATCGGCCAGACCGACAGAATAAATGGCGGTAAGCTGTAGAGTAAAAAGTGCGATTTTTACTTAGCTCTATGTTTATTAACAGCGCGCTACCGCATAAACACAGAAGAAGGCGTCCAAAATATTTTAATTGAATTTTTCAGAAACTTCACTATTTAATTCCACAATATAAATATTTCATTGTTTAGAAATTTCACTATTTAATTATCGATTTGCCAGCGCTTAGGAACTTGGTATGAGAATCGGAGAGGAGGGCGCCCACAATATTTTAAATTAATTGTTTTCATTATATAATTTCACAATTTAATTCTCGATTGGTTAGCGCTTAGGTACTTGGCATGAGAATCGCAGAGGAGGGTGCCCATAATATTTTAATTTCCTTTATCAGAAATTTCACAATTTAATTCGCGATTTGCCAGCGCGAAGGTACTTGGTATGCGAATCGCAGAGGAAGGCGCCCGCAATATTTTAATTTCATTTTTCAGAAATTTCATAATTTAGTTATCGATTTGCCAGCGCGAAGGTACTTGGTATGAGAATCGCAGAGGAAGGCGCCCGTATTTCAAATTAATTGTTTTCATTATTTAATTTCACAATTTGATTCTCGACTGGCTAGCGCTTAGGTACTTGGTATAAGAATCGCAGAGGAAGGCGTCCACAATATTTTAATTTAATTTTTCAGAAACTTCACTATTTAATTTCACAATACAATTACTACATTTAAAAGACATTCCACAATTTAATTCTCGATTTGCCAGCGCTTTGGTACTTGGCATGAGAATCGCAGAGGAGGGCGCCCATCATATTTTAATTTCATTTATCAGAAATTTTAATTATCTATTTGCCAGCGCTTAGGTACTTGGTATAAGAATCGGAGAGGAGGGCGTCCACAATATTTTAAATTAATTGTTTTCATTATTTAATTTCACAATTTAATTCTCGATTGGCTAGCGCTTAGGTACTTGGCATGAGAATCGCAGAGGAGGGCGCCCATCATATTATAATTTCATTTATCAGAAATTTCACAATTTAATTCTTAATTTGCCAGCGCTTGGGTACTTGGTATGAGAATCGCAGAGGAAGGCGCCCACCATATTTTAATTTCATTTATCAGAAATTTCACAATTTAATTCTTAATTTGCCAGCGCGAAGGTGCTTGGTATGAGAATCGCAGAGGAAGGCGCCCGCAATATTTTAATTTCATTTTTCAGAAATTTCATAATTTAATTATCGATTTGCCAGCGCTTAGGTACTTGGTATAAGAATCGGAGAGGAGGGCGTCCACAATATTTTAAATTAATTGTTTTCATTACTTAATTTCACAATTTAATTATCGATTGGCTAGCGCTTAGGTACTTGGCATGAGAATCGCAGAGGAGGGCGCCCATCATATTTTAATTTAATTTATCAGAAACTTCACTATTTAATTTCACAATATTTTAATTTCATTTTTCAGAAATTTCATAATTTAGTTATCGATTTGCCAGCGCTTAGGTACTTGGTATGAGAATCGGAGAGGAGAGCGTCCACAATATTTTAAATTAATTGTTTTCATTATTTAATTTCACATTTTATTCTCGATTGGCTAGCGCTTAGGTACTTGGCATGAGAATCGCAGAGGAGGGTGCCCATAATATTTTAATTTCATTTATCAGAAATTTCACAATTTAATTCTTAATTTGCCAGCGCGAAGGTACTTGGTATGATAATCGCAGGGGAAGGCGCCCTCAATATTTTAATTTCATTTTTCAGAAATTTCATAATTTAGTTATCGATTTTCCAGCGCTTAGGTACTTGGTATGAGAATCGGAGAGGAGGGCGTCCACAATATTTTAAATTAATTGTTTTCATTATTTAATTTCACAATTTAATTTTCGATTTGCCAGCGCTTAGGTACTTGGTATGCGAATCGCAGAGGAAGGCGCCCGCAATATTTTAATTTCCTTTATCAGAAATTTCACAATTTAATTCTCGATTTGCCAGCGCGAAGGTACTTGGTATGCGAATCGCAGAGGAAGGCGCCCGCAATATTTTAATTTCATTTTTCAGAAATTTCATAATTTAGTTATCGATTTGCCAGCGCTTACGTACTTGGTATGAGAATCGGAGAGGAGGGCGTCCACAATATTTAAATTAATTGTTTTCATTATTTAATTTCACAATTTTATTCTCGATTGGCTAGCGCTTAGGTACTTGGCATGAGAATCACAGAGGAAGGTGCCCACCATATTTTAATTTCATTTATCAGAAATTTCACAATTTAATTCTTAATTTGCCAGCGCTAAGGTACTTGGTATGAGAATCGCAGAGGAGGGCGCCCATCACATTTTAATTTCATTTATCAGAAATTTCACAATTTAATTCTTAATTTGCCAGCGCTAAGGTACTTGGTATGAGAATCGCAGAGGAGGGCGCCCATCATATTTTAATTTCATTTATCAGAAATTTTAATTATCTATTTGCCAGCGCTTAGGTACTTGGTATAAGAATCGGAGAGGAGGGCGTCCACAATATTTTAAATTAATTGTTTTCATTATTTAATTTCACAATTTAATTCTCGATTGGCTAGCGCTTAGGTACTTGGCATGAGAATCGCAGAGGAGGGCGCCCATCATATTATAATTTCATTTATCAGAAATTTCACAATTTAATTCTTAATTTGCCAGCGCTTGGGTACTTGGTATGAGAGTCGCAGAGGAAGGCGCCCACCATATTTTAATTTCATTTATCAGAAATTTCACAATTTAATTCTTAATTTGCCAGCGCGAAGGTGCTTGGTATGAGAATCGCAGAGGAAGGCGCCCGCAGTATTTTAATTTCATTTTTCAGAAATTTCATAATTTAATTATCGATTTGCCAGCGCTTAGGTACTTGGTATAAGAATCGGAGAGGAGGGCGTCCACAATATTTTAAATTAATTGTTTTCATTACTTAATTTCACAATTTAATTATCGATTGGCTAGCGCTTAGGTACTTGGCATGAGAATCGCAGAGGAGGGCGCCCATCATATTTTAATTTAATTTATCAGAAACTTCACTATTTAATTTCACAATATTTTAATTTCATTTTTCAGAAATTTCATAATTTAGTTATCGATTTGCCAGCGCTTAGGTACTTGGTATGAGAATCGGAGAGGAGGGCGTCCACAATATTTTAAATTAATTGTTTTCATTATTTAATTTCACATTTTATTCTCGATTGGCTAGCGCTTAGGTACTTGGCATGAGAATCGCAGAGGAGGGTGCCCATAATATTTTAATTTCATTTATCAGAAATTTCACAATTTAATTCTTAATTTGCCAGCGCGAAGGTACTTGGTATGATAATCGCAGGGGAAGGCGCCCTCAATATTTTAATTTCATTTTTCAGAAATTTCATAATTTAGTTATCGATTTTCCAGCGCTTAGGTACTTGGTATGCGAATCGGAGAGGAGGGCGTCCACAATATTTTAAATTAATTGTTTTCATTATTTAATTTCACAATTTAATTTTCGATTTGCCAGCGCTTAGGTACTTGGTATGCGAATCGCAGAGGAAGGCGCCCGCAATATTTTAATTTCCTTTATCAGAAATTTCACGATTTAATTCTCGATTTGCCAGCGCGAAGGTACTTGGTATGCGAATCGCAGAGGAAGGCGCCCGCAATATTTTAATTTCATTTTTCAGAAATTTCATAATTTAGTTATCGATTTGCCAGCGCTTACGTACTTGGTATGAGAATCGGAGAGGAGGGCGTCCACAATATTTAAATTAATTGTTTTCATTATTTAATTTCACAATTTTATTCTCGATTGGCTAGCGCTTAGGTACTTGGCATGAGAATCACAGAGGAAGGTGCCCACCATATTTTAATTTCATTTATCAGAAATTTCACAATTTAATTCTTAATTTGCCAGCGCTAAGGTACTTGGTATGAGAATCGCAGAGGAGGGCGCCCATCATATTTTAATTTCATTTTTCAGAAATTTCATAATTTAGTTATCGATTTGCCAGCGCTTAGGTACTTGGTATGAGAATCGGAGAGGAGGGCGTCCACAATATTTTAAATTAATTGTTTTCATTATTTAATTTCACAATTTGATTTTCGATTTGCCAGCGCTTAGGTACTTGGTATGAGAATCGCAGAGGAAGGCGCCCACCATATTTTAATTTCATTTATCAGAAATTTCACAATTTAATTCTTAATTTGCCAGCGCGAAGGTGCTTGGTATGAGAATCGCAGAGGAAGGCGCCCGCAATATTTTAATTTCATTTTTCAGAAATTTCATAATTTAATTATCGATTTGCCAGCGCTTAGGTACTTGGTATAAGAATCGGAGAGGAGGGCGTCCACAATATTTTAAATTAATTGTTTTCATTACTCAATTTCACAATTTAATTATCGATTGGCTAGCGCTTAGGTACTTGGCATGAGAATCGCAGAGGAGGGCGCCCATCATATTTTAATTTAATTTATCAGAAACTTCACTATTTAATTTCACAATATTTTAATTTCATTTTTCAGAAATTTCATAATTTAGTTATCGATTTGCCAGCGCTTAGGTACTTGGTATGAGAATCGGAGAGGAGGGCGTCCACAATATTTTAAATTAATTGTTTTCATTATTTAATTTCACAATTTTATTCTCGATTGGCTAGCGCTTAGGTACTTGGCATGAGAATCGCAGAGGTGCCCATAATATTTTAATTTCATTTATCAGAAATTTCACAATTTAATTCTTAATTTGCCAGCGCGAAGGTATGCCATTGGTATGATAATCGCAGGGGAAGGCGCCCTCAATATTTTAATTTCATTTTTCAGAAATTTCATAATTTAGTTATCGATTTTCCAGCGCTTAGGTACTTGGTATGAGAATCGGAGAGGAGGGCGTCCACAATATTTTAAATTAATTGTTTTCATTATTTAATTTCACAATTTAATTTTCGATTTGCCAGCGCTTAGGTACTTGGTATGCGAATCGCAGAGGAAGGCGCCCGCAATATTTTAATTTCCTTTATCAGAAATTTCACGATTTAATTCTCGATTTGCCAGCGCGAAGGTACTTGGTATGCGAATCGCAGAGGAAGGCGCCCGCAATATTTTAATTTCATTTTTCAGAAATTTCATAATTTAGTTATCGATTTGCCAGCGCTTAGGTACTTGGTATGAGAATCGGAGAGGAGGGCGTCCACAATATTTTAAATTAATTGTTTTCATTATTTAATTTCACAATTTTATTCTCGATTGGCTAGCGCTTAGGTACTTGGCATGAGAATCACAGAGGAAGGTGCCCACCATATTTTAATTTCATTTATCAGAAATTTCACAATTTAATTATCGATTTGCCATTGCTTAGGTACTTTGTATGAGAATCGCAGAGGAGGGCGCCCGCAATATTTTACTTGAATTTTTCAGAAATATCACAATTTAATTCTCAAGATGCCAGCGCCTGGGTACTTGGTATGAGAATCGCAGAAGAAGGCGTCCACACTATTTTAATTGAATTTTTCAGAAACTTCACTTTTTCATTTTACAATACAAGTACAATTATTAAATTTTTTAGACATTTTATCCTCGATTTGTCAGCGCTTAGGTACTTGGTATGAGAATCGCAGATGAAGGCGTCCACAATATTTTAATTATAATTTTCAGAAATTTCATTATTTAATTTCACAATAAATTTATTTCATTTTTCAGACATTTCACAATTTAATTATCGATTTGCCATTGCTTAGGTACTTTGTATGAGAATCGCAGAGGAGGGCGCCCGAAATATTTTACTTGAATTTTTCAGAAATATCACAGTTTAATTCTCGAGTTGCCAGCGCTTGGGTACTTGGTATGAGAATCGCAGATGAAGGCGTCCACAATATTTTAATTATAATTTTCAGAAATTTCATTATTTAATTTCACAATAAATTTATTTCATTTTTCAGACATTTCACAATTTAATTATCGATTTGCCATTGCTTAGGTACTGTGTATGAGAATCGCAGAGGAGGGCGCCCATAATATTTTTATTATAATTTTTAAAAATTTTCCATATTTAATTTCACAATACAATTATTTAATTTTTCAAACATTTCACAATTTAATTATCGATTCGCTAGCGCTTAGTTACTTGGTATAGGAATCGTAAAGGAAGGCGTCCACAATATTTTAATTAATTTTTTCAGAAACTTCACTATTTCATTTCACAATATAAATATTTCATTTTTTGGACATTTCACAATTTAATTATCGATTTGCTAGCGCTTAGGTACTTGGTATGAGAATCGCAGAGGAGGGCGTCCACAATATTTTAATTTAATTTTTCACAAGTTTCATTACTTAGTTTCCCAATACAAGTACAATTATTTAATATTTTAGACATTTCACAATTTAATTCTCGATTTACCAGCGCATACTTGGTACTTGGTATGGGAATCGTAAAGGAAGGCGTCCACAATATTTTAATTAAATTTTTCAGAAACTTCACTATTTCATTTCACAATATAAATATTTCATTTTTTGGACATTTCACAATTTAATTATCGATTTGCTAGCGCTTAGGTACTTGGTATGAGAATCGCAGAGGAGGGCGTCCACAATATTTTAATTTAATTTTTCACAAGTTTCATTATTTAGTTTCCCAATACAAGTACAATTATTTAATATTTTAGACATTTCACAATTTAATTCTCGATTTACCAGCGCATACTTGGTACTTGGTATGGGAATCGTAAAGGAAGGCGTCCACAATATTTTAATTAAATTTTTCAGAAACTTCACTATTTCATTTCACAATATAAATATTTAATTTTTTGGACATTTCACAATTTAATTATCGATTTGCTAGCGCTTAGGTACTTGGTATGAGAATCGCAGAGGAGGGCGTCCACAATATTTTAATTTAATTTTTCAGAAGTTTCATTATTTAGTTTCACAATAGAAGAACAATTATTTAATTTTTTAGATTTTTCACAATTTATGAGAATCGCAGAGGAGGGCGTACACAATATTTTATTTTAATTTTTCAGAAGCTTCACTATTTAATTTTACAATACAAGTGCAATTATTTAATTTTTTAGACATTTCAAAATTTAGTTATCGATTCGCTAGCGCTTAGTTACTTGGTATAGGAATCGTAAAGGAAGGCGTCCACAATATTTTAAATAATTTTTCAGAAACTTCACTATTTCATATCACATTCATTTTTTGGACATTTCACAATTTAATTCTCGATTTGCCATTGCTTAGGTACTTTGTATGAGAATCGCAGAGGAGGACGCCCGAAATATTTTAATTTAATTTTTCAGATATATCACAATTTAATTCTCAAGTTGCCAGCGCCTGGGTACTTGGTATGAGAATCGCAGAAGAAGGCGTCCACACTGTTTTAATTGAATTTTTCAGAAACTTCACTTTTTCATTTTACAATACAAGTACAATTATTAAATTTTTTAGACATTTTATCCTCGATTGGCCAGCGCTTAGGTACTTGGTAGGAGAATCGCAGATGAAGGCGTCCACAATATTTTAATTATAATTTTCAGAAATTTCACTATTTAATTTTACAATATAAATATTTCAATTTGTAGACATTTCACAATTTAATTATCGATTTGCTAGCGCTTAGGTTCTTGGTATGAGAATCTCAGAGGGCGTCCACAATAATTTAATTATAATTTTCAGAAATTTCATTATTTCATTTCACAATAAATTGATTTCATTTTTCAGACATTTCACAATTTAATTATCGATTTGCCATTGCTTAGGTACTTGGTATGAGAATCGCAGAGGAGGGCGTCCACAATATTTTAATTTAATTTTTCAGAAATATCACAATTTAATTCCCAAGTTGCCATTGCTTAGGTACTTGGTATGAGAATCGCAGAGGAAGGCGTCCACAATATTTTAATTATATTTTTCAGAAGTTTCATTATTTAGTTTCACAATAGAAGAACAATTATTTAATTTTTTAGACATTTCACAATTTAATTATCGATTCGCTAGCGCTTAGTTACTTGGTATAGGAATCGTAAAGGAAGGCGTCCACAATATTTTAATTAATTTTTTCAGAAACTTCACTATTTCATTTCACAATATAAATATTTCATTTTTTGGACATTTCACAATTTAATTATCGATTTGCTAGCGCTTAGGTACTTGGTATGAGAATCGCAGAGGAGGGCGTCCACAATATTTTAATTTAATTTTTCACAAGTTTCATTATTTAGTTTCTCAATACAAGTACAATTATTTAATATTTTAGACATTTCACAATTTAATTCTCGATTTACCAGCGCATACTTGGTACTTGGTATGGGAATCGTAAAGGAAGGCGTCCACAATATTTTAATTAAATTTTTCAGAAACTTCACTATTTCATTTCACAATATAAATATTTCATTTTTTGGACATTTCACAATTTAATTATCGATTTGCTAGCGCTTAGGTACTTGGTATGAGAATCGCAGAGGAGGGCGTCCACAATATTTTAATTTAATTTTTCACAAGTTTCATTATTTAGTTTCCCAATACAAGTACAATTATTTAATATTTTAGACATTTCACAATTTAATTCTCGATTTACCAGCGCATACTTGGTACTTGGTATGGGAATCGTAAAGGAAGGCGTCCACAATATTTTAATTAAATTTTTCAGAAACTTCACTATTTCATTTCACAATATAAATATTTAATTTTTTGGACATTTCACAATTTAATTATCGATTTGCTAGCGCTTAGGTACTTGGTATGAGAATCGCAGGGGAAGGCGTCCACAATATTTTAATTTAATTTTTCAGAAGTTTCACGATTTAATTCTCGATTTGCCAGCGCGAAGGTACTTGGTATGCGAATCGCAGAGGAAGGCGCCCGCAATATTTTAATTTCATTTTTCAGAAATTTCATAATTTAGTTATCGATTTGCCAGCGCTTACGTACTTGGTATGAGAATCGGAGAGGAGAGCGTCCACAATATTTAAATTAATTGTTTTCATTATTTAATTTCACAATTTTATTCTCGATTGGCTAGCGCTTAGGTACTTGGCATGAGAATCACAGAGGAAGGTGCAAACCATATTTTAATTTCATTTATCAGAAATTTCACAATTTAATTCTTAATTTGCCAGCGCTAAGGTACTTGGTATGATAATCGCAGAGGAGGGCGCCCATCATATTTTAATTTCATTTTTCAGAAAGTTCATAATTTAGTTATCGATTTGCCAGCGCTTAGGTACTTGGTATGAGAATCGGAGAGGAGGGCGTCCACAATATTTTAAATTAATTGTTTTCATTATTTAATTTCACAATTTGATTTTCGATTTGCCAGCGCTTAGGTACTTGGTATGAGAATCGCAGAGGAAGGCGCCCACCATATTTTAATTTCATTTATCAGAAATTTCACAATTTAATTCTTAATTTGCCAGCGCGAAGGTGCTTGGTATGAGAATCGCAGAGGAAGGCGCCCGCAATATTTTAATTTCATTTTTCAGAAATTTCATAATTTAATTATCGATTTGCCAGCGCTTAGGTACTTGGTATAAGAATCGGAGAGGAGGGCGTCCACAATATTTTAAATTAATTGTTTTCATTACTTAATTTCACAATTTAATTATCGATTGGCTAGCGCTTAGGTACTTGGCATGAGAATCGCAGAGGAGGGCGCCCATCATATTTTAATTTAATTTATCAGAAACTTCACTATTTAATTTCACAATATTTTAATTTCATTTTTCAGAAATTTCATAATTTAGTTATCGATTTGCCAGCGCTTAGGTACTTGGTATGAGAATCGGAGAGGAGGGCGTCCACAATATTTTAAATTAATTGTTTTCATTATTTAATTTCACAATTTTATTCTCGATTGGCTAGCGCTTAGGTACTTGGCATGAGAATCGCAGAGGAGGGCGCCCATAATATTTTAATTTCATTTATCAGAAATTTCACAATTTAATTCTTAATTTGCCAGCGCGAAGGTACTTGGTATGATAATCGCAGGGGAAGGCGCCCTCAATATTTTAATTCCATTTTTCAGAAATTTCATAATTTAGTTATCGATTTTCCAGCGCTTAGGTACTTGGTATGAGAATCGGAGAGGAGGGCGTCCACAATATTTTAAATTAATTGTTTTCATTATTTAATTTCACAATTTAATTTTCGATTTGCCAGCGCTTAGGTACTTGGTATGCGAATCGCAGAGGAAGGCGCCCTCAATATTTTAATTTCCTTTATCAGAAATTTCACGATTTAATTCTCGATTTGCCAGCGCGAAGGTACTTGGTATGCGAATCGCAGAGGAAGGCGCCCGCAATATTTTAATTTCATTTTTCAGAAATTTCATAATTTAGTTATCGATTTGCCAGCGCTTAGGTACTTGGTATGAGAATCGGAGAGGAGGGCGTCCACAATATTTTAAATTAATTGTTTTCATTATTTAATTTCACAATTTTATTCTCGATTGGCTAGCGCTTAGGTACTTGGCATGAGAATCACAGAGGAAGGTGCCCACCATATTTTAATTTCATTTATCAGAAATTTCACAATTTAATTATCGATTTGCCATTGCTTAGGTACTTGGTATGAGAATCGCAGAGGAGGGCGCCCGCAATATTTTAATTTCATTTTTCAGAAATTTCATAATTTAGTTATCGATTTGCCAGCGCTTAGGTACTTGGTATAAGAATCGGATAGGAGGGCGTCCACAATATTTTAAATTAATTGTTTTCATTACTTAATTTCACAATTTAATTATCGATTGGCTAGCGCTTAGGTACTTGGCATGAGAATCGCAGAGGAGGGCGCCCATCATATTATAATTTAATTTATCAGAAACTTCACTATTTAATTTCACAATATTTTAATTTCATTTTTCAGAAATTTCATAATTTAGTTATCGATTTGCCAGCGCTTAGGTACTTGGTATGAGAATCGGAGAGGAGGGCGTCCACAATATTTTAAATTAATTGTTTTCATTATTTAATTTCACAATTTTATTCTCGATTGGCTAGCGCTTAGGTACTTGGCATGAGAATCACAGAGGAAGGTGCCCACCATATTTTAATTTCATTTATCAGAAATTGCACAATTTAATTATCGATTTGCCATTGCTTAGGTACTTGGTATGAGAATCGCAGAGGAGGGCGCCCATCATATTTTAATTTCATTTTTCAGAAATTTCATAATTTAGTTATCGATTTGCCAGCGCTTAGGTACTTGGTATGAGAATCGGAGAGGAGGGCGTCCACAATATTTTAAATTAATTGTTTTCATTATTTAATTTCACAATTTGATTTTCGATTTGCCAGCGCTTAGGTACTTGGTATGAGAATCGCAGAGGAAGGCGCCCATATATTTTAATTTCATTTATCAGAAATTTCACAATTTAATTCTTAATTTGCCAGCGCGAAGGTGCTTGGTATGAGAATCGCAGAGGAAGGCGCCCGCAATATTTTAATTTCATTTTTCAGAAATTTCATAATTTAATTATCGACTTGCCAGCGCTTAGGTACTTGGTATAAGAATCGGATAGGAGGGCGTCCACAATATTTTAAATTAATTGTTTTCATTACTTAATTTCACAATTTAATTATCGATTGGCTAGCGCTTAGGTACTTGGCATGAGAATCGCAGAGGAGGGCGCCCATCATATTATAATTTAATTTATCAGAAACTTCACTATTTAATTTCACAATATTTTAATTTCATTTTTCAGAAATTTCATAATTTAGTTATCGATTTGCCAGCGCTTAGGTACTTGGTATGAGAATCGGAGAGGAGGGCGTCCACAATATTTTAAATTAATTGTTTTCATTATTTAATTTCACAATTTTATTCTCGATTGGCTAGCGCTTAGGTACTTGGCATGAGAATCGCAGAGGAGGGTGCCCATAATATTTTAATTTCATTTATCAGAAATTTCACAATTTAATTCTTAATTTGCCAGCGCGAAGGTATGCCATTGGTATGATAATCGCAGGGGAAGGCGCCCTCAATATTTTAATTTCATTTTTCAGAAATTTCATAATTTAGTTATCGATTTGCCAGCGCTTAGGTACTTGGTATGAGAATCGGAGAGGAGGGCGTCCACAATATTTTAAATTAATTGTTTTCATTATTTAATTTCACAATTTTATTCTCGATTGGCTAGCGCTTAGGTACTTGGCATGAGAATCACAGAGGAAGGTGCCCACCATATTTTAATTTCATTTATCAGAAATTTCACAATTTAATTATCGATTTGCCATTGCTTAGGTACTTTGTATGAGAATCGCAGAGGAGGGCGCCCGCAATATTTTACTTGAATTTTTCAGAAATATCACAATTTAATTCTCAAGATGCCAGCGCCTGGGTACTTGGTATGAGAATCGCAGAAGAAGGCGTCCACACTATTTTAATTGAATTTTTCAGAAACTTCACTTTTTCATTTTACAATACAAGTACAATTATTAAATTTTTTAGACATTTTATCCTCGATTTGTCAGCGCTTAGGTACTTGGTATGAGAAGCGCAGATGAAGGCGTCCACAATATTTTAATTATAATTTTCAGAAATTTCATTATTTAATTTCACAATAAATTTATTTCATTTTTCAGACATTTCACAATTTAATTATCGATTTGCCATTGCTTAGGTACTTTGTATGAGAATCGCAGAGGAGGGCGCCCGAAATATTTTACTTGAATTTTTCAGAAATATCACAATTTAATTCTCGAGTTGCCAGCGCTTGGGTACTTGGTATGAGAATCGCAGATGAAGGCGTCCACAATATTTTAATTATAATTTTCAGAAATTTCATTATTTAATTTCACAATAAATTTATTTCATTTTTCAGACATTTCACAATTTAATTATCGATTTGCCATTGCTTAGGTACTGTGTATGAGAATCGCAGAGGAGGGCGCCCATAATATTTTTATTATATTTTTTAAAAATTTTCCATATTTAATTTCACAATACAATTATTTAATTTTTCAAACATTTCACAATTTAATTATCGATTCGCTAGCGCTTAGTTACTTGGTATAGGAATCGTAAAGGAAGGCGTCCACAATATTTTAATTAATTTTTTCAGAAACTTCACTATTTCATTTCACAATATAAATATTTCATTTTTTGGACATTTCACAATTTAATTATCGATTTGCTAGCGCTTAGGTACTTGGTATGAGAATCGCAGAGGAGGGCGTCCACAATATTTTAATTTAATTTTTCACAAGTTTCATTATTTAGTTTCTCAATACAAGTACAATTATTTAATATTTTAGACATTTCACAATTTAATTCTCGATTTACCAGCGCATACTTGGTACTTGGTATGGGAATCGTAAAGGAAGGCGTCCACAATATTTTAATTAAATTTTTCAGAAACTTCACTATTTCATTTCACAATATAAATATTTAATTTTTTGGACATTTCACAATTTAATTATCGATTTGCTAGCGCTTAGGTACTTGGTATGAGAATCGCAGAGGAGGGCGTCCACAATATTTTAATTTAATTTTTCACAAGTTTCATTATTTAGTTTCCCAATACAAGTACAATTATTTAATATTTTAGACATTTCACAATTTAATTCTCGATTTACCAGCGCATACTTGGTACTTGGTATGGGAATCGTAAAGGAAGGCGTCCACAATATTTTAATTAAATTTTTCAGAAACTTCACTATTTCATTTCACAATATAAATATTTAATTTTTTGGACATTTCACAATTTAATTATCGATTTGCTAGCGCTTAGGTACTTGGTATGAGAATCGCAGGGGAAGGCGTCCACAATATTTTAATTTAATTTTTCAGAAGTTTCACGATTTAATTCTCGATTTGCCAGCGCGAAGGTACTTGGTATGCGAATCGCAGAGGAAGGCGCCCGCAATATTTTAATTTCATTTTTCAGAAATTTCATAATTTAATTCTTAATTTGCCAGCGCTAAGGTACTTGGTATGAGAATCGCAGAGGAGGGCGCCCATCATATTTTAATTTCATTTATCAGAAATTTCACAATTTAATTCTTAATTTGCCGATTGGCTAGCGCTTAGGTACTTGGCATGAGAATCGCAGAGGAGGGCGCCCATAATATTTTAATTTCATTTATCAGATATTTCACAATTTAATTCTTAATTTGCCAGCGCGAAGGTACTTGGTATGATAATCGCAGGGGAAGGCGCCCGCAATATTTTAATTTCATTTTTCAGAAATTTCATAATTTAGTTATCGATTTGCCAGCGCTTAGGTACTTGGTATGAGAATCGGAGAGGAGGGCGTCCACAATATTTTAAATTAATTGTTTTCATTATTTAATTTCACAATTTTATTCTCGATTGGCTAGCGCTTAGGTACTTGGCATGAGAATCACAGAGGAAGGTGCCCACCATATTTTAATTTCATTTATCAGAAATTGCACAATTTAATTATCGATTTGCCATTGCTTAGGTACTTGGTATGAGAATCGCAGAGGAGGGCGCCCATCATATTTTAATTTCATTTTTCAGAAATTTCATAATTTAGTTATCGATTTGCCAGCGCTTAGGTACTTGGTATGAGAATCGGAGAGGAGGGCGTCCAAAATATTTTAAATTAATTGTTTTCATTATTTAATTTCACAATTTTATTCTCGATTGGCTAGCGCTTAGGTACTTGGCATGAGAATCACAGAGGAAGGTGCCCACCATATTTTAATTTCATTTATCAGAAATTTCACAATTTAATTATCGATTTGCCATTGCTTAGGTACTTGGTATGAGAATCGCAGAGGAGGGCGCCCATCATATTTTAATTTCATTTTTCAGAAATTTCACAATTTAATTATCGATTTGCCATTGCTTAGGTACTTGGTATGAGAATCGCAGAGGAGGGCGCCCATCATATTTTAATTTCATTTTTCAGAAATTTCATAATTTAGTTATCGATTTGCCAGCGCTTAGGTACTTGGTATGAGAATCGCAGAGGAAGGCGCCCACCATATTTTAATTTCATTTATCAGAAATTTCACAATTTAATTCTTAATTTGCCAGCGCGAAGGTGCTTGGTATGAGAATCGCAGAGGAAGGCGCCCGCAATATTTTAATTTCATTTTTCAGAAATTTCATAATTTAATTATCGACTTGCCAGCGCTTAGGTACTTGGTATAAGAATCGGATAGGAGGGCGTCCACAATATTTTAAATTAATTGTTTTCATTACTTAATTTCACAATTTAATTATCGATTGGCTAGCGCTTAGGTACTTGGCATGAGAATCGCAGAGGAGGGCGCCCATCATATTATAATTTAATTTATCAGAAACTTCACTATTTAATTTCACAATATTTTAATTTCATTTTTCAGAAATTTCATAATTTAGTTATCGATTTGCCAGCGCTTAGGTACTTGGTATGAGAATCGGAGAGGAGGGCGTCCACAATATTTTAAATTAATTGTTTTCATTATTTAATTTCACAATTTTATTCTCGATTGGCTAGCGCTTAGGTACTTGGCATGAGAATCGCAGAGGAGGGTGCCCATAATATTTTAATTTCATTTATCAGAAATTTCACAATTTAATTCTTAATTTGCCAGCGCGAAGGTATGCCATTGGTATGATAATCGCAGGGGAAGGCGCCCTCAATATTTTAATTTCATTTTTCAGAAATTTCATAATTTAGTTATCGATTTTCCAGCGCTTAGGTACTTGGTATGAGAATCGGAGAGGAGGGCGTCCACAATATTTTAAATTAATTGTTTTCATTATTTAATTTCACAATTTAATTTTCGATTTGCCAGCGCTTAGGTACTTGGTATGCGAATCGCAGAGGAAGGCGCCCGCAATATTTTAATTTCCTTTATCAGAAATTTCACGATTTAATTCTCGATTTGCCAGCGCGAAGGTACTTGGTATGCGAATCGCAGAGGAAGGCGCCCGCAATATTTTAATTTCATTTTTCAGAAATTTCATAATTTAGTTATCGATTTGCCAGCGCTTAGGTACTTGGTATGAGAATCGGAGAGGAGGGCGTCCACAATATTTTAAATTAATTGTTTTCATTATTTAATTTCACAATTTTATTCTCGATTGGCTAGCGCTTAGGTACTTGGCATGAGAATCACAGAGGAAGGTGCCCACCATATTTTAATTTCATTTATCAGAAATTTCACAATTTAATTATCGATTTGCCATTGCTTAGGTACT
The DNA here is from genome assembly GCF_003285725.1 of Scaptodrosophila lebanonensis. Lineage (NCBI taxonomy): Eukaryota > Metazoa > Arthropoda > Insecta > Diptera > Drosophilidae > Scaptodrosophila > Scaptodrosophila lebanonensis. The sequence continues at coordinate 501,565 of NW_022060604.1, read as the reverse complement.
TTGTATGAGAATCGCAGAGGAGGGCGCCCGCAATATTTTACTTGAATTTTTCAGAAATATCACAATTTAATTCTCAAGATGCCAGCGCCTGGGTACTTGGTATGAGAATCGCAGAAGAAGGCGTCCACACTATTTTAATTGAATTTTTCAGAAACTTCACTTTTTCATTTTACAATACAAGTACAATTATTAAATTTTTTAGACATTTTATCCTCGATTTGTCAGCGCTTAGGTACTTGGTATGAGAATCGCAGATGAAGGCGTCCACAATATTTTAATTATAATTTTCAGAAATTTCATTATTTAATTTCACAATAAATTTATTTCATTTTTCAGACATTTCACAATTTAATTATCGATTTGCCATTGCTTAGGTACTTTGTATGAGAATCGCAGAGGAGGGCGCCCGAAATATTTTACTTGAATTTTTCAGAAATATCACAATTTAATTCTCGAGTTGCCAGCGCTTGGGTACTTGGTATGAGAATCGCAGATGAAGGCGTCCACAATATTTTAATTATAATTTTCAGAAATTTCATTATTTAATTTCACAATAAATTTATTTCATTTTTCAGACATTTCACAATTTAATTATCGATTTGCCATTGCTTAGGTACTGTGTATGAGAATCGCAGAGGAGGGCGCCCATAATATTTTTATTATATTTTTTAAAAATTTTCCATATTTAATTTCACAATACAATTATTTAATTTTTCAAACATTTCACAATTTAATTATCGATTCGCTAGCGCTTAGTTACTTGGTATAGGAATCGTAAAGGAAGGCGTCCACAATATTTTAATTAATTTTTTCAGAAACTTCACTATTTCATTTCACAATATAAATATTTCATTTTTTGGACATTTCACAATTTAATTATCGATTTGCTAGCGCTTAGGTACTTGGTATGAGAATCGCAGAGGAGGGCGTCCACAATATTTTAATTTAATTTTTCACAAGTTTCATTATTTAGTTTCCCAATACAAGTACAATTATTTAATATTTTAGACATTTCACAATTTAATTCTCGATTTACCAGCGCATACTTGGTACTTGGTATGGGAATCGTAAAGGAAGGCGTCCACAATATTTCAATTAAATTTTTCAGAAACTTCACTATTTCATTTCACAATATAAATATTTCATTTTTTGGACATTTCACAATTTAATTATCGATTTGCTAGCGCTTAGGTACTTGGTATGAGAATCGCAGAGGAGGGCGTCCACAATATTTTAATTTAATTTTTCACAAGTTTCATTATTTAGTTTCCCAATACAAGTACAATTATTTAATATTTTAGACATTTCACAATTTAATTCTCGATTTACCAGCGCATACTTGGTACTTGGTATGGGAATCGTAAAGGAAGGCGTCCACAATATTTTAATTAAATTTTTCAGAAACTTCACTATTTCATTTCACAATATAAATATTTAATTTTTTGGACATTTCACAATTTAATTATCGATTTGCTAGCGCTTAGGTACTTGGTATGAGAATCGCAGGGGAAGGCGTCCACAATATTTTAATTTAATTTTTCAGAAGTTTCATTATTTAGTTTCACAATAGAAGAACAATTATTTAATTTTTTAGATTTTTCACAATTTATGAGAATCGCAGAGGAGGGCGTACACAATATTTTATTTTAATTTTTCAGAAGCTTCACTATTTAATTTTACAATACAAGTGCAATTATTTAATTTTTTAGACATTTCACAATTTAATTATCGATTCGCTAGCGCTTAGTTACTTGGTATAGGAATCGTAAAGGAAGGCGTCCACAATATTTTAATTAAATTTTTCAGAAACTTCACTATTTCATTTCACAATATAAATATTTCATTTTTTGGACATTTCACAATTTAATTATCGATTTGCCATTGCTTAGGTACTTTGTATGAGAATCGCATAGAAAGATCACAATTTAATTCTCGAGTTGCCAGCACCTGGGTACTTGGTATGAGAATCGCAGAGGAAGGCGTCCACACTATTTTAATTGAATTTTTCAGAAACTTTACTTTTTCATTTTACAATACAAGTACAATTATTAAATTTTTTAGACATTTTATCCTCGATTTGCCAGCGCTTAGGTACTTGGTATGAGAATCGCAGATGAAGGCGTCCAAAATATTTTAATTATAATTTTTAGACATTTCACAATTTAATTATCGATTCGCTAGCGCTTAGTTACTTGGTATAGGAATCGTAAAGGAAGGCGTCCACAATATTTTAAATAATTTTTCAGAAACTTCACTATTTCATATCACATTCATTTTTTGGACATTTCACAATTTAATTCTCGATTTGCCATTGCTTAGGTACTTTGTATGAGAATCGCAGAGGAGGACGCCCGAAATATTTTAATTTAATTTTTCAGATATATCACAATTTAATTCTCAAGTTGCCAGCGCCTGGGTACTTGGTATGAGAATCGCAGAAGAAGGCGTCCACACTGTTTTAATTGAATTTTTCAGAAACTTCACTTTTTCATTTTACAATACAAGTACAATTATTAAATTTTTTAGACATTTTATCCTCGATTGGCCAGCGCTTAGGTACTTGGTAGGAGAATCGCAGATGAAGGCGTCCACAATATTTTAATTATAATTTTCAGAAATTTCACTATTTAATTTTACAATATAAATATTTCAATTTGTAGACATTTCACAATTTAATTATCGATTTGCTAGCGCTTAGGTTCTTGGTATGAGAATCTCAGAGGGCGTCCACAATAATTTAGTTATAATTTTCAGAAATTTCATAATTTCATTTCACAATAAATTGATTTCATTTTTCAGACATTTCACAATTTAATTATCGATTTGCCATTGCTTAGGTACTTGGTATGAGAATCGCAGAGGAGGGCGTCCACAATATTTTAATTTAATTTTTCAGAAATATCACAATTTAATTCCCAAGTTGCCATTGCTTAGGTACTTGGTATGAGAATCGCAGAGGAAGGCGTCCACAATATTTTAATTATATTTTTCAGAAGTTTCATTATTTAGTTTCACAATAGAAGAACAATTATTTAATTTTTTAGACATTTCACAATTTAATTATCGATTCGCTAGCGCTTAGTTACTTGGTATAGGAATCGTAAAGGAAGGCGTCCACAATATTTTAATTAATTTTTTCAGAAACTTCACTATTTCATTTCACAATATAAATATTTCATTTTTTGGACATTTCACAATTTAATTATCGATTTGCTAGCGCTTAGGTACTTGGTATGAGAATCGCAGAGGAGGGCGTCCACAATATTTTAATTTAATTTTTCACAAGTTTCATTATTTAGTTTCTCAATACAAGTACAATTATTTAATATTTTAGACATTTCACAATTTAATTCTCGATTTACCAGCGCATAGGTACTTGGTATGGGAATCGTAAAGGAAGGCGTCCACAATATTTTAATTAAATTTTTCAGAAACTTCACTATTTCATTTCACAATATAAATATTTCATTTTTTGGACATTTCACAATTTAATTATCGATTTGCTAGCGCTTAGGTACTTGGTATGAGAATCGCAGAGGAAGGCGTCCACAATATTTTAATTAAATTTTTCAGAAACTTCACTATTTCATTTCATAATATAAATATTTCATTTTTTGGACATTTCACAATTTAATTATCGATTTGCCATTGCTTAGGTACTTTGTATGAGAATCGCATAGAAAGATCACAATTTAATTCTCGAGTTGCCAGCACCTGGGTACTTGGTATGAGAATCGCAGAGGAAGGCGTCCACACTATTTTAATTGAATTTTTCAGAAACTTTACTTTTTCATTTTACAATACAAGTACAATTATTAAATTTTTTAGACATTTTATCCTCGATTTGCCAGCGCTTAGGTACTTGGTATGAGAATCGCAGATGAAGGCGTCCAAAATATTTTAATTATAATTTTTAGACATTTCACAATTTAATTATCGATTCGCTAGCGCTTAGTTACTTGGTATAGGAATCGTAAAGGAAGGCGTCCACAATATTTTAATTAAATTTTTCAGAAACTTCACTATTTAATTTCACAATATAAATATTTCATTTTTTGGACATTTCACAATTTAATTATCAATTTGATAGCGCTTGGGTTCTTGGTATGAGAATCGCAGAGGGTGTCCACAATATTTTAATTTAATTTTTCAGAAGTTTCATTATTTAGTTTCACAATAGAAGAACAATTATTTAATTTTTTAGATTTTTCACAATTTATGAGAATCGCAGAGGAGGGCGTACACAATATTTTATTTTCATTTTTCAGAAGCTTCACTATATAATTTTACAATACAAGCGCAATTATTTAATTTTTTAGACATTTCACAATTTAATTATCGATTCGCTAGCGCTTAGTTACTTGGTATAGGAATCGTAAAGGAAGGCGTCCACAATATTTTAATTAAATTTTTCAGAAACTTCACTATTTCATTTCACAATATAAATATTTCATTTTTTGGACATTTCACAATTTAATTATCGATTTGCCATTGCTTAGGTACTTTGTATGAGAATCGCATAGAAAGATCACAATTTAATTCTCGAGTTGCCAGCACCTGGGTACTTGGTATGAGAATCGCAGAGGAAGGCGTCCACACTATTTTAATTGAATTTTTCAGAAACTTTACTTTTTCATTTTACAATACAAGTACAATTATTAAATTTTTTAGACATTTTATCCTCGATTTGCCAGCGCTTAGGTACTTGGTATGAGAATCGCAGATGAAGGCGTCCAAAATATTTTAATTATAATTTTTAGACATTTCACAATTTAATTATCGATTCGCTAGCGCTTAGTTACTTGGTATAGGAATCGTAAAGGAAGGCGTCCACAATATTTTAATTAAATTTTTCAGAAACTTCACTATTTAATTTCACAATATAAATATTTCATTTTTTGGACATTTCACAATTTAATTATCAATTTGATAGCGCTTGGGTTCTTGGTATGAGAATCGCAGAGGATGTCCACAATATTTTAATTAATTTTTTAGAAATTTCACTATTTAATTTCACAATACAAATATTTAATTTTTTAGACATTTCATAATTTAATTATCGATTCGCTAGCGCTTAGGTACTTGGTATGACAATCGCAGAGGAGGGCGCCCATAATATTGTTATTAAATTTTGCAGACATTTCACAATTTAATTCTCGATTTGCCATTGCTTAGGTACTTGGTATGAGAATCGCACAGAAGGGTTCCCGAAATATTTTAATTTAATTTTTCAGAAACTTCACTATTTCATTTCACAATATAAATATTTCATTTTTTGGACATTTCACAATTTAATTATCGATTTGCCATTGCTTAGGTACTTTGTATGAGAATCGCATAGAAAGATCACAATTTAATTCTCGAGTTGCCAGCACCTGGGTACTTGGTATGAGAATCGCAGAGGAAGGCGTCCACACTATTTTAATTGAATTTTTCAGAAACTTTACTTTTTCATTTTACAATACAAGTACAATTATTAAATTTTTTAGAAATTTTATCCTCGATTTGCCAGCGCTTAGGTACTTGGTATGAGAATCGCAGAGGAGGGCGTCCACAATATTTTAATTTAATTTTTCACAAGTTTCATTATTTAGTTTCTCAATACAAGTACAATTATTTAATATTTTAGACATTTCACAATTTAATTCTCGATTTACCAGCGCATAGGTACTTGGTATGGGAATCGTAAAGGAAGGCGTCCACAATATTTTAATTAAATTTTTCAGAAACTTCACTATTTAATTTCACAATATAAATATTTCATTTTTTGGACATTTCACAATTTAATTATCGATTTGCTAGCGCTTAGGTACTTGGTATGAGAATCGCAGAGGAAGGCGTCCACAATATTTTAATTTAATTTTTCAGAAGTTTCATTATTTAGTTTCACAATAGAAGAACAATTATTTAATTTTTTAGATTTTTCACAATTTATGAGAATCGCAGAGGAGGGCGTACACAATATTTTATTTTCATTTTTCAGAAGCTTCACTATATAATTTTACAATACAAGCGCAATTATTTAATTTTTTAGACATTTCACAATTTACTTGGTATAGGAATCGTAAAGGAAGGCGTCCACACTATTTTAATTAATTTTTTCACAATTTAATTATAATTTGATAGCGCTTGGGTTCTTGGTATGAGAATCGCAGAGGGTGTCCACAATATTTAAATTAATTTTTTAGAAATTTCACTATTTAATTTCACAATACAAATATTTAATTTTTTAGACATTTCATAATTTAATTATCGATTCGCTAGCGCTTAGTTACTTGGTATAGGAATCGTAAAGGAAGGTGTCCACAATATTTTAATTAAATTTTTCAGAAACTTCACTATTTCATTTCACAATATAAATATTTCATTTTTTGGACATTTCACAATTTAGTTCTCGATTTGCCATTGCTTAGGTACTTTGTATGAGAATCGCATAGAAAGATCACAATTTAATTCTCGAGTAGCCAGCATCTGGGTACTTGGTATGAGAATCGCAGAGGAGGGCGTCCACAATATTCTAATTTAATTTTTCACAAGTTTCATTATTTAATTTCACAATACAAGTGCAATTATTTAATTTTTTAGACATTTCACAATTTAATTATCGATTCGCTAGCGCTTAGTTACTTGGTATAGGAATCGTAAAGGAAGGCGTCCACAATATTTTAATTAAATTTTTCAGAAACTTCACTATTTCATTTCACAATATAAATATTTCATTTTTTGGACATTTCACAATTTAATTATCGATTTGCTAGCGCTTAGGTACTTGGTATGAGAATCGCAGAGGAGGGCGTCCACAATATTTTATTTTAATTTTTCAGAAGTTTCATTATTTAATTTCACAATACAAGTGCAATTATTTAATTTTTTAGACATTTCACAATTTAATTATCGATTCGCTAGCGCTTAGTTACTTGGTATAGGAATCGTAAAGGAAGGCGTCCACAATATTTTAATTAAATTTTTCAGAAACTTCACTATTTCATTTCACAATATAAATATTTCATTTTTTGGACATTTCACAATTTAATTATCGATTTGCTAGCGCTTAGGTACTTGGTATGAGAATCGCAGAGGAAGGCGTCCACAATATTTTAATTAAATTTTTCAGAAACTTCACTATTTCATTTCACAATATAAATATTTCATTTTTTGGACATTTCACAATTTAATTATCGATTTGCTAGCGTTTAGGTACTTGGTATGAGAATCGCAGAGGAAGGCGTCCACAATATTTTAATTTAATTTTTCAGAAGTTTCATTATTTAGTTTCACAATAGAAGAACAATTATTTAATTTTTTAGATTTTTCACAATTTATGAGAATCGCAGAGGAGGGCGTACACAATATTTTATTTTAATTTTTCAGAAGCTTCACTATATTATTTTACAATACAAGCGCAATTATTTAATTTTTTAGACATTTCACAATTTAATTATCGATTCGCTAGCGCTTAGTTACTTGGTATAGGAATCGTAAAGGAAGGCGTCCACAATATTTTAATTAAATTTTTCAGAAACTTCACTATTTCATTTCACAATATAAATATTTCATTTTTTGGACATTTCACAATTTAGTTCTCGATTTGCCATTGCTTAGGTACTTTGTATGAGAATCGCATAGAAAGATCACAATTTAATTCTCGAGTAGCCAGCATCTGGGTACTTGGTATGAGAATCGCAGAGGAGGGCGTCCACAATATTCTAATTTAATTTTTCACAAGTTTCATTATTTAATTTCACAATACAAGTGCAATTATTTAATTTTTTAGACATTTCACAATTTAATTATCGATTCGCTAGCGCTGAGTTACTTGGTATAGGAATCGTAAAGGAAGGCGTCCACAATATTTTAATTAAATTTTTCAGAAACTTCACTATTTCATTTTTTGGACATTTCACAATTTAATTATCGATTTGCTAGCGCTTAGGTACTTGGTATGAGAATCGCAGAGGAGGGCGTCCACAATATTTTATTTTAATTTTTCAGAAGTTTCATTATTTAATTTTACAATACAAGTGCAATTATTTAATTTTTTAGACATTTCACAAGTTAATTCTCGATTTGCAAGCGCTTAGGTACTTGGTATAGGAATCGCAGACGAAGGCGCCCATAATATTTTAATTATATTTTTCAGAAACTTCACTATTTCATTTCACAATAAAAATATTTCATTTTTTGGACATTTTACAATTTATTTATCGATTTGCTAGCGCTTAGGTACTTGGTATGAGAATCGCAGAGGAGGGCGTCCACAATATTCTAATTTAATTTTTCACAAGTTTCATTATTTAATTTCACAATACAAGTGCAATTATTTAATTTTTTAGACATTTCACAATTTAATTATCGATTCGCTAGCGCTTAGTTACTTGGTATAGGAATCGTAAAGGAAGGCGTCCACAATATTTTAATTAAATTTTTCAGAAACTTCACTATTTCATTTCACAATATAAATATTTCATTTTTTGGACATTTCACAATTTAATTATCAATTTGCTAGCGCTTAGGTACTTGGTATGAGAATCGCAGAGGAGGGCGTCCACAATATTTTATTTTAATTTTTCAGAAGTTTCATTATTTAATTTCACAATACAAGTGCAATTATTTAATTTTTTAGACATTTCACAATTTATCGATTATTATCGATTCGCTAGCGCTTAGTTACTTGGTATAGGAATCGTAAAGGAAGGCATCCACAATATTTTAATTAAATTTTTCAGAAACTTCACTATTTCATTTCACAATATAAATATTTCATTTTTTGGACATTTCACAATTTAATTATCAATTTGATAGCGCTTGGGTTCTTGGTATGAGAATCGCAGAGGGTGTCCACAATATTTAAATTAATTTTTTAGAAATTTCACTATTTAATTTCACAATACAAATATTTAATTTTTTAGACATTTCATAATTTAATTATCGATTCGCTAGCGCTTAGGTACTTGGTATGAGAATCGCAGAGGGGGGCGTCCACAATATTCTAATTTAATTTTTCACAAGTTTCATTATTTAATTTCACAATACAAGTGCAATTATTTAATTTTTTAGACATTTCACAATTTAATTATCGATTCGCTAGCGCTTAGTTACTTGGTATAGGAATCGTAAAGGAAGGCGTCCACAATATTTTATTTTAATTTTTCAGAAGTTTCATTATTTAATTTCACAATACAAGTGCAATTATTTAATTTTTTAGACATTTCACAATTTAATTATCGATTCGCTAGCGCTTAGTGACTTGGTATAGGAATCGTAAAGGAAGGCGTCCACAATATTTTAATTAAATTTTTCAGAAACTTCACTATTTAATTTCACAATATAAATATTTCATTTTTTGGACATTTCACAATTTAATTATCAATTTGATAGCGCTTGGTTTCTTGGTATGAGAATCGCAGAGGGTGTCCACAATATTTTAATTATTTTTTTAGAAATTCCACTATTTAATTTCACAATACAAATATTTAATTTTTTAGACATTTCATAATTTAATTATCGATTCGCTAGCGCTTAGGTACTTGGTATGAGAATCGCAGAGGGGGGCGCGCATAATATTTTTATTAAATTTTGCAGACATTTCACAATTTAATTCTCGATTTGCCATTGCTTAGGTACTTGGTATGAGAATCGCACAGAAGGGTTCCCGAAATATTTTACTTTAATTTTTCAGAAATATCACAATTTAATTTTCGAGTGGCCAGCACCTGGGTACTTGGTATGAGAATCTAAGAGGAGGGCGTCCACAATATTTTAATTGTATTTTTCAGAAATTTCACTATTTAATTTCACAATATAAATATTTCAATTTTTAGACATTTCACAATTTAATTATCGATTTGCTAGCGCTTAGGTTCTTGGTATGAGAATCTCAGAGGGCGTCCACAATAATTTAATTATAATTTTTTAGAAATTTCACTATTTAATTTCACAATATAAATATTTAATTTTTTAGACATTTCACAATTTAATTATCGATTCGCTAGCGCTTAGTTACTTGGTATAGGAATCGTAAGTGAAGGCGTCCACAATATTTTAATTAAATTTTTCAGAAACTTCACTTTTTAATTTCACAATATAAATATTTCATTTTTTAGACATTTCACAATTTAATTACCGATTTGCTAGCGCTTGGGTTCTTGGTATGAGAATCGCAGAGGGCGTCCACAATATTTTAATTAAATTTTTTAGAAATTTCACTATTTAATTTCACAATATAAATATTTAATTTTTTAGACATTTCACAATTTAATTATCGATTCGCTAGCGCTTAGGTACTGGGTATGAGAATCGCAGAGGGGGGCGCCTATAATATTTTTATTAAATATTGCAGACATTTCACAATTTAATTCTCGATTTGCCATTGCTAAGGTACTTGGTATGAGAATCGCACAGAAGGGCGCCCGAAATACTTTAATTTAATTTTTCAGAAATATCACAATTTAATTCTCGAGTTGCCATTGCTTAGGTAGTTGGTATGAGAATCGCAGAGGAGGGCGTCCACAATATTTTAATTTAATTTTTCACAAGTTTCATTATTTAATTTCACAATACAAGTGCAATTATTTAATTTTTAAGACATTTCACAATTTAATTATCGATTCGCTAGCGCTTAGTTACTTGGAATAGGAATCGTAAAGGAAGGCGTCCACAATATTTTAATTAAATTTTTCAGAAACTTCACTATTTAATTTCACAATATAAATATTTCATTTTTTGGACATTTCACAATTTAATTATCGATTTGCTAGCGCTTAGGTACTTGGTATGAGAATCGCAGAGGAGGGCGTCCACAATATTTTAATTTAATTTTTCACAAGTTTCATTATTTAATTTTACAATACAAGTGCAATTATTTAATTTTTAAGACATTTCACAATTTAATTATCGATTCGCTAGCGCTTAGTTACTTGGAATAGGAATCGTAAAGGAAGGCGTCCACAATATTTTAATTAAATTTTTCAGAAACTTCACTATTTCATTTCACAATATAAATATTTCATTTTTTGGACATTTCCTAGCGCTTAGGTACTTGGTATGGGAATCGCAGAGGAGGGCGTCCACAATATTTTAATTTAATTTTTCACAAGTTTCATTATTTAGTTTCACAATAGAAGAACAATTATTTAATTTTTTAGATTTTTCACAATTTATGAGAATCGCAGAGGAGGGCGTACACAATATTTTATTTTAATTTTTCAGAAGCTTCACTATATTATTTTACAATTCAAGCGCAATTATTTAATTTTTTAGACATTTCACAATTTAATTATCGATTCGCTAGCGCTTAGTTACTTGGTATAGGAATCGTAAAGGAAGGCGTCCACAATATTTTAATTAAATTTTTCAGAAACTTCACTATTTCATTTCACAATATAAATATTTCATTTTTTGGACATTTCACAATTTAGTTCTCGATTTGCCATTGCTTAGGTACTTTGTATGAGAATCGCATAGAAAGATCACAATTTAATTCTCGAGTAGCCAGCATCTGGGTACTTGGTATGAGAATCGCAGAGGAGGGCGTCCACAATATTCTAATTTAATTTTTCACAAGTTTCATTATTTAATTTCACAATACAAGTGCAATTATTTAATTTTTTAGACATTTCACAATTTAATTATCGATTCGCTAGCGCTTAGTTACTTGGTATAGGAATCGTAAAGGAAGGCGTCCACAATATTTTAATTAAATTTTTCAGAAACTTCACTATTTCATTTCACAATATAAATATTTCATTTTTTGGACATTTCACAATTTAATTATCGATTTGCTAGCGCTTAGGTACTTGGTATGAGAATCGCAGAGGAGGGCGTCCACAATATTTTATTTTAATTTTTCAGAAGTTTCATTATTTAATTTTACAATACAAGTGCAATTATTTAATTTTTTAGACATTTCACAAGTTAATTCTCGATTTGCAAGCGCTTAGGTACTTGGTATAGGAATCGCAGACGAAGGCGCCCATAATATTTTAATTATATTTTTCAGAAACTTCACTATTTCATTTCACAATAAAAATATTTCATTTTTTGGACATTTTACAATTTATTTATCGATTTGCTAGCGCTTAGGTACTTGGTATGAGAATCGCAGAGGAGGGCGTCCACAATATTCTAATTTAATTTTTCACAAGTTTCATTATTTAATTTCACAATACAAGTGCAATTATTTAATTTTTTAGACATTTCACAATTTAATTATCGATTCGCTAGCGCTTAGTTACTTGGTATAGGAATCGTAAAGGAAGGCGTCCACAATATTTTAATTAAATTTTTCAGAAACTTCACTATTTCATTTCACAATATAAATATTTCATTTTTTGGACATTTCACAATTTAATTATCAATTTGCTAGCGCTTAGGTACTTGGTATGAGAATCGCAGAGGAGGGCGTCCACAATATTTTATTTTAATTTTTCAGAAGTTTCATTATTTAATTTCACAATACAAGTGCAATTATTTAATTTTTTAGACATTTCACAATTTATCGATTATTATCGATTCGCTAGCGCTTAGTTACTTGGTATAGGAATCGTAAAGGAAGGCGTCCACAATATTTTAATTAAATTTTTCAGAAACTTCACTATTTAATTTCACAATATAAATATTTCATTTTTTGGACATTTCACAATTTAATTATCAATTTGATAGCGCTTGGGTTCTTGGTATGAGAATCGCAGAGGGTGTCCACAATATTTAAATTAATTTTTTAGAAATTTCACTATTTAATTTCACAATACAAATATTTAATTTTTTAGACATTTCATAATTTAATTATCGATTCGCTAGCGCTTAGGTACTTGGTATGAGAATCGCAGAGGGGGGCGTCCACAATATTCTAATTTAATTTTTCACAAGTTTCATTATTTAATTTCACAATACAAGTGCAATTATTTAATTTTTTAGACATTTCACAATTTAATTATCGATTCGCTAGCGCTTAGTTACTTGGTATAGGAATCGTAAAGGAAGGCGTCCACAATATTTTATTTTAATTTTTCAGAAGTTTCATTATTTAATTTCACAATACAAGTGCAATTATTTAATTTTTTAGACATTTCACAATTTAATTATCGATTCGCTAGCGCTTAGTGACTTGGTATAGGAATCGTAAAGGAAGGCGTCCACAATATTTTAATTAAATTTTTCAGAAACTTCACTATTTAATTTCACAATATAAATATTTCATTTTTTGGACATTTCACAATTTAATTATCAATTTGATAGCGCTTGGGTTCTTGGTATGAGAATCGCAGAGGGCGTCCACAATATTTTAATTAAATTTTTCAGAAACTTCACTATTTAATTTCACAATACAAATATTTAATTTTTTAGACATTTCATAATTTAATTATCGATTCGCTAGCGCTTAGGTACTTGGTATGAGAATCGCAGAGGGGGGCGCGCATAATATTTTTATTAAATTTTGCAGACATTTCACAATTTAATTCTCGATTTGCCATTGCTTAGGTACTTGGTATGAGAATCGCACAGAAGGGTTCCCGAAATATTTTACTTTAATTTTTCAGAAATATCACAATTTAATTTTCGAGTGGCCAGCACCTGGGTACTTGGTATGAGAATCTAAGAGGAGGGCGTCCACAATATTTTAATTGTATTTTTCAGAAATTTCACTATTTAATTTCACAATATAAATATTTCAATTTTTAGACATTTCACAATTTAATTATCGATTTGCTAGCGCTTAGGTTCTTGGTATGAGAATCTCAGAGGGCGTCCACAATAATTTAATTATAATTTTCAGAAATTTCATTATTTCATTTCACAATAAATTGATTTCATTTTTCAGACATTTCACAATTTAATTATCGATTTGCCATTGCTTAGGTACTTGGTATGAGAATCGCAGAGGAGGGCGTCCACAATATTTTAATTTAATTGTTCAGAAATATCACAATTTAATTCTCGAGTTGCCATTGCTTAGGTACTTGGTATGAGAATCGCAGAGGAGGGCGTCCACAATATTTTAATTTAATTTTTCAGAAATATCACAATTTAATTCTCGAGTTGCCATTGCTTAGGTACTTGGTATGAGAATCGCAGAGGAGGGCGTCCACAATATTTTAATTTAATTTTTCACAAGTTTCATTATTTAATTTCACAATACAAGTGCAATTATTTAATTTTTAAGACATTTCACAATTTAATTATCGATTCGCTAGCGCTTAGTTACTTGGTATGAGAATCTCAGAGGGCGTCCACAATAATTTAATTATAATTTTCAGAAATTTCATTATTTTATTTCACAATAAATTTATTTCATTTTTCAGACATTTCACAAATTAAATATCGATCCGATTGCGCTTAGGTACTTCGTATGAGAATCGCAGAGGAGGGCGCCCGAAATATTTTACTTTAATTTTTCAGAAATATCACAATTTAATTCTCGAGTTGCCAGCGCTTGGGTACTTGCTATGAGAATCGCAGAGGAGGGCGTCCACAATATTTTAATTTTTCACAAGTTTCATTATTTAATTTTACAATACAAGTGCAAATATTTAATTTTTTAGACATTTCACAATTTAATTATCGATTCGCTAGCGCTTAGTTACTTGGTATAGGAATCGTAAGTGAAGGCGTCCACAATATTTTAATTAAATTTTTCAGAAACTTCACTTTTTAATTTCACAATATAAATATTTCATTTTTTAGACATTTCACAATTTAATTACCGATTTGCTAGCGCTTGGGTTCTTGGTATGAGAATCGCAGAGGGCGTCCACAATATTTTAATTAAATTTTTTAGAAATTTCACTATTTAATTTCACAATATAAATATTTAATTTTTTAGACATTTCACAATTTAATTATCGATTCGCTAGCGCTTAGGTACTGGGTATGAGAATCGCAGAGGGGGGGCGCCTATAATATTTTTATTAAATATTGCAGACATTTCGCAATTTAATTCTCGATTTGCCATTGCTTAGGTACTTGGTATGAGAATCGCACAGAAGGGCGCCCGAAATACTTTAATTTAATTTTTCAGAAATATCACAATTTAATTCTCGAGTTGCCATTGCTTAGGTAGTTGGTATGAGAATCGCAGAGGAGGGCGTTCACAATATTTTAATTTAATTTTTCACAAGTTTCATTATTTAATTTCACAATACAAGTGCAATTATTTAATTTTTAAGACATTTCACAATTTAATTATCGATTCGCTAGCGCTTAGTTACTTGGAATAGGAATCGTAAAGGAAGGCGTCCACAATATTTTAATTAAATTTTTCAGAAACTTCACTATTTAATTTCACAATACATTATCGATTCGCTAGCGCTTAGTTACTTGGTATAGGAATCGTAAGTGAAGGCGTCCACAATATTTTAATTAAATTTTTCAGAAACTTCACTTTTTAATTTCACAATATAAATATTTCATTTTTTAGACATTTCACAATTTAATTACCGATTTGCTAGCGCTTGGGTTCTTGGTATGAGAATCGCAGAGGGCGTCCACAATATTTTAATTAAATTTTTCACAAGTTTCATTATTTAATTTTACAATACAAGTGCAATTATTTAATTTTTAAGACATTTCACAATTTAATTATCGATTCGCTAGCGCTTAGTTACTTGGAATAGGAATCGTAAAGGAAGGCGTCCACAATATTTTAATTAAATTTTTCAGAAACTTCACTATTTCATTTCACAATATAAATATTTCATTTTTTGGACATTTCGCAATTTAGTTATCGATTTGCTAGCGCTTAGGTACTTGGTATGAGAATCGCAGAGGAGGGCGTCCACAATATTTTAATTTAATTTTTCACAAGTTTCATTATTTAATTTTACAATACAAGTGCAATTATTTAATTTTTAAGACATTTCACAATTTAATTATCGATTCGCTAGCGCTTAGTTACTTGGAATAGGAATCGTAAAGGAAGGCGTCCACAATATTTTAATTAAATTTTTCAGAAACTTCACTATTTCATTTCACAATATAAATATTTCATTTTTTGGACATTTCCTAGCGCTTAGGTACTTGGTATGAGAATCGCAGAGGAGGGCGTCCACAATATTTTAATTTAATTTTTCACAAGTTTCATTATTTAATTTCACAATACATTATCGATTCGCTAGCGCTTAGTTACTTGGTATAGGAATCGTAAGTGAAGGCGTCCACAATATTTTAATTAAATTTTTCAGAAACTTCACTATTTAATTTCACAATATAAATATTTCATTTTTTAGACATTTCACAATTTAATTATCGATTTGCTAGCGCTTGGGTTCTTGGTATGAGAATCGCAGAGGGCGTCCACAATATTTTAATTAAATTTTTTAGAAATTTCACTATTTAATTTGAAAATATTAATATTTAATTTTTCAGACATTTCACAATTTAATTATCGATTCGCTAGCGCTTAGGTACTTTGTATGAGAATCGCAGAAGAAGGCGTCCACACTATTTTAATTGAATTTTTCAGAAACTTCACTATTTCATTTTACAATACAAGTGCAATTATTTAATTTTTTAGACATTTTATCCTCGATTTGCCAACGATTAGGCACTTGGTATGAGAATCGCAGAGGAGGGCGCCCGAAATATTTTACTTTAATTTTTCAGAAATATCACAATTTAATTCTCGAGTTGCCAGTGCCTGGGTACTTTGTATGAGAATCGCAGAAGAAGGCGTCCACACTATTTTAATTGAATTTTTCAGAAACTTCACTATTTCATTTTACAATACAAGTGCAATTATTTAATTTTTTAGACATTTTATCCTCGATTTGCCAGCGCTTAGGTACTTGGTATGAGAATCGCAGAGGAAGGCGTCCACAATATTTTAATTATACTTTTCTGAAATTTCACTATTTAATTTCACAATATAAATATTTCAATTTTTAGACATTTCACAATTTAATTATCGATTTGCCATTGCTTAGGTACTTGGTGTGAGAATCGGAGAGGAAGGCGTCCACAATTTTTTATTTGAATTTAATTTTTCACAAGTTTCATTATTTAGTTTCTCAATACAAGTACAAATTTTTAATTTTTTAGACATTTCACAATTTAATTCTCGGTTTACCAGCGCTTAGGTACTTGGTATGGGAATCGTAAAGGAAGGCGTCCACAATATTTTAATTAAATTTTTTAGAAACTTCACTATTTATTTTCACAATATAAATATTTCATTTTTTAGACATTTCACAATTTAATTACCGATTTGCCAGCGCTTAGGTACTTGGTATGAGAATCGCAGAGGAGGGTGTCCACAATATTTTAATTTAATTTTTCACAAGTTTCATTATTTAATTTTACAATACAAGTGCAATTATTTAATTTTTTAGACATTTCACAATTTAATTATCGATTCGCTAGCGCTTAGTTACTTGGTATAGGAATCGTAAAGGAAGGCGTCCACAATATTTTAATTAAATTTTTCAGAAACTTCCCTATTTCATTTCACAATATAAATATTTCATGTTTTGGACATTTCACAATTTAAATTTCGATTTCCTACCGCTTAGGTACTTGGTATGAGAATCGCAGAGGAGGGCGTCCACAATATTTTAATTTAATTTTTCACAAGTTTCATTATTTAATTTTACAATACAAGTGCAATTATTTAATTTTTTAGACATTTCACAATTTAATTATCGATTCGCTAGCGCTTAGTTACTTGGTATAGGAATCGTAAAGGAAGGCGTCCACAATATTTTAATTAAATTTTTCAGAAACTTCCCTATTTCATTTCACAATATAAATATTTCATTTTTTAGACATTTCACAATTTAATTACCGATTTGCCAGCGCTTAGGTACTTGGTATGAGAATCGCAGAGGAAGGCGTCCACAACAACAAGTTTCATTATTTTATTTTACAATACAAGTGCAATTATTTAATTTTTTAGACATTTCACAATTTAATTATCGATTCGCTAGCGCTTAGTTACTTGGTATAGGAATCGTAAAGGAAGGCGTCCACAATATTTTAATTAAATTTTTCAGAAACTTCCCTATTTCATTTCACAATATAAATATTTCATTTTTTGGACATTTCACAATTTAAATTTCGATTTCCTACCGCTTAGGTACTTGGTATGAGAATCGCAGAGGAGGGCGTCCACAATATTTTAATTTAATTTTTCACAAGTTTCATTATTTAATTTTACAATACAAGTGCAATTATTTAATTTTTTAGACATTTCACAATTTAATTATCGATTCGCTAGCGCTTAGTTACTTGGTATAGGAATCGTAAAGGAAGGCGTCCACAATATTTTAATTAAATTTTTTAGAAACTTCACTATTTAATTTCACAATATAAATATTTCATTTTTTAGACATTTCACAATTTAATTACCGATTTGCCAGCGCTTAGGTACTTGGTATGAGAATCGCAGAGGAGGGTGTCCACAATATTTTAATTTAATTTTTCACAAGTTTCATTATTTAATTTTACAATACAAGTGCAATTATTTAATTTTTTAGACCTTTCACAATTTAATTATCGATTCGCTAGCGCTTAGTTACTTGGTATAGGAATCGTAAAGGAAGGCGTCCACAATATTTTAATTAAATTTTTCAGAAACTTCCCTATTTCATTTCACAATATAAATATTTCATTTTTTGGACATTTCACAATTTAATTATCGATTTGCCATTGCTTAGGTACTTGCTATGAGAATCGCAGAGGAGGGCGTCCACAATATTTTAATTTAATTTTTCACAAGTTTCATTATTTAGTTTCTCAATACAAGTACAATTATTTAATTTTTTAGACATTTCACAATTTAATTCTCGATTTACCAGCGCTTAGGTACTTGGTATGGGAATCGTAAAGGAAGGCGTCCACAATATTTTAATTAAATTTTTTAGAAACTTCACTATTTAATTTCACAATATAAATATTTCATTTTTTAGACATTTCACAATTTAATTACCGATTTGCCAGCGCTTAGGTACTTGGTATGAGAATCGCAGAGGAAGGCGTCCACAACAACAAGTTTCATTATTTTATTTTACAATACAAGTGCAATTATTTAATTTTTTAGACATTTCACAATTTAATTCTCGATGTGCCATTGCTTAGGTACTTGGTATGAGAATCGCACAGAAGGGCAACCGAAATATTTTAATTTAATTTTTCAGAAATACCACAATTTAATTCTCGAGTTGCCAGCGCCTGGGTACTTGGTATGAGAATCGCAGAGGAAGGCGTCCACAATATTTTAATTTAATTTTTCACAAGTTTCATTATTTAATTTCACAATACAAGTGCAATTATTTAATTTTTTAGACATTTCACAATTTAATTCTCGATTTACCAGCGCTTAGGTACTTGGTATGGGAATCGTAAAGGAAGGCGTCCACAATAATTTAATTAAATTTTTTAGAAACTTCACTATTTAATTTCACAATATAAATATTTCATTTTTTAGACATTTCACAATTTAATTACCGATTTGCCAGCGCTTAGGTACTTGGTATGAGAATCGCAGAGGAGGGCGTCCACAATATTTTAATTTAATTTTTCACAAGTTTCATTATTTAGTTTCTCAATACAAGTACAATTATTTAATTTTTTAGACATTTCACAATTTAATTCTCGATTTACCAGCGCTTAGGTACTTGGTATGGGAATCGTAAAGGAAGGCGTCCACAATATTTTAATTAAATTTTTCATAAACTTCACTATTTCATTTCACAATATAAATATTTCATTTTTTGGACATTTCACAATTTAATTATCGATTTGCTAGCGCTTAGGTACTTGGTATGAGAATCGCAGAGGAGGGCGTCCACAATATTTTAATTTAATTTTTCACAAGTTTCATTATTTAATTTTACAATACAAGTGCAATTATTTAATGTTTAAGACATTTCACAATTTAATTATCGATTCGCTAGCGCTTAGTTACTTGGTATAGGAATCGTAAAGGAAGGCGTCCACAATATTTTAATTAAATTTTTCAGAAACTTCCCTATTTCATTTCACAATATAAATATTTCATTTTTTGGACATTTCACAATTTAATTATCGATTTGCTAGCGCTTAGGTACTTGGTATGAGAATCGCAGAGGAGGGCGTCCACAATATTTTAATTTAATTTTTCACAAGTTTCATTATTTAATTTTACAATACAAGTGCAATTATTTAATTTTTTAGACATTTCACAATTTAATTATCGATTCGCTAGCGCTTAGTTACTTGGTATAGGAATCGTAAAGGAAGGCGTCCACAATATTTTAATTAAATTTTTCAGAAACTTCCCTATTTCATTTCACAATATAAATATTTCATGTTTTGGACATTTCACAATTTAAATTTCGATTTCCTACCGCTTAGGTACTTGGTATGAGAATCGCAGAGGAGGGCGTCCACAATATTTTAATTTAATTTTTCACAAGTTTCATTATTTAATTTTACAATACAAGTGCAATTATTTAATTTTTTAGACATTTCACAATTTAATTATCGATTCGCTAGCGCTTAGTTACTTGGTATAGGAATCGTAAAGGAAGGCGTCCACAATATTTTAATTAAATTTTTCAGAAACTTCCCTATTTCATTTCACAATATAAATATTTCATTTTTTAGACATTTCACAATTTAATTACCGATTTGCCAGCGCTTAGGTACTTGGTATGAGAATCGCAGAGGAAGGCGTCCACAACAACAAGTTTCATTATTTTATTTTACAATACAAGTGCAATTATTTAATTTTTTAGACATTTCACAATTTAATTATCGATTCGCTAGCGCTTAGTTACTTGGTATAGGAATCGTAAAGGAAGGCGTCCACAATATTTTAATTAAATTTTTCAGAAACTTCCCTATTTCATTTCACAATATAAATATTTCATTTTTTGGACATTTCACAATTTAAATTTCGATTTCCTACCGCTTAGGTACTTGGTATGAGAATCGCAGAGGAGGGCGTCCACAATATTTTAATTTAATTTTTCACAAGTTTCATTATTTAATTTTACAATACAAGTGCAATTATTTAATTTTTTAGACATTTCACAATTTAATTATCGATTCGCTAGCGCTTAGTTACTTGGTATAGGAATCGTAAAGGAAGGCGTCCACAATATTTTAATTAAATTTTTTAGAAACTTCACTATTTAATTTCACAATATAAATATTTCATTTTTTAGACATTTCACAATTTAATTACCGATTTGCCAGCGCTTAGGTACTTGGTATGAGAATCGCAGAGGAGGGTGTCCACAATATTTTAATTTAATTTTTCACAAGTTTCATTATTTAATTTTACAATACAAGTGCAATTATTTAATTTTTTAGACCTTTCACAATTTAATTATCGATTCGCTAGCGCTTAGTTACTTGGTATAGGAATCGTAAAGGAAGGCGTCCACAATATTTTAATTAAATTTTTCAGAAACTTCCCTATTTCATTTCACAATATAAATATTTCATTTTTTGGACATTTCACAATTTAATTATCGATTTGCCATTGCTTAGGTACTTGCTATGAGAATCGCAGAGGAGGGCGTCCACAATATTTTAATTTAATTTTTCACAAGTTTCATTATTTAGTTTCTCAATACAAGTACAATTATTTAATTTTTTAGACATTTCACAATTTAATTCTCGATTTACCAGCGCTTAGGTACTTGGTATGGGAATCGTAAAGGAAGGCGTCCACAATATTTTAATTAAATTTTTTAGAAACTTCACTATTTAATTTCACAATATAAATATTTCATTTTTTAGACATTTCACAATTTAATTACCGATTTGCCAGCGCTTAGGTACTTGGTATGAGAATCGCAGAGGAAGGCGTCCACAACAACAAGTTTCATTATTTTATTTTACAATACAAGTGCAATTATTTAATTTTTTAGACATTTCACAATTTAATTCTCGATGTGCCATTGCTTAGGTACTTGGTATGAGAATCGCACAGAAGGGCACCCGAAATATTTTAATTTAATTTTTCAGAAATACCACAATTTAATTCTCGAGTTGCCAGCGCCTGGGTACTTGGTATGAGAATCGCAGAGGAAGGCGTCCACAATATTTTAATTTAATTTTTCACAAGTTTCATTATTTAATTTCACAATACAAGTGCAATTATTTAATTTTTTAGACATTTCACAATTTAATTCTCGATTTACCAGCGCTTAGGTACTTGGTATGGGAATCGTAAAGGAAGGCGTCCACAATAATTTAATTTTTTAGACATTTCACAATTTAATTCTCGATTTACCAGCGCTTAGGTACTTGGTATGGGAATCGTAAAGGAAGGCGTCCACAATATTTTAATTAAATTTTTTAGAAACTTCACTATTTAATTTCACAATATAAATATTTCATTTTTTAGACATTTCACAATTTAATTACCGATTTGCCAGCGCTTAGGTACTTGGTATGAGAATCGCAGAGGAAGGCGTCCACAACAACAAGTTTCATTATTTTATTTTACAATACAAGTGCAATTATTTAATTTTTTAGACATTTCACAATTTAATTCTCGATGTGCCATTGCTTAGGTACTTGGTATGAGAATCGCACAGAAGGGCACCCGAAATATTTTAATTTAATTTTTCAGAAATACCACAATTTAATTATCGATTTGCCATTGCTTAGGTACTTGCTATGAGAATCGCAGAGGAGGGCGTCCACAATATTTTAATTTAATTTTTCACAAGTTTCATTATTTAATTTTACAATACAAGTGCAATTATTTAATTTTTTAGACATTTCACAATTTAATTATCGATTCGCTAGCGCTTAGTTACTTGGTATAGGAATCGTAAAGGAAGGCGTCCACAATATTTTAATTAAATTTTTCAGAAACTTCCCTATTTCATTTCACAATATAAATATTTCATTTTTTAGACATTTCACAATTTAATTACCGATTTGCCAGCGCTTAGGTACTTGGTATGAGAATCGCAGAGGAAGGCGTCCACAACAACAAGTTTCATTATTTTATTTTACAATACAAGTGCAATTATTTAATTTTTTAGACATTTCACAATTTAATTATCGATTCGCTAGCGCTTAGTTACTTGGTATAGGAATCGTAAAGGAAGGCGTCCACAATATTTTAATTAAATTTTTCAGAAACTTCCCTATTTCATTTCACAATATAAATATTTCATTTTTTGGACATTTCACAATTTAAATTTCGATTTCCTACCGCTTAGGTACTTGGTATGAGAATCGCAGAGGAGGGCGTCCACAATATTTTAATTTAATTTTTCACAAGTTTCATTATTTAATTTTACAATACAAGTGCAATTATTTAATTTTTTAGACATTTCACAATTTAATTATCGATTCGCTAGCGCTTAGTTACTTGGTATAGGAATCGTAAAGGAAGGCGTCCACAATATTTTAATTAAATTTTTTAGAAACTTCACTATTTAATTTCACAATATAAATATTTCATTTTTTAGACATTTCACAATTTAATTACCGATTTGCCAGCGCTTAGGTACTTGGTATGAGAATCGCAGAGGAGGGTGTCCACAATATTTTAATTTAATTTTTCACAAGTTTCATTATTTAATTTTACAATACAAGTGCAATTATTTAATTTTTTAGACCTTTCACAATTTAATTATCGATTCGCTAGCGCTTAGTTACTTGGTATAGGAATCGTAAAGGAAGGCGTCCACAATATTTTAATTAAATTTTTCAGAAACTTCCCTATTTCATTTCACAATATAAATATTTCATTTTTTGGACATTTCACAATTTAATTATCGATTTGCCATTGCTTAGGTACTTGCTATGAGAATCGCAGAGGAGGGCGTCCACAATATTTTAATTTAATTTTTCACAAGTTTCATTATTTAGTTTCTCAATACAAGTACAATTATTTAATTTTTTAGACATTTCACAATTTAATTCTCGATTTACCAGCGCTTAGGTACTTGGTATGGGAATCGTAAAGGAAGGCGTCCACAATATTTTAATTAAATTTTTTAGAAACTTCACTATTTAATTTCACAATATAAATATTTCATTTTTTAGACATTTCACAATTTAATTACCGATTTGCCAGCGCTTAGGTACTTGGTATGAGAATCGCAGAGGAAGGCGTCCACAACAACAAGTTTCATTATTTTATTTTACAATACAAGTGCAATTATTTAATTTTTAGACATTT
Source organism: Scaptodrosophila lebanonensis (assembly GCF_003285725.1). Lineage (NCBI taxonomy): Eukaryota > Metazoa > Arthropoda > Insecta > Diptera > Drosophilidae > Scaptodrosophila > Scaptodrosophila lebanonensis. The sequence continues at coordinate 477,438 of NW_022060604.1, read as the reverse complement.
CACAATTTAATTCTCGATGTGCCATTGCTTAGGTACTTGGTATGAGAATCGCACAGAAGGGCACCCGAAATATTTTAATTTAATTTTTCAGAAATACCACAATTTAATTCTCGAGTTGCCAGCGCCTGGGTACTTGGTATGAGAATCGCAGAGGAAGGCGTCCACAATATTTTAATTTAATTTTTCACAAGTTTCATTATTTAATTTCACAATACAAGTGCAATTATTTAATTTTTTAGACATTTCACAATTTAATTCTCGATTTACCAGCGCTTAGGTACTTGGTATGGGAATCGTAAAGGAAGGCGTCCACAATAATTTAATTAAATTTTTTAGAAACTTCACTATTTAATTTCACAATATAAATATTTCATTTTTTAGACATTTCACAATTTAATTACCGATTTGCCAGCGCTTAGGTACTTGGTATGAGAATCGCAGAGGAGGGCGTCCACAATATTTTAATTTAATTTTTCACAAGTTTCATTATTTAGTTTCTCAATACAAGTACAATTATTTAATTTTTTAGACATTTCACAATTTAATTCTCGATTTACCAGCGCTTAGGTACTTGGTATGGGAATCGTAAAGGAAGGCGTCCACAATATTTTAATTAAATTTTTCATAAACTTCACTATTTCATTTCACAATATAAATATTTCATTTTTTGGACATTTCACAATTTAATTATCGATTTGCTAGCGCTTAGGTACTTGGTATGAGAATCGCAGAGGAGGGCGTCCACAATATTTTAATTTAATTTTTCACAAGTTTCATTATTTAATTTTACAATACAAGTGCAATTATTTAATGTTTAAGACATTTCACAATTTAATTATCGATTCGCTAGCGCTTAGTTACTTGGTATAGGAATCGTAAAGGAAGGCGTCCACAATATTTTAATTAAATTTTTCAGAAACTTCCCTATTTCATTTCACAATATAAATATTTCATTTTTTGGACATTTCACAATTTAATTATCGATTTGCTAGCGCTTAGGTACTTGGTATGAGAATCGCAGAGGAGGGCGTCCACAATATTTTAATTTAATTTTTCACAAGTTTCATTATTTAATTTTACAATACAAGTGCAATTATTTAATGTTTAAGACATTTCACAATTTAATTATCGATTCGCTAGCGCTTAGTTACTTGGAATAGGAATCGTAAAGGAAGGCGTCCACAATATTTTAATTAAATTTTTCATAAACTTCACTATTTCATTTCACAATATAAATATTTCATTTTTTGGACATTTCACAATTTAAATTTCGATTTCCTACCGCTTAGGTACTTGGTATGAGAATCGCAGAGGAGGGCGTCCACAATATTTTAATTTAATTTTTCACAAGTTTCATTATTTAATTTTACAATACAAGTGCAATTATTTAATTTTTTAGACATTTCACAATTTAATTATCGATTCGCTAGCGCTTAGTTACTTGGTATAGGAATCGTAAAGGAAGGCGTCCACAATATTTTAATTAAATTTTTCAGAAACTTCCCTATTTCATTTCACAATATAAATATTTCATTTTTTGGACATTTCACAATTTAATTATCGATTTGCTAGCGCTTAGGTACTTGGTATGAGAATCGCAGAGGAGGGCGTCCACAATATTTTATTTTAATTTTTCAGAAGTTTCATTATTTAATTTCACAATACAAGTGCAATTATTTAATTTTTTAGACATTTCACAATTTAATTATCGATTTACCAGCGCTTAGGTACTTGGTATGGGAATCGTAAAGGAAGGCGTCCACAATAATTTAATTAAATTTTTTAGAAACTTCACTATTTAATTTCACAATATAAATATTTCATTTTTTAGACATTTCACAATTTAATTACCGATTTGCCAGCGCTTAGGTACTTGGTATGAGAATCGCAGAGGAGGGCGTCCACAATATTTTAATTTAATTTTTCACAAGTTTCATTATTTAGTTTCTCAATACAAGTACAATTATTTAATTTTTTAGACATTTCACAATTTAATTCTCGATTTACCAGCGCTTAGGTACTTGGTATGGGAATCGTAAAGGAAGGCGTCCACAATAATTTAATTAAATTTTTTAGAAACTTCACTATTTAATTTCACAATATAAATATTTCATTTTTTAGACATTTCACAATTTAATTACCGATTTGCCAGCGCTTAGGTACTTGGTATGAGAATCGCAGAGGAGGGTGTCCACAATATTTTAATTTAATTTTTCACAAGTTTCATTATTTAATTTTACAATACAAGTGCAATTATTTAATTTTTTAGACATTTCACAATTTAATTATCGATTCGCTAGCGCTTAGTTACTTGGTATAGGAATCGTAAAGGAAGGCGTCCACAATATTTTAATTAAATTTTTCAGAAACTTCCCTATTTAATTTCACAATATAAATATTTCATTTTTTGGACATTTCACAATTTAATTATCGATTTGCTAGCGCTTAGGTACTTGGTATGAGAATCGCAGAGGAGGGCGTCCACAATATTTTAATTTAATTTTTCACAAGTTTCATTATTTAGTTTCTCAATACAAGTACAATTATTTAATTTTTTAGACATTTCACAATTTAATTCTCGATTTACCAGCGCTTAGGTACTTGGTATGGGAATCGTAAAGGAAGGCGTCCACAATATTTTAATTAAATTTTTCCGAAATTTCACTATGTAATTTCACAATATAAATATTTCAATTTTTAGACATTTCACAATTTAATTATCGATTTGCTAGCGCTTAGGTTCTTGGTATGAGAATCTCAGAGGGCGTCCACAATAATTTAATTATAATTTTCAGAAATTTCATTATTTCATTTCACAATAAATTGATTTCATTTTTCAGACATTTCACAATTTAATTATCGATTTGCCATTGCTTAGGTACTTGGTATGAGAATCGCAGAGGAGGGCGTCCACAATATTTTAATTTAATTTTTCAGAAATATCACAATTTAATTCTCGAGTTGCCAGCGCTTGGGTACTTGGTATGAGAATCGCAGAGGAGGGCGTCCACAATATTTTATTTTAATTTTTCAGAAGTTTCATTATTTAATTTCACAATACAAGTGCAATTATTTAATTTTTTAGACATTTCACAATTTAATTATCGATTCGCTAGCGCTTAGTTACTTGGTATAGGAATCGTAAAGGAAGGCGTCCACAATATTTTAATTAAATTTTTCAGAAACTTCACTATTTAATTTCACAATATAAATATTTCATTTTTTGGACATTTCACAATTTAATTATCAATTTGATAGCGCTTGGGTTCTTGGTATGAGAATCGCAGAGGGTGTCCACAATATTTAAATTAATTTTTTAGAAATTTCACTATTTAATTTCACAATACAAATATTTAATTTTTTAGACATTTCATAATTTAATTATCGATTCGCTAGCGCTTAGGTACTTGGTATGAGAATCGCAGAGGGGGGCGTCCACAATATTCTAATTTAATTTTTCACAAGTTTCATTATTTAATTTCACAATACAAGTGCAATTATTTAATTTTTTAGACATTTCACAATTTAATTATCGATTCGCTAGCGCTTAGTTACTTGGTATAGGAATCGTAAAGGAAGGCGTCCACAATATTTTATTTTAATTTTTCAGAAGTTTCATTATTTAATTTCACAATACAAGTGCAATTATTTAATTTTTTAGACATTTCACAATTTAATTATCGATTCGCTAGCGCTTAGTTACTTGGTATAGGAATCGTAAAGGAAGGCGTCCACAATATTTTAATTAAATTTTTCAGAAACTTCACTATTTAATTTCACAATATAAATATTTCATTTTTTGGACATTTCACAATTTAATTATCAATTTGATAGCGCTTGGGTTCTTGGTATGAGAATCGCAGAGGGTGTCCACAATATTTTAATTATTTTTTTAAAAATTTCACTATTTAATTTCACAATACAAATATTTAATTTTTTAGACATTTCATAATTTAATTATCGATTCGCTAGCGCTTAGGTACTTGGTATGAGAATCGCAGAGGGGGGCGCGCATAATATTTTTATTAAATTTTGCAGACATTTCACAATTTAATTCTCGATTTGCCATTGCTTAGGTACTTGGTATGAGAATCGCACAGAAGGGTTCCCGAAATATTTTACTTTAATTTTTCAGAAATATCACAATTTAATTTTCGAGTGGTCAGCACCTGGGTACTTGGTATGAGAATCTAAGAGGAGGGCGTCCACAATATTTTAATTGTATTTTTCAGAAATTTCACTATTTAATTTCACAATATAAATATTTCAATTTTTAGACATTTCACAATTTAATTATCGATTTGCTAGCGCTTAGGTTCTTGGTATGAGAATCTCAGAGGGCGTCCACAATAATTTAATTATAATTTTCAGAAATTTCATTATTTCATTTCACAATAAATTGATTTCATTTTTCAGACATTTCACAATTTAATTATCGATTTGCCATTGCTTAGGTACTTGGTATGAGAATCGCAGAGGAGGGCGTCCACAATATTTTAATTTAATTGTTCAGAAATATCACAATTTAATTCTCGAGTTGCCATTGCTTAGGTACTTGGTATGAGAATCGCAGAGGAGGGCGTCCACAATATTTTAATTTAATTTTTCACAAGTTTCATTATTTAATTTCACAATACAAGTGCAATTATTTAATTTTTAAGACATTTCACAATTTAATTATCGATTCGCTAGCGCTTAGTTACTTGGTATGAGAATCTCAGAGGGCGTCCACAATAATTTAATTATAATTTTCAGAAATTTCATTATTTCATTTCACAATAAATTTATTTCATTTTTCAGACATTTCACAAATTAAATATCGATCCGATTGCGCTTAGGTACTTCGTATGAGAATCGCAGAGGAGGGCGCCCGAAATATTTTACTTTAATTTTTCAGAAATATCACAATTTAATTCTCGAGTTGCCGGCGCTTGGGTACTTGCTATGAGAATCGCAGAGGAGGGCGTCCACAATATTCTAATTTAATTTTTCACAAGTTTCATTATTTAATTTCACAATACAAGTGCAATTATTTAATTTTTTAGACATTTCACAATTTAATTATCGATTCGCTAGCGCTTAGTTACTTGGTATAGGAATCGTAAAGGAAGGCGTCCACAATATTTTATTTTAATTTTTCAGAAGTTTCATTATTTAATTTCACAATACAAGTGCAATTATTTAATTTTTTAGACATTTCACAATTTAATTATCGATTCGCTAGCGCTTAGTTACTTGGTATAGGAATCGTAAAGGAAGGCGTCCACAATATTTTAATTAAATTTTTCAGAAACTTCACTATTTAATTTCACAATATAAATATTTCATTTTTTGGACATTTCACAATTTAATTATCAATTTGATAGCGCTTGGGTTCTTGGTATGAGAATCGCAGAGGGTGTCCACAATATTTTAATTATTTTTTTAAAAATTTCACTATTAATTTCACAATACAAATATTTAATTTTTTAGACATTTCATAATTTAATTATCGATTCGCTAGCGCTTAGGTACTTGGTATGAGAATCGCAGAGGGGGGCGCGCATAATATTTTTATTAAATTTTGCAGACATTTCACAATTTAATTCTCGATTTGCCATTGCTTAGGTACTTGGTATGAGAATCGCACAGAAGGGTTCCCGAAATATTTTACTTTAATTTTTCAGAAATATCACAATTTAATTTTCGAGTGGCCAGCACCTGGGTACTTGGTATGAGAATCTAAGAGGAGGGCGTCCACAATATTTTAATTGTATTTTTCAGAAATTTCACTATTTAATTTCACAATATAAATATTTCAATTTTTAGACATTTCACAATTTAATTATCGATTTGCTAACGCTTAGGTTCTTGGTATGAGAATCTCAGAGGGCGTCCACAATAATTTAATTATAATTTTCAGAAATTTAATTATTTCATTTCACAATAAATTGATTTCATTTTTCAGACATTTCACAATTTAATTATCGATTTGCCATTGCTTAGGTACTTGGTATGAGAATCGCAGAGGAGGGCGTCCACAATATTTTAATTTAATTGTTCAGAAATATCACAATTTAATTCTCGAGTTGCCAGCGCTTGGGTACTTGCTATGAGAATCGCAGAGGAGGGCGTCCACAATATTTTAATTTAATTTTTCACAAGTTTCATTATTTAATTTCACAATACAAGTGCAATTATTTAATTTTTAAGACATTTCACAATTTAATTATCGATTCGCTAGCGCTTAGTTACTTGGTATGAGAATCTCAGAGGGCGTCCACAATAATTTAATTATAATTTTCAGAAATTTCATTATTTCATTTCACAATAAATTTATTTCATTTTTCAGACATTTCACAAATTAAATATCGATCCGATTGCGCTTAGGTACTTCGTATGAGAATCGCAGAGGAGGGCGCCCGAAATATTTTACTTTAATTTTTCAGAAATATCACAATTTAATTCTCGAGTTGCCAGCGCTTGGGTACTTGCTATGAGAATCGCAGAGGAGGGCGTCCACAATATTTTAATTTAATTTTTCACAAGTTTCATTATTTAATTTTACAATACAAGTGCAATTATTTAATTTTTTAGACATTTCACAATTTAATTATCGATTCGCTAGCGCTTAGTTACTTGGTATAGGAATCGTAAGTGAAGGCGTCCACAATATTTTAATTAAATTTTTCAGAAACTTCACTTTTTAATTTCACAATATAAATATTTCATTTTTTAGACATTTCACAATTTAATTATCGATTTGCTAGCGCTTGGGTTCTTGGTATGAGAATCGCAGAGGGCGTCCACAATATTTTAATTAATTTTTTTAGAAATTTCACTATTTAATTTCACAATATAAATATTTAATTTTTTAGACATTTCACAATTTAATTATCGATTCGCTAGCGCTTAGGTACTGGGTATGAGAATCGCAGAGGGGGGCGCCTATAATATTTTTATTAAATATTGCAGACATTTCACAATTTAATTCTCGATTTGCCATTGCTTAGGTACTTGGTATGAGAATCGCACAGAAGGGCGCCCGAAATACTTTAATTTAATTTTTCAGAAATATCACAATTTAATTCTCGAGTTGCCATTGCTTAGGTAGTTGGTATGAGAATCGCAGAGGAGGGCGTCCACAATATTTTAATTTAATTTTTCACAAGTTTCATTATTTAATTTCACAATAAAAGTGCAATTATTTAATTTTTAAGACATTTCACAATTTAATTATCGATTCGCTAGCGCTTAGTTACTTGGAATAGGAATCGTAAAGGAAGGCGTCCACAATATTTTAATTAAATTTTTCAGAAACTTCACTATTTAATTTCACAATATAAATATTTCATTTTTTGGACATTTCACAATTTAATTATCGATTTGCTAGCGCTTAGGTACTTGGTATGAGAATCGCAGAGGAGGGCGTCCACAATATTTTAATTTAATTTTTCACAAGTTTCATTATTTAATTTTACAATACAAGTGCAATTATTTAATTTTTCAGACATTTCACAATTTAATTATCGATTCGCTAGCGCTTAGTTACTTGGAATAGGAATCGTAAAGGAAGGCGTCCACAATATTTTAATTAAATTTTTCAGAAACTTCACTATTTCATTTCACAATATAAATATTTCATTGTTTGGACATTTCCTAGCGCTTAGGTACTTGGTATGAGAATCGCAGAGGAGGGCGTCCACAATATTTTAATTTAATTTTTCACAAGTTTCATTATTTAATTTCACAATACATTATCGATTCGCTAGCGCTTAGTTACTTGGTATAGGAATCGTAAAGGAAGGCGTCCACAATATTTTAATTAAATTTTTCAGAAACTTCACTATTTCATTTCACAATATAAATATTTCATTTTTTGGACATTTCACAATTTAATTATCGATTTGCTAGCGCTTGGGTTCTTGGTATGAGAATCGCAGAGGGCGTCCACAATATTTTAATTAAATTTTTTAGAAATTTCACTATTTAATTTCAAAATATAAATATTTAATTTTTCAGACATTTCACAATTTAATTATCGCAGAGGGGGGCGCCTATAATATTTTTATTAAATATTGCAGACATTTCACAATTTAATTCTCGATTTGCCATTGCTTAGGTACTTGGTATGAGAATCGCAGAGGAGGGCGCCCGAAATATTTTACTTTAATTTTTCAGAAATATCACAATTTAATTCTCGAGTTGCCAGTGCCTGGGTACTTGGCATGAGAATCGCAGAAGAAGGCGTCCACACTATTTTAATTGAATTTTTCAGAAACTTCACTATTTCATTTTACAATACAAGTGCAATTATTTAATTTTTTAGACATTTTATCCTCGATTTGCCAGCGCTTAGGTACTTGGTATGAGAATCGCAGAGGAAGGCGTCCACAATATTTTAATTATACTTTTCTGAAATTTCACTATTTAATTTCACAATATAAATATTTCAATTTTTAGACATTTCACAATTTAATTATCGATTTGCCATTGCTTAGGTACTTGGTGTGAGAATCGGAGAGGAAGGCGTCCACAATTTTTTATTTGAATTTAATTTTTCACAAGTTTCATTATTTAGTTTCTCAATACAAGTACAAATTTTTAATTTTTTAGACATTTCACAATTTAATTCTCGATTTACCAGCGCTTAGGTACTTGGTATGGGAATCGTAAAGGAAGGCGTCCACAATATTTTAATTAAATTTTTTAGAAACTTCACTATTTAATTTCACAATATAAATATTTCATTTTTTAGACATTTCACAATTTAATTACCGATTTGCCAGCGCTTAGGTACTTGGTATGAGAATCGCAGAGGAAGGCGTCCACAACAACAAGTTTCATTATTTTATTTTACAATACAAGTGCAATTATTTAATTTTTTAGACATTTCACAATTTAATTCTCGATGTGCCATTGCTTAGGTACTTGGTATGAGAATCGCACAGAAGGGCGCCCGAAATATTTTAATTTAATTTTTCAGAAATACCACAATTTAATTCTCGAGTTGCCAGCATCTGGGTACTTGGTATGAGAATCGCAGAGGAAGGCGTCCACAATATTTTAATTTAATTTTTCACAAGTTTCATTATTTAATTTTACAATACAAGTGCAATTATTTAATTTTTTAGACATTTTATCCTCGATTTGCCAGCGCTTAGGTACTTGGTATGAGAATCGCAGAGGAGGGCGTCCACAATATTTTAATTTAATTTTTCACAAGTTTCATTATTTAATTTCACAATACAAGTGCAATTATTTAATTATTAAAACATTTCACAATTTAATTATCGATTCGCTAGCGCTTAGTTAATTGGTATAGGAATCGTAAAGGAAGGCGTCCACAATATTTTAATTAAATTGTTCATAAACTTCACTATTTCATTTCACAATATAAATATTTCATTTTTTGGACATTTCACAATTTAAATTTCGATTTCCTACCGCTTAGGTACTTGGTATGAGAATCGCAGAGGACTGCGTCCACAATATTTTAATTTAATTTTTCACAAGTTTCATTATTTAATTTTACAATACAAGTGCAATTATTTAATTTTTTAGACATTTCACAATTTAATTATCGATTCGCTAGCGCTTAGTTACTTGGTATAGGAATCGTAAAGGAAGGCGTCCACAATAGTTTAATTAAATTTTTCAGAAACTTCCCTATTTCATTTCACAATATAAATATTTCATTTTTTGGACATTTCACAATTTAATTATCGATTTGCTAGCGCTTAGGTACTTGGTATGAGAATCGCAGAGGAGGGCGTCCACAATATTTTAATTTAATTTTTCACAAGTTTCATTATTTAGTTTCTCAATACAAGTACAATTATTTAATTTTTTAGACATTTCACAATTTAATTCTCGATTTACCAGCGCTTAGGTACTTGGTATGGGAATCGTAAAGGAAGGCGTCCACAATATTTTAATTAAATTTTTTAGAAACTTCACTATTTAATTTCACAATATAAATATTTCATTTTTTAGACATTTCACAATTTAATTACCGATTTGCCAGCGCTTAGGTACTTGGTATGAGAATCGCAGAGGAGGGTGTCCACAATATTTTAATTTAATTTTTCACAAGTTTCATTATTTAATTTTACAATACAAGTGCAATTATTTAATTTTTTAGACATTTCACAATTTAATTATCGATTCGCTAGCGCTTAGTTACTTGGTATAGGAATCGTAAAGGAAGGCGTCCACAATATTTTAATTAAATTTTTCAGAAACTTCCCTATTTCATTTCACAATATAAATATTTCATTTTTTGGACATTTCACAATTTAATTATCGATTTGCTAGCGCTTAGGTACTTGCTATGAGAATCGCAGAGGAGGGCGTCCACAATATTTTAATTTAATTTTTCACAAGTTTCATTATTTAGTTTCTCAATACAAGTACAATTATTTAATTTTTTAGACATTTCACAATTTAATTCTCGATTTACCAGCGCTTAGGTACTTGGTATGGGAATCGTAAAGGAAGGCGTCCACAATATTTTAATTTAATTTTTCAGAAATTTCACTATTTAATTTCACAATATAAATATTTCAATTTTTAGACATTTCACAATTTAATTATCGATTTGCTAGCGCTTAGGTTCTTGGTATGAGAATCTCAGAGGGCGTCCACAATAATTTAATTATAATTTTCAGAAATTTCATTATTTCATTTCACAATAAATTGATTTCATTTTTCAGACATTTCACAATTTAATTATCGATTTGCCATTGCTTAGGTACTTGGTATGAGAATCGCAGAGGAGGGCGTCCACAATATTTTAATTTAATTTTTCAGAAATATCACAATTTAATTCTCGAGCTGCCATTGCTTAGGTACTTGGTATGAGAATCGCAGAGGAGGGCGTCCATAATATTTTAATTTAATTTTTCAGAAATATCACAATTTAATTCTCGAGTTGCCATTGCTTAGGTACTTGGTATGAGAATCGCAGAGGAGAGCGTCCACAATATTTTAATTTAATTTTTCACAAGTCTCATTATTTAATTTCACAATACAAGTGCAATTATTTAATTTTTAAGACATTTTACAATTTAATTGTCGATTCGCTAGCGCTTAGTTACTTGGTATAGGAATCGTAAGTGAAGGCGTCCACAATATTTTAATTAAATTTTTCAGTAATTTCATTATTTAATTTCACAATAAATTGATTTAATTTTTCAGACAATTCACAGTTTAATTATCGATTTGCCATTGCTTAGGTACTTGGTATGAGAATCGCAGAGGAGGGCGCCCATAATATTTTTATTATATTTTTTAAAAATTTTCCATTTTTAATTTCACAATACAATTATTTAATTTTTCAGACATTTCACAATTTAATTCTCGATTTGCCATTGCTTAGGTGCTTGGTATGAGAATCGCACAGAAGGGCGCCCGAAATACTTTAATTTAATTTTTCAGAAATATCACAATTTAATTCTCGAGTTGCCGTTGCTTAGGGAGTTGGTATGAGAATCGCAGAGGAGGGCGTCCACAATATTTTAATTTAATTTTTCACAAGTTTCATTATTTAATTTCACAATACAAGTGCAATTATTTAATTTTTAAGACATTTCACAATTTAATTATCGATTCGCTAGCGCTTAGTTACTTGGTATGAGAATCGCAGAGGAGGGCGTCCACAATATTTTAATTTAATTTTTCACAAGTTTCATTATTTAATTTCACAATACATTATCGATTCGCTAGCGCTTAGTTACTTGGTATAGGAATCGTAAGTGAAGGCGTCCACAATATTTTAATTAAATTTTTCAGAAACTTCACTATTTAATTTCACAAAATAAATATTTCATTTTTTAGACATTTCACAATTTAATTATCGATTTGCTAGCGCTTGGGTTCTTGGTATGAGAATCGCAGAGGGCGTCCACAATATTTTAATTAAATTTTTTAGAAATTTCACTATTTAATTTCAAAATATAAATATTTAATTTTTCAGACATTTCACAATTTAATTATCGATTCGCTAGCGCTTAGGTACTTTGTATGAGAATCGCAGAGGGGGGCGCCTATAATATTTTTATTAAATATTGCAGACATTTCACAATTTAATTCTCGATTTGCCATTGCTTAGGTACTTGGTATGAGAATCGCAGAGGAGGGCGCCCGAAATATTTTACTTTAATTTTTCAGAAATATCACAATTTAATTCTCGAGTTGCCAGTGCCTGGGTACTTGGCATGAGAATCGCAGAAGAAGGCGTCCACACTATTTTAATTGAATTTTTCAGAAACTTCACTATTTCATTTTACAATACAAGTGCAATTATTTAATTTTTTAGACATTTTATCCTCGATTTGCCAGCGCTTAGGTACTTGGTATGAGAATCGCAGAGGAAGGCGTCCACAATATTTTAATTATACTTTTCTGAAATTTCACTATTTAATTTCACAATATAAATATTTCAATTTTTAGACATTTCACAATTTAATTATCGATTTGCCATTGCTTAGGTACTTGGTGTGAGAATCGGAGAGGAAGGCGTCCACAATTTTTTATTTGAATTTAATTTTTCACAAGTTTCATTATTTAGTTTCTCAATACAAGTACAATTATTTAATTTTTTAGACATTTCACAATTTAATTATCGATTCGCTAGCGCTTAGTTACTTGGTATAGGAATCGTAAAGGAAGGCGTCCACAATATTTTAATTAAATTTTTCAGAAACTTCCCTATTTCATTTCACAATATAAATATTTCATTTTTTGGACATTTCACAATTTAATTATCGATTTGCTAGCGCTTAGGTACTTGGTATGAGAATCGCAGAGGAGGGCGTCCACAATATTTTAATTTAATTTTTCACAAGTTTCATTATTTAGTTTCTCAATACAAGTACAATTATTTAATTTTTTAGACATTTCACAATTTAATTCTCGATTTACCAGCGCTTAGGTACTTGGTATGGGAATCGTAAAGGAAGGCGTCCACAATATTTTAATTAAATTTTTTAGAAACTTCACTATTTAATTTCACAATATAAATATTTCATTTTTTAGACATTTCACAATTTAATTACCGATTTGCCAGCGCTTAGGTACTTGGTATGAGAATCGCAGAGGAAGGCGTCCACAACAACAAGTTTCATTATTTTATTTTACAATACAAGTGCAATTATTTAATTTTTTAGACATTTCACAATTTAATTCTCGATGTGCCATTGCTTAGGTACTTGGTATGAGAATCGCACAGAAGGGCGCCCGAAATATTTTAATTTAATTTTTCAGAAATACCACAATTTAATTCTCGAGTTGCCAGCGCCTGGGTACTTGGTATGAGAATCGCAGAGGAAGGCGTCCACAATATTTTAATTATACTTTTCTGAAATTTCACTATTTAATTTCACAATATAAATATTTCAATTTTTAGACATATCACAATTTAATTGTCGATTTGCCATTGCTTAGGTACTTGGTGTGAGAATCGCAGAGGAGGGCGTCCACAATATTTTAATTTAATTTTTCACAAGTTTCATTATTTAGTTTCTCAATACAAGTACAATTATTTAATTTTTTAGACATTTCACAATTTAATTCTCGATTTACCAGCGCTTAGGTACTTGGTATGGGAATCGTAAAGGAAGGCGTCCACAATATTTTAATTAAATTTTTTAGAAACTTCACTATTTAATTTCACAATATAAATATTTCATTTTTTAGACATTTCACAATTTAATTACCGATTTGCCAGCGCTTAGGTACTTGGTATGAGAATCGCAGAGGAAGGCGTCCACAACAACAAGTTTCATTATTTTATTTTACAATACAAGTGCAATTATTTAATTTTTTAGACATTTCACAATTTAATTCTCGATGTGCCATTGCTTAGGTACTTGGTATGAGAATCGCACAGAAGGGCGCCCGAAATATTTTAATTTAATTTTTCAGAAATACCACAATTTAATTCTCGAGTTGCCAGCGCCTGGGTACTTGGTATGAGAATCGCAGAGGAGGGCGTCCACAATATTTTAATTTAATTTTTCACAAGTTTCATTATTTAATTTTACAATACAAGTGCAATTATTTAATGTTTAAGACATTTCACAATTTAATTATCGATTCGCTAGCGCTTAGTTACTTGGAATAGGAATCGTAAAGGAAGGCGTCCACAATATTTTAATTAAATTTTTCAGAAACTTCACTATTTCATTTCACAATATAAATATTTCATTTTTTGGACATTTCACAATTTAATTATCGATTTGCTAGCGCTTAGGTACTTGGTATGAGAATCGCAGAGGAGGACGTCCACAATATTTTAATTTAATTTTTCACAAGTTTCATTATTTAATTTTACAATACAAGTGCAATTATTTAATTTTTTAGACATTTCACAATTTAATTATCGATTCGCTATCGCTTAGTTACTTGGTATAGGAATCGTAAAGGAAGGCGTCCACAATATTTTAATTAAATTTTTCAGAAACTTCCCTATTTCATTTCACAATATAAATATTTCATTTTTTGGACATTTCACAATTTAATTATCGATTTGCTAGCGCTTAGGTACTTGGTATGAGAATCGCAGAGGAGGGCGTCCACAATATTTTAATTTAATTTTTCACAAGTTTCATTATTTAATTTCACAATACAAGTGCAATTATTTAATTTTTAAGATATTTCACAATTTAATTATCGATTCGCTAGCGCTTAGTTAATTGGTATAGGGATCGTAAAGGAAGGCGTCCACAATATTTTAATTAAATTTTTCATAAACTTCACTATTTCATTTCACAATATAAATATTTCATTTTTTGGACATTTCACAATTTAAATTTCGATTTCCTACCGCTTAGGTACTTGGTATGAGAATCGGAGAGGAGGGCGTCCACAATATTTTAATTTAATTTTTCACAAGTTTCATTATTTAATTTTACAATACAAGTGCAATTATTTAATTTTTTAGACATTTCACAATTTAATTATCGATTCGCTAGCGCTTAGTTACTTGGTATAGGAATCGTAAAGGAAGGCGTCCACAATATTTTAATTAAATTTTTCAGAAACTTCCCTATTTCATTTCACAATATAAATATTTCATTTTTTGGACATTTCACAAATTAATTATCGATTTGCTAGCGCTTAGGTACTTGGTATGAGAATCGCAGAGGAGGGCGTCCACAATATTTTAATTTAATTTTTCACAAGTTTCATTATTTAGTTTCTCAATACAAGTAAAATTATTTAATTTTTTAGACATTTCACAATTTAATTCTCGATTTACCAGCGCTTAGGTACTTGGTATAGGAATCGTAATGGAAGGCGTCCACAATATTTTAATTAAATTTTTCAGAAACTTCCCTATTTCATTTCACAATATAAATATTTCATTTTTTGGACATTTCACAATTTAATTATCGATTTGCTAGCGCTTAGGTACTTGGTATGAGAATCGCAGAGGAGGGCGTCCACAATATTTTAATTTAATTTTTCACAAGTTTCATTATTTAGTTTCTCAATACAAGTACAATTATTTAATTTTTTAGACATTTCACAATTTAATTCTCAATTTACCAGCGCTTAGGTACTTGGTATGGGAATCGTAAAGGAAGGCGTCCACAATATTTTAATTAAATTTTTCCGAAATTTCACTATGTAATTTCAAAATATAAATATTTCAATTTTTAGACATTTCACAATTTAATTATCGATTCGCTAGCGCTTAGGTTCTTGGTATGAGAATCTCAGAGGGCGTCCACAATAATTTAATTATAATTTTCAGAAATTTCATTATTTCATTTCACAATAAATTGATTTCATTTTTCAGACATTTCACAATTTAATTATCGATTTGCCATTGCTTAGGTACTTGGTATGAGAATCGCAGAGGAGGGCGTCCACAATATTTTAATTTAATTTTTCAGAAATATCACAATTTAATTCTCGAGTTGCCATTGCTTAGGTACTTGGTATGAGAATCGCAGAGGAGGGCGTCCACAATATTTTAATTTAATTTTTCAGAAATATCACAATTTAATTCTCGAGTTGCCATTGCTTAGGTACTTGCTATGAGAATCGCAGAGGAGGGCGTCCACAATATTTTAATTTAATTTTTCACAAGTTTCATTATTTAATTTTACAATACAAGTGCAATTATTTAATTTTTTAGACATTTCACAATTTAATTATCGATTCGCTAGCGCTTAGTTACTTGGTATAGGAATCGTAAGTGAAGGCGTCCACAATATTTTAATTAAATTTTTCAGAAACTTCACTTTTTAATTTCACAATATAAATATTTCATTTTTTAGACATTTCACAATTTAATTACCGATTTGCCAGCGCTTGGGTTCTTGGTATGAGAATCGCAGAGGAGGGCGTCCACAATATTTTAATTAAATTTTTTAGAAATTTCACTATTTAATTTCACAATATAAATATTTAATTTTTTAGACATTTCACAATTTAATTATCGATTCGCTAGCGCTTAGGTACTGGGTATGAGAATCGCAGAGGGGGGCGCCTATAATATTTTTATTAAATATTGCAGACATTTCACAATTTAATTCTCGATTTGCCATTGCTTAGGTACTTGGTATGAGAATCGCACAGAAGGGCGCCCGAAATACTTTAATTTAATTTTTCAGAAATATCACAATTTAATTCTCGAGTTGCCATTGCTTAGGTAGTTGGTATGAGAATCGCAGAGGAGGGCGTCCACAATATTTTAATTTAATTTTTCACAAGTTTCATTATTTAATTTCACAATACAAGTGCAATTATTTAATTTTTAAGACATTTCACAATTTAATTATCGATTCGCTAGCGCTTAGTTACTTGGAATAGGAATCGTAAAGGAAGGCGTCCACAATATTTTAATTAAATTTTTCAGAAACTTCACTATTTAATTTCACAATATAAATATTTCATTTTTTGGACATTTCACAATTTAATTATCGATTTGCTAGCGCTTAGGTACTTGGTATGAGAATCGCAGAGGAGGGCGTCCACAATATTTTAATTTAATTTTTCACAAGTTTCATTATTTAATTTCACAATACATTATCGATTCGCTAGCGCTTAGTTACTTGGTATAGGAATCGTAAGTGAAGGCGTCCACAATATTTTAATTAAATTTTTCAGAAACTTCACTATTTAATTTCACAATATAAATATTTCATTTTTTAGACATTTCACAATTTAATTATCGATTTGCTAGCGCTTGGGCTCTTGGTATGAGAATCGCAGAGGGCGTCCACAATATTTTAATTAAATTTTTTAGAAATTTCACTATTTAATTTCAAAATATAAATATTTAATTTTTTAGACATTTCATAATTTAATTATCGATTCGCTAGCGCTTAGGTACTTGGTATGAGAATCGCAGAGGGGGGCGCCTATAATATTTTTATCAAATATTGCAGACATTTCACAATTTAATTCTCGATTTGCCATTGCTTAGGTACTTGGTATGAGAATCGCAGAGGAGGGCGCCCGAAATATTTTACTTTAATTTTTCAGAAATATCACAATTTAATTCTCGAGTTGCCAGTGCCTGGGTACTTGGCATGAGAATCGCAGAAGAAGGCGTCCACACTATTTTAATTGAATTTTTCAGAAACTTCACTATTTCATTTTACAATACAAGTGCAATTATTTAATTTTGTAGACATTTTATCCTCGATTTGCCAGCGCTTAGGTACTTGGTATGGGAATCGTAAAGGAAGGCGTCCACAATATTTTAATTAAATTTTTTAGAAACTACACTATTTAATTTCACAATATAAATATTTCATTTTTTGGACATTTCACAATTTAATTATCGATTTGCTAGCGCTTGGGCTCTTGGTATGAGAATCGCAGAGGGCGTCCACAATATTTTAATTAAATTTTTTAGAAATTTCACTATTTAATTTCAAAATATAAATATTTAATTTTTTAGATATTTCATAATTTAATTATCGATTTGCTAGCGCTTAGGTACTTGGTATGGGAATCGTAAAGGAAGGCGTCCACAATATTTTAATTAAATTTTTCCGAAATTTCACTATGTAATTTCACAATATAAATATTTCATTTTTTGGACATTTCACAATTTAATTATCGATTTGCTAGCGCTTAGGTACTTGGTATGAGAATCGCAGAGGAGGGCGTCCACAATATTTTAATTTAATTTTTCACAAGTTTCATTATTTAGTTTCTCAATACAAGTACAATTATTTAATTTTTTAGACATTTCACAATTTAATTCTCGATTTACCAGCGCTTAGGTACTTGGTATGGGAATCGTAAAGGAAGGCGTCCACAATATTTTAATTAAATTTTTTAGAAACTTCACTATTTAATTTCACAATATAAATATTTCATTTTTTAGACATTTCACAATTTAATTACCGATTTGCCAGCGCTTAGGTACTTGGTATGAGAATCGCAGAGGAGGGTGTCCACAATATTTTAATTTAATTTTTCACAAGTTTCATTATTTAATTTTACAATACAAGTGCAATTATTTAATTTTTTAGACATTTCACAATTTAATTATCGATTCGCTAGCGCTTAGTTACTTGGTATAGGAATCGTAAAGGAAGGCGTCCACAATATTTTAATTAAATTTTTCAGAAACTTCCCTATTTCATTTCACAATATAAATATTTCATTTTTTGGACATTTCACAATTTAATTATCGATTTGCTAGCGCTTAGGTACTTGCTATGAGAATCGCAGAGGAGGGCGTCCACAATATTTTAATTTAATTTTTCACAAGTTTCATTATTTAGTTTCTCAATACAAGTACAATTATTTAATTTTTTAGACATTTCACAATTTAATTCTCGATTTACCAGCGCTTAGGTACTTGGTATGGGAATCGTAAAGGAAGGCGTCCACAATATTTTAATTAAATTTTTCCGAAATTTCACTATTTAATTTCACAATATAAATATTTCAATTTTTAGACATTTCACAATTTAATTATCGATTTGCTAGCGCTTAGGTTCTTGGTATGAGAATCTCAGAGGGCGTCCACAATAATTTAATTATAATTTTCAGAAATTTCATTATTTCATTTCACAATAAATTGATTTCATTTTTCAGACATTTCACAATTTAATTATCGATTTGCCATTGCTTAGGTACTTGGTATGAGAATCGCAGAGGAGGGCGTCCACAATATTTTAATTTAATTTTTCACAAGTTTCATTATTTAATTTCACAATACAAGTGCAATTATTTAATTTTTAAGACATTTCACAATTTAATTCTCGATTTACCAGCGCTTAGGTACTTGGTATGGGAATCGTAAAGGAAGGCGTCCACAATATTTTAATTAAATTTTTTAGAAACTTCACTATTTAATTTCACAATATAAATATTTCATTTTTTAGACATTTCACAATTTAATTCTCGATTTACCAGCGCTTAGGTACTTGCTATGAGAATCGCAGAGGAGGGCGTCCACAATATTTTAATTGAATTTTTCACAAGTTTCATTATTTAATTTTACAATACAAGTGCAATTATTTAATTTTTTAGACATTTCACAATTTAATTATCGATTCGCTAGCGCTTAGTTACTTGGTATAGGAATCGTAAAGGAAGTCGTCCACAATATTTTAATTAAATTTTTCAGAAACTTCCCTATTTCATTTCACAATATAAATATTTCATTTTTTGGACATTTCACAATTTAATTATCGATTTGCTAGCGCTTAGGTACTTGGTATGAGAATCGCAGAGGAGGGCGTCCACAATATTTTAATTTAATTTTTCACAAGTTTCATTATTTAATTTTACAATACAAGTGCAATTATTTAATGTTTAAGACATTTCACAATTTAATTATCGATTCGCTAGCGCTTAGTTACTTGGAATAGGAATCGTAAAGGAAGGCGTCCACAATATTTTAATTAAATTTTTCAGAAACTTCACTATTTCATTTCACAATATAAATATTTCATTTTTTGGACATTTCACAATTTAATTATCGATTTGCTAGCGCTTAGGTACTTGGTATGAGAATCGCAGAGGAGGACGTCCACAATATTTTAATTTAATTTTTCACAAGTTTCATTATTTAATTTTACAATACAAGTGCAATTATTTAATTTTTTAGACATTTCACAATTTAATTATCGATTCGCTATCGCTTAGTTACTTGGTATAGGAATCGTAAAGGAAGGCGTCCACAATATTTTAATTAAATTTTTCAGAAACTTCCCTATTTCATTTCACAATATAAATATTTCATTTTTTGGACATTTCACAATTTAATTATCGATTTGCTAGCGCTTAGGTACTTGGTATGAGAATCGCAGAGGAGGGCGTCCACAATATTTTAATTTAATTTTTCACAAGTTTCATTATTTAATTTCACAATACAAGTGCAATTATTTAATTTTTAAGATATTTCACAATTTAATTATCGATTCGCTAGCGCTTAGTTAATTGGTATAGGGATCGTAAAGGAAGGCGTCCACAATATTTTAATTAAATTTTTCATAATCTTCACTATTTCATTTCACAATATAAATATTTCATTTTTTGGACATTTCACAATTTAAATTTCGATTTCCTACCGCTTAGGTACTTGGTATGAGAATCGGAGAGGAGGGCGTCCACAATATTTTAATTTAATTTTTCACAAGTTTCATTATTTAATTTTACAATACAAGTGCAATTATTTAATTTTTTAGACATTTCACAATTTAATTATCGATTCGCTAGCGCTTAGTTACTTGGTATAGGAATCGTAAAGGAAGGCGTCCACAATATTTTAATTAAATTTTTCAGAAACTTCCCTATTTCATTTCACAATATAAATATTTCATTTTTTGGACATTTCACAAATTAATTATCGATTTGCTAGCGCTTAGGTACTTGGTATGAGAATCGCAGAGGAGGGCGTCCACAATATTTTAATTTAATTTTTCACAAGTTTCATTATTTAGTTTCTCAATACAAGTAAAATTATTTAATTTTTTAGACATTTCACAATTTAATTCTCGATTTACCAGCGCTTAGGTACTTGGTATAGGAATCGTAATGGAAGGCGTCCACAATATTTTAATTAAATTTTTCAGAAACTTCCCTATTTCATTTCACAATATAAATATTTCATTTTTTGGACATTTCACAATTTAATTATCGATTTGCTAGCGCTTAGGTACTTGGTATGAGAATCGCAGAGGAGGGCGTCCACAATATTTTAATTTAATTTTTCACAAGTTTCATTATTTAGTTTCTCAATACAAGTACAATTATTTAATTTTTTAGACATTTCACAATTTAATTCTCGATTTACCAGCGCTTAGGTACTTGGTATGGGAATCGTAAAGGAAGGCGTCCACAATATTTTAATTAAATTTTTCCGAAATTTCACTATGTAATTTCACAATATAAATATTTCAATTTTTAGACATTTCACAATTTAATTATCGATTTGCTAGCGCTTAGGTTCTTGGTATGAGAATCTCAGAGGGCGTCCACAATAATTTAATTATAATTTTCAGAAATTTCATTATTTCATTTCACAATAAATTGATTTCATTTTTCAGACATTTCACAATTTAATTATCGATTTGCCATTGCTTAGGTACTTGGTATGAGAATCGCAGAGGAGGGCGTCCACAATATTTTAATTTAATTTTTCAGAAATATCACAATTTAATTCTCGAGTTGCCATTGCTTAGGTACTTGGTATGAGAATCGCAGAGGAGGGCGTCCACAATATTTTAATTTAATTTTTCAGAAATATCACAATTTAATTCTCGAGTTGCCATTGCTTAGGTACTTGCTATGAGAATCGCAGAGGAGGGCGTCCACAATATTTTAATTTAATTTTTCACAAGTTTCATTATTTAATTTTACAATACAAGTGCAATTATTTAATTTTTTAGACATTTCACAATTTAATTATCGATTCGCTAGCGCTTAGTTACTTGGTATAGGAATCGTAAGTGAAGGCGTCCACAATATTTTAATTAAATTTTTCAGAAACTTCACTTTTTAATTTCACAATATAAATATTTCATTTTTTAGACATTTCACAATTTAATTACCGATTTGCCAGCGCTTGGGTTCTTGGTATGAGAATCGCAGAGGAGGGCGTCCACAATATTTTAATTAAATTTTTTAGAAATTTCACTATTTAATTTCACAATATAAATATTTAATTTTTTAGACATTTCACAATTTAATTATCGATTCGCTAGCGCTTAGGTACTGGGTATGAGAATCGCAGAGGGGGGCGCCTATAATATTTTTATTAAATATTGCAGACAATTCACAATTTAATTCTCGATTTGCCATTGCTTAGGTACTTGGTATGAGAATCGCACAGAAGGGCGCCCGAAATACTTTAATTTAATTTTTCAGAAATATCACAATTTAATTCTCGAGTTGCCATTGCTTAGGTAGTTGGTATGAGAATCGCAGAGGAGGGCGTCCACAATATTTTAATTTAATTTTTCACAAGTTTCATTATTTAATTTCACAATACAAGTGCAATTATTTAATTTTTAAGACATTTCACAATTTAATTATCGATTCGCTAGCGCTTAGTTACTTGGAATAGGAATCGTAAAGGAAGGCGTCCACAATATTTTAATTAAATTTTTCAGAAACTTCACTATTTAATTTCACAATATAAATATTTCATTTTTTGGACATTTCACAATTTAATTATCGATTTGCTAGCGCTTAGGTACTTGGTATGAGAATCGCAGAGGAGGGCGTCCACAATATTTTAATTTAATTTTTCACAAGTTTCATTATTTAATTTCACAATACATTATCGATTCGCTAGCGCTTAGTTACTTGGTATAGGAATCGTATGTGAAGGCGTCCACAATATTTTAATTAAATTTTTCAGAAACTTCACTATTTAATTTCACAATATAAATATTTCATTTTTTAGACATTTCACAATTTAATTATCGATTTGCTAGCGCTTGGGCTCTTGGTATGAGAATCGCAGAGGGCGTCCACAATATTTTAATTAAATTTTTTAGAAATTTCACTATTTAATTTCAAAATATAAATATTTAATTTTTTAGACATTTCATAATTTAATTATCGATTCGCTAGCGCTTAGGTACTTGGTATGAGAATCGCAGAGGGGGGCGCCTATAATATTTTTATCAAATATTGCAGACATTTCACAATTTAATTCTCGATTTGCCATTGCTTAGGTACTTGGTATGAGAATCGCAGAGGAGGGCGCCCGAAATATTTTACTTTAATTTTTCAGAAATATCACAATTTAATTCTCGAGTTGCCAGTGCCTGGGTACTTGGCATGAGAATCGCAGAAGAAGGCGTCCACACTATTTTAATTGAATTTTTCAGAAACTTCACTATTTCATTTTACAATACAAGTGCAATTATTTAATTTTTTAGACATTTTATCCTCGATTTGCCAGCGCTTAGGTACTTGGTATGGGAATCGTAAAGGAAGGCGTCCACAATATTTTAATTAAATTTTTTAGAAACTACACTATTTAATTTCACAATATAAATATTTCATTTTTTAGACATTTCACAATTTAATTATCGATTTGCTAGCGCTTGGGCTCTTGGTATGAGAATCGCAGAGGGCGTCCACAATATTTTAATTAAATTTTTTAGAAATTTCACTATTTAATTTCAAAATATAAATATTTAATTTTTTAGACATTTCATAATTTAATTATCGATTTGCTAGCGCTTAGGTACTTGGTATGGGAATCGTAAAGGAAGGCGTCCACAATATTTTAATTAAATTTTTCCGAAATTTCACTATGTAATTTCACAATATAAATATTTCATTTTTTGGACATTTCACAATTTAATTATCGATTTGCTAGCGCTTAGGTACTTGGTATGAGAATCGCAGAGGAGGGCGTCCACAATATTTTAATTTAATTTTTCACAAGTTTCATTATTTAGTTTCTCAATACAAGTACAATTATTTAATTTTTTAGACATTTCACAATTTAATTCTCGATTTACCAGCGCTTAGGTACTTGGTATGGGAATCGTAAAGGAAGGCGTCCACAATATTTTAATTAAATTTTTTAGAAACTTCACTATTTAATTTCACAATATAAATATTTCATTTTTTAGACATTTCACAATTTAATTACCGATTTGCCAGCGCTTAGGTACTTGGTATGAGAATCGCAGAGGAGGGTGTCCACAATATTTTAATTTAATTTTTCACAAGTTTCATTATTTAATTTTACAATACAAGTGCAATTATTTAATTTTTTAGACATTTCACAATTTAATTATCGATTCGCTAGCGCTTAGTTACTTGGTATAGGAATCGTAAAGGAAGGCGTCCACAATATTTTAATTAAATTTTTCAGAAACTTCCCTATTTCATTTCACAATATAAATATTTCATTTTTTGGACATTTCACAATTTAATTATCGATTTGCTAGCGCTTAGGTACTTGGTATGAGAATCGCAGAGGAGGGCGTCCACAATATTTTAATTTAATTTTTCACAAGTTTCATTATTTAGTTTCTCAATACAAGTACAATTATTTAATTTTTTAGACATTTCACAATTTAATTCTCGATTTACCAGCGCTTAGGTACTTGGTATGGGAATCGTAAAGGAAGGCGTCCACAATATTTTAATTAAATTTTTCCGAAATTTCACTATTTAATTTCACAATATAAATATTTCAATTTTTAGACATTTCACAATTTAGTTATCGATTTGCTAGCGCTTAGGTTCTTGGTATGAGAATCTCAGAGGGCGTCCACAATAATTTAATTATAATTTTCAGAAATTTCATTATTTCATTTCACAATAAATTGATTTCATTTTTCAGACATTTCACAATTTAATTATCGATTTGCCATTGCTTAGGTACTTGGTATGAGAATCGCAGAGGAGGGCGTCCACAATATTTTAATTTAATTTTTCAGAAATATCACAATTTAATTCTCGAGCTGCCATTGCTTAGGTACTTGGTATGAGAATCGCAGAGGAGGGCGTCCATAATATTTTAATTTAATTTTTCAGAAATATCACAATTTAATTCTCGAGTTGCCATTGCTTAGGTACTTGGTATGAGAATCGCAGAGGAGAGCGTCCACAATATTTTAATTTAATTTTTCACAAGTCTCATTATTTAATTTCACAATACAAGTGCAATTATTTAATTTTTAAGACATTTTACAATTTAATTATCGATTCGCTAGCGCTTAGTTACTTGGTATAGGAATCGTAAGTGAAGGCGTCCACAATATTTTAATTAAATTTTTCAGTAATTTCATTATTTAATTTCACAATAAATTGATTTAATTTTTCAGACAATTCACAGTTTAATTATCGATTTGCCATTGCTTAGGTACTTGGTATGAGAATCGCAGAGGAGGGCGCCCATAATATTTTTATTATATTTTTTAAAAATTTTCCATTTTTAATTTCACAATACAATTATTTAATTTTTCAGACATTTCACAATTTAATTCTCGATTTGCCATTGCTTAGGTGCTTGGTATGAGAATCGCACAGAAGGGCGCCCGAAATACTTTAATTTAATTTTTCAGAAATATCACAATTTAATTCTCGAGTTGCCGTTGCTTAGGGAGTTGGTATGAGAATCGCAGAGGAGGGCGTCCACAATATTTTAATTTAATTTTTCACAAGTTTCATTATTTAATTTCACAATACAAGTGCAATTATTTAATTTTTAAGACATTTCACAATTTAATTATCGATTCGCTAGCGCTTAGGTACTTTGTATGAGAATCGCAGAGGGGGGCGCCTATAATATTTTTATTAAATATTGCAGACATTTCACAATTTAATTCTCGATTTGCCATTGCTTAGGTACTTGGTATGAGAATCGCAGAGGAGGGCGCCCGAAATATTTTACTTTAATTTTTCAGAAATATCACAATTTAATTCTCGAGTTGCCAGTGCCTGGGTACTTGGCATGAGAATCGCAGAAGAAGGCGTCCACACTATTTTAATTGAATTTTTCAGAAACTTCACTATTTCATTTTACAATACAAGTGCAATTATTTAATTTTTTAGACATTTTATCCTCGATTTGCCAGCGCTTAGGTACTTGGTATGAGAATCGCAGAGGAAGGCGTCCACAATATTTTAATTATACTTTTCTGAAATTTCACTATTTAATTTCACAATATAAATATTTCAATTTTTAGACATTTCACAATTTAATTATCGATTTGCCATTGCTTAGGTACTTGGTGTGAGAATCGGAGAGGAAGGCGTCCACAATTTTTTATTTGAATTTAATTTTTCACAAGTTTCATTATTTAGTTTCTCAATACAAGTACAATTATTTAATTTTTTAGACATTTCACAATTTAATTATCGATTCGCTAGCGCTTAGTTACTTGGTATAGGAATCGTAAAGGAAGGCGTCCACAATATTTTAATTAAATTTTTCAGAAACTTCCCTATTTCATTTCACAATATAAATATTTCATTTTTTGGACATTTCACAATTTAATTATCGATTTGCTAGCGCTTAGGTACTTGGTATGAGAATCGCAGAGGAGGGCGTCCACAATATTTTAATTTAATTTTTCACAAGTTTCATTATTTAGTTTCTCAATACAAGTACAATTATTTAATTTTTTAGACATTTCACAATTTAATTCTCGATTTACCAGCGCTTAGGTACTTGGTATGGGAATCGTAAAGGAAGGCGTCCACAATATTTTAATTAAATTTTTTAGAAACTTCACTATTTAATTTCACAATATAAATATTTCATTTTTTAGACATTTCACAATTTAATTACCGATTTGCCAGCGCTTAGGTACTTGGTATGAGAATCGCAGAGGAAGGCGTCCACAACAATAAGTTTCATTATTTTATTTTACAATACAAGTGCAATTATTTAATTTTTTAGACATTTTATCCTCGATTTGCCAGCGCTTAGGTACTTGGTATGAGAATCGCAGAGGAAGGCGTCCACAACAACAAGTTTCATTATTTTATTTTACAATACAAGTGCAATTATTTAATTTTTTAGACATTTCACAATTTAATTCTCGATGTGCCATTGCTTAGGTACTTGGTATGAGAATCGCACAGAAGGGCGCCCGAAATATTTTAATTTAATTTTTCAGAAATACCACAATTTAATTCTCGAGTTGCCAGCGCCTGGGTACTTGGTATGAGAATCGCAGAGGAAGGCGTCCACAATATTTTAATTATACTTTTCTGAAATTTCACTATTTAATTTCACAATATAAATATTTCAATTTTTAGACATTTCACAATTTAATTGTCGATTTGCCATTGCTTAGGTACTTGGTGTGAGAATCGCAGAGGAGGGCGTCCACAATATTTTAATTAAATTTTTCACAAGTTTCATTATTTAGTTTCTCAATACAAGTACAATTATTTAATTTTTTAGACATTTCACAATTTAATTCTCGATTTACCAGCGCTTAGGTACTTGGTATGGGAATCGTAAAGGAAGGCGTCCACAATATTTTAATTAAATTTTTTAGAAACTTCACTATTTAATTTCACAATATAAATATTTCATTTTTTAGACATTTCACAATTTAATTACCGATTTGCCAGCGCTTAGGTACTTGGTATGAGAATCGCAGAGGAAGGCGTCCACAACAACAAGTTTCATTATTTTATTTTACAATACAAGTGCAATTATTTAATTTTTTAGACATTTCACAATTTAATTCTCGATGTGCCATTGCTTAGGTACTTGGTATGAGAATCGCACAGAAGGGCGCCCGAAATATTTTAATTTAATTTTTCAGAAATACCACAATTTAATTCTCGAGTTGCCAGCGCCTGGGTACTTGGTATGAGAATCGCAGAGGAAGGCGTCCACAATATTTTAATTTAATTTTTCACAAGTTTCATTATTTAATTTTACAATACAAGTGCAATTATTTAATGTTTAAGACATTTCACAATTTAATTATCGATTCGCTAGCGCTTAGTTACTTGGAATAGGAATCGTAAAGGAAGGCGTCCACAATATTTTAATTAAATTTTTCAGAAACTTCACTATTTAATTTCACAATATAAATATTTCATTTTTTGGACATTTCACAATTTAATTATCGATTTGCTAGCGCTTAGGTACTTGGTATGAGAATCGCAGAGGAGGGCGTCCACAATATTTTAATTTAATTTTTCACAAGTTTCATTATTTAATTTTACAATACAAGTGCAATTATTTAATGTTTAAGACATTTCACAATTTAATTATCGATTCGCTAGCGCTTAGTTACTTGGAATAGGAATCGTAAAGGAAGGCGTCCACAATATTTTAATTAAATTTTTCAGAAACTTCACTATTTCATTTCACAATATAAATATTTCATTTTTTGGACATTTCACAATTTAATTATCGATTTCCTAGCGCTTAGGTACTTGGTATGAGAATCGCAGAGGAGGGCGTCCACAATATTTTAATTGAATTTTTCACAAGTTTCATTATTTAATTTTACAATACAAGTGCAATTATTTAATTTTTTAGACATTTCACAATTTAATTATCGATTCGCTAGCGCTTAGTTACTTGGTATAGGAATCGTAAAGGAAGGCGTCCACAATATTTTAATTAAATTTTTCAGAAACTTCCCTATTTCATTTCACAATATAAATATTTCATATTTTGGACATTTCACAATTTAATTATCGATTTGCTAGCGCTTAGGTACTTGGTATGAGAATCGCAGAGGAGGGCGTCCACAATATTTTAATTTAATTTTTCACAAGTTTCATTATTTAATTTTACAATACAAGTGCAATTATTTAATGTTTAAGACATTTCACAATTTAATTATCGATTCGCTAGCGCTTAGTTACTTGGAATAGGAATCGTAAAGGAAGGCGTCCACAATATTTTAATTAAATTTTTCAGAAACTTCACTATTTCATTTCACAATATAAATATTTCATTTTTTGGACATTTCACAATTTAATTATCGATTTGCTAGCGCTTAGGTACTTGGTATGAGAATCGCAGAGGAGGACGTCCACAATATTTTAATTTAATTTTTCACAAGTTTCATTATTTAAATTTACAATACAAGTGCAATTATTTAATTTTTTAGACATTTCACAATTTAATTATCGATTCGCTATCGCTTAGTTACTTGGTATAGGAATCGTAAAGGAAGGCGTCCACAATATTTTAATTAAATTTTTCAGAAACTTCCCTATTTCATTTCACAATATAAATATTTCATTTTTTGGACATTTCACAATTTAATTATCGATTTGCTAGCGCTTAGGTACTTGGTATGAGAATCGCAGAGGAGGGCGTCCACAATATTTTAATTTTATTTTTCACAAGTTTCATTATTTAATTTCACAATACAAGTGCAATTATTTAATTTTTAAGATATTTCACAATTTAATTATCGATTCGCTAGCGCTTAGTTAATTGGTATAGGGATCGTAAAGGAAGGCGTCCACAATATTTTAATTAAATTTTTCAGAAACTTCACTATTTCATTTCACAATATAAATATTTCATTTTTTGGACATTTCACAATTTAAATTTCGATTTCCTACCGCTTAGGTACTTGGTATGAGAATCGGAGAGGAGGGCGTCCACAATATTTTAATTTAATTTTTCACAAGTTTCATTATTTAATTTTACAATACAAGTGCAATTATTTAATTTTTTAGACATTTCACAATTTAATTATCGATTCGCTAGCGCTTAGTTACTTGGTATAGGAATCGTAAAGGAAGGCGTCTACAATATTTTAATTAAATTTTTCAGAAACTTCCCTATTTCATTTCACAATATAAATATTTCATTTTTTGGACATTTCACAAATTAATTATCGATTTGCTAGCGCTTAGGTACTTGGTATGAGAATCGCAGAGGAGGGCGTCCACAATATTTTAATTTAATTTTTCACAAGTTTCATTATTTAGTTTCTCAATACAAGTACAATTATTTAATTTTTTAGACATTTCACAATTTAATTCTCGATTTACCAGCGCTTAGGTACTTGGTATGGGAATCGTAAAGGAAGGCGTCCACAATATTTTAATTAAATTTTTTAGAAACTTCACTATTTAATTTCACAATATAAATATTTCATTTTTTAGACATTTCACAATTTAATTACCGATTTGCCAGCGCTTAGGTACTTGGTATGAGAATCGCAGAGGAGGGTGTCCACAATATTTTAATTTAATTTTTCACAAGTTTCATTATTTACTTTTACAATACAAGTGCAATTATTTAATTTTTTAGACATTTCACAATTTAATTATCGATTCGCTAGCGCTTAGTTACTTGGTATAGGAATCGTAATGGAAGGCGTCCACAATATTTTAATTAAATTTTTCAGAAACTTCCCTATTTCATTTCACAATATAAATATTTCATTTTTTGGACATTTCACAATTTAATTATCGATTTGCTAGCGCTTAGGTACTTGGTATGAGAATCGCAGAGGAGGGCGTCCACAATATTTTAATTTAATTTTTCACAAGTTTCATTATTTAGTTTCTCAATACAAGTACAATTATTTAATTTTTTAGACATTTCACAATTTAATTCTCGATTTACCAGCGCTTAGGTACTTGGTATGGGAATCGTAAAGGAAGGCGTCCACAATATTTTAATTAAATTTTTCCGAAATTTCACTATTTAATTTCACAATATAAATATTTCAATTTTTAGACATTTCACAATTTAGTTATCGATTTGCTAGCGCTTAGGTTCTTGGTATGAGAATCTCAGAGGGCGTCCACAATAATTTAATTATAATTTTCAGAAATTTCATTATTTCATTTCACAATAAATTGATTTCATTTTTCAGACATTTCACAATTTAATTATCGATTTGCCATTGCTTAGGTACTTGGTATGAGAATCGCAGAGGAGGGCGTCCACAATATTTTAATTTAATTTTTCAGAAATATCACAATTTAATTCTCGAGCTGCCATTGCTTAGGTACTTGGTATGAGAATCGCAGAGGAGGGCGTCCATAATATTTTAATTTAATTTTTCACAAGTTTCATTATTTAGTTTCTCAATACAAGTACAATTATTTAATTTTTTAGACATTTCACAATTTAATTCTCGATTTACCAGCGCTTAGGTACTTGGTATGGGAATCGTAAAGGAAGGCGTCCACAATATTTTAATTAAATTTTTCCGAAATTTCACTATGTAATTTCACAATATAAATATTTCAATTTTTAGACATTTCACAATTTAATTATCGATTTGCTAGCGCTTAGGTTCTTGGTATGAGAATCTCAGAGGGCGTCCACAATAATTTAATTATAATTTTCAGAAATTTCATTATTTCATTTCACAATAAATTGATTTCATTTTTCAGACATTTCACAATTTAATTATCGATTCGCTAGCGCTTAGGTACTTGGTATGAGAATCGCAGAGGAGGGCGTCCACAATATTTTAATTTAATTTTTCAGAAATATCACAATTTAATTCTCGAGCTGCCATTGCTTAGGTACTTGGTATGAGAATCGCAGAGGAGGGCGTCCACAATATTTTAATTTAATTTTTCAGAAATATCACAATTTAATTCTCGAGTTGCCATTGCTTAGGTACTTGGTATGAGAATCGCAGAGGAGGGCGTCCACAATATTTTAATTTAATTTTTCAGAAATATCACAATTTAATTCTCGAGTTGCCATTGCTTAGGTACTTGCTATGAGAATCGCAGAGGAGGGCGTCCACAATATTTTAATTTAATTTTTCACAAGTTTCATTATTTAATTTTACAATACAAGTGCAATTATTTAATTTTTTAGACATTTCACAATTTAATTATCGATTCGCTAGCGCTTAGTTACTTGGTATAGGAATCGTAAGTGAAGGCGTCCACAATATTTTAATTAAATTTTTCAGAAACTTCACTTTTTAATTTCACAATATAAATATTTCATTTTTTAGACATTTCACAATTTAATTACCGATTTGCCAGCGCTTGGGTTCTTGGTATGAGAATCGCAGAGGAGGGCGTCCACAATATTTTAATTAAATTTTTTAGAAATTTCACTATTTAATTTCACAATATAAATATTTAATTTTTTAGACATTTCACAATTTAATTATCGATTCGCTAGCGCTTAGGTACTGGGTATGAGAATCGCAGAGGGGGGCGCCTATAATATTTTTATTAAATATTGCAGACATTTCACAATTTAATTCTCGATTTGCCATTGCTTAGGTACTTGGTATGAGAATCGCACAGAAGGGCGCCCGAAATACTTTAATTTAATTTTTCAGAAATATCACAATTTAATTCTCGAGTTGCCATTGCTTAGGTAGTTGGTATGAGAATCGCAGAGGAGGGCGTCCACAATATTTTAATTTAATTTTTCACAAGTTTCATTATTTAATTTCACAATACAAGTGCAATTATTTAATTTTTAAGACATTTCACAATTTAATTATCGATTCGCTAGCGCCTAGTTACTTGGAATAGGAATCGTAAAGGAAGGCGTCCACAATATTTTAATTAAATTTTTCAGAAACTTCACTATTTAATTTCACAATATAAATATTTCATTTTTTGGACATTTCACAATTTAATGATCGATTTGCTAGCGCTTAGGTACTTGGTATGAGAATCGCAGAGGAGGGCGTCCACAATATTTTAATTTAATTTTTCACAAGTTTCATTATTTAATTTCACAATACATTATCGATTCGCTAGCGCTTAGTTACTTGGTATAGGAATCGTAAGTGAAGGCGTCCACAATATTTTAATTAAATTTTTCAGAAACTTCACTATTTAATTTCACAATATAAATATTTCATTTTTTAGACATTTCACAATTTAATTATCGATTTGCTAGCGCTTGGGCTCTTGGTATGAGAATCGCAGAGGGCGTCCACAATATTTTAATTAAATTTTTTAGAAATTTCACTATTTAATTTCAAAATATAAATATTTAATTTTTTAGACATTTCATAATTTAATTATCGATTCGCTAGCGCTTAGGTACTTGGTATGAGAATCGCAGAGGGGGGCGCCTATAATATTTTTATCAAATATTGCAGACATTTCACAATTTAATTCTCGATTTGCCATTGCTTAGGTACTTGGTATGAGAATCGCAGAGGAGGGCGCCCGAAATATTTTACTTTAATTTTTCAGAAATATCACAATTTAATTCTCGAGTTGCCAGTGCCTGGGTACTTGGCATGAGAATCGCAGAAGAAGGCGTCCACACTATTTTAATTGAATTTTTCAGAAACTTCACTATTTCATTTTACAATACAAGTGCAATTATTTAATTTTTTAGACATTTTATCCTCGATTTGCCAGCGCTTAGGTACTTGGTATGAGAATCGCAGAGGAAGGCGTCCACAATATTTTAATTATACTTTTCTGAAATTTCACTATTTAATTTCACAATATAAATATTTCAATTTTTAGACATTTCACAATATAATTATCGATTTGCCATTGCTTAGGTACTTGGTGTGAGAATCGGAGAAGAGGGCGTCCACAATATTTGAATTTAATTTTTCACAAGTTTCATTACTTAGTTTCTCAATACAAGTACAATTATTTAATTTTTTAGTCATTTCACAATTTAATTCTCGATTTACCAGCGCTTAGGTACTTGGTATGGGAATCGTAAAGGAAGGCGTCCACAATATTTTAATTAAATTTTTTAGAAACTACACTATTTAATTTCACAATATAAATATTTCATTTTTTAGACATTTCACAATTTAATTATCGATTTGCTAGCGCTTGGGCTCTTGGTATGAGAATCGCAGAGGGCGTCCACAATATTTTAATTAAATTTTTTAGAAATTTCACTATTTAATTTCAAAATATAAATATTTAATTTTTTAGACATTTCATAATTTAATTATCGATTTGCTAGCGCTTAGGTACTTGGTATGGGAATCGTAAAGGAAGGCGTCCACAATATTTTAATTAAATTTTTTAGAAATTTCACTATTTAATTTCAAAATATAAATATTTAATTTTTTAGACATTTCATAATTTAATTATCGATTCGCTAGCGCTTAGGTACTTGGTATGAGAATCGCAGAGGGGGGCGCCTATAATATTTTTATCAAATATTGCAGACATTTCACAATTTAATTCTCGATTTGCCATTGCTTAGGTACTTGGTATGAGAATCGCAGAGGAGGGCGCCCGAAATATTTTACTTTAATTTTTCAGAAATATCACAATTTAATTCTCGAGTTGCCAGTGCCTGGGTACTTGGCATGAGAATCGCAGAAGAAGGCGTCCACACTATTTTAATTGAATTTTTCAGAAACTTCACTATTTCATTTTACAATACAAGTGCAATTATTTAATTTTGTAGACATTTTATCCTCGATTTGCCAGCGCTTAGGTACTTGGTATGAGAATCGCAGAGGAAGGCGTCCACAATATTTTAATTATACTTTTCTGAAATTTCACTATTTAATTTCACAATATAAATATTTCAATTTTTAGACATTTCACAATATAATTATCGATTTGCCATTGCTTAGGTACTTGGTGTGAGAATCGGAGAGGAGGGCGTCCACAATATTTGAATTTAATTTTTCACAAGTTTCATTATTTAGTTTCTCAATACAAGTACAATTATTTAATTTTTTAGTCATTTCACAATTTAATTCTCGATTTACCAGCGCTTAGGTACTTGGTATGGGAATCGTAAAGGAAGGCGTCCACAATATTTTAATTAAATTTTTTAGAAACTACACTATTTAATTTCACAATATAAATATTTCATTTTTTAGACATTTCACAATTTAATTATCGATTTGCTAGCGCTTGGGCTCTTGGTATGAGAATCGCAGAGGGCGTCCACAATATTTTAATTAAATTTTTTAGAAATTTCACTATTTAATTTCAAAATATAAATATTTAATTTTTTAGACATTTCATAATTTAATTATCGATTTGCTAGCGCTTAGGTACTTGGTATGGGAATCGTAAAGGAAGGCGTCCACAATATTTTAATTAAATTTTTCCGAAATTTCACTATGTAATTTCACAATATAAATATTTCATTTTTTGGACATTTCACAATTTAATTATCGATTTGCTAGCGCTTAGGTACTTGGTATGAGAATCGCAGAGGAGGGCGTCCACAATATTTTAATTTAATTTTTCACAAGTTTCATTATTTAGTTTCTCAATACAAGTACAATTATTTAATTTTTTAGACATTTCACAATTTAATTCTCGATTTACCAGCGCTTAGGTACTTGGTATGGGAATCGTAAAGGAAGGCGTCCACAATATTTTAATTAAATTTTTCCGAAATTTCACTATGTAATTTCACAATATAAATATTTCAATTTTTAGACATTTCACAATTTAATTATCGATTTGCTAGCGCTTAGGTTCTTGGTATGAGAATCTCAGAGGGCGTCCACAATAATTTAATTATAATTTTCAGAAATTTCATTATTTCATTTCACAATAAATTGATTTCATTTTTCAGACATTTCACAATTTAATTATCGATTTGCCATTGCTTAGGTACTTGGTATGAGAATCGCAGAGGAGGGCGTCCACAATATTTTAATTTAATTTTTCAGAAATATCACAATTTAATTCTCGAGTTGCCATTGCTTAGGTACTTGGTATGAGAATCGCAGAGGAGGGCGTCCACAATATTTTAATTTAATTTTTCAGAAATATCACAATTTAATTCTCGAGTTGCCATTGCTTAGGTACTTGGTATGAGAATCGCAGAGGAGGGCGTCCACAATATTTTAATTTAATTTTTCAGAAATATCACAATTTAATTCTCGAGTTGCCATTGCTTAGGTACTTGCTATGAGAATCGCAGAGGAGGGCGTCCACAATATTTTAATTTAATTTTTCACAAGTTTCATTATTTAATTTTACAATACAAGTGCAATTATTTAATTTTTTAGACATTTCACAATTTAATTATCGATTCGCTAGCGCTTAGTTACTTGGTATAGGAATCGTAAGTGAAGGCGTCCACAATATTTTAATTAAATTTTTTAGAAATTTCACTATTTAATTTCAAAATATAAATATTTAATTTTTTAGACATTTCATAATTTAATTATCGATTTGCTAGCGCTTAGGTACTTGGTATGGGAATCGTAAAGGAAGGCGTCCACAATATTTTAATTAAATTTTTCCGAAATTTCACTATGTAATTTCACAATATAAATATTTCATTTTTTGGACATTTCACAATTTAATTATCGATTTGCTAGCGCTTAGGTACTTGGTATGAGAATCGCAGAGGAGGGCGTCCACAATATTTTAATTTAATTTTTCACAAGTTTCATTATTTAGTTTCTCAATACAAGTACAATTATTTAATTTTTTAGACATTTCACAATTTAATTCTCGATTTACCAGCGCTTAGGTACTTGGTATGGGAATCGTAAAGGAAGGCGTCCACAATATTTTAATTAAATTTTTCCGAAATTTCACTATGTAATTTCACAATATAAATATTTCAATTTTTAGACATTTCACAATTTAATTATCGATTTGCTAGCGCTTAGGTTCTTGGTATGAGAATCTCAGAGGGCGTCCATAATAATTTAATTATAATTTTCAGAAATTTCATTATTTCATTTCACAATAAATTGATTTAATTTTTCAGAAATATCACAATTTAATTCTCGAGTTGCCATTGCTTAGGTACTTGCTATGAGAATCGCAGAGGAGGGCGTCCACAATATTTTAATTTAATTTTTCACAAGTTTCATTATTTAATTTTACAATACAAGTGCAATTATTTAATTTTTTAGACATTTCACAATTTAATTATCGATTCGCTAGCGCTTAGTTACTTGGTATAGGAATCGTAAGTGAAGGCGTCCATTTTTCAGAAATATCACAATTTAATTCTCGAGTTGCCATTGCTTAGGTAGTTGGTATGAGAATCGCAGAGGAGGGCGTCCACAATATTTTAATTTAATTTTTCACAAGTTTCATTATTTAATTTCACAATACAAGTGCAATTATTTAATTTTTAAGACATTTCACAATTTAATTATCGATTCGCTAGCGCTTAGTTACTTGGAATAGGAATCGTAAAGGAAGGCGTCCAGAATATTTTAATTAAATTTTTCAGAAACTTCACTATTTAATTTCACAATATAAATATTTCATTTTTTAGACATTTCACAATTTAATTATCGATTTGCTAGCGCTTGGGCTCTTGGTATGAGAATCGCAGAGGGCGTCCACAATATTTTAATTAAATTTTTTAGAAATTTCACTATTTAATTTCAAAATATAAATATTTAATTTTTTAGACATTTCATAATTTAATTATCGATTCGCTAGCGCTTAGGTACTTGGTATGAGAATCGCAGAGGGGGGCGCCTATAATATTTTTATCAAATATTGCAGACATTTCACAATTTAATTCTCGATTTGCCATTGCTTAGGTACTTGGTATGAGAATCGCAGAGGAGGGCGCCCGAAATATTTTACTTTAATTTTTCAGAAATATCACAATTTAATTCTCGAGTTGCCAGTGCCTGGGTACTTGGCATGAGAATCGCAGAAGAAGGCGTCCACACTATTTTAATTGAATTTTTCAGAAACTTCACTATTTCATTTTACAATACAAGTGCAATTATTTAATTTTGTAGACATTTTATCCTCGATTTGCCAGCGCTTAGGTACTTGGTATGAGAATCGCAGAGGAAGGCGTCCACAATATTTTAATTATACTTTTCTGAAATTTCACTATTTAATTTCACAATATAAATATTTCAATTTTTAGACATTTCACAATATAATTATCGATTTGCCATTGCTTAGGTACTTGGTGTGAGAATCGGATTAATTAATTATCGATTCGCTAGCGCTTAGTTACTTGGTATAGGAATCGTAAAGGAAGGCGTCCACAATATTTTAATTAAATTTTTCAGAAACTTCCCTATTTCATTTCACAATATAAATATTTCATTTTTTGGACATTTCACAATTTAATTATCGATTTGCTAGCGCTTAGGTACTTGGTATGAGAATCGCAGAGGAGGGCGTCCACAATATTTTAATTTAATTTTTCACAAGTTTCATTATTTAGTTTCTCAATACAAGTACAATTATTTAATTTTTTAGACATTTCACAATTTAATTCTCGATTTACCAGCGCTTAGGTACTTGGTATGGGAATCGTAAAGGAAGGCGTCCACAATATTTTAATTAAATTTTTCACAAGTTTCATTATTTAATTTCACAATATAAATATTTCATTTTTTGGACATTTCACAATTTAATTATCGATTTGCTAGCGCTTAGGTACTTGGTATGAGAATCGCAGAGGAGGGCGTCCACAATATTTTAATTTAATTTTTCACAAGTTTCATTATTTAGTTTCTCAATACAAGTGCAATTATTTAATTTTTAAGACATTTCACAATTTAATTATCGATTCGCTAGCGCTTAGTTAATTGGTATAGGAATCGTAAAGGAAGGCGTCCTCAATATTTTAATTAAATTTTTCAGAAACTTCACTATTTCATTTCACAATATAAATATTTCATTTTTTGGACATTTCACAATTTAATTATCGATTTCCTAGCGCTTAGGTACTTGGTATGAGAATCGCAGAGGAGGGCGTCCACAATATTTTAATTTAATTTTTCGAAAGTTTCATTATTTAGTTTCTCAATACAAGTACAATTATTTAATTTTTTAGACATTTCACAATTTAATTCTCGATTTACCAGCGCTTAGGTACTTGGTATGGGAATCGTAAAGGAAGGCGTCCACAATATTTTAATTAAATTTTTCAGAAGTTTCATTATTTAATTTCACAATATAAATATTTCATTTTTTGGACATTTCACAATTTAATTATCGATTTGCTAGCGCTTGGGTACTTGGTATGAGAATCGCAGAGGAGGGCGTCCACAATATTTTAATTAAATTTTTTAGAAACTTCACTATTTAATTTCACAATATAAATATTTCATTTTTAGACATTTCACAATTTAATTACCGATTTGCCAGCGCTTAGGTACTTGGTATGAGAATCGCAGAGGAAGGCGTCCACAACAACAAGTTTCATTATTTTATTTTACAATACAAGTGCAATTATTTAATTTTTTAGACATTTCACAATTTAATTCTCGATTTGCCATTGCTTAGGTACGTGGTATGAGAATCGCACAGAAGGGCGCCCGAAATATTTTAATTTAATTTTTCAGAAATACCACAATTTAATTCTCGAGTTGCCACCGCCTGGGTACTTGGTATGAGAATCGCAGAAGAAGGCGTCCACAATATTCTAATTTAATTTTTCACAAGTTTCATTATTTAATTTCACAATACAAGTGCAATTATTTAATTTTTTAGACATTTTATCCTCGATTTGCCAGCGCTTAGGTACTTGGTATGAGAATCGCAGAGGAGGGCGTCCACAATATTTTAATTTAATTTTTCACAAGTTTCATTATTTAGTTTCTCAATACAAGTACAATTATTTAATTTTTTAGACATTTCACAATTTAATTCTCGATTTACCAGCGCTTAGGTACTTGGTATGGGAATCGTAAAGGAAGGCGTCCACAATATTTTAATTAAATTTTTTAGAAACTTCACTATTTAATTTCACAATATAAATATTTCATTTTTTAGACATTTCACAATTTAATTACCGATTTGCCAGCGCTTAGGTACTTGGTATGAGAATCGCAGAGGAAGGCGTCCACAACAACAAGTTTCATTATTTTATTTTACAATACAAGTGCAATTATTTAATTTTTTAGACATTTCACAATTTAATTCTCGATGTGCCATTGCTTAGGTACTTGGTATGAGAATCGCACAGAAGGGCGCCCGAAATATTTTAATTTAATTTTTCAGAAATACCACAATTTAATTCTCGAGTTGCCACCGCCTGGGTACTTGGTATGAGAATCGCAGAGGAGGGCGTCCACAATATTTTAATTTAATTTTTCACAAGTTTCATTATTTAATTTTACAATACAAGTGCAATTATTTAATGTTTAAGACATTTCACAATTTAATTATCGATTCGCTAGCGCTTAGTTACTTGGAATAGGAATCGTAAAGGAAGGCGTCCACAATATTTTAATTAAATTTTTCAGAAACTTCACTATTTAATTTCACAATATAAATATTTCATTTTTTGGACATTTCACAATTTAATTATCGATTTGCTAGCGCTTGGGTACTTGGTATGAGAATCGCAGAGGAGGGCGTCCACAATATTTTAATTTAATTTTTCACAAGTTTCATTATTTAATTTTACAATACAAGTGCAATTATTTAATTTTTTAGACATTTCACAATTTAATTATCGATTCGCTAGCGCTTAGTTACTTGGTATAGGAATCGTAAAGGAAGGCGTCCACAATATTTTAATTAAATTTTTCAGAAACTTCCCTATTTCATTTCACAATATAAATATTTCATTTTTTGGACATTTCACAATTTAATTATCGATTTGCTAGCGCTTAGGTACTTGGTATGAGAATCGAAGAGGAGGGCGTCCACAATATTTTAATTTAATTTTTCACAAGTTTCATTATTTAATTTCACAATACAAGTGCAATTATTTAATTTTTAAGACATTTCACAATTTAATTATCGATTCGCTAGCGCTTAGTTACTTGGAATAAAATATTTCATTTCACAATATAAATATTTCATTTTTTGGACATTTCACAATTTAAATTTCGATTTCCTACCGCTTAGGTACTTGGTATGAGAATCGCAGAGGAGGGCGTCCACAATATTTTAATTTAATTTTTCACAAGTTTCATTATTTAATTTCACAATACAAGTGCAATTATTTAATTTTTTAGACATTTTATCCTCGATTTGCCAGCGCTTAGGTACTTGGTATGAGAATCGCAGAGGAGGGCGTCCACAATATTTTAATTTAATTTTTCACAAGTTTCATTATTTAGTTTCTCAATAAAAGTAAAATTATTTAATTTTTTAGACATTTCACAATTTAATTCTCGATTTACCAGCGCTTAGTTACTTGGTATAGGAATCGTAAAGGAAGGCGTCCACAATATTTTAATTAAATTTTTCATAAACTTCACTATTTCATTTCACAATATAAATATTTCATTTTTTGGACATTTCACAATTTAAATTTCGATTTCCTACCGCTTAGGTACTTGGTATGAGAATCGCAGAGGAGGGCGTCCACAATATTTTAATTTAATTTTTCACAAGTTTCATTATTTAATTTTACAATACAAGTGCAATTATTTAATTTTTTAGACATTTCACAATTTAATTATCGATTCGCTAGCGCTTAGTTACTTGGTATAGGAATCGTAAAGGAAGGCGTCCACAATATTTTAATTAAATTTTTCAGAAACTTCACTATTTCATTTCACAATATAAATATTTCATTTTTTGGACATTTCACAATTTAATTATCGATTTGCTAGCGCTTAGGTACTTGGTATGAGAATCGCAGAGGAGGGCGTCCACAATATTTTAATTTAATTTTTCACAAGTTTCATTATTTAGTTTCTCAATACAAGTACAATTATTTAATTTTTTAGACATTTCACAATTTAATTCTCGATTTACCAGCGCTTAGGTACTTGGTATGGGAATCGTAAAGGAAGGCGTCCACAATATTTTAATTAAATTTTTCACAAGTTTCATTATTTAATTTCACAATATAAATATTTCATTTTTTGGACATTTCACAATTTAATTATCGATTTGCTAGCGCTTAGGTACTTGGTATGAGAATCGCAGAGGAGGGCGTCCACAATATTTTAATTTAATTTTTCACAAGTTTCATTATTTAGTTTCTCAATACAAGTGCAATTATTTAATTTTTAAGACATTTCACAATTTAATTATCGATTCGCTAGCGCTTAGTTAATTGGTATAGGAATCGTAAAGGAAGGCGTCCACAATATTTTAATTAAATTTTTCAGAAACTTCACTATTTCATTTCACAATATAAATATTTCATTTTTTGGACATTTCACAATTTAATTATCGATTTCCTAGCGCTTAGGTACTTGGTATGAGAATCGCAGAGGAGGGCGTCCACAATATTTTAATTTAATTTTTCGAAAGTTTCATTATTTAGTTTCTCAATACAAGTACAATTATTTAATTTTTTAGACATTTCACAATTTAATTCTCGATTTACCAGCGCTTAGGTACTTGGTATGGGAATCGTAAAGGAAGGCGTCCACAATATTTTAATTAAATTTTTCACAAGTTTCATTATTTAATTTCACAATATAAATATTTCATTTTTTGGACATTTCACAATTTAATTATCGATTTGCTAGCGCTTGGGTACTTGGTATGAGAATCGCAGAGGAGGGCGTCCACAATATTTTAATTAAATTTTTTAGAAACTTCACTATTTAATTTCACAATATAAATATTTCATTTTTAGACATTTCACAATTTAATTACCGATTTGCCAGCGCTTAGGTACTTGGTATGAGAATCGCAGAGGAAGGCGTCCACAACAACAAGTTTCATTATTTTATTTTACAATACAAGTGCAATTATTTAATTTTTTAGACATTTCACAATTTAATTCTCGATTTGCCATTGCTTAGGTACTTGGTATGAGAATCGCACAGAAGGGCGCCCGAAATATTTTAATTTAATTTTTCAGAAATACCACAATTTAATTCTCGAGTTGCCACCGCCTGGGTACTTGGTATGAGAATCGCAGAAGAAGGCGTCCACAATATTCTAATTTAATTTTTCACAAGTTTCATTATTTAATTTCACAATACAAGTGCAATTATTTAATTTTTTAGACATTTTATCCTCGATTTGCCAGCGCTTAGGTACTTGGTATGAGAATCGCAGAGGAGGGCGTCCACAATATTTTAATTTAATTTTTCACAAGTTTCATTATTTAGTTTCTCAATACAAGTACAATTATTTAATTTTTTAGACATTTCACAATTTAATTCTCGATTTACCAGCGCTTAGGTACTTGGTATGGGAATCGTAAAGGAAGGCGTCCACAATATTTTAATTAAATTTTTTAGAAACTTCACTATTTCATTTCACAATATAAATATTTCATTTTTTAGACATTTCACAATTTAATTACCGATTTGCCAGCGCTTAGGTACTTGGTATGAGAATCGCAGAGGAAGGCGTCCACAACAACAAGTTTCATTATTTTATTTTACAATACAAGTGCAATTATTTAATTTTTTAGACATTTCACAATTTAATTCTCGATGTGCCATTGCTTAGGTACTTGGTATGAGAATCGCACAGAAGGGCGCCCGAAATATTTTAATTTAATTTTTCAGAAATACCACAATTTAATTCTCGAGTTGCCAGCGCCTGGGTACTTGGTATGAGAATCGCAGAGGAAGGCGTCCACAATATTTTAATTTAATTTTTCACAAGTTTCATTATTTAATTTTACAATACAAGTGCAATTATTTAATGTTTAAGACATTTCACAATTTAATTATCGATTCGCTAGCGCTTAGTTACTTGGAATAGGAATCGTAAAGGAAGGCGTCCACAATATTTTAATTTAATTTTTCAGAAACTTCACTATTTCATTTCACAATATAAATATTTCATTTTTTGGACATTTCACAATTTAATTATCGATTTCCTAGCGCTTAGGTACTTGGTATGAGAATCGCAGAGGAGGGCGTCCACAATATTTTAATTTAATTTTTCACAAGTTTCATTATTTAATTTTACAATACAAGTGCAATTATTTAATTTTTTAGACATTTCACAATTTAATTATCGATTCGCTATCGCTTAGTTACTTGGTATAGGAATCGTAAAGGAAGGCGTCCACAATATTTTAATTAAATTTTACAGAAACTTCCCTATTTAATTCCACAATATTTTAATTAAATTTTTCATAAACTTCACTATTTCATTTCACAATATAAATATTTCATTTTTTGGACATTTCACAATTTAAATTTCGATTTCCTACCGCTTAGGTACTTGGTATGAGAATCGCAGAGGAGGGCGTCCACAATATTTTAA
Organism: Scaptodrosophila lebanonensis; assembly: GCF_003285725.1. Classification (NCBI taxonomy): domain Eukaryota; kingdom Metazoa; phylum Arthropoda; class Insecta; order Diptera; family Drosophilidae; genus Scaptodrosophila; species Scaptodrosophila lebanonensis. The sequence goes on along the minus strand of NW_022060604.1, from coordinate 433,515 downwards.
TTTAATTTTTCACAAGTTTCATTATTTAATTTTACAATACAAGTGCAATTATTTAATTTTTTAGACATTTCACAATTTAATTATCGATTCGCTAGCGCTTAGTTAATTGGTATAGGAATCGTAAAGGAAGGCGTCCACAATATTTTAATTAAATTTTTCAGAAACTTCCCTATTTCATTTCACAATATAAATATTTCATTTTTTGGACATTTCACAATTTAATTATCGATTTGCTAGCGCTTAGGTACTTGGTATGAGAATCGCAGAGGAGGGCGTCCACAATATTTTAATTTAATTTTTCACAAGTTTCATTATTTAGTTTCTCAATACAAGTACAATTATTTAATTTTTTAGACATTTCACAATTTAATTCTCGATGTGCCATTGCTTAGGTACTTGGTATGAGAATCGCACAGAAGGGCGCCCGAAATATTTTAATTTAATTTTTCAGAAATACCACAATTTAATTCTCGAGTTGCCAGCGCCTGGGTACTTGGTATGAGAATCGCAGAGGAAGGCGTCCACAATATTTTAATTTAATTTTTCACAAGTTTCATTATTTAATTTTACAATACAAGTGCAATTATTTAATTTTTTAGACATTTTGTCCTCGATTTGCCAGCGCTTAGGTACATGGTATGAGAATCGCAGAGGAAGGCGTCCACAATATTTTAATTTAATTTTTCACAAGTTTCATTATTTAATTTCACAATACAAGTGCAATTATTTAATTTTTTAGACATTTTATCCTCGATTTTCCAGCGCTTAGGTACTTGGTATGAGAATCGCAGAGGGCGTCCACAATATTTTAATTTAATTTTTCACAAGTTTCATTATTTAGTTTCTCAATACAAGTACAATTATTTAATTTTTTAGACATTTCACAATTTAATTCTCGATTTACCAGCGCTTAGTTACTTGGAATAGGAATCGTAAAGGAAGGCGTCCACAATATTTTAATTAAATTTTTCAGAAACTTCACTATTTCATTTCACAATATAAATATTTCATTTTTTGGACATTTCACAATTTAATTATCGATTTCCTAGCGCTTAGGTACTTGGTATGAGAATCGCAGAGGAGGGCGTCCACAATATTTTAATTTAATTTTTCACAAGTATCATTATTAATTTCACAATTCATTATCGATTCGCTAGCGCTTAGTTACTTGGTATAGGAATCGTAACTGAAGGCGTCCACAATATTTTAATTAAATTTTTCAGAAACTTCACTATTTAATTTCACAATATAAATATTTCATTTTTTAGACATTTCACAATTTAATTATCGATTTGCTAGCGCTTGGGTTCTTGGTATGATAATCGCAGAGGGCGTCCACAATATTTTAATTAAATTTTTTAGAAATTTCACTATTTAATTTCACAATATAAATATTTAATTTTTTAGACATTTCACAATTTAATTATCGATTCGCTAGCGCTTAGGTACTTGGTATGAGAATCGCAGAGGAGGGCGCCCGAAATATTTTTATTATACTTTTCTGAAATTTCACTATTTAATTTCACAATATAAATATTTCAATTTTTAGACATTTCACAATTTAATTATCGATTTGCCATTGCTTAGGTACTTGGTGTGAGAATCGGAGAGGAGGGCGTCCACAATATTTGAATTTAATTTTTCACAAGTTTCATTATTTAGTTTCTCAATACAAGTACAATTATTTAATTTTTTATACATTTCACAATTTAATTCTCGATTTACCAGCGCTTAGGTACTTGGTATGGGAATCGTAAAGGAAGGCGTCCACAATATTTTAATTAAATTTTTCACAAGTTTCATTATTCAATTTCACAATATAAATATTTCATTTTTTGGACATTTCACAATTTAATTATCGATTTGCTAGCGCTTGGGTACTTGGTATGAGAATCGCAGAGAAGGGCGTCCACAATATTTTAATTAAATTTTTTAGAAACTTCACTATTTAATTTCACAATATAAATATTTCATTTTTAGACATTTCACAATTTAATTACCGATTTGCCAGCGCTTAGGTACTTGGTATGAGAATCGCAGAGGAAGGCGTCCACAACAACAAGTTTCATTATTTTATTTTACAATACAAGTGCAATTATTTAATTTTTTAGACATTTCACAATTTAATTCTCGATTTGCCATTGCTTAGGTACGTGGTATGAGAATCGCACAGAAGGGCGCCCGAAATATTTTAATTTAATTTTTCAGAAATACCACAATTTAATTCTCGAGTTGCCAGCGCCTGGGTACTTGGTATGAGAATCGCAGAGGAAGGCGTCCACAATATTTTAATTTAATTTTTCACAAGTTTCATTATTTAATTTTACAATACAAGTGCAATTATTTAATTTTTTAGACATTTTATCCTCGATTTGCCAGCGCTTAGGTACTTGGTATGAGAATCGCAGAGGAAGGCGTATGAGAATCGCAGAGGAGGGCGTCCACAATATTTTAATTTAATTTTTCACAAGTTTCATTATTTAATTTTACAATACAAGTGCAATTATTTAATTTTTTAGACATTTCACAATTTATTTATCGATTTGCTAGCGCTTAGTTAATTGGTATAGGAATCGTAAAGGAAGGCGTCCACAATATTTTAATTAAATTTTTCAGAAACTTCACTATTTCATTTCACAATATAAATATTTCATTTTTTGGACATTTCACAATTTAATTATCGATTTGCTAGCGCTTAGGTACTTGGTGTGAGAATCGCAGAGGAGGGCGTCCACAATATTTTAATTTAATTTTTCACAAGTTTCATTATTTAATTTTACAATACAAGTGCTATTATTTAATTTTTTAGACATTTCACAATTTAATTATCGATTCGCTAGCGCTTAGTTACTTGGTATAGGAATCGTTAAGGAAGGCGTCCACAATATTTTAATTAAATTTTTCAGAAACTTCACTATTTCATTTCACAATATAAATATTTCATTTTTTGGACATTTCACAATTTAATTATCGATTTCCTAGCGCTTAGGTACTTGGTATGAGAATCGCAGAGGAGGGCGTCCACAATATTTTAATTTAATTTTTCACAAGTTTCATTATTTAATTTTACAATACAAGTGCAATTATTTAAATTTTTAGATATTTCACAATTTAATTATCGATTCGCTAGCGCTTAGTTACTTGGTATAGGAATCGTTAAGGAAGGCGTCCACAATATTTTAATTACATTTTTCAGAAACTTCACTATTTCATTTCACAATATAAATATTTCAATTTTTAGACATTTCACAATTTAATTATCGATTTGCTAGCGCTTGGGTACTTGGTATGAGAATCGGAGAGGAGGGCGTCCACAATATTTTAATTTATTTTTTCACAAGTTTCATTATTTAATTTTATAATACAAGTGCAATTATTTAATGTTTTAGACATTTCACAATTTAATTATCGATTCGCTAGCGCTTAGTTACTTGGTATAGGAATCGTAAAGGAAGGCGTCCACAATATTTTAATTAAATTTTTCAGAAACTTCACTATTTCATTTCACAATATAAATATTTCATTTTTTGGACATTTCACAATTTAATTATCGAATTGCTAGCGCTTAGTTACTTGGTATAGGAATCGTTAAGGAAGGAGTCCACAATATTTTAATTAAATTTTTCAGAAACTTCACTATTTCATTTCACAATATAAAAATTTCATTTTTTGGACATTTCACAATTTAATTATCGATTTGCTAACGCTTAGGTACTTGGTATGAGAATCGCAGAGGAGGGCGTCCACAATATTTTAATTTAATTTTTCACAAGTTTCATTATTAATTTCACAATACAAGTGCAATGATTTAATTTTTAAGACATTTCACAATTTAATTATCGATTCGCTAGCGCTTAGTTAATTGGTATAGGAATCGTAAAGGAAGGCGTCCACAATATTTTATTTAAATTTTTCAGAAACTTCACTATTTCATTTCACAATATAAATATTTCATTGTTTGGACATTTCACAATTTAATTATCGATTTCCTAGCGCTTGGTATGAGAATCGCAGAGGAGGGCGTCCACAATATTTTAATTTAATTTTTCACAAGTTTCATTATTAATTTCACAATACAAGTGCAATGATTTAATTTTTAAGACATTTCACAATTTAATTATCGATTCGCTAGCGCTTAGTTAATTGGTATAGGAATCGTAAAGGAAGGCGTCCACAATATTTTAATTAAATTTTTCAGAAACTTCCCTATTTCATTTCACAATATAAATATTTCATTTTTTGGACATTTCACAATTTAATTATCGATTTGCTAGCGCTTAGGTACTTGGTATGAGAATCGCAGAGGAGGGCGTCCACAATATTTTAATTTAATTTTTCACAAGTTTCATTATTTAGTTTCTCAATACAAGTACAATTATTTAATTTTTTAGACATTTCACAATTTAATTCTCGATTTACCAGCGCTTAGGTACTTGGTATGGGAATCGTAAAGGAAGGCGTCCACAATATTTTAATTACATTTTTCAGAAACTTCACTATTTCATTTCACAATATAAATATTTCATTTTTTGGACATTTCACAATTTAATTATCGATTTGCTAGCGCTTAGGTACTTGGTATGAGAATCGCAAAGAAGGGCGTCCACAATATTTTAATTTAATTTTTCACAAATTTCATTATTTAATTTCACAATACAAGTGCAATTATTTAATTTTTAAGACATTTCACAATTTAATTATCGATTCGCTAGCGCTTAGTTAATTGGTATAGGAATCGTAAAGGAAGGCGTCCACAATATTTTTATTAAATTTTTCAGAAACTTCACTATTTCATTTCATAATATAAATATTTCATTTTTTGGACATTTCACAATTTAATTATCGATTTGCCATTGCTTAGGTACTTGGTATGAGAATCGCAGAGGAGGGCGTCCACAATATTTTAATTTAATTTTTCACAAGTTTCATTATTTAATTTTACAATACAAGTGCAATTATTTAATTTTTTAGACATTTCACAATTTAATTATCGATTCGCTAGCGCTTAGTTAATTGGTATAGGAATCGTAAAGGAAGGCGTCCACAATATTTTAATTAAATTTTTCAGAAACTTCACTATTTCATTTCACAATATAAAAATTTCATTTTTTGGACATTTCACAATTTAATTATCGATTTGCTAACGCTTAGGTACTTGGTATGAGAATCGCAGAGGAGGGCGTCCACAATATTTTAATTTAATTTTTCACAAGTTTCATTATTTAATATTACAATACAAGTGCAATTATTTAATTTTTTAGACATTTCACAATTTAATTATCGATTCGCTAGCGCTTAGTTAATTGGTATAGGAATCGTAAAGGAAGGCGTCCACAATATTTTAATTAAATTTTTCAGAAACTTCACTATTTCATTTCACAATATAAATATTTCATTTTTTGGACATTTCACAATTTAATTATCGATTTCCTAGCGCTTAGGTACTTGGTATGAGAATCGCAGAGGAGGGCGTCCACAATATTTTAATTTAATTTTTCACAAGTTTCATTATTTAGTTTCACAATAGAAGAACAATTATTTAATTTTTTAGACATTTCAGAATTTAATTATCGATTCGCTAGCGCTTAGTTACTTGGAATAGGAATCGTAAAGGAAGGCGTCCATAATTTTTCACAAGTTTCATTATTTAATTTTACAATACAAGTGCAATTATTTAATGTTTTAGACATTTCACAATTTAATTATCGATTCGCTAGCGCTTAGTTAATTGGTATAGGAATCGTAAAGGAAGGCGTCCACAATATTTTAATAAAATTTTTCAGAAACTTCACTATTTCATTTCACAATATAAATATTTCATTTTTTGGTCATTTCACAATTTAATTATCGATTTGCTAGCGCTTAGGTACTTGGTATGAGAATCGCAGAGGAGGGCGTCCACAATATTTTAATTTAATTTTTCAGAAGTTTCATTATTTAGTTTCACAATAGAAGAACAATTATTTAATTTTTTAGATATTTCACAATTTAGGAGAATCGCAGAGGAGGGCATCCACAATATTTTAATTTAATTTTTCACAAGTTTCATTATTTAGTTTCACAATAGAAGAACAATTATTTAATTTTTTAGACATTTCACAATTTAATTATCGATTCGCTAGCGCTTAGTTACTTGGTATAGGAATCGTAAAGGAAGGCGTCCACAATATTTTAATTAAATTTTTCAGAAACTTCACTATTTCATTTCACAATATAAATATTTCATTTTTTTGACATTTCACAATTTAATTATCGATTTACTAGCGCTTAGGTACTTGGTATGAGAATCGCAGAGGAGGGCGTCCACAATATTTTAATTTAATTTTTCAAAAGTTGCATTATTTAATTTCACAATACAAGTGCAATTATTTAATTTTTTAGACATTTTATCCTCGATTTGCCAGCGCTTAGGTACTTGGTATGAGAATCGCAGAGGAAGGCGTCCACAATATTTTAATTTAATTTTTCACAAGTTTCATTATTTAGTTTCACAATAGAAGAACAATTATTTAATTTTTTAGACATTTCACAGTTTAATTATCGATTCGCTAGCGCTTAGTTAATTGGTATAGGAATCGTAAAGGAAGGCGTCCACAATATTTTAATTAAATTTTTCATAAACTTCACTATTTCATTTCACAATATAAATATTTCATTTTTTGGACATTTCACAATTTAAATTTCGATTTCCTACCGCTTAGGTACTTGGTATGAGAATCGCAGAGGAGGGCGTCCACAATATTTTAATTTAATTTTTCACAAGTTTCAATATTTAATTTTACAATACAAGTGCAATTATTTAATTTTTTAGACATTTCACAATTTAATTATCGATTCGCTAGCGCTTAGTTAATTGGTATAGGAATCGTAAAGGAAAGCGTCCACAATATTTTAATTAAATTTTTCAGAAACTTCACTATTTCATTTCACAATATAAATATTTCATTTTTTGGACATTTCACAATTTAATTATCGATTTGCTAGCGCTTAGGTACTTGGTATGAGAATCGCAGAGGAGGGCGTCCACAATATTTTAATTTAATTTTTCACAAGTTTCATTATTTAGTTTCTCAATACAAGTACAATTATTTAATTTTTTAGACATTTCACAATTTAATTCTCGATTTACCAGCACTTAGGTACTTGGTATGAGAATCGTAAAGGAAGGCGTCCACAATATTTTAATTAAATTCTTTAGAAACTTCACTATTTCATTTCACAATATAAATATTTCATTTTTTAGACATTTCACAATTTAATTACCGATTTGCCAGCGCATAGGTACTTGGTATGAGAATCGCAGAGGATGGTGTCAACAATATTTTAATTTAATTTTTCACAAGTTTCATTATTTAATTTCACAATACAAGTGCAATTATTTAATTTTTAAGACATTTCACAATTTAATTATCGATTCGCTAGCGCTTAGTTAATTGGTATAGGAATCGTAAAGGAAGGCGTCCACAATATTTTAATTAAATTTTTCAGAAACTTCACTATTTCATTTCACAATATAAATATTTCATTTTTTGGACATTTCACAATTTAATTATCGATTTGCTAGCGCTTAGGTACTTGGTATGAGAATCGCAGAGGAGGGCGTCCACAATATTTTAATTTAATTTTTCACAAGTTTCATTATTTAGTTTCTCAATACAAGTACAACTATTTAATTTTTTAGACATTTCACAATTTAATTCTCGATTTACCAGCGCTTAGGTACTTGGTATGAGAATCGTAAAGGAAGGCGTCCACAATATTTTAATTAAATTCTTTAGAAACTTCACTATTTCATTTCACAATATAAATATTTCATTTTTTAGACATTTCACAATTTAATTACCGATTTACCAGCGCTTAGGTACTTGGTATGGGAATCGTAAAGGAAGGCGTCCACAATATTTTAATTAAATTTTTTAGAAACTTCACTATTTAATTTCACAATATAAATATTTCATTTTTTAGACATTTCACAATTTAATTACCGATTTGCCAGCGCTTAGGTACTTGGTATGAGAATCGCAGCGGAAGGCGTCCACAACAACAAGTTTCATTATTTTATTTTACAATACAAGTGCAATTATTTAATTTTTTAGACATTTCACAATTTAATTCTCGATGTGCCATTGCTTAGGTACCTGGTATGAGAATCGCACAGAAGGGCGCCCGAAATATTTTAATTTAATTTTTCAGAAATACCACAATTTAATTCTCGAGTTGCCAGCGCCTGGGTACTTGGTATGAGAATCGCAGAGGAAGGCGTCCACAATATTTTAATTTAATTTTTCACAAGTTTCATTATTTAATTTTACAATACAAGTGCAATTATTTAATTTTTTAGACATTTCACAATTTAATTATCGATTCGCTAGCGCTTAGTTAATTGGTATAGGAATCGTTAAGGAAGGCGTCCACAATATTTTAATTAAATTTTTCAGAAACTTCACTATTTCATTTCACAATATAAATATTTCATTTTTTGGACATTTCACAATTTAATTATCGATTTGCTAGCGCTTAGGTACTTGGTATGAGAATCGCAGAGGAGGGCATCCACAATATTTTAATTTAATTTTTCACAAGTTTCATTATTAATTTCACAATACAAGTGCAATTATTTAATTTTTAAGACATTTCACAATTTAATTATTGATTCGCTAGCGCTTAGTTAATTGGTATAGGAATCGTAAAGGAAGGCGTCCACAATATTTTAATTAAATTTTTCAGAAACTTCACTATTTCATTTCACAATATAAATATTTCATTTTTTGGACATTTCACAATTTAATTATCGATTTGCTAGCGCTTAGGTACTTGGTATGAGAATCGCAGAGGAGGGCGTCCACAATATTTTAATTTAATTTTTCACAAGTTTCATTATTTAATTTTACAATACAAGTGCAATTATTCAATGTTTTAGACATTTCACAATTTAATTATCGATTCGCCAGCGCTTAGTTACTTGGTATAGGAATCGTAAAGGAAGGCGTCCACAATATTTTAATTAAATTTTTCAGAAACTTCACTATTTCATTTCACAATATAAATATTTCATTTTTTAGACATTTCACAATTTAATTATCGAATTGCTAGCGCTTAGTTACTTGGTATAGGAATCGTTAAGGAAGGCGTCCACAATATTTTAATTTAATTTTTCACAAGTTTCAATATTTAATTTTACAATACAAGTGCAATTATTTAATTTTTTAGACATTTCACAATTTAATTATCGATTCGCTAGCGCTTAGTTACTTGGTATAGGAATCGTAAAGGAAAGCGTCCACAATATTTTAATTAAATTTTTCAGAAACTTCACTATTTCATTTCACAATATAAATATTTCATTTTTTTGGACATTTCACAATTTAATTATCGATTTGCTAGCGCTTAGGTACTTGGTATGAGAATCGCAGAGGAGGGCGTCCACAATATTTTAATTTAATTTTTCACAAGTTTCATTATTTAGTTTCTCAATACAAGTACAATTATTTAATTTTTTAGACATTTCACAATTTAATTCTCGATTTACCAGCACTTAGGTACTTGGTATGAGAATCGTAAAGGAAGGCGTCCACAATATTTTAATTAAATTCTTTAGAAACTTCACTATTTCATTTCACAATATAAATATTTCATTTTTTAGACATTTCACAATTTAATTACCGATTTGCCAGCGCATAGGTACTTGGTATGAGAATCGCAGAGGATGGTGTCAACAATATTTTAATTTAATTTTTCACAAGTTTCATTATTTAATTTCACAATACAAGTGCAATTATTTAATTTTTAAGACATTTCACAATTTAATTCTCGATTTACCAGCACTTAGGTACTTGGTATGAGAATCGTAAAGGAAGGCGTCCACAATATTTTAATTAAATTCTTTAGAAACTTCACTATTTCATTTCACAATATAAATATTTCATTTTTTAGACATTTCACAATTTAATTACCGATTTGCCAGCGCATAGGTACTTGGTATGAGAATCGCAGAGGATGGTGTCAACAATATTTTAATTTAATTTTTCACAAGTTTCATTATTTAATTTCACAATACAAGTGCAATTATTTAATTTTTAAGACATTTCACAATTTAATTATCGATTCGCTAGCGCTTAGTTAATTGGTATAGGAATCGTAAAGGAAGGCGTCCACAATATTTTAATTAAATTTTTCAGAAACTTCACTATTTCATTTCACAATATAAATATTTCATTTTTTGGACATTTCACAATTTAATTATCGATTTGCTAGCGCTTAGGTACTTGGTATGAGAATCGCAGAGGAGGGCATCCACAATATTTTAATTTAATTTTTCACAAGTTTCATTATTAATTTCACAATACAAGTGCAATTATTTAATTTTTAAGACATTTCACAATTTAATTATTGATTCGCTAGCGCTTAGTTAATTGGTATAGGAATCGTAAAGGAAGGCGTCCACAATATTTTAATTGAATTTTTCAGAAACTTCACTATTTCATTTCACAATATAAATATTTCATTTTTTGGACATTTCACAATTTAATTATCGATTTGCTAGCGCTTAGGTACTTGGTATGAGAATCGCAGAGGAGGGCGTCCACAATATTTTAATTTAATTTTTCACAAGTTTCATTATTTAATTTTACAATACAAGTGCAATTATTCAATGTTTTAGACATTTCACAATTTAATTATCGATTCGCCAGCGCTTAGTTACTTGGTATAGGAATCGTAAAGGAAGGCGTCCACAATATTTTAATTAAATTTTTCAGAAACTTCACTATTTCATTTCACAATATAAATATTTCATTTTTTAGACATTTCACAATTTAATTATCGAATTGCTAGCGCTTAGTTACTTGGTATAGGAATCGTTAAGGAAGGCGTCCACAATATTTTAATTTAATTTTTCACAAGTTTCATTATTAATTTCACAATACAAGTGCAATTATTTAATTTTTAAGACATTTCACAATTTAATTATTGATTCGCTAGCGCTTAGTTAATTGGTATAGGAATCGTAAAGGAAGGCGTCCACAATATTTTAATTAAATTTTTCAGAAACTTCACTATTTCATTTCACAATATAAATATTTCATTTTTTGGACATTTCACAATTTAATTATCGATTTGCTAGCGCTTAGGTACTTGGTATGAGAATCGCAGAGGAAGGCGTATGAGAATCGCAGAGGAGGGCGTCCACAATATTTTAATTTAATTTTTCACAAGTTTCAATATTTAATTTTACAATACAAGTGCAATTATTTAATTTTTTAGACATTTCACAATTTAATTATCGATTCGCTAGCGCTTAGTTAATTGGTATAGGAATCGTTAAGGAAGGCGTCCACAATATTTTAATTAAATTTTTCAGAAACTTCACTATTTCATTTCACAATATAAATATTTCATTTTTTGGACATTTCACAATTTAATTATCGATTTGCTAGCGCTTAGGTACTTGGTATGAGAATCGCAGAGGAGGGCATCCACAATATTTTAATTTAATTTTTCACAAGTTTCATTATTAATTTCACAATACAAGTGCAATTATTTAATTTTTAAGACATTTCACAATTTAATTATTGATTCGCTAGCGCTTAGTTAATTGGTATAGGAATCGTAAAGGAAGGCGTCCACAATATTTTAATTAAATTTTTCAGAAACTTCACTATTTCATTTCACAATATAAATATTTCATTTTTTGGACATTTCACAATTTAATTATCGATTTGCTAGCGCTTAGGTACTTGGTATGAGAATCGCAGAGGAGGGCGTCCACAATATTTTAATTTAATTTTTCACAAGTTTCATTATTTAATTTTACAATACAAGTGCAATTATTCAATGTTTTAGACATTTCACAATTTAATTATCGATTCGCCAGCGCTTAGTTACTTGGTATAGGAATCGTAAAGGAAGGCGTCCACAATATTTTAATTAAATTTTTCAGAAACTTCACTATTTCATTTCACAATATAAATATTTCATTTTTTAGACATTTCACAATTTAATTATCGAATTGCTAGCGCTTAGTTACTTGGTATAGGAATCGTTAAGGAAGGCGTCCACAATATTTTAATTAAATTTTTCAGAAACTTCACTATTTCATTTCACAATATAAATATTTCATTTTTTGGACATTTCACAATTTAATTATCGATTTCCTAGCGCTTAGGTACTTGGTATGAGAATCGCAGAGGAGGGCGTCCACAATATTTTAATTTAATTTTTCACAAGTTTCATTATTTAATTTCACAATACAAGTGCAATGATTTAATTTTTTAGACATTTCACAATTTAATTATCGATTCGCTAGCGCTTAGTTAATTGGTATAGGAATCGTAAAGGAAGGCGTCCACAATATTTTATTTAAATTTTTCAGAAACTTCACTATTTCATTTCACAATATAAATATTTCATTTTTTGGACATTTAACAATTTAATTATCGATTTCCTAGCGCTTGGTATGAGAATCGCAGAGGAGGGCGTCCACAATATTTTAATTTAATTTTTCACAAGTTTCATTATTTAATTTCACAATACAAGTGCAATTATTTAATTTTTAAGACATTTCACAATTTAATTATCGATTCGCTAGCGCTTAGTTACTTGGTATAGGAATCGTAAAGGAAGGCGTCCACAATATTTTAATTAAATTTTTCAGAAACTTCACTATTTCATTTCACAATATAAATATTTCAGTTTTTAGACATTTCACAATTTAATTATCGATTTGCTAGCGCTTAGGTACTTGGTATGAGAATCGCAGAGGAGGGCGTCCACAATATTTTAATTTAATTTTTCAAAAGTTTCATTATTTAATTTCACAATACAAGTGCAATTATTTAATTTTTTAGACATTTTATCCTCGATTTGCCAGCGCTTAGGTACTTGGTATGAGAATCGCAGAGGAAGGCGTCCACAATATTTTAATTTAATTTTTCACAAGTTTCATTATTTAGTTTCACAATAGAAGAACAATTATTTAATTTTTTAGACATTTCACAGTTTAATTATCGATTCGCTAGCGCTTAGTTAATTGGTATAGAAATCGTAAAGGAAGCCGTCCACAATATTTTAATTAAATTTTTATAAACTTCACTATTTCATTTCACAATATAAATATTTCATTTTTTGGACATTTCACAATTTAAATTTCGATTTCCTACCGCTAAGGTACTTGGTATGAGAATCGCAGAGGAGGGCGTCCACAATATTTTAATTTAATTTTTCACAAGTTTCATTATTTAATTTTACAATACAAGTGCAATTATTTAATTTTTTAGACATTTCACAATTTAATTATCGATTCGCTAGCGCTTAGTTACTTGGTATAGGAATCGTAAAGGAAGGCGTCCACAATATTTTAATTAAATTTTTCAGAAACTTCCCTATTTCATTTCACAATATAAATATTTCATTTTTTGGACATTTCACAATTTAATTATCGATTTGCTAGCGCTTAGGTACTTGGTATGAGAATCGCAGAGGAGGGCGTCCACAATATTTTAATTTAATTTTTCACAAGTTTCATTATTTAGTTTCTCAATACAAGTACAATTATTTAATTTTTTAGACATTTCACAATTTAATTCTCGATTTACCAGCGCTTAGGTACTTGTTATGAGAATCGTAAAGGAAGGCGTCCACAATATTTTAATTAAATTCTTTAAAAACTTCACTATTTAATTTCACAATATAAATATTTCATTTTTTAGACATTTCACAATTTAATTACCGATTTGCCAGCGCATAGGTAATTGGTATGAGAATCGCAGAGGAGGGTGTCAACAATATTTTAATTTAATTTTTCACAAGTTTCATTATTTAATTTCACAATACAAGTGCAATTATTTAATTTTTAAGACATTTCACAATTTAATTATCGATTCGCTAGCGCTTAGTTAATTGGTATAGGAATCGTAAAGGAAGGCGTCCACAATATTTTAATTAAATTTTTCAGAAACTTCACTATTTCATTTCACAATATAAATATTTCATTTTTTGGACATTTCACAATTTAATTATCGATTTCCTAGCGCTTGGTATGAGAATCGCAGAGGAGGGCGTCCACAATATTTTAATTTAATTTTTCACAAGTTTCATTATTTAGTTTCTCAATACAAGTACAATTATTTAATTTTTTAGACATTTCACAATTTAATTCTCGATTTACCAGCGCTTAGGTACTTGGTATGGGAATCGTAAAGGAAGGCGTCCACAATATTTTAATTAAATTTTTTAGAAACTTCACTATTTAATTTCACAATATAAATATTTCATTTTTTAGACATTTCACAATTTAATTACCGATTTGCCAGCGCTTAGGTACTTGGTATGAGAATCGCAGAGGAAGGCGTCCACAACAACAAGTTTCATTATTTTATTTTACAATACAAGTGCAATTATTTAATTTTTTAGACATTTAACAATTTAATTCTCGATGTGCCATTGCTTAGGTACTTGGTATGAGAATCGCACAGAAGGGCGCCCGAAATATTTTAATTTAATTTTTCAGAAATACCACAATTTAATTCTCGAGTTGCCAGCGCCTGGGTACTTGGTATGAGAATCGCAGAGGAAGGCGTCCACAATATTTTAATTTAATTTTTCACAAGTTTCATTATTTAATTTTACAATACAAGTGCAATTATTTAATTTTTTAGACATTTTATCCTCGATTTGCCAGCGCTTAGGTACTTGGTATGAGAATCGCAGAGGAAGGCGTATGAGAATCGCAGAGGAGGGCGTCCACAATATTTTAATTTAATTTTTCACAAGTTTCATTATTTAATTTTACAATACAAGTGCAATTATTTAATTTTTTAGACATTTCACAATTTAATTATCGATTCGCTAGCGCTTAGTTACTTGGTATAGGAATCGTTAAGGAAGGCGTCCACAATATTTTAATTAAATTTTTCAGAAACTTCACTATTTCATTTCACAATATAAATATTTCATTTTTTGGACATTTCACAATTTAATTATCGATTTTCTACCGCTTAGGTACTTGGTATGAGAATCGCAGAGGAGGGCATCCACAATATTTTAATTTAATTTTTCACAAGTTTCATTATTAATTTCACAATACAAGTGCAATTATTTAATTTTTAAGACATTTCACAATTTAATTATCGATTCGCTAGCGCTTAGTTAATTGGTATAGGAATCGTAAAGGAAGGCGTCCACAATATTTTAATTAAATTTTTCAGAAACTTCACTATTTCATTTCACAATATAAATATTTCATTTTTTAGACATTTCACAATTTAATTATCGAATTGCTAGCGCTTAGTTACTTGGTATAGGAATCGTTAAGGAAGGCGTCCACAATATTTTAATTAAATTTTTCAGAAACTTCACTATTTCATTTCACAATATAAATATTTCATTTTTTGGACATTTCACAATTTAATTATCGATTTCCTAGCGCTTAGGTACTTGGTATGAGAATCGCAGAGGAGGGCGTCCACAATATTTTAATTTAATTTTTCACAAGTTTCATTATTAATTTCACAATACAAGTGCAATTATTTAATTTTTAAGACATTTCACAATTTAATTATCGATTCGCTAGCGCTTAGTTACTTGGTATAGGAATCGTAAAGGAAGGCGTCCACAATATTTTAATTAAATTTTTCAGAAACTTCACTATTTCATTTCACAATATAAATATTTCATTTTTTGGACATTTCACAATTTAATTATCGATTTGCTAGCGCTTACGTACTTGGTATGACAATCGCAGAGGAGGGCGTCCACAATATTTTAATTTAATTTTTCACAAGTTTCATTATTTAATTTTACAATACAAGTGCAATTATTTAATTTTTTAGACATTTCACAATTTATTTATCGATTTGCTAGCGCTTAGTTACTTGGTATAGGAATCGTTAAGGAAGGCGTCCACAATATTTTAATTAAATTTTTCAGAAACTTCACTATTTCATTTCACAATATAAATATTTCATTTTTTGAACATTTCACAATTTAATTATCGATTTGCTAGCGCTTAGGTACTTGGTATGAGAATCGCAGAGGAGGGCGTCCACAATATTTTAATTTAATTTTTCACAAGTTTCATTATTTAATTTTACAATACAAGTGCAATTATTTAATTTTTTAGACATTTCACAATTTAATTATGGATTCGCTAGCGCTTAGTTACTTGGTATAGGAATCGTTAAGGAAGGCGTCCACAATATTTTAATTAAATTTTTCAGAAACTTCACTATTTCATTTCACAATATAAATATTTCATTTTTTGGACATTTCACAATTTAATTATCGATTTCCTACCGCTTGGTATGAGAATCGCAGAGGAGGGCGTCCACAATATTTTAATTTAATTTTTCACAAGTTTCATTATTTAATTTCACAATACAAGTGCAATTATTTAATTTTTAAGACATTTCACAATTTAATTATCGATTCGCTAGCGCTTAGTTACTTGGTATAGGAATCGTAAAGGAAGGCGTCCACAATATTTTAATTAAATTTTTCAGAAACTTCACTATTTCATTTCACAATATAAATATTTCATTTTTTGGACATTTCACAATTTAATTATCGATTTGCTAGCGCTTAGGTACTTGGTATGACAATCGCAGAGGAGGGCGTCCACAATATTTTAATTTAATTTTTCACAAGTTTCATTATTTAGTTTCTCAATACAAGTACAATTATTTAATTTTTTAGACATTTCACAATTTAATTCTCGATTTACCAGCGCTTAGGTACTTGGTATGAGAATCGCAGAGGAAGGCGTCCACAATATTTTAATTTAATTTTTCACAAGTTTCATTATTTAGTTTCACAATAGAAGAACAATTATTTAATTTTTTAGACATTTCACAGTTTAATTATCGATTCGCTAGCGCTTAGTTAATTGGTATAGGAATCGTAAAGGAAGGCGTCCACAATATTTTAATTAAATTTTTCAGAAACTTCACTATTTCATTTCACAATATAAATATTTCATTTTTTGGACATTTCACAATTTAAATTTCGATTTCCTACCGCTAAGGTACTTGGTATGAGAATCGCAGAGGAGGGCGTCCACAATATTTTAATTTAATTTTTCACAAGTTTCATTATTTAATTTTACAATACAAGTGCAATTATTTAATTTTTTAGACATTTCACAATTTAATTATCGATTCGCTAGCGCTTAGTTACTTGGTATAGGAATCGTAAAGGAAGGCGTCCACAATATTTTAATTAAATTTTTCAGAAACTTCCCTATTTCATTTCACAATATAAATATTTCATTTTTTGGACATTTCACAATTTAATTATCGATTTGCTAGCGCTTAGGTACTTGGTATGAGAATCGCAGAGGAGGGCGTCCACAATATTTTAATTTAATTTTTCACAAGTTTCATTATTTAGTTTCTCAATACAAGTACAATTATTTAATTTTTTAGACATTTCACAATTTAATTCTCGATTTACCAGCGCTTAGGTACTTGGTATGAGAATCGTAAAGGAAGGCGTCCACAATATTTTAATTAAATTCTTTAAAAACTTCACTATTTAATTTCACAATATAAATATTTCATTTTTTAGACATTTCACAATTTAATTACCGATTTGCCAACGCTTAGGTAATTGGTATGAGAATCGCAGAGGAGGGTGTCCACAATATTTTAATTTAATTTTTCACAAGTTTCATTATTTAATTTCACAATACAAGTGCAATTATTTAATTTTTAAGACATTTCACAATTTAATTATCGATTCGCTAGCGCTTAGTTAATTGGTATAGGAATCGTAAAGGAAGGCGTCCACAATATTTTAATTAAATTTTTCAGAAACTTCACTATTTCATTTCACAATATAAATATTTCATTTTTTGGACATTTCACAATTTAATTATCGATTTCCTAGCGCTTGGTATGAGAATCGCAGAGGAGGGCGTCCACAATATTTTAATTTAATTTTTCACAAGTTTCATTATTTAGTTTCTCAATACAAGTACAATTATTTAATTTTTTAGACATTTCACAATTTAATTCTCGATTTACCAGCGCTTAGGTACTTGGTATGGGAATCGTAAAGGAAGGCGTCCACAATATTTTAATTAAATTTTTTAGAAACTTCACTATTTAATTTCACAATATAAATATTTCATTTTTTAGACATTTCACAATTTAATTACCGATTTGCCAGCGCTTAGGTACTTGGTATGAGAATCGCAGAGGAAGGCGTCCACAACCACAAGTTTCATTATTTTATTTTACAATACAAGTGCAATTATTTAATTTTTTAGACATTTAACAATTTAATTCTCGATGTGCCATTGCTTAGGTACTTGGTATGAGAATCGCACAGAAGGGCGCCCGAAATATTTTAATTTAATTTTTCAGAAATACCACAATTTAATTCTCGAGTTGCCAGCGCCTGGGTACTTGGTATGAGAATCGCAGAGGAAGGCGTCCACAATATTTTAATTTAATTTTTCACAAGTTTCATTATTTAATTTTACAATACAAGTGCAATTATTTAATTTTTTAGACATTTTATCCTCGATTTGCCAGCGCTTAGGTACTTGGTATGAGAATCGCAGAGGAAGGCGTATGAGAATCGCAGAGGAGGGTGTCCACAATATTTTAATTTTTCACAAGTTTCATTATTAATTTCACAATACAAGTGCAATTATTTAATTTTTAAGACATTTCACAATTTAATTATCGATTCGCTAGCGCTTAGTTAATTGGTATAGGAATCGTAAAGGAAGGCGTCCACAATATTTTAATTAAATTTTTCAGAAACTTCACTATTTCATTTCACAATATAAATATTTCATTTTTTAGACATTTCACAATTTAATTATCGAATTGCTAGCGCTTAGTTACTTGGTATAGGAATCGTTAAGGAAGGCGTCCACAATATTTTAATTAAATTTTTCAGAAACTTCACTATTTCATTTCACAATATAAATATTTCATTTTTTGGACATTTCACAATTTAATTATCGATTTCCTAGCGCTTAGGTACTTGGTATGAGAATCGCAGAGGAGGGCGTCCACAATATTTTAATTTAATTTTTCACAAGTTTCATTATTAATTTCACAATACAAGTGCAATTATTTAATTTTTTAGACATTTCACAATTTCTTTATCGATTTGCTAGCGCTTAGTTACTTTGTATAGGAATCGTAAAGGAAGGCGTCCACAATATTTTAATTAAATTTTTCAGAAACTTCACTATTTCATTTCACAATATAAATATTTCATTTTTTGGACATTTCACAATTTAATTATCGATTTGCTAGCGCTTAGGTACTTGGTATGACAATCGCAGAGGAGGGCGTCCACAATATTTTAATTTAATTTTTCACAAGTTTCATTATTTAATTTTACAATACAAGTGCAATTATTTAATTTTTTAGACATTTCACAATTTCTTTATCGATTTGCTAGCGCTTAGTTACTTTGTATAGGAATCGTAAAGGAAGGCGTCCACAATATTTTAATTAAATTTTTCAGAAACTTCACTATTTCATTTCACAATATAAATATTTCATTTTTTGAACATTTCACAATTTAATTATCGATTTGCTAGCGCTTAGGTACTTGGTATGAGAATCGCAGAGGAGGGCGTCCACAATATTTTAATTTAATTTTTCACAAGTTTCATTATTTAATTTTACAATACAAGTGCAATTATTTAATTTTTTAGACATTTCACAATTTAATTATGGATTCGCTAGCGCTTAGTTACTTGGTATAGGAATCGTTAAGGAAGGCGTCCACAATATTTTAATTAAATTTTTCAGAAACTTCACTATTTCATTTCACAATATAAATATTTCATTTTTTGGACATTTCACAATTTAATTATCGATTTCCTAGCGCTTAGGTACTTGGTATGAGAATCGCAGAGGAGGGCATCCACAATATTTTAATTTAATTTTTCACAAGTTTCATTATTAATTTCACAATACAAGTGCAATTATTTAATTTTTAAGACATTTCACAATTTAATTATCGATTCGCTAGCGCTTAGTTAATTGGTATAGGAATCGTAAAGGAAGGCGTCCACAATATTTTAATTAAATTTTTCAGAAACTTCACTATTTCATTTCACAATATAAATATTTCATTTTTTGGACATTTCACAATTTAATTATCGATTTGCTAGCGCTTAGGTACTTGGTATGAGAATCGCAGAGGAGGGCGTCCACAATATTTTAATTTAATTTTTCACAAGTTTCATTATTAATTTCACAATACAAGTGCAATGATTTAATTTTTAAGACATTTCACAATTTAATTATCGATTCGCTAGCGCTTAGTTAATTGGTATAGGAATCGTAAAGGAAGGCGTCCACAATATTTTATTTAAATTTTTCAGAAACTTCACTATTTCATTTCACAATATAAATATTTCATTTTTTGGACATTTCACAATTTAATTATCGATTTCCTAGCGCTTGGTATGAGAATCGCAGAGGAGGGCGTCCACAATATTTTAATTTAATTTTTCACAAGTTTCATTATTTAATTTTACAATACAAGTGCAATTATTTAATTTTTTAGACATTTCACAATTTAATTATCGATTCGCTAGCGCTTAGTTACTTGGTATAGGAATCGTTAAGGAAGGCGTCCACAATATTTTAATTAAATTTTTCAGAAACTTCACTATTTCATTTCACAATATAAATATTTCATTTTTTGGACATTTCACAATTTAATTATCGATTTCCTAGCGCTTAGGTACTTGGTATGAGAATCGCAGAGGAGGGCATCCACAATATTTTAATTTAATTTTTCACAAGTTTCATTATTAATTTCACAATACAAGTGCAATTATTTAATTTTTAAGACATTTCACAATTTAATTATCGATTCGCTAGCGCTTAGTTAATTGGTATAGGAATCGTAAAGGAAGGCGTCCACAATATTTTAATTAAATTTTTCAGAAACTTCACTATTTCATTTCACAATATAAATATTTAATTTTTTAGACATTTCACAATTTAATTATCGATTTGCTAGCGCTTAGGTACTTGGTATGAGAATCGCAGAGGAGGGCGTCCACAATATTTTAATTTAATTTTTCACAAGTTTCATTATTAATTTCACAATACAAGTGCAATGATTTAATTTTTAAGACATTTCACAATTTAATTATCGATTCGCTAGCGCTTAGTTAATTGGTATAGGAATCGTAAAGGAAGGCGTCCACAATATTTTATTTAAATTTTTCAGAAACTTCACTATTTCATTTCACAATATAAATATTTCATTTTTTGGACATTTCACAATTTAATTATCGATTTCCTAGCGCTTGGTATGAGAATCGCAGAGGAGGGCGTCCACAATATTTTAATTTAATTTTTCACAAGTTTCATTATTTAATTTCACAATACAAGTGCAATTATTTAATTTTTAAGACATTTCACAATTTAATTATCGATTCGCTAGCGCTTAGTTACTTGGTATAGGAATCGTAAAGGAAGGCGTCCACAATATTTTAATTAAATTTTTCAGAAACTTCACTATTTCATTTCACAATATAAATATTTCATTTTTTGGACATTTCACAATTTAATTATCGATTTCCTAGCGCTTAGGTACTTGGTATGAGAATCGCAGAGGAGGGCGTCCACAATATTTTAATTTAATTTTTCACAAGTTTCATTATTTAGTTTCACAATAGAAGAACAATTATTTAATTTTTTAGACATTTCACAATTTAATTATCGATTCGCTAGCGCTTAGTTAATTGGTATAGGAATCGTAAAGGAAGGCGTCCACAATATTTTAATTAAATTTTTCAGAAACTTCACTATTTCATTTCACAATATAAATATTTCATTTTTTAGACATTTCACAATTTAATTATCGATTTACCAGCGCTTAGGTACTTGGTATGAGAATCGTAAAGGAAAGCGTCCACAATATTTTAATTAAATTTTTCAGAAACTTCACTATTTCATTTCACAATATAAATATTTCATTTTTTGGACATTTCACAATTTAATTATCGATTTGCTAGCGCTTAGGTACTTGGTATGAGAATCGCAGAGAAGGGCGTCCACAATATTTTAATTTAATTTTTCACAAGTTTCATTATTTAATTTCACAATACAAGTGCAATGATTTAATTTTTAAGACATTTCACAATTTAATTATCGATTCGCTAGCGCTTAGTTAATTGGTATAGGAATCGTAAAGGAAGGCGTCCACAATATTTTAATTAAATTTTTCAGAAACTTCACTATTTCATTTCACAATATAAATATTTCATTTTTTGGACATTTCACAATTTAATTATCGATTTGCTAGCGCTTAGGTACTTGGTATGAGAATCGCAGAGGAGGGCGTCCACAATATTTTAATTTAATTTTTCACAAGTTTCATTATTTAGTTTCACAATAGAAGAACAATTATTTAATTTTTTAGACATTTCACAATTTAATTATCGATTCGCTAGCGCTTAGTTAATTGGTATAGGAATCGTAAAGGAAGGCGTCCACAATATTTTAATTAAATTTTTCAGAAACTTCACTATTTCATTTCACAATATAAATATTTCATTTTTTAGACATTTCACAATTTAATTATCGAATTGCTAGCGCTTAGTTACTTGGTATAGGAATCGTTAAGGAAGGCGTCCACAATATTTTAATTAAATTTTTCAGAAACTTCACTATTTCATTTCACAATATAAATATTTCATTTTTTGGACATTTCACAATTTAATTATCGATTTGCTAGCGCTTAGGTACTTGGTATGAGAATCGCAGAGGAGGGCGTCCACAATATTTTAATTTAATTTTTCACAAGTTTCATTATTAATTTCACAATACAAGTGCAATGATTTAATTTTTAAGACATTTCACAATTTAATTATCGATTCGCTAGCGCTTAGTTAATTGGTATAGGAATCGTAAAGGAAGGCGTCCACAATATTTTATTTAAATTTTTCAGAAACTTCACTATTTCATTTCACAATATAAATATTTCATTTTTTGGACATTTCACAATTTAATTATCGATTTTCTAGCGCTTAGGTACTTGGTATGACAATCGCAGAGGAGGGCGTCCACAATATTTTAATTTAATTTTTCACAAGTTTCATTATTTAATTTCACAATACAAGTGCAATTATTTAATTTTTTAGACATTTCACAATTTAATTATCGATTCGCTAGCGCTTAGTTACTTGGTATAGGAATCGTAAAGGAAGGCGTCCACAATATTTTAATTAAATTTTTCAGAAACTTCACTATTTCATTTCACAATATAAATATTTCATTTTTTGGACATTTCACAATTTAATTATCGATTTGCTAGCGCTTAGGTACTTGGTATGACAATCGCAGAGGAGGGCGTCCACAATATTTTAATTTAATTTTTCACAAGTTTCATTATTTAGTTTCTAAATACAAGTACAATTATTTAATTTTTTAGACATTTCACAATTTAATTCTCGATTTACCAGCGCTTAGGTACTTGGTATGGGAATCGTAAAGGAAAGCGTCCACAATATTTTAATTAAATTTTTCAGAAACTTCACTATTTCATTTCACAATATAAATATTTAATTTTTTGGACATTTCACAATTTAATTATCGATTTGCTAGCGCTTAGGTACTTGGTATGAGTATCGCAGAGAGGGGCGTCCACAATATTTTAATTTAATTTTTCACAAGTTTCATTATTTAATTTCACAATACAAGTGCAATTATTTAATTTTTAAGACATTTCACAATTTAATTATCGATTCGCTAGCGCTTAGTTAATTGGTATAGGAATCGTAAGTGAAGGCGTCCACAATATTTTAATTAAATTTTTCAGAAACTTCACTATTTCATTTCACAATATAAATATTTCATTTTTTGGACATTTCACAATTAAATTATCGATTTGCTAGCGCTTGGGTTCTTGGTATGAGAATCGCAGAGGGCGTCCACAATATTTTAATTAAATTTTTTAGAAATTTCACTATTTAATTTCACAATATAAATATTTAATTTTTTAGACATTTCACAATTTAATTATCGATTCGCTAGCGCTTAGGTACTTGGTATGAGAATCGCAGAGGGGGGCGCCTATAATATTTTTATTAAATATTGCAGACATTTCACAATTTAATTCTCGATTTGCCATTGCTTAGGTACTTGGTATGAGAATCGCAGAGGAGGGCGCCCGAAATATTTTACTTTAATTTTTCAAAAATATCACAATTTAATTCTCGAGTTGCCAGTGCCTGGGTACTTGGCATGAGAATCGCAGAAGAAGGCGTCCACAATATTTTAATTTAATTTTTCAAAAGTTTCATTATTTAATTTCACAATACAAGTGCAATTATTTAATTTTTTAGACATTTTATCCTCGATTTGCCAGCGCTTAGGTACTTGGTATGAGAATCGCAGAGGAAGGCGTCCACAATATTTTAATTTAATTTTTCACAAGTTTCATTATTTAATTTTACAATACAAGTGCAATTATTTAATTTTTTAGACATTTCACAATTTAATTATCGATTCGCTAGCGCTTAGTTACTTGGTATAGGAATCGTAAAGGAAGGCCTCCACAATATTTTAATTAAATTTTTCAGAAACTTCCCTATTTCATTTCACAATATAAATATTTCATTTTTTGGACATTTCACAAATTAATTATCGATTTGCCATTGCTTAGGTACTTGGTATGAGAATCACAATTTAATTATCGATTCGCTAGCGGTTAGTTACTTGGAATAGGAATCGTAAAGGAAGGCCTCCACAATATTTTAATTAAATTTTTCAGAAACTTCACTATTTCATTTCACAATATAAATATTTCATTTTTTGGACATTTCACAATTTAATTATCGAATTGCTAGCGCTTAGTTACTTGGTATAGGAATCGTTAAAGAAGGCGTCCACAATATTTTAATTAAATTTTTCAGAAACTTCACTATTTCATTTCACAATATAAATATTTCATTTTTTGGACATTTCACAATTTAATTATCGATTTCCTAGCGCTTAGGTACTTGGTATGAGAATCGCAGAGGAGGGCGTCCACAATATTTTAATTTAATTTTTCACAAGTTTCATTATTAATTTCACAATACAAGTGCAATTATTTAATTTTTTAGACATTTCACAATTTATTTATCGATTTGCTAGCGCTTAGTTACTTGGTATAGGAATCGTAAAGGAAGGCGTCCACAATATTTTAATTAAATTTTTCAGAAACTTCACTATTTCATTTCACAATATAAATATTTCATTTTTTGGACATTTCACAATTTAATTATCGATTTGCTAGCGCTTAGGTACTTGGTATGAGAATCGCAGAGGAGGGCGTCCACAATATTTTAATTTTTCACAAGTTTCATTATTTAATTTTACAATACAAGTGCAATTATTTAATTTTTTAGACATTTCACAATTTAATTATCGATTCGCTAGCGCGTAGTTACTTGGTATAGGAATCGTAAAGGAAGGCGTCCACAATTTTTCACAAGTTTCATTATTTAATTTTACAATACAAGTGCAATTATTTAATATTTTAGACATTTCACAATTTAATTATCGATTCGCTAGCGCTTAGTTACTTGGTATAGGAATCGTAAAGGAAGGCGTCCACAATATTTTAATAAAATTTTTCAGAAACTTCACTATTTCATTTCACAATATAAATATTTCATTTTTTGGACATTTCACAATTTAATTATCGATTTCCTAGCGCTTGGTATGAGAATCGCAGAGGAGGGCGTCCACAATATTTTAATTTAATTTTTCACAAGTTTCATTATTTTATTTCACAATACAAGTGCAATTATTTAATTTTTAAGACATTTCACAATTTAATTATCGATTCGCTAGCGCTTAGTTACTTGGTATAGGAATCGTAAAGGAAGGCGTCCACAATATTTTAATTAAATTTTTCAGAAACTTCACTATTTCATTTCACAATATAAATATTTCATTTTTTGGACATTTCACAATTTAATTATCGATTTGCTAGCGCTTAGGTACTTGGTATGACAATCGCAGAGGAGGGCGTCCACAATATTTTAATTTAATTTTTCACAAGTTTCATTATATAGTTTCTCAATACAAGTACAATTATTTAATTTTTAGACATTTCACAATTTAATTCTCGATTTACCAGCGCTTAGGTACTTGGTATGGGAATCGTAAAGGAAAGCGTCCACAATATTTTAATTAAATTTTTCAGAAACTTCACTATTTCATTTCACAATATAAATATTTCATTTTTTGGACATTTCACAATTTAATTATCGATTTGCTAGCGCTTAGGTACTTGGTATGAGAATCGCAGAGAAGGGCGTCCACAATTTTGTAATTTAATTTTTCACAAGTTTCATTATTTAATTTCACAATACAAGAGCAATTATTTAATTTTTAAGACATTTCACAATTTAATTATCGATTAGCTAGCGCTTAGTTAATTGGTATAGGAATCGTAAAGGAAGGCGTCCACAATATTTTAATTAAATTTTTCAGAAACTTCACTATTTCATTTCACAATATAAATATTTCATTTTTTGGACATTTCACAATTTAATTATCGATTTGCTAGCGCTTAGGTACTTGGTATGAGAATCGCAGAGAAGGGCGTCCACAATATTTTAATTTAATTTTTCACAAGTTTCATTATTTAATTTCACAATACAAGTGCAATTATTTAATTTTTAAGACATTTCACAATTTAATTATCGATTCGCTAGCGCTTAGTTAATTGGTATAGGAATCGTAAAGGAAGGCGTCCACAATATTTTAATTAAATTTTTCAGAAACTTCACTATTTCATTTCACAATATAAATATTTCATTTTTTGGACATTTCACAATTTAATTATCGATTTCCTAGCGCTTAGGTACTTGGTATGAGAATCGCAGAGGAGGGCGTCCACAATATTTTAATTGAATTTTTCACAAGTTTCATTATTTAGTTTCACAATAGAAGAACAATTATTTAATTTTTTAGACATTTCACAATTTAATTATCGATTCGCTAGCGCTTAGTTAATTGGTATAGGAATCGTAAAGGAAGGCGTCCACAATATTTTAATTAAATTTTTCAGAAACTTCACTATTTCATTTCACAATATAAATATTTCATTTTTTAGACATTTCACAATTTAATTATCGATTTACCAGCGCTTAGGTACTTGGTATGAGAATCGTAAAGGAAAGCGTCCACAATATTTTAATTAAATTTTTCAGAAACTTCACTATTTCATTTCACAATATAAATATTTCATTTTTTGGACATTTCACAATTTAATTATCGATTTGCTAGCGCTTAGGTACTTGGTATGAGAATCGCAGAGGAGGGCGTCCACAATATTTTAATTTAATTTTTCACAAGTTTCATTATTAATTTCACAATACAAGTGCAATGATTTAATTTTTAAGACATTTCACAATTTAATTATCGATTCGCTAGCGCTTAGTTAATTGGTATAGGAATCGTAAAGGAAGGCGTCCACAATATTTTATTTAAATTTTTCAGAAACTTCACTATTTCATTTCACAATATAAATATTTCATTTTTTGGACATTTCACAATTTAATTATCGATTTCCTAGCGCTTGGTATGAGAATCGCAGAGGAGGGCGTCCACAATATTTTAATTTAATTTTTCACAAGTTTCATTATTTAATTTCACAATACAAGTGCAATTATTTAATTTTTAAGACATTTCACAATTTAATTATCGATTCGCTAGCGCTTAGTTACTTGGTATAGGAATCGTAAAGGAAGGCGTCCACAATATTTTAATTTAATTTTTCACAAGTTTCATTATTTAGTTTCTCAATACAAGTACAATTATTTAATTTTTTAGACATTTCACAATTTAATTCTCGATTTACCAGCGCTTAGGTACTTGGTATGGGAATCGTAAAGAAAAGCGTCCACAATATTTTAATTAAATTTTTCAGAAACTTCACTATTTCATTTCACAATATAAATATTTCATTTTTTGGACATTTCACAATTTAATTATCGATTTGCTAGCGCTTAGGTACTTGGTATGAGAATCGCAGAGAAGGGCGTCCACAATATTTTAATTTAATTTTTCACAAGTTTCATTATTTAATTTCACAATACAAGTGCAATTATTTAATTTTTAAGACATTTCACAATTTAATTATCGATTCGCTAGCGCTTAGTTAATTGGTATAGGAATCGTAAAGGAAGGCGTCCACAATATTTTAATTAAATTTTTCAGAAACTTCCCTATTTCATTTCACAATATAAATATTTCATTTTTTGGACATTTCACAATTTAATTATCGATTTGCTAGCGCTTAGGTACTTGGTATGAGAATCGCAGAGAAGGGCGTCCACAATATTTTAATTTAATTTTTCACAAGTTTCATTATTTAATTTCACAATACAAGTGCAATTATTTAATTTTTAAGACATTTCACAATTTAATTATCGATTCGCTAGCGCTTAGTTAATTGGTATAGGAATCGTAAAGGAAGGCGTCCACAATATTTTAATTAAATTTTTCAGAAACTTCACTATTTCATTTCACAATATAAATATTTCATTTTTTGGACATTTCACAATTTAATTATCGATTTCCTAGCGCTTAGGTACTTGGTATGAGAATCGCAGAGGAGGGCGTCCACAATATTTTAATTTAATTTTTCACAAGTTTCATTATTTAGTTTCACAATAGAAGAACAATTATTTAATTTTTTAGACATTTCACAATTTAATTATCGATTCGCTAGCGCTTAGTTAATTGGTATAGGAATCGTAAAGGAAGGCGTCCACAATATTTTAATTAAATTTTTCAGAAACTTCACTATTTCATTTCACAATATAAATATTTCATTTTTTAGACATTTCACAATTTAATTATCGAATTGCTAGCGCTTAGTTACTTGGTATAGGAATCGTTAAGGAAGGCGTCCACAATATTTTAATTAAATTTTTCAGAAACTTCATTTCACAATATAAATATTTCATTTTTTGGACATTTCACAATTTAATTATCGATTTGCTAGCGCTTAGGTACTTGGTATGAGAATCGCAGAGAAGGGCGTCCACAATATTTTAATTTAATTTTTCACAAGTTTCATTATTTAATTTCACAATACAAGTGCAATTATTTAATTTTTAAGACATTTCACAATTTAATTATCGATTCGCTAGCGCTTAGTTAATTGGTATAGGAATCGTAAAGGAAGGCGTCCACAATATTTTAATTAAATTTTTCAGAAACTTCCCTATTTCATTTCACAATATAAATATTTCATTTTTTGGACATTTCACAATTTAATTATCGATTTGCTAGCGCTTAGGTACTTGGTATGAGAATCGCAGAGAAGGGCGTCCACAATATTTTAATTTAATTTTTCACAAGTTTCATTATTTAATTTCACAATACAAGTGCAATTATTTAATTTTTAAGACATTTCACAATTTAATTATCGATTCGCTAGCGCTTAGTTAATTGGTATAGGAATCGTAAAGGAAGGCGTCCACAATATTTTAATTAAATTTTTCAGAAACTTCACTATTTCATTTCACAATATAAATATTTCATTTTTTGGACATTTCACAATTTAATTATCGATTTCCTAGCGCTTAGGTACTTGGTATGAGAATCGCAGAGGAGGGCGTCCACAATATTTTAATTTAATTTTTCACAAGTTTCATTATTTAGTTTCACAATAGAAGAACAATAATTTAATTTTTTAGACATTTCACAATTTAATTATCGATTCGCTAGCGCTTAGTTAATTGGTATAGGAATCGTAAAGGAAGGCGTCCACAATATTTTAATTAAATTTTTCAGAAACTTCACTATTTCATTTCACAATATAAATATTTCATTTTTTAGACATTTCACAATTTAATTATCGAATTGCTAGCGCTTAGTTACTTGGTATAGGAATCGTTAAGGAAGGCGTCCACAATATTTTAATTAAATTTTTCAGAAACTTCACTATTTCATTTCACAATATAAATATTTCATTTTTTGGACATTTCACAATTTAATTATCGATTTGCTAGCGCTTAGGTACTTGGTATGAGAATCGCAGAGAAGGGGGTCCACAATATTTTAATTTAATTTTTCACAAGTTTCATTATTTAATTTCACAATACAAGTGCAATTATTTAATTTTTAAGACATTTCACAATTTAATTATCGATTCGCTAGCGCTTAGTTAATTGGTATAGGAATCGTAAAGGAAGGCGTCCACAATATTTTAATTAAATTTTTCAGAAACTTCACTATTTCATTTCACAATATAAATATTTCATTTTTTGGACATTTCACAATTAAATTATCGATTTGCTAGCGCTTGGGTTCTTGGTATGAGAATCGCAGAGGGCGTCCACAATATTTTAATTAAATTTTTTAGAAATTTCACTATTTAATTTCACAATATAAATATTTAATTTTTTAGACATTTCACAATTTAATTATCGATTCGCTAGCGCTTAGGTACTTGGTATGAGAATCGCAGAGGGGGGCGCCTATAATATTTTTATTAAATATTGCAGACATTTCACAATTTAATTCTCGATTTGCCATTGCTTAGGTACTTGGTATGAGAATCGCAGAGGAGGGCGCCCGAAATATTTTACTTTAATTTTTCAAAAATATCACAATTTAATTCTCGAGTTGCCAGTGCCTGGGTACTTGGCATGAGAATCGCAGAAGAAGGCGTCCACAATATTTTAATTTAATTTTTCAAAAGTTTCATTATTTAATTTCACAATACAAGTGCAATTATTTAATTTTTTAGACATTTTATCCTCGATTTGCCAGCGCTTAGGTATTTGGTATGAGAATCGCAGAGGAAGGCGTCCACAATATTTTAATTTAATTTTTCACAAGTTTCATTATTTAATTTTACAATACAAGTGCAATTATTTAATTTTTTAGACATTTCACAATTTAATTATCGATTCGCTAGCGCTTAGTTACTTGGTATAGGAATCGTAAAGGAAGGCGTCCACAATATTTTAATTAAATTTTTCAGAAACTTCACTATTTCATTTCACAATATAAATATTTCATTTTTTGGCCATTTCACAATTTAAATATCGATTTCCTAGCGCTTAGGTACTTGGTATGAGAATCGCAGAGGAGGGCGTCCACAATATTTTAATTTAATTTTTCAGAAGTTTCACTATTTAGTTTCACAATAGAAGAACAATTATTTAATTTTTTAGATATTTCACAATTTATGAGAATCGCAGAGGAAGGCGTCCACAATATTTTAATTTAATTTTTCACAAGTTTCATTATTTAGTTTCACAATAGAAGAACAATTATTTAATTTTTTAGACATTTCACAATTTAATTATCGATTCGCTAGCGCGTAGTTACTTGGTATAGGAATCGTAAAGGAAGGCGTCCACAATTTTTCACAAGTTTCATTATTTAATTTTACAATACAAGTGCAATTATTTAATATTTTAGACATTTCACAATTTAATTATCGATTCGCTAGCGCTTAGTTACTTGGTATAGGAATCGTAAAGGAAGGCGTCCACAATATTTTAATAAAATTTTTCAGAAACTTCACTATTTCATTTCACAATATAAATATTTCATTTTTTGGACATTTCACAATTTAATTATCGATTTGCTAGCGCTTAGGTACTTGGTATGAGAATCGCAGAGAAGGGCGTCCACAATATTTTAATTTAATTTTTCACAAGTTTCATTATTTAATTTCACAATACAAGTGCAATTATTTAATTTTTAAGACATTTCACAATTTAATTATCGATTCGCTAGCGCTTAGTTAATTGGTATAGGAATCGTAAAGGAAGGCGTCCACAATATTTTAATTAAATTTTTCAGAAACTTCCCTATTTCATTTCACAATATAAATATTTCATTTTTTGGACATTTCACAATTTAATTATCGATTTGCTAGCGCTTAGGTACTTGGTATGAGAATCGCAGAGAAGGGCGTCCACAATATTTTAATTTAATTTTTCACAAGTTTCATTATTTAATTTCACAATACAAGTGCAATTATTTAATTTTTAAGACATTTCACAATTTAATTATCGATTCGCTAGCGCTTAGTTAATTGGTATAGGAATCGTAAAGGAAGGCGTCCACAATATTTTAATTAAATTTTTCAGAAACTTCACTATTTCATTTCACAATATAAATATTTCATTTTTTGGACATTTCACAATTTAATTATCGATTTCCTAGCGCTTAGGTACTTGGTATGAGAATCGCAGAGGAGGGCGTCCACAATATTTTAATTTAATTTTTCACAAGTTTCATTATTTAGTTTCACAATAGAAGAACAATAATTTAATTTTTTAGACATTTCACAATTTAATTATCGATTCGCTAGCGCTTAGTTAATTGGTATAGGAATCGTAAAGGAAGGCGTCCACAATATTTTAATTAAATTTTTCAGAAACTTCACTATTTCATTTCACAATATAAATATTTCATTTTTTAGACATTTCACAATTTAATTATCGAATTGCTAGCGCTTAGTTACTTGGTATAGGAATCGTTAAGGAAGGCGTCCACAATATTTTAATTAAATTTTTCAGAAACTTCACTATTTCATTTCACAATATAAATATTTCATTTTTTGGACATTTCACAATTTAATTATCGATTTG
Organism: Scaptodrosophila lebanonensis; assembly: GCF_003285725.1. NCBI lineage: Eukaryota > Metazoa > Arthropoda > Insecta > Diptera > Drosophilidae > Scaptodrosophila > Scaptodrosophila lebanonensis. The sequence continues at coordinate 400,910 of NW_022060604.1, read as the reverse complement.
CTAGCGCTTAGGTACTTGGTATGAGAATCGCAGAGAAGGGGGTCCACAATATTTTAATTTAATTTTTCACAAGTTTCATTATTTAATTTCACAATACAAGTGCAATTATTTAATTTTTAAGACATTTCACAATTTAATTATCGATTCGCTAGCGCTTAGTTAATTGGTATAGGAATCGTAAAGGAAGGCGTCCACAATATTTTAATTAAATTTTTCAGAAACTTCACTATTTCATTTCACAATATAAATATTTCATTTTTTGGACATTTCACAATTAAATTATCGATTTGCTAGCGCTTGGGTTCTTGGTATGAGAATCGCAGAGGGCGTCCACAATATTTTAATTAAATTTTTTAGAAATTTCACTATTTAATTTCACAATATAAATATTTAATTTTTTAGACATTTCACAATTTAATTATCGATTCGCTAGCGCTTAGGTACTTGGTATGAGAATCGCAGAGGGGGGCGCCTATAATATTTTTATTAAATATTGCAGACATTTCACAATTTAATTCTCGATTTGCCATTGCTTAGGTACTTGGTATGAGAATCGCAGAGGAGGGCGCCCGAAATATTTTACTTTAATTTTTCAAAAATATCACAATTTAATTCTCGAGTTGCCAGTGCCTGGGTACTTGGCATGAGAATCGCAGAAGAAGGCGTCCACAATATTTTAATTTAATTTTTCAAAAGTTTCATTATTTAATTTCACAATACAAGTGCAATTATTTAATTTTTTAGACATTTTATCCTCGATTTGCCAGCGCTTAGGTATTTGGTATGAGAATCGCAGAGGAAGGCGTCCACAATATTTTAATTTAATTTTTCACAAGTTTCATTATTTAATTTTACAATACAAGTGCAATTATTTAATTTTTTAGACATTTCACAATTTAATTATCGATTCGCTAGCGCTTAGTTACTTGGTATAGGAATCGTAAAGGAAGGCGTCCACAATATTTTAATTAAATTTTTCAGAAACTTCACTATTTCATTTCACAATATAAATATTTCATTTTTTGGCCATTTCACAATTTAAATATCGATTTCCTAGCGCTTAGGTACTTGGTATGAGAATCGCAGAGGAGGGCGTCCACAATATTTTAATTTAATTTTTCAGAAGTTTCACTATTTAGTTTCACAATAGAAGAACAATTATTTAATTTTTTAGATATTTCACAATTTATGAGAATCGCAGAGGAAGGCGTCCACAATATTTTAATTTAATTTTTCACAAGTTTCATTATTTAGTTTCACAATAGAAGAACAATTATTTAATTTTTTAGACATTTCACAATTTAATTATCGATTCGCTAGCGCGTAGTTACTTGGTATAGGAATCGTAAAGGAAGGCGTCCACAATTTTTCACAAGTTTCATTATTTAATTTTACAATACAAGTGCAATTATTTAATATTTTAGACATTTCACAATTTAATTATCGATTCGCTAGCGCTTAGTTACTTGGTATAGGAATCGTAAAGGAAGGCGTCCACAATATTTTAATAAAATTTTTCAGAAACTTCACTATTTCATTTCACAATATAAATATTTAATTTTTTGGACATTTCACAATTTAATTATCGATTTCCTAGCGCTTAGGTACTTGGTATGAGAATCGCAGAGGAGGGCGTCCACAATATTTTAATTTAATTTTTCACAAGTTTCATTATTTAATTTTACAATAGAAGAACAATTATTTAATTTTTAAGACATTTCACAATTTAATTATCGATTTGCTAGCGCTTAGTTACTTGGTATAGGAATCGTTAAGGAAGGCGTCCACAATATTTTAATTAAATTTTTCAGAAACTTCACTATTTCATTTCACAATATAAATATTTCATTTTTTGGACATTTCACAATTTAATTATCGATTTGCTAGCGCTTAGGTACTTGGTATGAGAATCGCAGAGGAGGGCGTCCACAATATTTTAATTTAATTTTTCACAAGTTTCATTATTTAATTTCACAATACAAGTGCAATTATTTAATTTTTAAGACATTTCACAATTTAATTATCGATTCGCTAGCGCTTAGTTAATTGGTATAGGAATCGTAAAGGAAGGCGTCCACAATATTTTAATTAAATTTTTCAGAAACTTCACTATTTCATTTCACAATATAAATATTTCATTTTTTGGACATTTCACAATTTAATTATCGATTTGCTAGCGCTTAGGTACTTGGTATGAGAATCGCAGAGAAGGGCGTCCACAATTTTGTAATTTAATTTTTCACAAGTTTCATTATTTAATTTCACAATACAAGTGCAATTATTTAATTTTTAAGACATTTCACAATTTAATTATCGATTAGCTAGCGCTTAGTTAATTGGTATAGGAATCGTAAAGGAAGGCGTCCACAATATTTTAATTAAATTTTTCAGAAACTTCACTATTTCATTTCACAATATAAATATTTCATTTTTTGGACATTTCACAATTTAATTATCGATTTCCTAGCGCTTGGTATGAGAATCGCAGAGGAGGGCGTCCACAATATTTTAATTTAATTTTTCACAAGTTTCATTATTTAATTTCACAATACAAGTGCAATTATTTAATTTTTTAGACATTTCACAATTTAATTATCGATTCGCTAGCGCTTAGTTACTTGGTATAGGAATCGTAAAGGAAGGCGTCCACAATATTTTAATTAAATTTTTCAGAAACTTCACTATTTCATTTCACAATATAAATATTTCATTTTTTGGACATTTCACAATTTAATTATCGATTTGCTAGCACTTAGGTACTTGGTATGACAATCGCAGAGGAGGGCGTCCACAATATTTTAATTTAATTTTTCACAAGTTTCATTATTTAGTTTCTAAATACAAGTACAATTATTTAATTTTTTAGACATTTCACAATTTAATTCTCGATTTACCAGCGCTTAGGTACTTGGTATGGGAATCGTAAAGGAAAGCGTCCACAATATTTTAATTAAATTTTTCAGAAACTTCACTATTTCATTTCACAATATAAATATTTCATTTTTTGGACATTTCACAATTTAATTATCGATTTGCTAGCGCTTAGGTACTTGGTATGAGAATCGCAGAGAAGGGCGTCCACAATATTTTAATTTAATTTTTCACAAGTTTCATTATTTAATTTCACAATACAAGTGCAATTATTTAATTTTTAAGACATTTCACAATTTAATTATCGATTCGCTAGCGCTTAGTTAATTGGTATAGGAATCGTAAAGGAAGGCGTCCACAATATTTTAATTAAATTTTTCAGAAACTTCACTATTTCATTTCACAATATAAATATTTCATTTTTTGGACATTTCACAATTAAATTATCGATTTGCTAGCGCTTGGGTTCTTGGTATGAGAATCGCAGAGGGCGTCCACAATATTTTAATTAAATTTTTTAGAAATTTCACTATTTAATTTCAAAATATAAATATTTAATTTTTTAGACATTTCACAATTTAATTATCGATTCGCTAGCGCTTAGGTACTTGGTATGAGAATCGCAGAGGGGGGCGCCCGAAATATTTTACTTTAATTTTTCAAAAATATCACAATTTAATTCTCGAGTTGCCAGTGCCTGGGTACTTGGCATGAGAATCGCAGAAGAAGGCGTCCACAATATTTTAATTTAATTTTTCAAAAGTTTCATTATTTAATTTCACAATACAAGTGCAATTATTTAATTTTTTAGACATTTTATCCTCGATTTGCCAGCGCTTAGGTACTTGGTATGAGAATCGCAGAGGAAGGCGTCCACAATATTTTAATTTAATTTTTCACAAGTTTCATTATTTAATTTTACAATACAAGTGCAATTATTTAATTTTTTAGACATTTCACAATTTAATTATCGATTCGCTAGCGCTTAGTTACTTGGTATAGGAATCGTAAAGGAAGGCCTCCACAATATTTTAATTAAATTTTTCAGAAACTTCCCTATTTCATTTCACAATATAAATATTTCATTTTTTGGACATTTCACAAATTAATTATCGATTTGCCATTGCTTAGGTACTTGGTATGAGAATCACAATTTAATTATCGATTCGCTAGCGGTTAGTTACTTGGAATAGGAATCGTAAAGGAAGGCCTCCACAATATTTTAATTAAATTTTTCAGAAACTTCACTATTTCATTTCACAATATAAATATTTCATTTTTTGGACATTTCACAATTTAATTATCGATTTGCTAGCGCTTAGGTACTTGGTATGAGAATCGCAGAGGAGGGCGTCCACAATATTTTAATTTAATTTTTCACAAGTTTCATTATTTAATTTCACAATACAAGTGCAATTATTTAATTTTTAAGACATTTCACAATTTAATTATCGATTCGCTAGCGCTTAGTTAATTGGTATAGGAATCGTAAAGGAATGCGTCCACAATATTTTAATTAAATTTTTCAGAAACTTCACTATTTCATTTCACAATATAAATATTTCATTTTTTGGACATTTCACAATTTAAATTTCGATTTCCTACCGCTTAGGTACTTGGTATGAGAATCGCAGAGGAGGGCGTCCACAATATTTTAATTTAATTTTTCACAAGTTTCATTATTTAATTTTACAATACAAGTGCAATTATTTAATTTTTTAGACATTTCACAATTTAATTATCGATTCGCTAGCGCTTAGTTACTTGGTATAGGAATCGTAAAGGAAGGCGTCCACAATATTTTAATTAAATTTTTCAGAAACTTCCCTATTTCATTTCACAATATAAATATTTCATTTTTTGGACATTTCACAATTTAATTATCGATTTGCTAGCGCTTAGGTACTTGGTATGAGAATCGCAGAGGAGGGCGTCCACAATATTTTAATTTAATTTTTCACAAGTTTCATTATTTAATTTCACAATACAAGTGCAATTATTTAATTTTTTAGACATTTCACAATTTAATTATCGATTCGCTAGCGCTTAGTTACTTGGTATAGGAATCGTTAAGGAAGGCGTCCACAATATTTTAATTAAATTTTTCAGAAACTTCACTATTTCATTTCACAATATAAATATTTCATTTTGTGGACATTTCACAATTTAATTATCGATTTGCTAGCGCTTAGGTACTTGGTATGAGAATCGCAGAGGAGGGCGTCCACAATATTTTAATTTAATTTTTCACAAGTTTCATTACTTAATTTTACAATACAAGTGCAATTATTTAATTTTTTAGACATTTCACAATTTAATTATCGATTCGCTAGCGCTTAGTTACTTGGTATAGGAATCGTAAAGGAAGGCGCCCACAATATTTTAACTAAATTTTTCAGAAACTTCACTATTTCATTTCACAATATAAATATTTCATTTTTTGGACATTTCACAATTTAATTATCGATTTGCTAGCGCTTAGGTACTTGGTATGAGAATCGCAGAGGAGGGCGTCCACAATATTTTAATTTAATTTTTCACAAGTTTCATTATTTCATTTCACAATACAAGTGCAATTATTTAATTTTTAAGACATTTCACAATTTAATTATCGATTCGCTAGCGCTTAGTTAATTGGTATAGGAATCGTAAAGGAAGGCGTCCACAATATTTTAATTAAATTTTCAGAAACTTCACTATTTCATTTCACAATATAAATATTTCATTTTTTGGACATTTCACAATTTAATTATCGATTTCCTAGCGCTTAGGTACTTGGTATGAGAATCGCAGAGGAGGGCGTCCACAATATTTTAATTTAATTTTTCACAAGTTTCATTATTTAATTTTACAATACAAGTGCAATTATTTAATTTTTTAGACATTTCACAATTTAATTATCGATTCGCTAGCGCTTAGTTACTTGGTATAGGAATCGTAAAGGAAGGCGCCCACAATATTTTAATTAAATTTTTCAGAAACTTCACTATTTCATTTCACAATATAAATATTTCATTTTTTGGACATTTCACAATTTAATTATCGATTTGCTAGCGCTTAGGTACTTGGTATGAGAATCGCAGAGGAGGGCGTCCACAATATTTTAATTTAATTTTTCACAAGTTTCATTATTTAATTTTACAATACAAGTGCAATTATTTAATTTTTAAGACATTTCACAATTTAATTATCGATTCGCTAGCGCTTAGTTACTTGGTATAGGAATCGTTAAGGAAGGCGTCCACAATATTTTAATTAAATTTTTCAGAAACTTCACTATTTCATTTCACAATATAAATTTTTCATTTTTTGGACATTTCACAATTTAATTATCGATTTGCTAGCGCTTAGGTACTTGGTATGAGAATCGCAGAGGAGGGCGTCCACAATATTTTAATTTAATTTTTCACAAGTTTCATTATTTAATTTTACAATACAAGTGCAATTATTTAATTTTTTAGACATTTCACAATTTAATTATCGATTCGCTAGCGCTTAGTTACTTGGTATAGGAATCGTAAAGGAAGGCGTCCACAATATTTTATTTAAATTTTTCAGAAACTTCACTATTTCATTTCACAATATAAATATTTCATTTTTTGGACATTTCACAATTTAATTATCGATTTCCTAGCGCTTAGGTACTTGGTATGAGAATCGCAGAGGAAGGCGTCCACAATATTTTAATTTAATATTTCATTTTTTGGACATTTCACAATTTAATTATCGATTTGCTATTGCTTAGGTACTTGGTATGAGAATCGCAGAGGAGGGCGTCCACAATATTTTAATTTAATTTTTCAGAAGTTTCATTATTTAGTTTCACAATAGAAGAACAAATATTTAATTTTTTAGATATTTCACAATTTATGAGAATCGCAGAGGAAGGCGTCCACAATATTTTAATTTAATTTTTCACAAGTTTCATTATTTAGTTTCACAATAGAAGAACAATTATTTAATTTTTTAGACATTTCACAATTTAATTATCGATTCGCTAGCGCTTAGTTACTTGGTATAGGAATCGTAAAGGAAGGCGTCCACAATATTTTAATTAAATTTTTCAGAAACTTCACTATTTCATTTCACAATATAAATATTTCATTTTTTGGCCATTTCACAATTTAAATATCGATTTCCTAGCGATATTTTTTTTTCACAATATAAATATTTCATTTTTTGGACATTTCACAATTTAATTATCGATTTCCTAGCGCTTAGGTACTTGGTATGAGAATCGCAGAGGAAGGCGTCCACAATATTTTAATTTAATATTTCATTTTTTGGACATTTCACAATTTAATTATCGATTTGCTATTGCTTAGGTACTTGGTATGAGAATCGCAGAGGAGGGCGTCCACAATATTTTAATTTAATTTTTCAGAAGTTTCATTATTTAGTTTCACAATAGAAGAACAAATATTTAATTTTTTAGATATTTCACAATTTATGAGAATCGCAGAGGAAGGCGTCCACAATATTTTAATTTAATTTTTCACAAGTTTCATTATTTAGTTTCACAATAGAAGAACAATTATTTAATTTTTTAGACATTTCACAATTTAATTATCGATTCGCTAGCGCTTAGTTACTTGGTATAGGAATCGTAAAGGAAGGCGTCCACAATATTTTAATTAAATTTTTCAGAAACTTCACTATTTCATTTCACAATATAAATATTTCATTTTTTGGCCATTTCACAATTTAAATATCGATTTCCTAGCGCTTAGGTACTTGGTATGAGAATCGCAGAGGAGGGCGTCCACAATATTTTAATTTAATTTTTCAGAAGTTTCACTATTTAGTTTCACAATAGAAGAACAATTATTTAATTTTTTAGATATTTCACAATTTATGAGAATCGCAGAGGAAGGCGTCCACAATATTTTAATTTAATTTTTCACAAGTTTCATTATTTAGTTTCACAATAGAAGAACAATTATTTAATTTTTTAGACATTTCACAATTTAATTATCGATTCGCTAGCGCGTAGTTACTTGGTATAGGAATCGTAAAGGAAGGCGTCCACAATTTTTCACAAGTTTCATTATTTAATTTTACAATACAAGTGCAATTATTTAATATTTTAGACATTTCACAATTTAATTATCGATTCGCTAGCGCTTAGTTACTTGGTATAGGAATCGTAAAGGAAGGTGTCCACAATATTTTAATAAAATTTTTCAGAAACTTCACTATTTCATTTCACAATATAAATATTTAATTTTTTGGACATTTCACAATTTAATTATCGATTTCCTAGCGCTTAGGTACTTGGTATGAGAATCGCAGAGGAGGGCGTCCACAATATTTTAATTTAATTTTTCACAAGTTTCATTATTTAATTTTACAATAGAAGAACAATTATTTAATTTTTAAGACATTTCACAATTTAATTATCGATTTGCTAGCGCTTAGTTACTTGGTATAGGAATCGTTAAGGAAGGCGTCCACAATATTTTAATTAAATTTTTCAGAAACTTCACTATTTCATTTCACAATATAAATATTTCATTTTTTGGACATTTCACAATTTAATTATCGATTTGCTAGCGCTTAGGTACTTGGTATGAGAATCGCAGAGGAGGGCGTCCACAATATTTTAATTTAATTTTTCACAAGTTTCATTATTTAATTTTACAATACAAGTGCAATTATTTAATTTTTTAGACATTTCACAATTTAATTATCGATTCGCTAGCGCTTAGTTACTTGGTATAGGAATCGTAAAGGAAGGCGTCCACAATATTTTATTTAAATTTTTCAGAAACTTCACTATTTCATTTCACAATATAAATATTTCATTTTTTGGACATTTCACAATTTAATTCTCGATTTACCAGCGCTTAGGTACTTGGTATGAGAATCGCAGAGGAAGGCGTCCACAATATTTTAATTTAATATTTCATTTTTTGGACATTTCACAATTTAATTATCGATTTGCTATTGCTTAGGTACTTGGTATGAGAATCGCAGAGGAGGGCGTCCACAATATTTTAATTTAATTTTTCAGAAGTTTCATTATTTAGTTTCTCAATACAAGTACAATTATTTAATTTTTTAGACATTTCACAATTTAATTCTCGATTTACCAGCGCTTAGGTACTTGGTATGAGAATCGCAGAGGAAGGCGTCCACAATATTTTAATTTAATATTTCATTTTTTGGACATTTCACAATTTAATTATCGATTTGCTATTGCTTAGGTACTTGGTATGAGAATCGCAGAGGAGGGCGTCCACAATATTTTAATTTAATTTTTCAGAAGTTTCATTATTTAGTTTCTCAATACAAGTACAATTATTTAATTTTTTAGACATTTCACAATTTAATTCTCGATTTACCAGCGCTTAGGTACTTGGTATGAGAATCGCAGAGGAAGGCGTCCACAATATTTTAATTTAATATTTCATTTTTTGGACATTTCACAATTTAATTATCGATTTGCTAGCGCTTAGGTACTTGGTATGAGAATCGCAGAGGAGGGCGTCCACAATATTTTAATTTAATTTTTCAGAAGTTTCATTATTTAGTTTCACAATAGAAGAACAAATATTTAATTTTTTAGATATTTCACAATTTATGAGAATCGCAGAGGAGGGCGTCCACAATATTTTAATTTAATTTTTCACAAGTTTCATTATTTAATTTCACAATACAAGTGCAATTATTTAATTTTTAAGACATTTCACAATTTAATTATCGATTCGCTAGCGCTTAGTTAATTGGTATAGGAATCGTAAAGGAAGGCGTCCACAATATTTTAATTAAATTTTTCAGAAACTTCACTATTTCATTTCACAATATAAATATTTCATTTTTTGGACATTTCACAATTTAATTATCGATTTGCTAGCGCTTAGGTACTTGGTATGTGAATCGCAGAGGAGGGCGTCCACAATATTTTAATTTAATTTTTCACAAGTTTCATTATTTAATTTTACAATACAAGTGCAATTATTTAATTTTTAAGACATTTCACAATTTAATTATCGATTCGCTAGCGCTTAGTTACTTGGTATAGGAATCGTTAAGGAAGGCGTCCACAATATTTTAATTAAATTTTTCAGAAACTTCACTATTTCATTTCACAATATAAATATTTCATTTTTTGGACATTTCACAATTTAATTATCGATTTGCCATTGCTTAGGTACTTGGTATGAGAATCGCAGAGGAGGGCGTCCACAATATTTTAATTTAATTTTTCACAAGTTTCATTATATAATTTTACAATACAAGTGCAATTATTTAATTTTTTAGACATTTCACAATTTAATTATCGATTCGCTAGCGCTTAGTTACTTGGTATAGGAATCGTAAAGGAAGGCGTCCACAATATTTTATTTAAATTTTTCAGAAACTTCACTATTTCATTTCACAATATAAATATTTCATTTTTTGGACATTTCACAATTTAATTATCGATTTCCTAGCGCTTAGGTACTTGGTATGAGAATCGCAGAGGAAGGCGTCCACAATATTTTAATTTAATATTTCATTTTTTGGACATTTCACAATTTAATTATCGATTTGCTATTGCTTAGGTACTTGGTATGAGAATCGCAGAGGAGGGCGTCCACAATATTTTAATTTAATTTTTCACAAGTTTCATTATTTAGTTTCACAATAGAAGAACAATTATTTAATTTTTTAGACATTTCACAATTTAATTATCGATTCGCTAGCGCGTAGTTACTTGGTATAGGAATCGTAAAGGAAGGCGTCCACAATATTTTAATACAATTTTTCAGAAACTTCACTATTTCATTTCACAATATAAATATTTCATTTTTTGGACATTTCACAATTTAAATATCGATTTCCTAGCTCTTAGGTACTTGGTATGAGAATCGCAGAGGAGGGCGTCCACAATATTTTAATAAAATTTTTTAGAAATTTCACTATTTAATTTCCCAATATAAATATTTAATTTTTTAGACATTTCACAATTTAATTATCGATTCGCTAGCGCTTAGGTACTTGGTATGAGAATCGCAGAGGGGGGCGCCTATAATATTTTTATTAAATATTACAGACATTTCACAATTTAATTCTCGATTTGCCATTGCTTAGGTACTTGGTATGAGAATCGCAGAGAAGGGTGCCCGAAATATTTTACTTTAATTTTTCAGAAATATCACAATTTAATTCTCGAGTTGCCAGTGCCTGGGTACTTGGCATGAGAATCGCAGAAGAAGGCGTCCACACTATTTTAATTAAATTTTTCAGAAACATCACTATTTCATTTTACAATACAAGTACAATTATTTAATTTTTTAGACATTTTATCCTCGATTTGCCAGCGCTTAGGTACTTGGTATGAGAATCGCAGAGGAAGGCGACCACAATATTTTAATTATACTTTTCAGAAATTTCACTATTTAATTTCACAATATAAATATTTCAATTTTTAGACATTTCACAATTTAATTATCGATTTGCCATTGCTTAGGTACTTGGTATGAGAATCGGAGAGGAGGGCGTCCACAATATTTTAATTTAATTTTTCACAAGTTTCATTATTTAGTTTCTCAATACAAGTACAATTATTTAATTTTTTAGACATTTCACAATTTAATTCTCGATTTACCAGCGCTTAGGTACTTGGTATGGGAATCGTAAAGGAAGGCGTCCAAAATATTTTAATTAAATTTTTCAGAAACTTCACTATTTCATTTCACAATATAAATATTTCATTTTTTGGACATTTCACAATTTAATTACCGATTTGCCAGCGCTTAGGTACTTGGTATGAGAATCGCAGAGGAGGGCGCCCGAAATATTTTAATTTAATTTTTCAGAAATACCACAATTTAATTCTCGAGTTGCCAGCGCCTGGGTACTTGGTATGAGAATCGCAGAAGAAGGCGTCCACAATATTTTAATTTAATTTTTCACAAGTTTCATTATTTAATTTCACAATACAAGTGCAATTATTTAATTTTTTAGACATTTTATCCTCGATTTGCCAGCGTTTAGGTACTTGGTATGAGAATCGCAGAGGAAGGCGTCCACAATATTTTAATTTAATTTTTCACAAGTTTCATTATTTAATTTCACAATACAAGTGCAATTATTTAATTTTTAAGACATTTCACAATTTAATTATCGATTCGCTAGCGCTTAGTTACTTGGTATAGGAATCGTAAAGGAAGGAGTCCACAATATTTTAATTAAATTTTTCAGAAACTTCACTATTTCATTTCACAATATAAATATTTCATTTTTTGGACATTTCACAATTTAATTATCGATTTGCTAGCGCTTAGGTACTTGGTATGAGAATCGCAGAGGAGGGCGTCCACAATATTTTAATTTAATTTTTCACAAGTTTCATTATTTAATTTTACAATACAAGTGCAATTATTTAATTTTTTAGACATTTCACAATTTAATTATCGATTCGCTAGCGCTTAGTTACTTGGTATAGGAATCGTTAAGGAAGGCGCCCACAATATTTTAATTAAATTTTTCAGAAACTTCACTATTTCATTTCACAATATAAATATTTCATTTTTTGGACATTTCACAATTTAATTATCGATTTGCTAGCGCTTAGGTACTTGGTATGAGAATCGCAGAGGAGGGCGTCCACAATATTTTAATTTAATTTTTCACAAGTTTCATTATTAATTTCACAATACAAGTGCAATTATTTAATTTTTAAGACATTTCACAATTTAATTATCGATTCGCTAGCGCTTAGTTAATTGGTATAGGAATCGTAAAGGAAGGCGTCCACAATATCTTATTTAAATTTTTCAGAAACTTCACTATTTCATTTCACAATATAAATATTTCATTTTTTGGACATTTCACAATTTAATTATCGATTTCCTAGCGCTTAGGTACTTGGTATGAGAATCGCAGAGGAGGGCGTCCACAATATTTTAATTTAATTTTTCACAAGTTTCATTATTTAATTTTACAATACAAGTGCAATTATTTAATTTTTTAGACATTTCACAATTTAATTATCGATTCGCTAGCGCTTAGTTACTTGGTATAGGAATCGTAAAGGAAGGCGTCTACAATATTTTAATTTAATTTTTCACAAGTTTCATTATTTAATTTTACAATACAAGTGCAATTATTTAATTTTTTAGACATTTCACAATTTAATTATCGATTCGCTAGCGCTTAGTTACTTGGTATAGGAATCGTAAAGGAAGGCGTCCACAATATTTTAATTAAATTTTTCAGAAACTTCACTATTCCATTTCACAATATAAATATTTCATTTTTTGGACATTTCACAATTTAATTATCGATTTGCTAGCGCTTAGGTACTTGGTATGAGAATCGCAGAGGAGGGCGTCCACAATATTTTAATTTAATTTTTCACAAGTTTCATTATTTAATTTTACAATACAAGTGCAATTATTTAATTTTTTAGACATTTCACAATTTAATTATCGATTCGCTAGCGCTTAGTTACTTGGTATAGGAATCGTAAAGGAAGGCGTCCACAATATTTTAATTTAATTTTTCACAAGTTTCATTATTTAATTTTACAATACAAGTGCAATTATTTAATTTTTTAGACATTTCACAATTTAATTATCGATTCGCTAGCGCTTAGTTACATGGTATAGGAATCGTAAAGGAAGGAGTCCACAATATTTTAATTAAATTTTTCAGAAATTTCACTATTTCATTTCACAATATAAATATTTCATTTTTTGGACATTTCACAATTTAATTATCGATTTGCTAGCGCTTAGGTACTTGGTATGAGAATCGCAGAGGAGGGCGTCCACAATATTTTAATTTAATTTTTCACAAGTTTCATTATTTAATTTTACAATACAAGTGCAATTATTTAATTTTTTAGACATTTCACAATTTAATTATCGATTCGCTAGCGCTTAGTTACTTGGTATAGGAATCGTAAGTGAAGGCGTCCACAATATTTTAATTAAATTTTTCAGAAACTTCACTATTTAATTTCACAATATAAATATTTCATTTTTTGGACATTTCACAATTTAATTATCGATTTGCTAGCGCTTAGGTACTTGGTATGAGAATCGCAGAGGAGGGCGTCCACAATATTTTAATTTAATTTTTCACAAGTTTCATTATTTAATTTCACAATACAAGTGCAATTATTTAATTTTTTAGACATTTCACAATTTAATTATCGATTCGCTAGCGCTTAGTTACATGGTATAGGAATCGTAAAGGAAGGAGTCCACAATATTTTAATTAAATTTTTCAGAAATTTCACTATTTCATTTCACAATATAAATATTTCATTTTTTGGACATTTCACAATTTAATTATCGATTTGCTAGCGCTTAGGTACTTGGTATGAGAATCGCAGAGGAGGGCGTCCACAATATTTTAATTTAATTTTTCACAAGTTTCATTATTTAATTTTACAATACAAGTGCAATTATTTAATTTTTTAGACATTTCACAATTTAATTATCGATTCGCTAGCGCTTAGTTACTTGGTATAGGAATCGTAAAGGAAGGCGTCCACAATATTTTAATTAAATTTTTCAGAAACTTCACTATTTCATTTCACAATATAAATATTTCATTTTTTGGACATTTCACAATTTAATTATCGATTTGCCATTGCTTAGGTACTTGGTATGAGAATCGCAGAGGAGGGCGTCCACAATATTTTAATTTAATTTTTCAGAAGTTTCATTATTTAATTTCACAATACAAGTGCAATTATTTAATTTTTTGGACATTTCACAATTTAATTATCGATTTGCTAGCGCTTAGGTACTTGGTATGAGAATCGCAGAGGAAGGCGTCCACAATATTTTAATTATAATTTTCAGAAATTTCATTATTTAATTTCACAATAAATTTATTTCATTTTTCACAATTTAATTATCGATTTGCTAGCGCTTAGGTACTTGGTATGAGAATCGGAGAGGAGGGCGTCCACAATATTTTAATTTAATTTTTCACAAGTTTCATTATTTAATTTTACAATACAAGTGCAATTATTTAATTTTTTAGACATTTCACAATTTAATTATCGATTCGCTAGCGCTTAGTTACTTGGTATAGGAATCGTAAAGGAAGGCGTCCACAATATTTTAATTTAATTTTTCACAAGTTTCATTATTTAATTTTACAATACAAGTGCAATTATTTAATTTTTTAGACATTTCACAATTTAATTATCGATTCGCTAGCGCTTAGTTAATTGGTATAGGAATCGTAAAGGAAGGCGTCCACAATATTTTAATTAAATTTTTCAGAAACTTCACTATTTAATTTCACAATATAAATATTTCATTTTTTACACATTTCACAATTTAATTATCGATTTGCTAGCGCTTGGGTTCTTGGTATGAGAATCGCAGAGGGCGTCCACAATATTTTAATTAAATTTTTTAGAAATTTCACTATTTAATTTCCCAATATAAATATTTAATTTTTTAGACATTTCACAATTTAATTATCGATTCGCTAGCGCTTAGGTACTTGGTATGAGAATCGCAGAGGGGGGCGCCTATAATATTTTTATTAAATATTGCAGACATTTCACAATTTAATTCTCGATTTGCCATTGCTTAGGTATTTGGTATGAGAATCGCAGAGAAGGGCGCCCGAAATATTTTACTTTAATTTTTCAGAAATATCACAATTTAATTCTCGAGTTGCCAGTGCCTGGGTAGTAGGCATGAGAATCGCAGAAGAAGGCGTCCACACTATTTTAATTGAATTTTCCAGAAACTTCACTATTTCATTTTACAATACAAGTACAATTATTTAATTTTTTAGACATTTTATCCTCGATTTGCCAGCGCTTAGGTACTTGGTTGAGAATCGCAGAGGAAGGCGTCCACAATATTTTAATTATACTTTTCAGAAATTTCACTATTTAATTTCACAATATAAATATTTCAATTTTTAGACGTTGCACAATTTAATTATCGATTTGCCATTGCTTAGGTACTTGGTATGAGAATCGGAGAGGAGGGCGTCCACAATATTTTAATTTAATTTTTCACAAGTTTCATTATTTAGTTTCTCAATACAAGTACAATTATTTAATTTTTTAGACATTTCACAATTTAATTATCGATTTGCTAGCGCTTAGGTACTTGGTATGAGAATCGCAGAGGAAGGCGTCCACAATATTTTAATTAAATTTTTCAGAAACTTCACTATTTAATTTCACAATATAAATATTTCATTTTTTGGACATTTCACAATTTAATTATCGATTTGCCATTGCTTAGGTACTTGGTATGAGAATCGCAGAGGAGGGCGTCCACAATATTTTAATTTAATTTTTCAGAAGTTTCATTATTTAATTTCACAATACAAGTGCAATTATTTAATTTTTTGGACATTTCACAATTTAATTATCGATTTGCTAGCGCTTAGGTACTTGGTATGAGAATCGCAGAGGAAGGCGTCCACAATATTTTAATTATAATTTTCAGAAATTTCATTATTTAATTTCACAATAAATTAATTTCATTTTTCAGACATTTCACTATTTAATTATCGGTTTGCCATTGCTTAGGTACTTTGTATGAGAATCGCAGAGGAGGGTGTCTAGAATATTTTAATTTAATTTTTCAGAAGTTTCATTATTTAATGTCACAATACAAGTGCAATTATTTAATTTTTTGGACATTTCACAATTTAATTATCGATTTGCTAGCGCTTAGGTACTTGGTATGAGAATCGCAGAGGAAGGCGTCCACAATATTTTAATTATAATTTTCAGAAATTTCATTATTTAATTTCACAATAAATTTATTTCATTTTTCACAATTTAATTATCGATTTGCTAGCGCTTAGGTACTTTGTATGAGAATCGCAGAGGAGGGCGCCCGAAATATTTTACTTTAATTTTTCAGAAATATCACAATTTAATTCTCGAGTTGCCAGCGCTTGGGTACTTGGTATGAGAATCGCAGAGGAGGGTGTCTAGAATATTTTAATTAAATTTTTCAGAAACTTCACTATTTAATTTTACAATACAAGTACAATTATTTAATTTTTTAGACGTTTTATTCTCGATTTGCCAGCGCTTAGGTACTTGGTATGAGAATCGCAGAGGAAGGCGTCCACAATATTTTAATTATAATTTTCAGAAATTTCATTATTTAATTTCACAATAAATTTATTTCATTTTTCAGACAATTCACAATTTAATTATCGATTTGCTAGCGCTTAGGTACTTTGTATGAGAATCGCAGAGGAGGGCGCCCGAAATATTTTACTTTAATTTTTCAGAAATATCACAATTTAATTCTCGAGTTGCCAGTGCCTGGGTACTTGGCATGAGAATCGCAGAAGAAGGCGCCCACACATTTTAATTTAATTTTTCAGAAACTTCACTATTTCATTTTACAATACAAGTACAATTATTTAATTTTTTAGACATTTTATCCTCGATTTGCCAGCGCTTAGGTACTTGGTATGAGAATCGCAGAGGAAGGCGTCCACAATATTTTAATTATACTTTTCAGAAATTTCACTATTTAATTTCACAATATAAATATTTCAATTTTTAGACATTTCACAATTTAATTATCGATTTGCTAGCGCTTAGGTACTTGGTATGAGAATCGGAGAGGAGGGCGTCCACAATATTTTAATTTAATTTTACACAAGTTTCATTATTCAGATTCTCAATACAAGTACAATTATTTAATTTTTTAGACATTTCACAATTTAATTCTCGATTTACCAGCGCTTAGGTACTTGGTATGGGAATCGTAAAGGAAGGCGTCCACAATATTTTAATTAAATTTTTCAGAAACTTCACTATTTCATTTCACAATATAAATATTTCATTTTTTGGACATTTCACAATTTAAATTTCGATTTCCTACCGCTTAGGTACTTGGTATGAGAATCGCAGAGGAGGGCGTCCACAATATTTTAATTTAATTTTTCACAAGTTTCATTATTTAATTTTACAATACAAGTGCAATTATTTAATTTTTTAGACATTTCACAATTTAATTATCGATTCGCTAGCGCTCTGTTACTTGGTATAGGAATCGTAAAGAAAGGCGTCCACAATATTATAATTAAATTTTTCAGAAACTTCACTATTTAATTTCACAATATAAATATTTCATTTTTTGGACATTTCACAATTTAATTATCGATTTGCTAGCGCTTAGGTACTTGGTATGAGAATCGCAGAGGAGGGCGTCCACAATATTTTAATTTAATTTTTCACAAGTTTCATTACTTAATTTTACAATACAAGTGCAATTATTTAATTTTTTAGACATTTCACAATTTAATTATCGATTCGCTAGCGCTTAGTTACTTGGTATAGGAATCGTAAAGGAAGGCGTCCACAATATTTTAATTAAATTTTTCAGAAACTTCACTATTTCATTTCACAATATAAATATTTCATTTTTTGGACATTTCACAATTTAATTATCGATTTGCAATGGCTTAGGTACTTGGTATGAGAATCGCAGAGGAGGGCGTCCACAATATTTTAATTTAATTTTTCACAAGTTTCATTATTTAATTTCACAATACAAGTGCAATTATTTAATTTTTTAGACATTTCACAATTTAATTATCGATTCGCTAGCGCTTAGTTACATGGTATAGGAATCGTAAAGGAAGGAGTCCACAATATTTTAATTAAATTTTTCAGAAATTTCACTATTTCATTTCACAATATAAATATTTCATTTTTTGGACATTTCACAATTTAATTATCGATTTGCTAGCGCTTAGGTACTTGGTATGAGAATCGCAGAAGAAGGCGTCCACACTATTTTAATTGAATTTTCCAGAAACTTCACTATTTCATTTTACAATACAAGTACAATTATTTAATTTTTTAGACATTTTATCCTCGATTTGCCAGCGCTTAGGTACTTGGTTGAGAATCGCAGAGGAAGGCGTCCACAATATTTTAATTATACTTTTCAGAAATTTCACTATTTAATTTCACAATATAAATATTTCAATTTTTAGACGTTGCACAATTTAATTATCGATTTGCCATTGCTTAGGTACTTGGTATGAGAATCGGAGAGGAGGGCGTCCACAATATTTTAATTTAATTTTTCACAAGTTTCATTATTTAGTTTCTCAATACAAGTACAATTATTTAATTTTTTAGACATTTCACAATTTAATTCTCGATTTACCAGCGCTTAGGTACTTGGTATAGGAATCGTAAGTGAAGGCGTCCACAATATTTTAATTAAATTTTTCAGAAACTTCACTATTTAATTTCACAATATAAATATTTCATTTTTTGGACATTTCACAATTTAATTATCGATTTGCCATTGCTTAGGTACTTGGTATGAGAATCGCAGAGGAGGGCGTCCACAATATTTTAATTTAATTTTTCAGAAGTTTCATTATTTAATTTCACAATACAAGTGCAATTATTTAATTTTTTGGACATTTCACAATTTAATTATCGATTTGCTAGCGCTTAGGTACTTGGTATGAGAATCGCAGAGGAAGGCGTCCACAATATTTTAATTATAATTTTCAGAAATTTCATTATTTAATTTCACAATAAATTAATTTCATTTTTCAGACATTTCACTATTTAATTATCGGTTTGCCATTGCTTAGGTACTTTGTATGAGAATCGCAGAGGAGGGCGCCCATAATATTTTTATTATATTTTTTAAAAATTTTACATATTTAATTTCACAATACAATTATTTAATTTTTTAGACATTTCACAATTTAATTATCGATTCGCTAGCGCTTAGTTACTTGGTATAGGAATCGTAAAGGAAAGCGTCCACAATATTTTAATTGTATTTTTTAGAAATATCACTATTTCATTTCACAATATAAATATTTCAATTTTTAGACATTTCACAATTTAATTATCGATTTGCCATTGCTTAGGTACTTGGTATGAGAATCGGAGAGGAGGGCGTCCACAATATTTTAATTTAATTTTTCACAAACTTCACTATTTAATTTCACAATATAAATATTTCATTTTTTGGACATTTCACAATTTAATTACCGATTTGCCAGCGCTTAGGTACTTGGTATGAGAATCGCAGAGGAAGGCGTCCACAACAACAAGTTTCATTATTTTATTTTACAATACAAGTGCAATTATTTAATTTTTTAGACATTTCACAATTTAATTCTCGATTTGCCATTGCTTAGGTACTTGGTATGAGAATCGCACAGAAGGGCGCCCGAAATATTTTACTTTAATTTTTCAGAAATATCACAATTTAATTCTCGAGTTGCCAGCGCTTGGGTACTTGGTATGAGAATCGCAGAGGAGGGTGTCTAGAATATTTTAATTAAATTTTTCAGAAACTTCACTATTTAATTTTACAATACAAGTACAATTATTTAATTTTTTAGACGTTTTATTCTCGATTTGCCAGCGCTTAGGTACTTGGTATGAGAATCGCAGAGGAAGGCGTCCACAATATTTTAATTATAATATTCAGAAATTTCATTATTTAATTTCACAATAAATTTATTTCATTTTTCAGACAATTCACAATTTAATTATCGATTTGCTAGCGCTTAGGTACTTTGTATGAGAATCGCAGAGGAGGGCGCCCGAAATATTTTACTTTAATTTTTCAGAAATATCACAATTTAATTCTCGAGTTGCCAGTGCCTGGGTACTTGGCATGAGAATCGCAGAAAGAAGGCGCCCACACATTTTAATTGAATTTTTCAGAAACTTCACTATTTCATTTTACAATACAAGTACAATTATTTAATTTTTTAGACATTTTATCCTCGATTTGCCAGCGCTTAGGTACTTGGTATGAGAATCGCAGAGGAAGGCGTCCACAATATTTTAATTATACTTTTCAGAAATTTCACTATTTAATTTCACAATATAAATATTTCAATTTTTAGACATTTCACAATTTAATTATCGATTTGCTAGCGCTTAGGTACTTGGTATGAGAATCGGAGAGGAGGGCGTCCACAATATTTTAATTTAATTTTACACAAGTTTCATTATTCAGATTCTCAATACAAGTACAATTATTTAATTTTTTAGACATTTCACAATTTAATTCTCGATTTACCAGCGCTTAGGTACTTGGTATGGGAATCGTAAAGGAAGGCGTCCACAATATTTTAATTAAATTTTTCAGAAACTTCACTATTTAATTTCACAATATAAATATTTCATTTTTTAGACATTTCACAATTTAATTCTCGAGTTGCCAGCGCTTAGGTACTTGGTATGAGAATCGCAGAGGAAGGCGTCCGCAATATTTTAATTGTATTTTTCAGAAATTTCACTATTTCATTTCACAATATAAATATTTCAATTTTTAGACATTTCACAATTTAATTATCGATTTGCTAGCGCTTGGGTACTTGGTATGAGAATCGCAGAGGAAGGCGTCCACAATATTTTAATTCAATTTTTCACAAACTTCACTATTTAATTTCACAATATAAATATTTCATTTTGTGGACATTTCACAATTTAATTATCGATTTGCTAGCGCTTAGGTACTTGGTATGAGAATCGCAGAGGAGGGCGTCCACAATATTTTAATTTAATTTTTCACAAGTTTCATTACTTAATTTTACAATACAAGTGCAATTATTTAATTTTTTAGACATTTCACAATTTAATTATCGATTCGCTAGCGCTCTGTTACTTGGTATAGGAATCGTAAAGAAAGGCGTCCACAATATTTTAATTAAATTTTTCAGAAACTTCACTATTTAATTTCACAATATAAATATTTCATTTTTTGGACATTTCACAATTTAATTATCGATTTGCTAGCGCTTAGGTACTTGGTATGAGAATCGCAGAGGAGGGCGTCCACAATATTTTAATTTAATTTTTCACAAGTTTCATTACTTAATTTTACAATACAAGTGCAATTATTTAATTTTTTAGACATTTCACAATTTAATTATCGATTCGCTAGCGCTTAGTTACTTGGTATAGGAATCGTAAAGGAAGGCGTCCACAATATTTTAATTAAATTTTTCAGAAACTTCACTATTTCATTTCACAATATAAATATTTCATTTTTTGGACATTTCACAATTTAATTATCGATTTGCAATGGCTTAGGTACTTGGTATGAGAATCGCAGAGGAGGGCGTCCATAATATTTTAATTTAATTTTTCACAAGTTTCATTATTTAATTTTACAATACAAGTGCAATTATTTAATTTTTAAGACATTTCACAATTTAATTATCGATTCGCTAGCGCTCTGTTACTTGGTATAGGAATCGTAAAGGAAGGCGTCCACAATATTTTAATTAAATTTTTCAGAAACTTCACTATTTAATTTCACAATATAAATATTTCATTTTTTGGACATTTCACAATTTAATTATCGATTTGCTAGCGCTTAGGTACTTGGTATGAGAATCGCAGAGGAGGGCGTCCACAATATTTTAATTTAATTTTTCACAAGTTTCATTATTTAATTTCACAATACAAGTGCAATTATTTAATTTTTTAGACATTTCACAATTTAATTATCGATTCGCTAGCGCTTAGTTACATGGTATAGGAATCGTAAAGGAAGGAGTCCACAATATTTTAATTAAATTTTTCAGAAATTTCACTATTTCATTTCACAATATAAATATTTCATTTTTTGGACATTTCACAATTTAATTATCGATTTGCTAGCGCTTAGGTACTTGGTATGAGAATCGCAGAGGAGGGCGTCCACAATATTTTAATTTAATTTTTCACAAGTTTCATTATTTAATTTTACAATACAAGTGCAATTATTTAATTTTTTAGACATTTCACAATTTAATTATCGATTCGCTAGCGCTTAGTTACTTGGTATAGGAATCGTAAAGGAAGGCGTCCACAATATTTTAATTAAATTTTTCAGAAACTTCACTATTTCATTTCACAATATAAATATTTCATTTTTTGGACATTTCACAATTTAATTATCGATTTGCCATTGCTTAGGTACTTGGTATGAGAATCGCAGAGGAGGGCGTCCACAATATTTTAATTTAATTTTTCACAAGTTTCATTATTTAATTTCACAATACAAGTGCAATTATTTAATTTTTAAGACATTTCACAATTTAATTATCGATTCGCTAGCGCTTAGTTAATTGGTATAGGAATCGTAAAGGAAGGCGTCCACAATATTTTAATTAAATTTTTCAGAAACTTCACTATTTAATTTCACAATATAAATATTTCATTTTTTACACATTTCACAATTTAATTATCGATTTGCTAGCGCTTGGGTTCTTGGTATGAGAATCGCAGAGGGCGTCCACAATATTTTAATTAAATTTTTTAGAAATTTCACTATTTAATTTCCCAATATAAATATTTAATTTTTTAGACATTTCACAATTTAATTATCGATTCGCTAGCGCTTAGGTACTTGGTATGAGAATCGCAGAGGGGGGCGCCTATAATATTTTTATTAAATATTGCAGACATTTCACAATTTAATTCTCGATTTGCCATTGCTTAGGTATTTGGTATGAGAATCGCAGAGAAGGGCGCCCGAAATATTTTACTTTAATTTTTCAGAAATATCACAATTTAATTCTCGAGTTGCCAGTGCCTGGGTAGTAGGCACGAGAATCGCAGAAGAAGGCGTCCACAATATTTTAATTGAATTTTCCAGAAACTTCACTATTTCATTTTACAATACAAGTACAATTATTTAATTTTTTAGACATTTTATCCTCGATTTGCCAGCGCTTAGGTACTTGGTTGAGAATCGCAGAGGAAGGCGTCCACAATATTTTAATTATACTTTTCAGAAATTTCACTATTTAATTTCACAATATAAATATTTCAATTTTTAGACGTTGCACAATTTAATTATCGATTTGCCATTGCTTAGGTACTTGGTATGAGAATCGGAGAGGAGGGCGTCCACAATATTTTAATTTAATTTTTCACAAGTTTCATTATTTAGTTTCTCAATACAAGTACAATTATTTAATTTTTTAGACATTTCACAATTTAATTCTCGATTTACCAGCGCTTAGGTACTTGGTATAGGAATCGTAAGTGAAGGCGTCCACAATATTTTAATTAAATTTTTCAGAAACTTCACTATTTAATTTCACAATATAAATATTTCACTTTTTGGACATTTCACAATTTAATTATCGATTTGCCATTGCTTAGGTACTTGGTATGAGAATCGCAGAGGAGGGCGTCCACAATATTTTAATTTAATTTTTCAGAAGTTTCATTATTTAATTTCACAATACAAGTGCAATTATTTAATTTTTTGGACATTTCACAATTTAATTATCGATTTACTAGCGCTTAGGTACTTGGTATGAGAATCGCAGAGGAAGGCGTCCACAATATTTTAATTATAATTTTCAGAAATTTCATTATATAATTTCACAATAAATTAATTTCATTTTTCAGACATTTCACTATTTAATTATCGGTTTGCCATTGCTTAGGTACTTTGTATGAGAATCGCAGAGGAGGGCGCCCATAATATTTTTATATTTTTACTTGGTATAGGAATCGTAAAGGAAAGCGTCCACAATATTTTAATTGTATTTTTTAGAAATATCACTATTTCATTTCACAATATAAATATTTCAATTTTTAGACATTTCACAATTTAATTATCGATTTGCCATTGCTTAGGTACTTGGTATGAGAATCGGAGAGGAGGGCGTCCACAATATTTTAATTTAATTTTTCACAAACTTCACTATTTAATTTCACAATATAAATATTTCATTTTTTGGACATTTCACAATTTAATTACCGATTTGCCAGCGCTTAGGTACTTGGTATGAGAATCGCAGAGGAAGGCGTCCACAACAACAAGTTTCATTATTTTATTTTACAATACAAGTGCAATTATTTAATTTTTTAGACATTTCACAATTTAATTCTCGATTTGCCATTGCTTAGGTACTTGGTATGAGAATCGCACAGAAGGGCGCCCGAAATATTTTACTTTAATTTTTCAGAAATATCACAATTTAATTCTCGAGTTGCCAGCGCTTGGGTACTTGGTATGAGAATCGCAGAGGAGGGTGTCTAGAATATTTTAATTAAATTTTTCAGAAACTTCACTATTTAATTTTACAATACAAGTACAATTATTTAATTTTTTAGACGTTTTATTCTCGATTTGCCAGCGCTTAGGTACTTGGTATGAGAATCGCAGAGGAAGGCGTCCACAATATTTTAATTATAATTTTCAGAAATTTCATTATTTAATTTCACAATAAATTTATTTCATTTTTCAGACAATTCACAATTTAATTATCGATTTGCTAGCGCTTAGGTACTTTGTATGAGAATCGCAGAGGAGGGCGCCCGAAATATTTTACTTTAATTTTTCAGAAATATCACAATTTAATTCTCGAGTTGCCAGTGCCTGGGTACTTGGCATGAGAATCGCAGAAGAAGGCGCCCACACATTTTAATTGAATTTTTCAGAAACTTCACTATTTCATTTTACAATACAAGTACAATTATTTAATTTTTTAGACATTTTATCCTCGATTTGCCAGCGCTTAGGTACTTGGTATGAGAATCGCAGAGGAAGGCGTCCACAATATTTTAATTATACTTTTCAGAAATTTCACTATTTAATTTCACAATATAAATATTTCAATTTTTAGACATTTCACAATTTAATTATCGATTTGCTAGCGCTTAGGTACTTGGTATGAGAATCGGAGAGGAGGACGTCCACAATATTTTAATTTAATTTTACACAAGTTTCATTATTCAGATTCTCAATACAAGTACAATTATTTAATTTTTTAGACATTTCACAATTTAATTCTCGATTTACCAGCGCTTAGGTACTTGGTATGGGAATCGTAAAGGAAGGCGTCCACAATATTTTAATTAAATTTTTCAGAAACTTCACTATTTAATTTCACAATATAAATATTTCATTTTTTAGACATTTCACAATTTAATTCTCGAGTTGCCAGCGCTTAGGTACTTGGTATGAGAATCGCAGAGGAAGGCGTCCGCAATATTTTAATTGTATTTTTCAGAAATTTCACTATTTCATTTCACAATATAAATATTTCAATTTTTAGACATTTCACAATTTAATTATCGATTTGCTAGCGCTTAGGTACTTGGTTGAGAATCGCAGAGGAAGGCGTCCACAATATTTTAATTATACTTTTCAGAAATTTCACTATTTAATTTCACAATATAAATATTTCAATTTTTAGACGTTGCACAATTTAATTATCGATTTGCCATTGCTTAGGTACTTGGTATGAGAATCGGAGAGGAGGGCGTCCACAATATTTTAATTTAATTTTTCACAAGTTTCATTATTTAGTTTCTCAATACAAGTACAATTATTTAATTTTTTAGACATTTCACAATTTAATTCTCGATTTACCAGCGCTTAGGTACTTGGTATAGGAATCGTAAGTGAAGGCGTCCACAATATTTTAATTAAATTTTTCAGAAACTTCACTATTTAATTTCACAATATAAATATTTCACTTTTTGGACATTTCACAATTTAATTATCGATTTGCCATTGCTTAGGTACTTGGTATGAGAATCGCAGAGGAGGGCGTCCACAATATTTTAATTTAATTTTTCAGAAGTTTCATTATTTAATTTCACAATACAAGTGCAATTATTTAATTTTTTGGACATTTCACAATTTAATTATCGATTTACTAGCGCTTAGGTACTTGGTATGAGAATCGCAGAGGAAGGCGTCCACAATATTTTAATTATAATTTTCAGAAATTTCATTATATAATTTCACAATAAATTAATTTCATTTTTCAGACATTTCACTATTTAATTATCGGTTTGCCATTGCTTAGGTACTTTGTATGAGAATCGCAGAGGAGGGCGCCCATAATATTTTTATATTTTTACTTGGTATAGGAATCGTAAAGGAAAGCGTCCACAATATTTTAATTGTATTTTTTAGAAATATCACTATTTCATTTCACAATATAAATATTTCAATTTTTAGACATTTCACAATTTAATTATCGATTTGCCATTGCTTAGGTACTTGGTATGAGAATCGGAGAGGAGGGCGTCCACAATATTTTAATTTAATTTTTCACAAACTTCACTATTTAATTTCACAATATAAATATTTCATTTTTTGGACATTTCACAATTTAATTACCGATTTGCCAGCGCTTAGGTACTTGGTATGAGAATCGCAGAGGAAGGCGTCCACAACAACAAGTTTCATTATTTTATTTTACAATACAAGTGCAATTATTTAATTTTTTAGACATTTCACAATTTAATTCTCGATTTGCCATTGCTTAGGTACTTGGTATGAGAATCGCACAGAAGGGCGCCCGAAATATTTTACTTTAATTTTTCAGAAATATCACAATTTAATTCTCGAGTTGCCAGCGCTTGGGTACTTGGTATGAGAATCGCAGAGGAGGGTGTCTAGAATATTTTAATTAAATTTTTCAGAAACTTCACTATTTAATTTTACAATACAAGTACAATTATTTAATTTTTTAGACGTTTTATTCTCGATTTGCCAGCGCTTAGGTACTTGGTATGAGAATCGCAGAGGAAGGCGTCCACAATATTTTAATTATAATTTTCAGAAATTTCATTATTTAATTTCACAATAAATTTATTTCATTTTTCAGACAATTCACAATTTAATTATCGATTTGCTAGCGCTTAGGTACTTTGTATGAGAATCGCAGAGGAGGGCGCCCGAAATATTTTACTTTAATTTTTCAGAAATATCACAATTTAATTCTCGAGTTGCCAGTGCCTGGGTACTTGGCATGAGAATCGCAGAAGAAGGCGCCCACACATTTTAATTGAATTTTTCAGAAACTTCACTATTTCATTTTACAATACAAGTACAATTATTTAATTTTTTAGACATTTTATCCTCGATTTGCCAGCGCTTAGGTACTTGGTATGAGAATCGCAGAGGAAGGCGTCCACAATATTTTAATTATACTTTTCAGAAATTTCACTATTTAATTTCACAATATAAATATTTCAATTTTTAGACATTTCACAATTTAATTATCGATTTGCTAGCGCTTAGGTACTTGGTATGAGAATCGGAGAGGAGGACGTCCACAATATTTTAATTTAATTTTACACAAGTTTCATTATTCAGATTCTCAATACAAGTACAATTATTTAATTTTTTAGACATTTCACAATTTAATTCTCGATTTACCAGCGCTTAGGTACTTGGTATGGGAATCGTAAAGGAAGGCGTCCACAATATTTTAATTAAATTTTTCAGAAACTTCACTATTTAATTTCACAATATAAATATTTCATTTTTTAGACATTTCACAATTTAATTCTCGAGTTGCCAGCGCTTAGGTACTTGGTATGAGAATCGCAGAGGAAGGCGTCCGCAATATTTTAATTGTATTTTTCAGAAATTTCACTATTTCATTTCACAATATAAATATTTCAATTTTTAGACATTTCACAATTTAATTATCGATTTGCTAGCGCTTAGGTACTTGGTATGAGAATCGCACAGAAGGGCGCCCGAAATATTTTACTTTAATTTTTCAGAAATATCACAATTTAATTCTCGAGTTACCAGTGCCTGGGTACTTGGCATGAGAATCGCAGAAGAAGGCGTCCACACTATTTTAATTGAATTTTTCAGAAACTTCACTATTTCATTTTACAATACAAGTACAATTATTTAATTTTTTAGACATTTTATCCTCGATTTGCTAGCGCTTAGTTACTTGGTATAGGAATCGTAAAGGAAGGCGTCCACAATATTTTAATTATACTTTTCAGAAATTTCACTATTTAATTTCACAATATAAATATTTCAATTTTTAGACATTTCACAATTTAATTATCGATTTGCCATTGCTTAGGTACTTGGTATGAGAATCGGAGAGGAGGGCGTCCACAATATTTTAATTTAATTTTACACAAGTTTCATTATTCAGATTCTCAATACAAGTACAATTATTTAATTTTTTAGACATTTCACAATTTAATTCTCGATTTACCAGCGCTTAGGTACTTGGTATGGGAATCGTAAAGGAAGGCGTCCACAATATTTTAATTAAATTTTTCAGAAACTTCACTATTTAATTTCACAATATAAATATTTCATTTTTTAGACATTTCACAATTTAATTCTCGAGTTGCCAGCGCTTAGGTACTTGGTATGAGAATCGCAGAGGAAGGCGTCCACAATATTTTAATTATACTTTTCAGAAATTTCACTATTTAATTTCACAATTGTAATATAGTGTAATATAGTTTATTAATTGTGTGCTTATTTTACAATGTTGTTTAATATATACATTTATACATTCACTGTTAGGTATTTCTAAATGAACTCCGTTTGCTGTCCGCCTCTGGCGACCACACAAGCACAACTGAGTATATAGTAATTGATTGATATCGATAACGCAGTTATCGTAGTTCATCTTACGAGCTAGATCTACGAACTAGGTCATTAGTACAAATGAGAGAACTAGTAACTGCCACTTTGTTTACAACTCGGCCAACCTGACAAACAGATCGACCTCGATCTCGGTCAAAAACATACAGAAATTGTCTTATTTAATATTTGTGTCCAAGGTTTTAATCTGGCCGGTTCTAAAATTCCTTTATATGGTATTTGTGTTAATTGACAATTATCTATATCAGTAACTTCATATCTATCATTTTCAAAAACACGGCTTATCTTATATGGCCCGCGGTACTTTGGAGCGAACTTTTTGCATGTGCCTGTAGTTACATCAACGTTACGAATGGCTACGTAATCTCCACACTTATAACTTAACGGCGGCTTGTTTTTCAATACACTAATTTTTTCGTTCCTAACCTGTGACTGCGTTATTTTTCGACTAGCTTCTTGTCTTATTTCTTCGAGATTATTTTGATTATTTGTAGTAAATTTTTCCTCTAGATATTCCGATAAATCATCTATCATGGCGCCTCTCTGATTAACTCCGAATAAAAGTAAACTAGGGGTTTTATTTGTACTGCTATGAACCGAATTGTTAATGGCGAATTCCACCCTATTAACTAACTTGTACCAATCTTCTTGATTTAACGGATTTGACAACTTTCCCAACATAGGCGTTATTACGCGGTTTACCCGTTCTACCTGCCCATTTGCTTGAGGAGCAGCAGTTGCTACCTTAATATGTCCAATATTTCGTTCAGACAAAAACTCAGTAAAAGCCATTGACGTGAAACAACTTCCGCGGTCTGAAATTATTCGGCGGGGGCGACTGTAATAGTCGAAGTATTTTTTCAAACAAGCGTTAACTTCCTTTGTACTCGTCGAGTTTACTGGATATAATTTTACGAATTTGGTAAATGCGTCTATCACCACCAACAAGTGTTTTTGCTTTGATTTAATACTAGGAAGTGGGCCTAAATGGTCTATATGTATCGTATCGAAAGGGACAGGTGCTTTTGGGATACTGTGTAGTGTTCGGTTGTTTACTGTCTTCGGGACAGAATGCAATATACATCGTAAACAATTCCTTACAAACTCTTCTATTTTACTCCTCATTAATGGGAACCAGTACTTTGATTTCATATCGTTATAGCATTTTTCGGCGGCTAAATGTCCAAGTTTCTCATGGCTCATTCTAATTAACTGCTCCTGCATACTTAACGGAACGTAAAGCGCTAATTCATTACTTGCGTTTACACGATAAACTGCTCCATCTATTAATGCATAATTATCAACAGGGTGATTCTCTAACTCTTCTCTTAACTCATTAATAGCCTTGTCTCTCATCTGCTCAGTTTGTAATAATAGATCCATATCCTCTGAACTCGCACCGACTACACCAACACACTCTGAATCTACGCATTTTAACGGATATGTACCATGAACGATTTCATTATTGCTATTTTCTAACGGATTCTTCTCTTCACTATTACTGACCGCGAAACTTTGCCCCGGCCTATCTAACGGTTTATCCAACGGGTTTTCTATCCGGTTATCAAGCGGGTTACCTTCCTCTATCTGCTCGACAACATGTCTTCCAAAACTTTGAATAACATTTAATAGCTCTACACCTGACTTACTAATATTCATGGGGCCAGGCTTGGTATCTACCTGACTTGGCAAAACACACGGTTCTACTGGCAATCTTTCATCATCGTTTATAATAAACTGAGTCTGCCTACTCAAGGCATCAACATGTGGCATACTACTTCCTGGCCGATGTACTAGACATTCTATCGGGTAGTTTTGTAATTCGAGTACCCATCGGCCTATTTGTGGGTTCACCTCCTTTTTTTCTAGGGTACAGGCCAGTGCGTTACAATCTGTTACAATTTTAAACGGTCTATGTTCAAGATAAACTCGGAAACGCCTTAATGCATATATTATTGCTAAGGTTTCAAGCTTAAAACTGGTCATTCGTGCTTCATCTGCAGATGCCTTAAGAGAATAGAAATATACTGGGTGCATTCTATTATCATCCTGCTTCTGAAACAATATCGCACCAAAGCCTCTTGAACTTGCATCCGTATGAAGTTCAGTTTCCCGTTTCGGGCTGTAAATTGCAAGAACTGGCGGTGTGGACAAAAGAGCCTTTAATTTTTCAAATGCTGCCATTTCTGTTCCCTGCATTGGAAAAGGTCCCTTATTTTTTAATAATTCTACTAGCGGTTTACAAATACTTGCAAATGATTGGACGAAACGGCGAAAGTATGAAAACAACCCTATACAAGAGTGCAACTCTCGTACATTTGTTGGTATTGGATAATTTTTTATTGCTTGTATCTGGGTGTCGTTCGGCAAGACTCCACTTCTGCTCACACTATAGCCTAAGTAGTCGATGGTTTTCCTAAAAAATTTACTCTTTTTAAAGTTAATTTCTAATCTGTTTTCACTCAACCGGCGAAGCAATTTAGTCAGTGTATCAAAGTGTTCTGCTATACTTGTTGTTGCCACTACAATATCATCCATAAAGACCACAATTTTATTGTTTCGAACTAAATCATTTAAAGTGTTTGAAATGAATCTTTGAAAAACTGAGGGGCCATTTTTTAATCCAAACGGCATTCTGAGATACTCATACTGTCCCTGTGGAGTTACAAAGGCTGTATACTTAATTGAATCTTCATTTACTCCTATTTGGTGAAATCCGCTTTTGAGGTCAATCACCGAAAAGTATGTCTTTCCTTCCAAATATTCTAGGCAGTCCTCAATTAACGGCAGAGGAAAATTATCACGAACTGTTAGCTTATTTAAGCATCTATAATCAACGCACATACGTATTTCACCGGATTTCTTTTTAACGAGTACAATTGGAGATGCATACGGTGAATTACTTGGTCTAATTACTCCTAATGCCATTAATTCCTCAATTATTTCTGAAACTTTGCCCTTCTCATAAAATGAAAGTCGTCTCGGACCAAAGCTAAAAGGGGTACTATTAGTTAATCGGATGCTTATTTTTCCTATCGGTTCAATCATTGTATTACTCCAAGAATTTATATAATTATTATAAATAAGATCTCTACACTGTTCAGCTCTATTCAAACCAAATTCGCAGCCAACATCAACCTTTTCGTCCACTATTGCCGCCACTCCGGCACATACATCATGCAGCTCCAACAACCAACGGTTATACAAATAACTGTTTTTTACAAACTTAATTACTGAATTGTTACAGGCTACATTATTTTTAGATATGTTCTTAAACAGGGATGCACAGAAGGATTTATATTCACATTTAATGACATTCTGATTTACAGCTTTAACATTGTTTTGTATTAATCGAACTTGGAGGATACTGAGGGCATCTCTCCCAAGCACTAACTGTGTTGGTAGTCTACCATTATCTATAACTAAAAGTAAAATTTCATAATATTTTCCATTAAATTTAATACGGGATTTCACTTGTCCGCAAACAGAAAGTTGGGTTCCTCCCAGTCCATGATATTTCTTCATAAATGGATTTTCCAATACAAAATCATTTGGTACTACGGATTTATATATAAAACTAACTGGGCTGCCAGTATCAAAAAGAGAAAGAATTGTTGTAAAATCTGTGCATCCACATTTACTACTTAACAAACAAAAACTCACTAATTGTATGGCTGCCACATCGTCTTCTTCCTTTACCAGCTCTGCAGTAGCGGCAACTGTATCTTTCATACGGCGTTTCGGGCAGTCCCGATGCTGATGGCCTCTCTCCCCGCAAGTGAAACATCCATCGATTGGACGTTTCGGCTTCTTACACTCAGTCGATATGTGACCCATCTGACGGCAGTTGTAGCAGCGGACTTCACGTACTGTAGCTTTATTCGTAGAGCCTGCTTCGTTCAATAACACCAACGGCCGGATTTTGTCGAGCTGGATCACTTTCTGACGTAGCTCTTTTAGGGTCTGACAAAAGAACAACGATGACGTAATACCAACTCCATCGCGCAAGCCACACACAATGTGTTTGATGACGTCGCAATCTTCCAAATCGGCTTGACGCGCAATACTGCACATTCTTATAAAATAATGAAAAGCCGATTCGTCTTTAGCTTGCTTGCATTTTTTTAACTGCTCGCCAATCTCCAAGCGCGTGCACTCCTCCCCAAATACATCCATAAGCTGCTTACGTAAATCGCCCCACGGTATGGCTCCTTGATGGAGGAAATATTCCTTTGCCGATCCACTCAATAAACGCTTTGCATAGATCCACAAACGTTCATCTGGCACTCCAAGCATGCTACAAGCAGTCTCAAATTCGACAATCCATAAACGAACGGGCAAATTATCATCGCCAGAGAATGCTTGCACGACCGCTTCCAAGTCTTTTATATCGATACGGCTAGGATAAATTTCAGCAACACTGGACGCTCTTGATTCCACAGAAAGGTGACTCATTCCTACTTCAACACGCTGCAACTCCGCCATTTTGTCTTCTTCAAAATCACGCTTCTCAGCCGCCTCCACGGTTTGAACGGCGTTGCAAAATTTCGAAGCGTCGTCGCATACCACCATGGCGCCACATTTCTTCATAATTGTGTCTGCATTGATTTCGCCTTCAACGTGATTTGACTCGATATTAATTTCATGCGGCTGTACAGAGGTAATTTCTACCAAATTCTGGGTCTTGCATTCAGTTTGTGCTCTTTCCCTCTCCTCATCCATCACTGTTTTTACCGCTGTGCGCAGTTGGTAAATTGAGGCACCGTTATCTAAGCGTACACCTCTTTCGGTTAACAACGCGCACAGTTCTTCTTTATTTAGCTTTATAATTTCGGTATACTTCATTAACTTAACAGAGGGCTGTGGCTTCACCCCACATCTGAATTGTAATATAGTGTAATATAGTTTATTAATTGTGTGCTTATTTTACAATGTTGTTTAATATATACATTTATACATTCACTGTTAGGTATTTCTAAATGAACTCCGTTTGCTGTCCGCCTCTGGCGACCACACAAGCACAACTGAGTATATAGTAATTGATTGATATCGATAACGCAGTTATCGTAGTTCATCTTACGAGCTAGATCTACGAACTAGGTCATTAGTACAAATGAGAGAACTAGTAACTGCCACTTTGTTTACACAATATAAATATTTCAATTTTTAGACATTTCACAATTTAATTATCGATTTGCCATTGCTTAGGTACTTGGTATGAGAATCGGAGAGCAGGGCGTCCACAATATTTTAATTTAATTTTTCACAAACTTCACTATTTAATTTCACAATATAAATATTTCATTTTTTGGACATTTCACAATTTAATTACCGATTTGCCAGCGCTTAGGTACTTGGTATGAGAATCGCAGAGGAAGGCGTCCACAACAACAAGTTTCATTATTTTATTTTACAATACAAGTGCAATTATTTAATTTTTTAGACATTTCACAATTTAATTCTCGATTTGCCATTGCTTAGGTACTTGGTATGAGAATCGCACAGAAGGGCGCCCGAAATATTTTACTTTAATTTTTCAGAAATATCACAATTTAATTCTCGAGTTGCCAGCGCTTGGGTACTTGGTATGAGAATCGCAGAGGAGGGTGTCTAGAATATTTTAATTAAATTTTTCAGAAACTTCACTATTTAATTTTACAATACAAGTACAATTATTTAATTTTTTAGACGTTTTATTCTCGATTTGCCAGCGCTTAGGTACTTGGTATGAGAATCGCAGAGGAAGGCGTCCACAACAACAAGTTTCATTATTTAATTTTACAATACAAGTGCAATTATTTAATTTTTAAGACATTTCACAATTTAATTATCGATTCGCTAGCGCTTAGTTACTTGGTATAGGAATCGTAAAGGAAAGCGTCCACAATATTTTAATTGTATTTTTTAGAAATATCACTATTTCATTTCACAATATAAATATTTCATTTTTTGGACATTTCACAATTTAATTATCGATTTGCTAGCGCTTAGGTACTTGGTATGAGAATCGCTGAGGAGGGCGTCCACAATATTTTAATTGAATTTTTCAGAAACTTCACTATTTAATTTTACAATACCAGTACAATTATTTAATTTTTTAGAGGTTTTATTCTCGATTTGCCAGCGCTTAGGTACTTGGTATGAGAATCGCAGAGGAAGGCGTCCACAACAACAAGTTTCATTATTTAATTTTACAATACAAGTGCAATTATTTAATTTTTAAGACATTTCACAATTTAATTATCGATTCGCTAGCGCTTAGTTTCTTGGTATAGGAATCGTAAAGGAAAGCGTCCACAATATTTTAATTGTATTTTTTAGAAATATCACTATTTCATTTCACAATATAAATATTTCATTTTTTGGACATTTCACAATTTAATTATCGATTTGCTAGCGCTTAGGTACTTGGTATGGGAATCGTAAAGGAAGGCGTCCACAATATTTTAATTAAATTTTTCAGAAACTTCACTATTTAATTTCACAATATAAATATTTCATTTTTTAGACATTTCACAATTTAATTCTCGAGTTGCCAGCGCTTAGGTACTTGGTATGAGAATCGCAGAGGAAGGCGTCCACAATATTTTAATTATAATTTTCAGAAATTTCATTATTTAATTTCACAATAAATTAATTTCATTTTTCAGACATTTCACTATTTAATTATCGGTTTGCCATTGCTTAGGTACTTTGTATGAGAATCGCAGAGGAGGGCGCCCATAATATTTTTATTATATTTTTTAAAAATTTTACATATTTAATTTCACAATACAATTATTTAATTTTTTAGACATTTCACAATTTAATTATCGATTCGCTAGCGCTTAGTTACTTGGTATAGGAATCGTAAAGGAAGGCGTCCACAATATTTTAATTAAATTTTTCAGAATCTTCACTATTTCATTTCACAATATAAATATTTAATTTTTTGGACATTTTACAATTTAATTATCGATTTGCTAGCGCTTAGGTACTTGGTATGAGAATCGCAGAGGAGGGCGTCCACAATATTTTAATTTAATTTTTCACAAGTTTCATTATTTAATTTCACAATACAAGTGCAATTATTTAATTTTTAAGACATTTCACAATTTAATTATCGATTCGCTAGCGCTTAGTTAACTGGTATAGGAATCGTAAAGGAAGGCGTCCACAATATTTTAATTAAATTTTTGAGAAACTTCACTATTTCATTTTTTGGACATTTCACAATTTAATTATCGATTTGCTAGCGCTTAGGTACTTGGTATGAGAATCGCAGAGGAAGGCAATTGGATTATTAGGATTTATTGTCTGAGCTCATCATATATTCACAGTTGGGATAGATGTCGACACCCGAGCTTATTTCACATCTGCTACTATAATTATTGCTGTCCCAACAGGAATTAAAATTTTTAGATGATTAGCAACATTACACGGAGCACAACTTTCATACTCACCAGCAATTTTTCACAATTTAATTATCGATTCGCTAGCGCTTAGTTAACTGGTATAGGAATCGTAAAGGAAGGCGTCCACAATATTTTAAGTAAATTTTTCAGAAGTTTCATTATTTAATTTTACAATACAAGTGCAAGTATTTAATTTTTTAGACATTTCACAATTTAATTCTCGACTCGCTAGCGCTTAGTTAATTGGTATAGGAATCGTAAAGGAAGGTGTCCACAATATTTTAATTGTATTTTTTAGAAATATCACGATTTAATTTCACAATATAAATATTTCAATTTTTAGACATTTCACAATTTAATTATCGATTTGCTAGCGCTTGGGTACTTGGTATGAGAATCGCAGAGGAAGGGGTCTACAATATTTTAATTAAATTTTTCACAAACTTCACTATTTAATTTCACAATATAAATATTTCATTTTTTGGACATTTCACAATTTAATTATCGATTTGCTAGCGCTTAGGTACTTGGTATGAGAATCGGAGAGGAGGGCGTCCACAATATTTTAATTTAATTTTTCACAAACTTCACTATTTAATTTCACAATATAAATATTTCATTTTTTGGACATTTCACAATTTAATTACCGATTTGCCAGCGCTTAGGTACTTGGTATGAGAATCGCAGAGGAAGGCGTCCACAACAACAAGTTTCATTATTTTATTTTACAATACAAGTGCAATTATTTAATTTTTTAGACATTTCACAATTTAATTCTCGATTTGCCATTGCTTAGGTACTTGGTATGAGAATCGCACAGAAGGGCGCCCGAAATATTTTACTTTAATTTTTCAGAAATATCACAATTTAATTCTCGAGTTGCCAGCGCTTGGGTACTTGGTATGAGAATCGCAGAGGAGGGTGTCTAGAATATTTTAATTAAATTTTTCAGAAACTTCACTATTTAATTTTACAATACAAGTACAATTATTTAATTTTTTAGACGTTTTATTCTCGATTTGCCAGCGCTTAGGTACTTGGTATGAGAATCGCAGAGGAAGGCGTCCACAATATTTTAATTATAATTTTCAGAAATTTCATTATTTAATTTCACAATAAATTTATTTCATTTTTCAGACAATTCACAATTTAATTATCGATTTGCCATTGCTTAGGTACTTGGTATGAGAATCGCACAGAAGGGCGCCCGAAATATTTTACTTTAATTTTTCAGAAATATCACAATTTAATTCTCGAGTTGCCAGCGCTTGGGTACTTGGTATGAGAATCGCAGAGGAGGGTGTCTAGAATATTTTAATTAAATTTTTCAGAAACTTCACTATTTAATTTTACAATACAAGTACAATTATTTAATTTTTTAGACGTTTTATTCTCGATTTGCCAGCGCTTAGGTACTTGGTATGAGAATCGCAGAGGAATGCGTCCACAATATTTTAATTGTATTTTTCAGAAACTTCACTATTTAATTTCACAATATAAATATTTCAATTTTTAGACATTTCACAATTTAATTATCGATCCGCTTGCGCTTAAGTAGTTTGTATGAGAATCGCAGAGGAAGGCGACCATAATATTTTAATTAAATTTTTCAGAACTTTCATAATTTAAATTTTAATGTGCCAGTGCGAAGGTAATTGGTATGAGAATCGCACAGAAGGGCGCCCGAAATATTTTAATTTAATTTTTCAGAAATATCACAATTTAATTCTCGATTTACCAGCGCTTAGGTACTTGGTATGGGAATCGTAAAGGAAGGCGTCCACAATATTTTAATTAAATTTTACAGAAACTTCACTATTTAATTTCACAATATAAATATTTCATATTTTAGGCATTTCACAATTTAATTATCGATTTGCCAGCGCTTAGATACTTGGTATGAGAATCGCAGAGGAAGGCGTCCACAATATTTTAATTGTATTTTTCAGAAACTTCACTATTTAATTTTACAATACAAGTACAATTATTTAATTTTTTAGACGTTTTATTCTCGATTTGCCAGCGCTAAGGTACTTGGTATGAGAATCGCAGAGGAAGGCGTCCGCAATATTTTAATTGTATTTTTCAGAAATTTCACTATTTCATTTCACAATATAAATATTTCAATTTTTAGACATTTCACAATTTAATTATCGATTTGCCATTGCTTAGGTACTTGGTATGAGAATCGGAGAGGAGGGCGTCCACAATATTTTAATTGTATTTTTCAGAAATTTCACTATTTCATTTCACAATATAAATATTTCATTTTTTAGACATTTCACAATTTAATTATCGATTTGGGAGCGCTTGGGTACTTGGTATGAGAATCGCAGAGGAAGGCGTCCACAATATTTTAATTGTATTTTTCAGAAATTTCACTATTTCATTTCACAATATAAATATTTCAATTTTTAGACATTTCACAATTTAATTATCGATTTGCTAGCGCTTGGGTACTTGGTATGAGAATCGCAGAGGAAGGCGTCCGCAATATTTTAATTGTATTTTTCAGAAATTTCACTATTTAATTTCACAATATAAATATTTCAATTTTTAGACATTTCACAATTTAATTATCGATCCGCTTGCGCTTAGGTACTTTGTATGAGAATCGCAGAGGAGGGCGCCCGAAATATTTTACTTTAATTTTTCAGAAATATCACAATTTAATTCTCGAGTTGCCAGCGCTTGGGTACTAGGTATGAGAACCGCAGAGGAGGGTGTCCACAATATTTTAATTAAATTTTTCAGAAACTTCACTATTTAATTTTACAATACAAGTACAATTATTTAATTTTTTAGACGTTTTATTCTCGATTTGCCAGCGCTAAGGTACTTGGTATGAGAATCGCAGAGGAAGGCGTCCACAATATTTTAATTATAATTTTCAGAAATTTCATTATTTAATTTCACAATAAATTTATTTCATTTTTCAGACATTTCACTATTTAATTATCGGTTTGCCATTGCTTAGGTACTTTGTATGAGAATCGCAGAGGAGGGCGCCCATAATATTTTTATTATACTTTTTAAAAATTTTCCATATTTAATTTCACAATACAATTGTTTAATTTTTCAGACATTTCACAATTTAATTATCGGTTTGCCATTGCTTAGGTACTTGGTATGAGAATCGCAGAGGAAGGGGTCCACAATATTTTAATTATAATTTTCAGAAATTTCATTATTTAATTTCACAATAAATTTATTTCATTTTTCAGACATTTCACAATTTAATTATCGATCCGCTTGCGCTTAGGTTCTTGGTATGAGAATCTCAGAGGGCGTCGACAATAATTTAATTATAATTTTCAGAAATTTCATTATTTCATTTCACAATAAATTTATTTCATT
Source organism: Scaptodrosophila lebanonensis (assembly GCF_003285725.1). NCBI lineage: Eukaryota > Metazoa > Arthropoda > Insecta > Diptera > Drosophilidae > Scaptodrosophila > Scaptodrosophila lebanonensis. The sequence goes on along the minus strand of NW_022060604.1, from coordinate 360,946 downwards.
TTCAAGACATTTCACTATTTAATTATCGGTTTGCCATTGCTTAGGTACTTTGTATGAGAATCGCAGAGGAGGGCGCCCATAATATTTTTATTATACTTTTTAAAAATTTTCCATATTTAATTTCACAATACAATTGTTTAATTTTTCAGACATTTCACAATTTAATTATCGGTTTGCCATTGCTTAGGTACTTGGTATGAGAATCGCAGAGGAAGGGGTCCGCAATATTTTAATTGTATTTTTCAGAAATTTCATTATTTAATTTCACAATACAAATTTTTAATTTTTTAGACATTTAACAATTTAATTCTCGATTTGCCAGCGCTTAGGTACTTGGTATGAGAATCGCAGAGGAGGGCGTCCACAATATTTTAATTGTATTTCAGAAATATCACAATTTAATTCTCGAGTTGACAGCACCTGGGTTCTTGGTGTGAGAATCACAGAAGAAGGTGTCCACAATATTTTAATTGAATTTTTCAGAAACTTCACTATATCATTTTACAATACAAATACAGTTATATAATTTTTTAGACATTTTATCTTCGATTTGCCAGCGCTTAGGTACTTGGTATGAGAATCGCAGAGGAAGGCGTCCACAATATTTTAATTTAATTTTTCAGAAGTTTCATTATTTAATTTTAGAATACAAGTGCAATTATTTAATTTTTTAGACATTTCACAATTTAATTATAGATTTGCTAGCGCTTAGGTACTTTGTATGAGAATCGCACAGAAGGGCGCCCGAAATATTTTACTTTAATTTTACAGAAATACCACAATTTAAATCTCGAGTTGCCAGCGCCTGGGTACTTGGTATGAGAATCGCAGAAGCAGGCGTCCACAATATTTTAATTAAATTTTTCAGAAAATTCACTATCTAATTTCACAATATAAATATTTCATTTTTTGGACATTTCACAATTTAATTATCGAATCGCTAGCGCTTAGTTACTTGGTATAGGAATCGTAAAGGAAGGCGTCCACAATATTTTATTTAAATTTTTTAGAAACTTCACTATTTAATTTTACAATATAAATATTTCATTTTTTGGACATTTCACAATTTAATTATCGATTTGGGAGCGCTTAGGTACTTGGTATGAGAATCGAGTTGCCAGCACCTGGGTACTTGGTATGAGAATCGCAGAAGAAGGCGTCCACACTATTTTAATTGAATTTTTCAGAAACTTCACTATATCATTTTACAAAACAAGTACAGTTATATAATTTTGTAGACATTTTATCCTCGATTTGCCAGCGCTTAGGTACTTGGTATGAGAATCGCAGAGGAAGGCGTCCACAATATTTTAATTTAATTTTTCACAAGTTTCATTATTTAGTTTCACAATAGAAGAACAATTATTTAATTTTTTAGATATTTCACAATTTATGAGAATCGCAGAGGAGGGCGTCCACAATATTTTATTTTAATTTTTCAGAAGTTTCATTATTTAATTTTAGAATACAAGTGCAATTATTTAATTTTTTAGACATTTTATCCTCGATTTGCTAGCGCTTAGGTACTTGGTATGAGAATCGCAGAGGAGGGTGCCCGAAATATTTTACTTTAATTTTTCAGAAATATCACAATTTAATTCTCGAGTTGCCAGCGCCTGGGTACTTGGCATGAGAATCGCAGAAGAAGGCGTCCACACTATTTTAATTGAATTTTTCAGAAACTTCACTATTTCATTTTACAATACAAGTACAATTATTTAATTTTTTAGACATTTTATCCTCGATTTGCCAGCGCTTAGGTACTTGGTATGAGAATCGCAGAGGAAGGCGTCCACAATATTTTAATTATACTTTTCAGAAATTTCACTATTTAATTTCACAATATAAATATTTCAATTTTTAGACATTTCACAATTTAATTATCGATTTGCCATTGCTTAGGTACTTGGTATGAGAATCGCAGAGGAAGGCGTCCACAATATTTTAATTATACTTTACAGAAATTTCACTATTTAACTTCACAATATAAATATTTCATTTTTTAGACATTTCACAATTTAATTACCGATTTGCCAGCGCTTAGGTACTTGGTATGAGAATCGCAGAGGGCGTCCGCAATAATTTAATTGAATTTTTCAGAAGCTTCACTATTTAATTTTACAATACAAGTGCAATTATTTAATTTTTTAGACATTTCACAATTTTATTCTCGATTTGCCAGCGCTTAGGTACTTGGTATAGGAATCCCAGAGGAATGCGTCCACAATATTTTAATTATATTTTTCAGAGATTTCACTATTTAATTTCACAATATAAATATTTCCATTTTTAGACATTTCACAATTTAATTATCGATTTGCCATTGCTTAGGTACTTGGTATGAGAATCGCAGAGGTCGCCCGCAATAATTTAATTATAATTTTCAGAAATTTCATTATTTCATTTCACAATAAATTTATTTCATTTTCAGACATTTCACAATTTAATTATCGATCCGCTTGCGCTTAGGTACTTGGTATGAGAATCGCAGAGGAGGGCGTCCACAATATTTTAATTATATTTTTCAGAAATTTCACTATTCAATTTTACAATACAAGTACAATTATTTAATTTTTAGACATTTTATTCTCGATTTGCCAGCGCTTAGGTACTTGGTATAGGAATCGCAGAGGAAGGCGTCCACAATATTTTAATTGAATTTTTCAGAAACTTCACTATTTAATTTTACAATACAAGTACAAATATTTAATTTTGTATACATTTTATCCTCGATTTGCCACCGCTTAGGAACTTGGTATAGGAATCGCAGACGAAGGCGCCAATAATACTTTAATTATATTTTTCAGAAATTTCATTATTTAATTACACAATAAATTTATTTCAATTTTTAGATATTTCACAATTTAATTATCGATTTGCTAGCGCTTAGGTACTTGGTATGAGAATCGCAGAGGGCGTACACAATAATTTAATTATAATTTTCAGAAATTACTTTATTTAATTGCACAATAAATTTATTTCATTTTTCAGACATTTCACAATTTAATTATCGATCGGCTTGCGCTTAGTACTTTGTATGAGAATCCCAGAGGAGGGCGCCCGAAATATTTTACTTTAATTTTTCAGAAATATCACAATTTAATTCTCGAGTTGCCAGCGCTTGGGTACTTGGTATGAGAATCGCAGAGGTCGTCCGCAATAATTTAATTATAATTTTCAGAAATTTCATTATTTCATTTCACAATAAATTTATTTCATTTTTCAGACATTTCACAATTTAATTATCGATCCGCTTGCGCTTAGGTACTTTGTATGAGAATCGCAGAGGAGGGCGCCCATAATATTTTTATTATATTTTTTAAAAATGTTACATATTTAATTTCACAATATAATTATTCACAATTTAATTATCGATTTGCCAGCGCTTAGGTACTTGGTATAAGAATCGCAGAGAAAGGCGTCCACAATATTTTAATTGTATTTTTCAGAAACTTCACTATTTAATTTCACAATATAAATATTTCAATTTTTAGACATTTCAAAATTTAATTATCGATTTGCTAGCGCTTAGGTACTTGGTATGAGAATCGCAGAGGGCGTCCACAATAATTTAATTATAATTTTCAGAAATTTCATTATTTCATTTCACAATAAATTTATTTCATTTTTCAGATATTTCACAATTTAATTATCGATCCGCTTGCGCTTAAGTACATTGTATGAGGATCGCAGAGGAGGGCGCCCGAAATATTTTACTTTAATTTTTCAGAAATACCACAATTCAATTCTCGAGTTGCCAGCGCTTGGGTACTTTTTATGAGAATCGCAGAGGAGGGCGTCCACAATATTTTAATTGAATTTTTCAGAAACTTCACTATTTAATTTTACAATACAAGTACAATTATTTAAGTTTTTAGACATTTTATTCTCGATTTGCCAGCGCTTAGGTACTTGGTATGAGAATCACAGAGGAAGGCGTCCACAATATTTTAATTATAATTTTCAGAAATTTCATTATTTAATTTCACAATAAATTTATTTCATTTTTCAGACATTTCACAATTTAATTATCGGTTTGCCATTGCTTAGGTACTTTGTATGAGAATCGCAGAGGAGGGCGCCCATAATATTTTTATTATATTTTTTAAAAATTTTACATATTTAATTTCACAATACAATTATTTAATTTTTCAGACATTTCACAATTTAAGTAACGATTTGCCATGGCTTAGGTACTTGGTATGAGAATCGCAGAGGAGGGCGCCCATAATATTTTAATTATATTTTTCAGAAATTTCATTATTTAATTTCACAATACAATTATTTAATTTTTTAGATATTTTACAATTTAATTCTCGATTTGCCATTGCTTAGGTACTTGGTATGAGAATCGCACTGGAAGGCGCCCCAAATATTTTAATTTAATTTTTCAGAAATATCACAATTTAATTCTCGAGTTGCCATAGCTTAAGTACTTTGTATGAGAATCGGAGAGGAGGGCGTCCACAATATTTTAATTTAATTTTTCACAAGTTTCATTATTTAATTTCACAATACAAGTGCAACTATTTAATTTTTTAGACATTTCACAATTTAATTATCGATTCGCTAGCGCTTAGTTACTTGGTATAGGAATAGTAAAGGAAGGCGTCATTTCACAATAAATTTATTTCATTTTTCAGACATTTCACAATTTAATTATCGATCCGCTTGCGCTTAGGTACTTGGTATGAGAATCGCAGAGGAAGGCGTCCACAATATTTTAATTGTATTTTTCAGAAACTTCACTATTTAATTTCACAATACAATTATTTAACTTTTTAGATATTTTAAAATTTAATTCTCGAGTTGCCATTGCTTAGGTACTTTGTATGAGAATCGCAGAGGAGGGCGTCCACAATATTTTAATTTAATTTTTCACAAGTTTCATTATTTAATTTCACAATACAAGTGCAATTATTTAATTTTTTAGACATTTCACAATTTAATTATCGATTCGCTAGCGCTTAGTTACTTGGTATAGGAATCGTAAAGGAAGGCGTCCACAATATTTTAATTAAATTTTTCAGAAACATCACTATTTCATTTCACAATATAAATATTTCATTTTTTTGACAATTCACAATTTAATTATCGATTTGCCAGCGCCTGGGTACTTGGCATGAGAATCGCAGAAGAAGGCGTCCACACTATTTTAATTGAATTTTTCAGAAACTTCACTATTTCATTTTACAATACAAGTACAATTATTTAATTTTTTAGACATTTTATCCTCGATTTGCCAGCGCTTAGGTACTTGGTATGAGAATCGCAGAGGAAGGCGTCCACAATATTTTAATTATACTTTTCAGAAATTTCACTATTTAATTTCACAATATAAATATTTCAATTTTTAGACATTTCACAATTTAATTATCGATTTGCCATTGCTTAGGTACTTGGTATGAGAATCGCAGAGGAAGGCGTCCACAATATTTTAATTATACTTTACAGAAATTTCACTATTTAACTTCACAATATAAATATTTCATTTTTTAGACATTTCACAATTTAATTACCGATTTGCCAGCGCTTAGGTACTTGGTATGAGAATCGCAGAGGGCGTCCGCAATAATTTAATTGAATTTTTCAGAAGCTTCACTATTTAATTTTACAATACAAGTGCAATTATTTAATTTTTTAGACATTTCACAATTTTATTCTCGATTTGCCAGCGCTTAGGTACTTGGTATAGGAATCCCAGAGGAATGCGTCCACAATATTTTAATTATATTTTTCAGAGATTTCACTATTTAATTTCACAATATAAATATTTCCATTTTTAGACATTTCACAATTTAATTATCGATTTGCTAGCGCTTAGGTACTTGGTATGAGAATCGCAGAGGGCGTCCACAATAATTTAATTATAATTTTCAGAAATTTCACTATTTAATTTTTAAATACAAGTACAATTATTTAAGTTTTTAGACATTTTATTCTCGATTTGCCAGCGCTTAGGCACTTGGTATGAGAATCGCAGAGGAAGGCGTCCACAATATTTTAATTATATTTTTTAGAAATTTCATTAATTAATTTCACAATACAATTATTTAACTTTTTAGATATTTTAAAATTTAATTCTCGAGTTGCCATTGCTTAGGTACTTTGTATGAGAATCGCAGAGGAGGGCGTCCACAATATTTTAATTTAATTTTTCACAAGTTTCATTATTTAATTTCACAATACAAGTGCAATTATTTAATTTTTTAGACATTTCACAATTTAATTATCGATTCGCTAGCGCTTAGTTACTTGGTATAGGAATCGTAAAGGAAGGCGTCCACAATATTTTAATTAAATTTTTCAGAAACATCACTATTTCATTTCACAATATAAATATTTCATTTTTTTGACAATTCACAATTTAATTATCGATTTGCCAGCGCCTGGGTACTTGGCATGAGAATCGCAGAAGAAGGCGTCCACACTATTTTAATTGAATTTTTCAGAAACTTCACTATTTCATTTTACAATACAAGTACAATTATTTAATTTTTTAGACATTTTATCCTCGATTTGCCAGCGCTTAGGTACTTGGTATGAGAATCGCAGAGGAAGGCGTCCACAATATTTTAATTATACTTTTCAGAAATTTCACTATTTAATTTCACAATATAAATATTTCAATTTTTAGACATTTCACAATTTAATTATCGATTTGCCATTGCTTAGGTACTTGGTATGAGAATCGCAGAGGAAGGCGTCCACAATATTTTAATTATACTTTACAGAAATTTCACTATTTAACTTCACAATATAAATATTTCATTTTTTAGACATTTCACAATTTAATTACCGATTTGCCAGCGCTTAGGTACTTGGTATGAGAATCGCAGAGGGCGTCCGCAATAATTTAATTGAATTTTTCAGAAGCTTCACTATTTAATTTTACAATACAAGTGCAATTATTTAATTTTTTAGACATTTCACAATTTTATTCTCGATTTGCCAGCGCTTAGGTACTTGGTATAGGAATCCCAGAGGAATGCGTCCACAATATTTTAATTATATTTTTCAGAGATTTCACTATTTAATTTCACAATATAAATATTTCCATTTTTAGACATTTCACAATTTAATTATCGATTTGCTAGCGCTTAGGTACTTGGTATGAGAATCGCAGAGGTCGCCCGCAATAATTTAATTATAATTTTCAGAAATTTCATTATTTCATTTCACAATAAATTTATTTCATTTTCAGACATTTCACAATTTAATTATCGATCCGCTTGCGCTTAGGTACTTGGTATAGGAATCGCAGAGGAAGGCGTCCACAATATTTTAATTGAATTTTTCAGAAACTTCACTATTTAATTTTACAATACAAGTACAAATATTTAATTTTGTATACATTTTATCCTCGATTTGCCACCGCTTAGGAACTTGGTATAGGAATCGCAGACGAAGGCGCCAATAATACTTTAATTATATTTTTCAGAAATTTCATTATTTAATTACACAATAAATTTATTTCAATTTTTAGATATTTCACAATTTAATTATCGATTTGCTAGCGCTTAGGTACTTGGTATGAGAATCGCAGAGGGCGTACACAATAATTTAATTATAATTTTCAGAAATTACATTATTTAATTGCACAATAAATTTATTTCATTTTTCAGACATTTCACAATTTAATTATCGATCGGCTTGCGCTTAGTACTTTGTATGAGAATCCCAGAGGAGGGCGCCCGAAATATTTTACTTTAATTTTTCAGAAATATCACAATTTAATTCTCGAGTTGCCAGCGCTTGGGTACTTGGTATGAGAATCGCAGAGGTCGTCCGCAATAATTTAATTATAATTTTCAGAAATTTCATTATTTCATTTCACAATAAATTTATTTCATTTTTCAGACATTTCACAATTTAATTATCGATCCGCTTGCGCTTAGGTACTTTGTATGAGAATCGCAGAGGAGGGCGCCCATAATATTTTTATTATATTTTTTAAAAATGTTACATATTTAATTTCACAATATAATTATTCACAATTTAATTATCGATTTGCCAGCGCTTAGGTACTTGGTATAAGAATCGCAGAGAAAGGCGTCCACAATATTTTAATTGTATTTTTCAGAAACTTCACTATTTAATTTCACAATATAAATATTTCAATTTTTAGACATTTCAAAATTTAATTATCGATTTGCTAGCGCTTAGGTACTTGGTATGAGAATCGCAGAGGGCGTCCACAATAATTTAATTATAATTTTCAGAAATTTCATTATTTCATTTCACAATAAATTTATTTCATTTTTCAGATATTTCACAATTTAATTATCGATCCGCTTGCGCTTAAGTACATTGTATGACGATCGCAGAGGAGGGCGCCCGAAATATTTTACTTTAATTTTTCAGAAATACCAAAATTCAATTCTCGAGTTGCCAGCGCTTGGGTACTTGGTATGAGAATCGCAGAGGAGGGCGTCCACAATATTTTAATTGAATTTTTCAGAAACTTCACTATTTAATTTTACAATACAAGTACAATTATTTAAGTTTTTAGACATTTTATTCTCGATTTGCCAGCGCTTAGGTACTTGGTATGAGAATCACAGAGGAAGGCGTCCACAATATTTTAATTATAATTTTCAGAAATTTCATTATTTAATTTCACAATAAATTTATTTAATTTTTCAGACATTTCACAATTTAATTATCGGTTTGCCATTGCTTAGGTACTTTGTATGAGAATCGCAGAGGAGGGCGCCCATAATATTTTTATTATATTTTTTAAAAATTTTACATATTTAATTTCACAATACAATTATTTAATTTTTCAGACATTTCACAATTTAAGTAACGATTTGCCATGGCTTAGGTACTTGGTATGAGAATCGCAGAGGAGGGCGCCCATAATATTTTAATTATATTTTTCAGAAATTTCATTATTTAATTTCACAATACAATTATTTAATTTTTTAGATATTTTACAATTTAATTCTCGATTTGCCATTGCTTAGGTACTTGGTATGAGAATCGCACTGGAAGGCGCCCCAAATATTTTAATTTAATTTTTCAGAAATATCACAATTTAATTCTCGAGTTGCCATAGCTTAGGTACTTTGTATGAGAATCGGAGAGGAGGGCGTCCACAATATTTTAATTTAATTTTTCACAAGTTTCATTATTTAATTTCACAATACAAGTGCAACTATTTAATTTTTTAGACATTTCACAATTTAATTATCGATTCGCTAGCGCTTAGTTACTTGGTATAGGAATAGTAAAGGAAGGCGTCATTTCACAATAAATTTATTTCATTTTTCAGACATTTCACAATTTAATTATCGATCCGCTTGCGCTTAGGTACTTGGTATGAGAATCGCAGAGGAAGGCGTCCACAATATTTTAATTGTATTTTTCAGAAACTTCACTATTTAATTTCACAATATAAATATTTCAATTTTTAGACATTTCACAATTTAATTATGGATTTGCTAGCGCTTAGGTACTTGGTATGAGAATCGCAGAGGGCGTCCGCAATAATTTAATTATAATTTTCAGAAATTTCACTATTTAATTTTTAAATACAAGTACAATTATTTAAGTTTTTAGACATTTTATTCTCGATTTGCCAGCGCTTAGGCACTTGGTATGAGAATCGCAGAGGAAGGCGTCCACAATATTTTAATTATATTTTTTAGAAATTTCATTATTTCATTTTACAATACAATTATTTAACTTTTTAGATATTTTAAAATTTAATTCTCGAGTTGCCATTGCTTAGGTACTTTGTATGAGAATCGCAGAGGAGGGCGTCCACAATATTTTAATTCAATTTTTCGCAAGTTTCATTATTTAATTTCACAATACAAGTGCAATTATTTAATTTTTTAGACATTTCACAATTTAATTATCGATTCGCTAGCGCTTAGTTACTTGGTATAGGAATCGTAAAGGAAGGCGTCTACAATATTTTAATTAAATTTTTCAGAAACATCACTATTTCATTTCACAATATAAATATTTCATTTTTTTGACAATTCACAATTTAATTATCGATTTGCCAGCGCCTGGGTACTTGGCATGAGAATCGCAGAAGAAGGCGTCCACACTATTTTAATTGAATTTTTCAGAAACTTCACTATTTCATTTTACAATACAAGTACAATTATTTAATTTTTTAGACATTTTATCCTCGATTTGCCAGCGCTTAGGTACTTGGTATGAGAATCGCAGAGGAAGGCGTCCACAATATTTTAATTATACTTTCCAGAAATTTCACTATTTAATTTCACAATATAAATATTTCAATTTTTAGACATTTCACAATTTAATTATCGATTTGCCATTGCTTAGGTACTTGGTATGAGAATCGCAGAGGAAGGCGTCCACAATATTTTAATTATACTTTACAGAAATTTCACTATTTAACTTCACAATATAAATATTTCATTTTTTAGACATTTCACAATTTAATTACCGATTTGCCAGCGCTTAGGTACTTGGTATGAGAATCGCAGAGGGCGTCCGCAATAATTTAATTGAATTTTTCAGAAGCTTCACTATTTAATTTTACAATACAAGTGCAATTATTTAATTTTTTGGACATTTCACAATTTTATTCTCGATTTGCCAGCGCTTAGGTACTTGGTATAGGAATCCCAGAGGAATGCGTCCACAATATTTTAATTATATTTTTCAGAGATTTCACTATTTAATTTCACAATATAAATATTTCCATTTTTAGACATTTCACAATTTAATTATAGATTTGCTAGCGCTTAGGTACTTGGTATGAGAATCGCAGAGGTCGCCCGCAATAATTTAATTATAATTTTCAGAAATTTCATTATTTCATTTCACAATAAATTTATTTCATTTTCAGACATTTCACAATTTAATTATCGATCCGCTTGCGCTTAGGTACTTGGTATGAGAATCGCAAAGGAGGGCGTCCACAATATTTTAATTATATTTTTCAGAAATTTCACTATTCAATTTTACAATACAAGTACAATTATTTAATTTTTAGACATTTTATTCTCGATTTGCCAGCGCTTAGGTACTTGGTATAGGAACCGCAGAGGAAGGCGTCCACAATATTTTAATTGAATTTTTCAGAAACTTCACTATTTAATTTTACAATACAAGTACAAATATTTAATTTTGTATACATTTTATCCTCGATTTGCCAGCGCTTAGGTACTTGGTATAGGAATCGCAGACGAAGGCGCCCATAATACTTTAATTATATTTTTCAGAAATTTCATTATTTAATTACACAATAAATTTATTTCAATTTTTAGATATTTCACAATTTAATTATCGATTTGCTAGCGCTTAGGTACTTGGTATGAGAATCGCAGAGGGCGTACACAATAATTTAATTCTAATTTTCAGAAATTACATTATTTCATTGCACAATAAATTTATTTCATTTTTCAGACATTTCACAATTTAATTATCGATCCGCTTGCGCTTAAGTACTTTGTATGAGAATCCCAGAGGAGGGCGCCCGAAATATTTTTCTTTAATTTTTCAGAAATATCACAATTTAATTCTCGAGTTGCCAGCGCTTGGGTACTTGGTATGAGAATCGCAGAGGTCGTCCGCAATAATTTAATTATAATTTTCAGAAATTTCATTATTTCATTTCACAATAAATTTATTTCATTTTTCAGACATTTCACAATTTAATTACCGATTTGCCAGCGCTTAGGTACTTGGTATGAGAATCGCAGAGGGCGTCCGCAATAATTTAATTGAATTTTTCAGAAGCTTCACTATTTAATTTTACAATACAAGTGCAATTATTTAATTTTTTGGACATTTCACAATTTAATTATCGATTCGCTAGCGCTTAGTTACTTGGTATAGGAATCGTAAAGGAAGGCGTCCACAATATTTTAATTAAATTTTTCAGAAACATCACTATTTCATTTCACAATATAAATATTTCATTTTTTTGACAATTCACAATTTAATTATCGATTTGCCAGCGCCTGGGTACTTGGCATGAGAATCGCAGAAGAAGGCGTCCACACTATTTTAATTGAATTTTTCAGAAACTTCACTATTTCATTTTACAATACAAGTACAATTATTTAATTTTTTAGACATTTTATCCTCGATTTGCCAGCGCTTAGGTACTTGGTATGAGAATCGCAGAGGAAGGCGTCCACAATATTTTAATTATACTTTCCAGAAATTTCACTATTTAATTTCACAATATAAATATTTCAATTTTTAGACATTTCACAATTTAATTATCGATTTGCCATTGCTTAGGTACTTGGTATGAGAATCGCAGAGGAAGGCGTCCACAATATTTTAATTATACTTTACAGAAATTTCACTATTTAACTTCACAATATAAATATTTCATTTTTTAGACATTTCACAATTTAATTACCGATTTGCCAGCGCTTAGGTACTTGGTATGAGAATCGCAGAGGGCGTCCGCAATAATTTAATTGAATTTTTCAGAAGCTTCACTATTTAATTTTACAATACAAGTGCAATTATTTAATTTTTTGGACATTTCACAATTTTATTCTCGATTTGCCAGCGCTTAGGTACTTGGTATAGGAATCCCAGAGGAATGCGTCCACAATATTTTAATTATATTTTTCAGAGATTTCACTATTTAATTTCACAATATAAATATTTCCATTTTTAGACATTTCACAATTTAATTATAGATTTGCTAGCGCTTAGGTACTTGGTATGAGAATCGCAGAGGTCGCCCGCAATAATTTAATTATAATTTTCAGAAATTTCATTATTTCATTTCACAATAAATTTATTTCATTTTCAGACATTTCACAATTTAATTATCGATCCGCTTGCGCTTAGGTACTTGGTATGAGAATCGCAGAGGAGGGCGTCCACAATATTTTAATTATATTTTTCAGAAATTTCACTATTCAATTTTACAATACAAGTACAAATATTTAATTTTGTATACATTTTATCCTCGATTTGCCAGCGCTTAGGTACTTGGTATAGGAATCGCAGACGAAGGCGCCCATAATACTTTAATTATATTTTTCAGAAATTTCATTATTTAATTACACAATAAATTTATTTCAATTTTTAGATATTTCACAATTTAATTATCGATTTGCTAGCGCTTAGGTACTTGGTATGAGAATCGCAGAGGGCGTACACAATAATTTAATTCTAATTTTCAGAAATTACATTATTTCATTGCACAATAAATTTATTTCATTTTTCAGACATTTCACAATTTAATTATCGATCCGCTTGCGCTTAAGTACTTTGTATGAGAATCCCAGAGGAGGGCGCCCGAAATATTTTTCTTTAATTTTTCAGAAATATCACAATTTAATTCTCGAGTTGCCAGCGCTTGGGTACTTGGTATGAGAATCGCAGAGGTCGTCCGCAATAATTTAATTATAATTTTCAGAAATTTCATTATTTCATTTCACAATAAATTTATTTCATTTTTCAGACATTTCACAATTTAATTATCGATCCGCTTGCGCTTAGGTACTTTGTATGAGAATCGCAGAGGAGGGCGCCCATAATATTTTTATTATATTTTTTAAAAATGTTACATATTTAATTTCACAATATAATTATTCACAATTTAATTATCGATTTGCCAGCGCTTAGGTACTTGGTATAAGAATCGCAGAGAAAGGCGTCCACAATATTTTAATTGTATTTTTCAGAAACTTCACTATTTAATTTCACAATATAAATATTTCAATTTTTAGACATTTCAAAATTTAATTATAGATTTGCTAGCGCTTAGGTACTTGGTATGAGAATCGCAGAGGGCGTCCACAATAATTTAATTATAATTTTCAGAAATTTCATTATTTCATTTCACAATAAATTTATTTCATTTTTCAGATATTTCACAATTTAAATATCGATCCGCTTGCGCTTAAGTACATTGTATGAGGATCGCAGAGGAGGGCGCCCGAAATATTTTACTTTAATTTTTCAGAAATACCACAATTCAATTCTCGAGTTGCCAGCGCTTGGGTACTTGGTATGAGAATCGCAGAGGAGGGCGTCCACAATATTTTAATTGAATTTTTCAGAAACTTCACTATTTAATTTTACAATACAAGTACAATTATTTAAGTTTTTAGACATTTTATTCTCGATTTGCCAGCGCTTAGGTACTTGGTATGAGAATCACAGAGGAAGGCGTCCACAATATTTTAATTATAATTTTCAGAAATTTCATTATTTAATTTCACAATAAATTTATTTAATTTTTCAGACATTTCACAATTTAATTATCGGTTTGCCATTGCTTAGGTACTTTGTATGAGAATCGCAGAGGAGGGCGCCCATAATATTTTTATTATATTTTTTAAAAATTTTACATATTTAATTTCACAATACAATTATTTAATTTTTCAGACATTTCACAATTTAAGTAACGATTTGCCATGGCTTAGGTACTTGGTATGAGAATCGCAGAGGAGGGCGCCCATAATATTTTAATTATATTTTTCAGAAATTTCATTATTTAATTTCACAATACAATTATTTAATTTTTTAGATATTTTACAATTTAATTCTCGATTTGCCATTGCTTAGGTACTTGGTATGAGAATCGCACTGGAAGGCGCCCCAAATATTTTAATTTAATTTTTCAGAAATATCACAATTTTATTCTCGATTTGTATGAGAATCGCAGAGGAGGGCGCCCATAATATTTTTATTATATTTTTTAAAAATTTTACATATTTAATTTCACAATACAATTATTTAATTTTTCAGACATTTCACAATTTAAGTAACGATTTGCCATGGCTTAGGTACTTGGTATGAGAATCGCAGAGGAGGGCGCCCATAATATTTTAATTATATTTTTCAGAAATTTCATTATTTAATTTCACAATACAATTATTTAATTTTTTAGATATTTTACAATTTAATTCTCGATTTGCCATTGCTTAGGTACTTGGTATGAGAATCGCACTGGAAGGCGCCCCAAATATTTTAATTTAATTTTTCAGAAATATCACAATTTTATTCTCGATTTGCCAGCGCTTAGGCACTTGGTATGAGAATCGCAGAGGAGGGCGTCCACAATATTTTAATTTAATTTTTCACAAGTTTCATTATTTAATTTCACAATACAAGTGCAACTATTTAATTTTTTAGACATTTCACAATTTAATTATCGATTCGCTAGCGCTTAGTTACTTGGTATAGGAATAGTAAAGGAAGGCGTCATTTCACAATAAATTTATTTCATTTTTCAGACATTTCACAATTTAATTATCGATCCGCTTGCGCTTAGGTACTTAGTATGAGAATCGCAGAGGAAGGCGTCCACAATATTTTAATTGTATTTTTCAGAAACTTCACTATTTAATTTCACAATATAAATATTTCAATTTTTAGACATTTCACAATTTAATTATGGATTTGCTAGCGCTTAGGTACTTGGTATGAGAATCGCAGAGGGCGTCCACAATAATTTAATTATAATTTTCAGAAATTTCACTATTTAATTTTTAAATACAAGTACAATTATTTAAGTTTTTAGACATTTTATTCTCGATTTGCCAGCGCTTAGGCACTTGGTATGAGAATCGCAGAGGAGGGCGTCCACAATATTTTAATTTAATTTTTCACAAGTTTCATTATTTAATTTCACAATACAAGTGCAATTATTTAATTTTTTAGACATTTCACAATTTAATTATCGATTCGCTAGCGCTTAGTTACTTGGTATAGGAATCGTAAAGGAAGGCGTCCACAATATTTTAATTAAATTTTTTAGAAACATCACTATTTCATTTCACAATATAAATATTTCATTTTTTTGACAATTCACAATTTAATTATCGATTTGCTAGCGCTTAGGTACTTGGTATGAGAATCGCAGAGGGCGTCCGCAATAATTTAATTGAATTTTTCAGAAGCTTCACTATATTATTTTACAATACAAGTGCAATTATTTAATTTTTTAGACATTTCACAATTTTATTCTCGATTTGCCAGCGCTTAGGTACTTGGTATAGGAATCCCAGAGGAATGCGTCCACAGTATTTTAATTATATTTTTCAGAGATTTCACTATTTAATTTCACAATATAAATATTTCTATTTTTAGACATTTCACAATTTAATTATCGATTTGCTAGCGCTTAGGTACTTGGTATGAGAATCGCAGAGGTCGTCCGCAATAATTTAATTATAATTTTCAGAAATTTCATTATTTCATTTCACAATAAATTTCTTTCATTTTCAGACATTTGACAATTTAATTACCGATCCGCTTGCGCTTAGGTACTTGGTATGAGAATCGCAGAGGAGGGCGTCCACAATATTTTAATTATATTTTTCAGAAATTTCACTATTCAATTTTACAATACAAGTACAATTATTTAATTTTTAGACATTTTATTCTCGATTTGCCAGCGCTTAGGTACTTGGTATAGGAATCGCAGAGGAAGGCGTCCACAATATTTTAATTGAATTTTTCAGAAACTTCACTATTTAATTTTACAATACAAGTACAAATATTTAATTTTTTAGGCATTTTATTCTCGATTTGCCAGTGCTTAGGTACTTGGTATGAGAATCGCAGAGGAAGGCGTCCACAATATTTTATTTATAATTTTCAGAAATTTCAATTTTTAATTTCACAATAAATTTATTTCATTTTTCAGACATTTCACAATTTAATTATCGATCCGCTTGCGCTTAAGTACTTTGTATGAGAATCGCAGAGGAGGGCGCCCGAAATATTTTACTTTAATTTTTCAGAAATACCACAATTTAATTCTCGAGTTGCCAGCGCTTGGGTACTTGATATGAGAATCGCAGAGGAGGGCGTCCACAATATTTTAATTGAATTTTTCAGAAACTTCACTATTTCATTTTACAATACAAGTACAATTATTTAAGTTTTTAGACATTTTATTCTCGATTTGCCAGCGCTTAGGTACTTGGTATGAGAATCGCAGAGGAAGGCGTCCACTATATTTTAATTATAATTTTCAGAAATTTCATTATTTCATTTCACAATAAATTTATTTCATTTTTCAGACATTTCACAATTTAATTATCGATTCGCTAGCGCTTAGGTACTTGGTATGAGAATCGCAGAGGAAGGCGACCATAATATTTTAATTAAATTTTTCAGAACTTTCATAATTTAATTTTTAATGTGCCAGTGCGAAGGAAGTTGGTATGAGAATCGCACAGAAGGGCGCCCGAAATATTTTAATTTAATTTTTCAGAAATATCACAATTTAATTCTCGATTTACCAGCGCTTGGGTACTTGATATGAGAATCGCAGAGGAGGGCGTCCACAATATTTTAATTGAATTTTTCAGAAACTTCACTATTTCATTTTACAATACAAGTACAAATATTTAATTTTGTATACATTTTATCCTCGATTTGCCAGCGCTTAGGTACTTGGTATAGGAATCGCAGACGAAGGCGCCCATAATACTTTAATTATATTTTTCAGAAATTTCATTATTTAATTACACAATAAATTTATTTCAATTTTTAGATATTTCACAATTTAATTATCGATTTGCTAGCGCTTAGGTACTTGGTATGAGAATCGCAGAGGGCGTACACAATAATTTAATTCTAATTTTCAGAAATTACATTATTTCATTGCACAATAAATTTATTTCATTTTTCAGACATTTCACAATTTAATTATCGATCCGCTTGCGCTTAAGTACTTTGTATGAGAATCCCAGAGGAGGGCGCCCGAAATATTTTTCTTTAATTTTTCAGAAATATCACAATTTAATTCTCGAGTTGCCAGCGCTTGGGTACTTGGTATGAGAATCGCAGAGGTCGTCCGCAATAATTTAATTATAATTTTCAGAAATTTCATTATTTCATTTCACAATAAATTTATTTCATTTTTCAGACATTTCACAATTTAATTATCGATCCGCTTGCGCTTAGGTACTTTGTATGAGAATCGCAGAGGAGGGCGCCCATAATATTTTTATTATATTTTTTAAAAATGTTACATATTTAATTTCACAATATAATTATTCACAATTTAATTATCGATTTGCCAGCGCTTAGGTACTTGGTATAAGAATCGCAGAGAAAGGCGTCCACAATATTTTAATTGTATTTTTCAGAAACTTCACTATTTAATTTCACAATATAAATATTTCAATTTTTAGACATTTCAAAATTTAATTATAGATTTGCTAGCGCTTAGGTACTTGGTATGAGAATCGCAGAGGGCGTCCACAATAATTTAATTATAATTTTCAGAAATTTCATTATTTCATTTCACAATAAATTTATTTCATTTTTCAGATATTTCACAATTTAATTATCGATCCGCTTGCGCTTAAGTACATTGTATGAGGATCGCAGAGGAGGGCGCCCGAAATATTTTACTTTAATTTTTCAGAAATACCACAATTCAATTCTCGAGTTGCCAGCGCTTGGGTACTTGGTATGAGAATCGCAGAGGAGGGCGTCCACAATATTTTAATTGAATTTTTCAGAAACTTCACTATTTAATTTTACAATACAAGTACAATTATTTAAGTTTTTAGACATTTTATTCTCGATTTGCCAGCGCTTAGGTACTTGGTATGAGAATCACAGAGGAAGGCGTCCACAATATTTTAATTATAATTTTCAGAAATTTCATTATTTAATTTCACAATAAATTTATTTCATTTTTCAGACATTTCACAATTTAATTATCGGTTTGCCATTGCTTAGGTACTTTGTATGAGAATCGCAGAGGAGGGCGCCCATAATATTTTTATTATATTTTTTAAAAATTTTACATATTTAATTTCACAATACAATTATTTAATTTTTCAGACATTTCACAATTTAAGTAACGATTTGCCATGGCTTAGGTACTTGGTATGAGAATCGCAGAGGAGGGCGCCCATAATATTTTAATTATATTTTTCAGAAATTTCATTATTTAATTTCACAATACAATTATTTAATTTTTTAGATATTTTACAATTTAATTCTCGATTTGCCATTGCTTAGGTACTTGGTATGAGAATCGCACTGGAAGGCGCCCCAAATATTTTAATTTAATTTTTCAGAAATATCACAATTTTATTCTCGATTTGCCAGCGCTTAGGCACTTGGTATGAGAATCGCAGAGGAGGGCGTCCACAATATTTTAATTTAATTTTTCACAAGTTTCATTATTTAATTTCACAATACAAGTGCAACTATTTAATTTTTTAGACATTTCACAATTTAATTATCGATTCGCTAGCGCTTAGTTACTTGGTATAGGAATAGTAAAGGAAGGCGTCATTTCACAATAAATTTATTTCATTTTTCAGACATTTCACAATTTAATTATCGATCCGCTTGCGCTTAGGTACTTGGTATGAGAATCGCAGAGGAAGGCGTCCACAATATTTTAATTGTATTTTTCAGAAACTTCACTATTTAATTTCACAATATAAATATTTCAATTTTTAGACATTTCACAATTTAATTATGGATTTGCTAGCGCTTAGGTACTTGGTATGAGAATCGCAGAGGGCGTCCACAATAATTTAATTATAATTTTCAGAAATTTCACTATTTAATTTTTAAATACAAGTACAATTATTTAAGTTTTTAGACATTTTATTCTCGATTTGCCAGCGCTTAGGCACTTGGTATGAGAATCGCAGAGGAGGGCGTCCACAATATTTTAATTTAATTTTTCACAAGTTTCATTATTTAATTTCACAATACAAGTGCAATTATTTAATTTTTTAGACATTTCACAATTTAATTATCGATTCGCTAGCGCTTAGTTACTTGGTATAGGAATCGTAAAGGAAGGCGTCCACAATATTTTAATTAAATTTTTTAGAAACATCACTATTTCATTTCACAATATAAATATTTCATTTTTTTGACAATTCACAATTTAATTATCGATTTGCTAGCGCTTAGGTACTTGGTATGAGAATCGCAGAGGGCGTCCGCAATAATTTAATTGAATTTTTCAGAAGCTTCACTATATTATTTTACAGTACAAGTGCAATTATTTAATTTTTTAGACATTTCACAATTTTATTCTCGATTTGCCAGCGCTTAGGTACTTGGTATAGGAATCCCAGAGGAATGCGTCCACAGTATTTTAATTATATTTTTCAGAGATTTCACTATTTAATTTCACAATATAAATATTTCTATTTTTAGACATTTCACAATTTAATTATCGATTTGCTAGCGCTTAGGTACTTGGTATGAGAATCGCAGAGGTCGTCCGCAATAATTTAATTATAATTTTCAGAAATTTCATTATTTCATTTCACAATAAATTTCTTTCATTTTCAGACATTTGACAATTTAATTACCGATCCGCTTGCGCTTAGGTACTTGGTATGAGAATCGCAGAGGAGGGCGTCCACAATATTTTAATTATATTTTTCAGAAATTTCACTATTCAATTTTACAATACAAGTACAATTATTTAATTTTTAGACATTTTATTCTCGATTTGCCAGCGCTTAGGTACTTGGTATAGGAATCGCAGAGGAAGGCGTCCACAATATTTTAATTGAATTTTTCAGAAACTTCACTATTTAATTTTACAATACAAGTACAAATATTTAATTTTTTAGGCATTTTATTCTCGATTTGCCAGTGCTTAGGTACTTGGTATGAGAATCGCAGAGGAAGGCGTCCACAATATTTTATTTATAATTTTCAGAAATTTCAATTTTTAATTTCACAATAAATTTATTTCATTTTTCAGACATTTCACAATTTAATTATCGATCCGCTTGCGCTTAAGTACTTTGTATGAGAATCGCAGAGGAGGGCGCCCGAAATATTTTACTTTAATTTTTCAGAAATACCACAATTTAATTCTCGAGTTGCCAGCGCTTGGGTACTTGATATGAGAATCGCAGAGGAGGGCGTCCACAATATTTTAATTGAATTTTTCAGAAACTTCACTATTTCATTTTACAATACAAGTACAATTATTTAAGTTTTTAGACATTTTATTCTCGATTTGCCAGCGCTTAGGTACTTGGTATGAGAATCGCAGAGGAAGGCGTCCACTATATTTTAATTATAATTTTCAGAAATTTCATTATTTCATTTCACAATAAATTTATTTCATTTTTCAGACATTTCACAATTTAATTATCGATTCGCTAGCGCTTAGGTACTTGGTATGAGAATCGCAGAGGAAGGCGACCATAATATTTTAATTAAATTTTTCAGAACTTTCATAATTTAATTTTTAATGTGCCAGTGCGAAGGAAGTTGGTATGAGAATCGCACAGAAGGGCGCCCGAAATATTTTAATTTAATTTTTCAGAAATATCACAATTTAATTCTCGATTTACCAGCGCTTGGGTACTTGATATGAGAATCGCAGAGGAGGGCGTCCACAATATTTTAATTGAATTTTTCAGAAACTTCACTATTTCATTTTACAATACAAGTACAATTATTTAAGTTTTTAGACATTTTATTCTCGATTTGCCAGCGCTTAGGTACTTGGTATGAGAATCGCAGAGGAAGGCGTCCACAATATTTTAATTATAATTTTCAGAAATTTCATTATTTCATTTCACAATAAATTTATTTCATTTTTCAGACATTTCACAATTTAATTATCGATCCGCTTGCGCTTAGGTACTTGGTATGAGAATCTCAGAGGGCGTCGACAATAATTTAATTATAATTTTCAGAAATTTCATTATTTCATTTCATCCAGTGCGAAGGTAGTTGGTATGAGAATCGCACAGAAGGGCGCCCGAAATATTTTAATTTAATTTTTCAGAAATATCACAATTTAATTCTCGATTTACCAGCGCTTAGGTACTTTGTATGAGAATCGCAGAGGAGGGTGCCCATAATATTTTTATTATATTTTTAAAAAATTTTCCATATTTAATTTCGCAATACAATTGTTTAATTTTTCAGACATTTCACAATTTAATTATCGGTTTGCCAGTGCGAAGGTAGTTGGTATGAGAGTCGCACAGGAGGGCACCCGAAATATTTTAATTTATTTTTTTTAGAAATTTCACTATTTAATTTCACAATATAAATATTTATATTTTTTAGACATTTCACAATTTAATTATCGATTCGCTAGCGCTTAGGTACTTGGTATGAGAATCGCAGAGGAAGGCGACCATAATATTTTAATTAAATTTTTCAGAACTTTCATAATTTAATTTTTAATGTGCCAGTGCGAAGGTAGTTGGTATGAGAATCGCACAGAAGGGCGCCCGAAATATTTTAATTTAATTTTTCAGAAATATCACAATTTAATTCTCGATTTACCAGCGCTTAGGTACTTGGTATGAGAATCGTAAAGGAAGGCGTCCACAATATTTTAATTAAATTTTTCAGAAACTTCACTATTTAATTTCACAATATAAATATTTCATTTTTTAGACATTTCACAATTTTATTATCGATTTGCTAGCGCTTGGGTACTTGGTATGAGCATCTCAGAGGGCGTCCACAATAATTTAATTATAATTTTCAGAAATTTCATTATTTCATTTCACAATAAATTTATTTCATTTTTCAGAAATACCACAATTTAATTCTCGAGTTGCCAGCGCTTAAGTACTTTGTATGAGAATCGCAGAGGAGGGCGTCCACAATATTTTAATTGAATTTTTCAGAAACTTCACTATTTAATTTTACAATACAAGTACAATTATTTAAGTTTTAGACATTTTATTCTCGATTTGCCAGCGCTTGGATACTTGGTATGAGAATCGCATAGGAAGGCGTTACAATATTTTAATTATAATTTTCAGAAATTTCATTATTTAATTTCACAATAAATTTATTTCATTTTTCAGACATTTCACAATTTAATTATCGATCCGCTTGCGCTTAAGTACTTTGTATGAGAATCGCAGAGGAGGGCGCCCGAAATATTTTACTTTAATTTTTCAGAAATACCACAATTTAATTCTCGAGTTGCCAGCGCTTGGGTACTTGGTATGAGAATCGCAGAGGACGGTGTCCACAATATTTTAATTCAATTTTTCAGAAACTTCACTATTTAATTTTACAATACAAGTACAATTATTTAAGTTTTTAGACATTTTATTCTCGATTTGCCAGCGCTTGGATACTTGGTATGAGAATCGCAGAGGAAGGCGGTACAATATTTTAATTATAATTTTCAGAATTTTCATTATTTAATTTCACAATAAATTTATTTCATTTTTCAGACATTTCACTATTTAATTATCGATCCGCTTTCGCTTAGGTACTTGGTATGAGAATCGCAGAGGAGGGCGCCCATAATATTTTTATTATATGTTTTAAAAATTTTACATATTTAATTTCACAATACAATTATTTAATTTTTCAGACATTTCACAATTTAATTAACGATTTGCCATTGCTTAGGTACTTGGTATGAGAATCGCAGAGGAGGGAGCCCATAATATTTTAATTATATTTTTCAGAAATTTCATTATTTAATTTCACAATACAATTATTTAATTTTTTAGATATTTTACAATTTAATTCTCGATTTGCCATTGCTTAGGTACTTGGTATGAGAATCGCAGAGGAAGGCGTCCACAATATTTTAATTGTATTTTTCAGAAACTTCACTATTTAATTTCACAATATAAATATTTCAATTTTTAGACATTTCACAATTTAATTATCGATTTGCTAGCGCTTAGGTACTTGGTATGAGAATCGCAGAGGGCGTCCACAATAATTTAATTATAATTTTCAGAAATTTCATTATTTCATTTCACAATAAATTTATTTCATTTTTCAGACATTTCACAATTTAATTATCGATTTGCCATTGCTTAGGTACTTGGTATGAGAATCGCAGAGGAGGGAGCCCATAATATTTTAATTATATTTTTCAGAAATTTCATTATTTAATTTCACAATACAATTATTTAATTTTTTAGATATTTTACAATTTAATTCTCGATTTGCCATTGCTTAGGTACTTGGTATGAGAATCGCAGAGGAAGGCGTCCACAATATTTTAATTGTATTTTTCAGAAACTTCACTATTTAATTTCACAATATAAATATTTCAATTTTTAGACATTTCACAATTTAATTATCGATTTGCTAGCGCTTAGGTACTTTGTATGAGAATCGTAGAGGAGGGCGCCCGAAATATTTTACTTTAATTTTTCAGAAATGCCACAATTTAATTCTCGAGTTGCCAGCGCTTGGGTACTTGGTATGAGAATCGCAAAGGGCGTCCGCAGTAATTTAATTATAATTTTCAGAAACTTCACTATTTAATTTCACAAAATAAATATTTCAATTTTTATACATTTCACAATTTAATTATCGATTCGCTAGCGCTTAGGTACTTGGTATGAGAATCGCAGAGGAGGGCGTCCGCAATGTTTTAATTGAATTTTTCAGAATCTTCACTATTTAATTTTACAATACAAGTACAATTATTTAAGTTTTTAGACATTTTATTCTCGATTTGCTAGCGCTTAGGTACTTGGTATGAGAATCGCAGAGGGCGTCCGCAATATTTTAATTATACTTTTCAGAAATTTCACTATTTAATTTCACAATATAAATATTTCAATTTTTAGACATTTCACAATTTAATTATCGATTCGCTAGCGCTTACGTACTTGGTATGAGAATCGCAGAGGAAGGCGACCATAATATTTTAATTAAATTTTTCAGAACTTTCATAATTTAATTTTTAATGTGCCAGTGCGAAGGTAGTTGGTATGAGAATCGCACAGAAGGGCGCCCGAAATATTTTAATTTAATTTTTAAGAAATATCACAATTTAATTCTCGATTTACCAGCGCTTAGGTACTTGGTATGAGAATCGTAAAGGAAGGCGTCCACAATATTTTAATTAAATTTTTCAGAAACTTCACTATTTAATTTCACAATATAAATATTTCATTTTTTAGACATTTCACAATTTTATTATCGATTTGCTAGCGCTTGGGTACTTGGTATGAGCATCTCAGAGGGCGTCCACAATAATTTAATTATAATTTTCAGAAATTTCATTATTTCATTTCACAATAAATTTATTTCATTTTTCAGACATTTCACAATTTAATTATCGATCCGCTTGCGCTTAAGTACTTTGTATGAGAATCGCAGAGGAGGGCGCCCGAAATATTTTACTTTAATTTTTCAGAAATACCACAATTTAATTCTCGAGTTGCCAGCGCTTGGGTACTTGGTATGAGAATCGCAGAGGAGGGTGTCCACAATATTTTAATTCAATTTTTCAGAAACTTCACTATTTAATTTTACAATACAAGTACAATTATTTAAGTTTTAGACATTTTATTCTCGATTTGCCAGCGCTTGGATACTTGGTATGAGAATCGCATAGGAAGGCGTTACAATATTTTAATTATAATTTTCAGAAATTTCATTATTTAATTTCACAATAAATTTATTTCATTTTTCAGACATTTCACAATTTAATTATCGATCCGCTTGCGCTTAAGTACTTTGTATGAGAATCGCAGAGGAGGGCGCCCGAAATATTTTACTTTAATTTTTCAGAAATACCACAATTTAATTCTCGAGTTGCCAGCGCTTGGGTACTTGGTATGAGAATCGCAGAGGAGGGTGTCCACAATATTTTAATTCAATTTTTCAGAAACTTCACTATTTAATTTTACAATACAAGTACAATTATTTAAGTTTTTAGACATTTTATTCTCGATTTGCCAGCGCTTGGATACTTGGTATGAGAATCGCAGAGGAAGGCGGTACAATATTTTAATTATAATTTTCAGAATTTTCATTATTTAATTTCACAATAAATTTATTTCATTTTTCAGACATTTCACTATTTAATTATCGATCCGCTTTCGCTTAGGTACTTGGTATGAGAATCGCAGAGGAGGGCGCCCATAATATTTTTATTATATTTTTCAGAAACCTCACTATTTAATTTCACAAAATAAATATTTCAATTTTTATACATTTCACAATTTAATTATCGATTTGCTAGCGCTTAGGTACTTCGTATGAGAATCGCAGAGGGTGTCCGCAATAATTTAATTATAATTTTCAGAAATTTCATTATTTAATTTCACAATACAATTATTTAATTTTTCAGACAGTTCACAATTTAATTCTCGATTTGCCATTGCTTAGGTACTTCGTATAAGAATCGCAGAGGAAGGCGTCCACAATATTTAAATTATACTTTTCAGAAACTTCACTATTTAATTTCACAATATAAATATTTCACTTTTTAGACATTTCACAATTTAATTCTCGATTTGCCATTGCTTAGGTACTTGGTATGAGAATCGCAGAGGAGGGAGCCCATAATATTTTAATTATATTTTTCAGAAATTTCATTATTTAATTTCACAATACAATTATTTAATTTTTTAGATATTTTACAATTTAATTCTCGATTTGCCAGCGCTTAGGTACTTGGTATGAGAATCGCAGAGGAAGGCGTCCACAATATTTTAATTGTATTTTTCAGAAACTTCACTATTTAATTTCACAATATAAATATTTCAATTTTTAGACATTTCACAATTTAATTATCGATTTGCTAGCGCTTAGGTACTTGGTATGAGAATCGCAGAGGGCGTCCACAATAATTTAATTATAATTTTCAGAAATTTCATTATTTCATTTCACAATAAATTTATTTCATTTTTCAGACATTTCACAATTTAATTATCGATTTGCCATTGCTTAGGTACTTGGTATGAGAATCGCAGAGGAGGGAGCCCATAATATTTTAATTATATTTTTCAGAAATTTCATTATTTAATTTCACAATACAATTATTTAATTTTTTAGATATTTTACAATTTAATTCTCGATTTGCCATTGCTTAGGTACTTGGTATGAGAATCGCAGAGGAAGGCGTCCACAATATTTTAATTGTATTTTTCAGAAACTTCACTATTTAATTTCACAATATAAATATTTCAATTTTTAGACATTTCACAATTTAATTATCGATTTGCTAGCGCTTAGGTACTTTGTATGAGAATCGTAGAGGAGGGCGCCCGAAATATTTTACTTTAATTTTTCAGAAATGCCACAATTTAATTCTCGAGTTGCCAGCGCTTGGGTACTTGGTATGAGAATCGCAAAGGGCGTCCGCAGTAATTTAATTATAATTTTCAGAAACTTCACTATTTAATTTCACAAAATAAATATTTCAATTTTTATACATTTCACAATTTAATTATCGATTCGCTAGCGCTTAGGTACTTGGTATGAGAATCGCAGAGGAGGGCGTCCGCAATGTTTTAATTGAATTTTTCAGAATCTTCACTATTTAATTTTACAATACAAGTACAATTATTTAAGTTTTTAGACATTTTATTCTCGATTTGCTAGCGCTTAGGTACTTGGTATGAGAATCGCAGAGGGCGTCCGCAATATTTTAATTATACTTTTCAGAAATTTCACTATTTAATTTCACAATATAAATATTTCACTTTTTAGACATTTCACAATATAATTATCGATTTGCCAGCGCTTAGGTACTTGGTATGAGAATCGCAGAGGAAGGCGTCCACAATATTTTAATTGTATTTTTCAGAAACCTCACTATTTAATTTCACAAAATAAATATTTCAATTTTTATACATTTCACAATTTAATTATCGATTTGCTAGCGCTTAGGTACTTCGTATGAGAATCGCAGAGGGTGTCCGCAATAATTTAATTATAATTTTCAGAAATTTCATTATTTAATTTCACAATACAATTATTTAATTTTTCAGACAGTTCACAATTTAATTCTCGATTTGCCATTGCTTAGGTACTTCGTATAAGAATCGCAGAGGAAGGCGTCCACAATATTTAAATTATACTTTTCAGAAACTTCACTATTTAATTTCACAATATAAATATTTCACTTTTTAGACATTTCACAATTTAATTCTCGATTTGCCAGCGCTTAGGTACTTGGTATGAAAATCGCAGAGGAAGGCGTCCACAATATTTTAATTGTATTTTTCAAAAACTTCACTATTTAATTTCACAAAATAAATATTTCAATTTTTATACATTTCACAATTTAATTATCGATTCGCTAGCGCTTAGGTACTTGGTATGAGAATCGCAGAGGGCGTCCACTATAATTTAATTATAATTTTCAGAAATTTAATTATCGATTTGCTAGCGCGGAAGGCGTCCACAATATTTTAATTATACTTTTCAGAAATTTCACTATTTAATTTCACAATATAAATATTTCACTTTTTAGACATTTCAAAATTTAATTATCGATTTGCCAGCGCTTAGGTACTTGGTATGAGAATCGCAGAGGAAGGCGTCCACAATATTTTAATTGTATTTCAGAAACTTCACTATTTAATTTCACAATATAAATATTTCAATTTTTATACATTTCACAATTTAATTATCGATTTGCTAGCGCTTAGGTACTTCGTATGAGAATCGCAGAGGGTGTCCGCAATAATTTAATTATAATTTTCAGAAATTTCATTATTTAATTTCACAATACAATTATTTAATTTTTCAGACAGTTCACAATTTAATTCTCGATTTGCCATTGCTTAGGTACTTGGTATAAGAATCGCAGAGGAAGGCGTCCACAATATTTAAATTATACTTTTCAGAAAATTCACTATTTAATTTCACAATATAAATATTTCACTTTTTAGACATTTCACAATTTAATTATCGATTTGCCAGCGCTTAGGTACTTGGTATGAAAATCGCAGAGGAAGGCGTCCACAATATTTTAATTGTATTTTTCAGAAACTTCACTATTTAATTTAACAAAATAAATATTTCAATTTTTATACATTTCACAATTTAATTATAGATTCGCTAGCGCTTAGGTACTTGGTATGAGAATCGCAGAGGGCGACCACAATAATTTAATTATAATTTTCAGAAATTTAATTATCGATTTGCTAGCGCTTAGGTACTTGGTATGAGAATCGCAGAGGGCGCCCGCAATAATTTAATTATAATTTTCAGAAATTTCATTATTTCATTTCACAATAAATTTATTTCATTTTTCAGACATTTCACAATTTAATTATCGATCCGCTTGCGCTTAGGTACTTGGTATGAGAATCGCAGAGGAGGGCGTTCAAAATATTTTAATTATATTTTTCAGAAATTTCACTATTCAATTTTACAATACAAGTACAATTATTTAATTTTTTAGACATTTTATTCTCGATTTGCCAGCGCTTAGGTACTTGGTATAGGAATCGAAGAGGAAGGAGTCCACAATATTTTAATTGAAATTTTCAGAAACTTCACTATTTAATTTTACAATACAAGTACAAATATTTAATTTTTTAGACATTTTATCCTCGATTTGCCAGCGCTTAGGTACTTGGTATAGGAATCGCAGACGAAGGCGCCCATAATATTTTAATTATATTTTTCAGAAATTTCATTATACAATTTCACAATACAATTATTTAATTTTTCAGACATTTCACAATTTAATTATCGATTTGCCAGCGCTTAGGTACTTGGTATGAGAATCGCAGAGGAAGGCGTCCACAATATTTTAATTGTATTTCAGAAACTTCATTATATAATTTCACAATAAATTTATTTCATTTTTCAGACATTTCACAATTTAATTATCGATCCGCTTGCGCTTAAGTACTTTGTATGAGAATCGCAGAGGAGGGCGCCCGAAATATTTTACTTTAATTTTTCAGAAATATCACAATTTAATTTTCGAGTGGCCAGCGCTTGGGTACTTGGTATGAGAATCACAGAGGAGAGCGTCCACAATATTTTAATTGAATATTTCAGAAACTTCACTATTTAATTTTACAATACAAGTACAATTATTTAAGTTTCTAGACATTTTATTCTCGATTTGCCAGCGCTTAGGTACTTGGTATGAGAATCGCAGAGGAAGGCGTCCACAATATTTTAATTGTATTTTTCAGAAACTTCACTATTTAATTTCACAATATAAATATTTCAATTTTCAGACATTTCACAATTTAATTATCGATCCGCTTGCGCTTAGGTACTTTATATGAGAATCGCAGAGGGCGTCCACAATAATTTAATTATAATTTTCAGAAATTTCATTATTTAATTTCACAATAAATTTATTTCATTTTTCAGATATTTCACAATTTAATTATCGATCCGCTTGCGCTTAAGTACTTTGTATGAGAATCGCAGAGGAGGGCGCCCGAAATATTTTACTTTAATTTTTCAGAAATATCACAATTTAATTTTCGAGTGGCCAGCGCTTGGGTACTTGGTATGAGAATCACAGAGGAGAGCGTCCACAATATTTTAATTGAATATTTCAGAAACTTCACTATTTAATTTTACAATACAAGTACAATTATTTAAGTTTCTAGACATTTTATTCTCGATTTGCCAGCGCTTAGGTACTTGGTATGAGAATCGCAGAGGAAGGCGTTTACAATATTTTAATTGAATTTTCAGAAATTTCATTATTTAATTTCACAATAAATGTATTTCATTTTTCAGACATTTCAGAATTTAATTATCGATCCGCTTGCGCTTAGGTACTTGGTATGAGAATCGAAGAGGGCGTCCACAATAATTTAATTATAATTTTCAGAAATTTCATTATTTCATTTCACAATAAATTTATTTCATTTTTCAGACATTTCACAATTTAATTATCGATCCGCTTGCGCTTAGGTACTTTGTATGAGAATCGCAGAGGAGGGCGCCCATAATATTGTTATTATATTTTTTAAAAATTGTACATATTTAATTTCACAATACAATTATTCACAATTTAATTATCGATTTGCCAGCGCTTAGGTACTTGGTATGAGAATCGCAGAGGAAGGCGTCCACAATATTTTAATTGTATTTTTCAGAAACTTCACTATTTAATTTCACAATATAAATATTTCAATTTTTAGACATTTCACAATTTAATTATCGATTTGCTAGCGCTTGGGTACTTGGTATGAGAATCGCAGAGGGCGTCCACAATAATTTAATTATAATTTTCAGAAATTTCATTAGTTCATTTCACAATAAATTTATTTCATTTTTCAGACATTTCACAATTTAATTATCGATCCGCTTGCGCTTAAGTACTTTGTATGAGAATCGCAGAGGAGGGCGCCCGAAATGTTTTACTTTAATTTTTCAGAAATATCACAATTTAATTCTCGAGTTGCCAGCGCTTGGGTACTTGGTATGAGAATCGCAGAGGAGGGCGTCCACAATATTTTAATTGAATTTTTCAGAAACTCCACTATTTAATTTTACAATACAAGTACAATTATTTAAGTTTTTAGACATTTTATTCTCGATTTTCCAGCGCTTAGGTACTTGGTATGAGAATCGCAGAGGAAGGCGTCCACAATATTTTAATTATAATTTTCAGAAATTTCATTATTTAATTTCACAATAAATTTATTTCATTTTTCAGACATTTCACAATTTAATTATCGATCCGCTTGCGCTTAGGTACTTGGTATGAGAATCGCAGAGGAGGGCGCCCATAATATTTTTATTATATTTTTCAGAAACTTCACTATTTAATTTCACAATATAAATACTTCAATTTTTAGTCATTTCACAATTTAATTATCGATTTGCTAGCGCTTGGGTACTTGGTATGAGCATCTCAGAGGGCGTCCACAATAATTTAATTATAATTTTCAGAAATTTCATTATTTAATTTCACAATAAATTTATTTCATTTTTCAGACATTTCACAATTTAATTATCGATCCGCTTGCGCTTAGGTACTTTGTATGAGAATCGCAGAGGAGGGCCCCCGAAATATATTACTTTAATTTTTCAGAAATATCACAATTTAATTCCCGAGTTGCCAGCGCTTGGGTACTTGGTATGAGAATCGCAGAGGAGGGCGTCCACAATATTTTAATTGAATTTTTCAAAAACTTCACTATTTAATTTTACAATACAAGTACAATTATTTAAGTTTTTAGACATTTTATTCTCGATTTGCCAGCGCTTAGGTACTTGGTATGAGAATCGCAGAGGAAGGCGTTTACAATATTTTAATTACAATTTTCAGAAATTTCATTATTTAATTTCACAATAAATTTATTTCATTTTTCAGACATTTCACAATTTAATTATCGATCCGCTTGCGCTTAGGTACTTGGTATGAGAATCGCAGAGGAGGGCGCCCATAATATTTTTATTATATTTTTCAGAAACTTCACTATTTAATTTCACAATATAAATACTTCAATTTTTAGACATTTCACAATTTAATTATCGATTTGCTAGCGCTTGGGTACTTGGTATGAGCATCTCAGAGGGCGTCCACAATAATTTAATTATAATTTTCAGAAATTTCATTATTTAATTTCACAATAAATTTATTTCATTTTTCAGACATTTCACAATTTAATTATCGATCCGCTTGCGCTTAGGTACTTTGTATGAGAATCGCAGAGGAGGGCCCCCGAAATATATTACTTTAATTTTTCAGAAATATCACAATTTAATTCCCGAGTTGCCAGCGCTTGGGTACTTGGTATGAGAATCGCAGAGGAGGGCGTCCACAATATTTTAATTGAATTTTTCAAAAACTTCACTATTTAATTTTACAATACAAGTACAATTATTTAAGTTTTTAGACATTTTATTCTCGATTTGCCAGCGCTTAGGTACTTGGTATGAGAATCGCAGAGGAAGGCGTTTACAATATTTTAATTACAATTTTCAGAAATTTCATTATTTAATTTCACAATAAATTTATTTCATTTTTCAGACATTTCACAATTTAATTATCGATCCGCTTGCGCTTAGGTACTTGGTATGAGAATCGCAGAGGAGGGCGCCCATAATATTTTTATTATATTTTTCAGAAACTTCACTATTTAATTTCACAATATAAATACTTCAATTTTTAGACATTTCACAATTTAATTATCGATTTGCTAGCGCTTAGGTACTTGGTATGAGAATCGCAGAGGGCGTCCACAATAATTTAATTATAATTTTCAGAAATTTCATTATTTAATTTCACAATAAATTTATTTCATTGTGCAGACATTTCACAATTTAATTATCGATCCGCTTGCGCTTAAGTACTTTGTATGAGAATCGCAGATGAGGGCGCCCGAAATATTTTTGTTATATTTTTTAAAAATTTTACATATTTAATTTCACAATACAATTATTTAATTTTTCAGACATTTCACAATTTAATTAACGATTTGCTAGCGCTTGGGTACTTGGTATGAGAATCGCAGAGGAGGGCGCCCATAATATTTTAATTATATTTTTCAAAAACTTCACTATTTAATTTTACAATACAAGTACAATTATTTAAGTTTTTAGACATTTTATTCTCGATTTGCCAGCGCTTAGGTACTTGGTATGAGAATCGCAGAGGAAGGCGTTTACAATATTTTAATTACAATTTTCAGAAATTTCATTATTTAATTTCACAATAAATTTATTTCATTTTTCAGACATTTCACAATTTAATTATCGATCCGCTTGCGCTTAGGTACTTGGTATGAGAATCGCAGAGGAGGGCGCCCATAATATTTTTATTATATTTTTCAGAAACTTCACTTGAAGTTTCAGAAATTTCATTATTTAATTTCACAATAAATGTATTTCATTTATCAGACATTTCAGAATTTAATTATCGATCCGCTTGCGCTTAGGTACTTGGTATGAGAATCGAAGAGCGCGTCCACAATAATTTAATTATAATTTTCAGAAATTTCATTATTTCATTTCACAATAAATTTATTTCATTTTTCAGACATTTCACAATTTAATTATCGATCCGCTTGCGCTTAGGTACTTTGTATGAGAATCGCAGAGGAGGGCGCCCATAATATTGTTATTATATTTTTTAAAAATTGTACATATTTAATTTCACAATACAATTATTCACAATTTAATTATCGATTTGCCAGCGCTTAGGTACTTGGTATGAGAATCGCAGAGGAAGGCGTCCATAATATTTTTATTATATTTTTCAGAAACTTCACTATTTAATTTCACAATATAAATACTTCAATTTTTAGACATTTCACAATTTAATTATCGATTTGCTAGCGCTTAGGTACTTGGTATGAGAATCGCAGAGGGCGTCCACAATAATTTAATTATAATTTTCAGAAATTTCATTATTTAATTTCACAATAAATTTATTTCATTGTGCAGACATTTCACAATTTAATTATCGATCCGCTTGCGCTTAAGTACTTTGTATGAGAATCGCAGATGAGGGCGCCCGAAATATTTTTGTTATATTTTTTAAAAATTTTACATATTTAATTTCACAATACAATTATTTAATTTTTCAGACATTTCACAATTTAATTAACGATTTGCTAGCGCTTGGGTACTTGGTATGAGAATCGCAGAGGAGGGCGCCCATAATATTTTAATTATATTTTTCAGAAATTTCATTATTTAATTTCACAATACAATTATTTAATTTTTTAGATATTTCACAATTTAATTCTCGATTTGCCATTGCTTAGGTACTTTGTATGAGAATCGCAGAGGAGGGCGTGCACAATATTTAAATTTAATTTTTCACAAGTTTCATTATTTAATTTCACAATACAAGTGCAATTATTTAATTTTTTAGACATTTCACAATTTAATTATCGATTCGCTAGCGCTTAGTTACTTGGTATAGGAATCGTAAAGGAAGGCGTCCACAATATTTTAATTAAATTTTTCAGAAACATCACTATTTAATTTCACAATATAAATATTTCAATTTTTAGACATTTCACAATTTAATTATCGATTTGCTAGCGCTTAGGTACTTGGTATGAGAATCGCAGAGGGCGTCCACAATAATTTAATTATAATTTTCAGAAATTTCATTAGTTCATTTCACAATAAATTTATTTCATTTTTCAGACATTTCACAATTTAATTATCGATCCGCTTGCGCTTAAGTACTTTGTATGAGAATCGCAGAGGAGGGCGCCCGAAATGTTATACTTTAATTTTTCAGAAATATCACAATTTAATTCTCGAGTTGCCAGCGCTTGGGTACTTGGTATGAGAATCGCAGAGGAGGGCGTCCACAATATTTTAATTGAATTTTTCAGAAACTCCACTATTTAATTTTACAATACAAGTACAATTATTTAAGTTTTTAGACATTTTATTCTCGATTTTCCAGCGCTTAGGTACTTGGTATGAGAATCGCAGAGGAAGGCGTCCACAATATTTTAATTATAATTTTCAGAAATTTCATTATTTAATTTCACAATAAATTTATTTCATTTTTCAGACATTTCACAATTTAATTATCGATCCGCTTGCGCTTAGGTACTTTGTATGAGAATCGCAGAGGGCGTCCACAATAATTTAATTATAATTTTCAGAAATTTCATTAGTTCATTTCACAATAAATTTATTTCATTTTTCAGACATTTCACAATTTAATTATCGATCCGCTTGCGATTAAGTACTTTGTATGAGAATCGCAGAGGAGGGCGCCCGAAATATTTTACTTTAATTTTTCAGTAATATCACAATTTAATTCTCGAGTTGCCAGCGCTTGGGTACTTGGTATGAGAATCGCAGAGGAGGGCGTCCACAATATTTTAATTGAATTTTTCAGAAACTTCACTTATTAATTGTACAATACAAGTACAATTATTTAAGTTTTTAGACATTTTATTCTCGATTTGCTAGCGCTTAGGTACTTGGTATGAGAATCGCAGAGGGCGTCCACAATAATTTAATTATAATTTTCAGAAATTTCATTATTTAATTTCACAATAAATTTATTTCATTTTTCAGACATTTCACAATTTAATTATCGATCCGCTTGCGCTTTGGTACTTTGTATGAGAATCGCAGAGGGCGTCCACAATAATTTAATTATAATTTTCAGAAATTTCATTAGTTCATTTCACAATAAATTTATTTCATTTTTCAGACGATCCGCTTGCGATTAAGTACTTTGTATGAGAATCGCAGAGGAGGGCGCCCGAAATATTTTACTTTAATTTTTCAGTAATATCACAATTTAATTCTCGAGTTGCCAGCGCTTGGGTACTTGGTATGAGAATCGCAGAGGAGGGCGTCCACAATATTTTAATTGAATTTTTCAGAAACTTCACTATTTAATTGTACAATACAAGTACAATTATTTAAGTTTTTAGACATTTTATTCTCGATTTGCTAGCGCTTAGGTACTTGGTATGAGAATCGCAGAGGGCGTCCACAATAATTTAATTATAATTTTCAGAAATTTCATTATTTAATTTCACAATAAATTTATTTCATTTTTCAGACATTTCACAATTTAATTATCGATCCGCTTGCGCTTAGGTACTTTGTATGAGAATCGCAGAGGAGGGCCCCCGAAATATATTACTTTAATTTTTCAGAAATATCACAATTTAATTCCCGAGTTGCCAGCGCTTGGGTACTTGGTATGAGAATCGCAGAGGAGGGCGTCCACAATATTTTAATTGAATTTTTCAAAAACTTCACTATTTAATTTTACAATACAAGTACAATTATTTAAGTTTTTAGACATTTTATTCTCGATTTGCCAGCGCTTAGGTACTTGGTATGAGAATCGCAGAGGAAGGCGTTTACAATATTTTAATTACAATTTTCAGAAATTTCATTATTTAATTTCACAATAAATTTATTTCATTTTTCAGACATTTCACAATTTAATTATCGATCCGCTTGCGCTTAGGTACTTGGTATGAGAATCGCAGAGGAGGGCGCCCATAATATTTTTATTATATTTTTCAGAAACTTCACTATTTAATTTCACAATATAAATACTTCAATTTT
The DNA here is from genome assembly GCF_003285725.1 of Scaptodrosophila lebanonensis. Classification (NCBI taxonomy): domain Eukaryota; kingdom Metazoa; phylum Arthropoda; class Insecta; order Diptera; family Drosophilidae; genus Scaptodrosophila; species Scaptodrosophila lebanonensis. The sequence continues at coordinate 324,268 of NW_022060604.1, read as the reverse complement.
TAGACATTTCACAATTTAATTATCGATTTGCTAGCGCTTAGGTACTTGGTATGAGAATCGCAGAGGGCGTCCACAATAATTTAATTATAATTTTCAGAAATTTCATTATTTAATTTCACAATAAATTTATTTCATTGTGCAGACATTTCACAATTTAATTATCGATCCGCTTGCGCTTAAGTACTTTGTATGAGAATCGCAGATGAGGGCGCCCGAAATATTTTTGTTATATTTTTTAAAAATTTTACATATTTAATTTCACAATACAATTATTTAATTTTTCAGACATTTCACAATTTAATTAACGATTTGCTAGCGCTTGGGTACTTGGTATGAGAATCGCAGAGGAGGGCGCCCATAATATTTTAATTATATTTTTCAGAAATTTCATTATTTAATTTCACAATACAATTATTTAATTTTTTAGATATTTCACAATTTAATTCTCGATTTGCCATTGCTTAGGTACTTTGTATGAGAATCGCAGAGGAGGGCGTGCACAATATTTAAATTTAATTTTTCACAAGTTTCATTATTTAATTTCACAATACAAGTGCAATTATTTAATTTTTTAGACATTTCACAATTTAATTATCGATTCGCTAGCGCTTAGTTACTTGGTATAGGAATCGTAAAGGAAGGCGTCCACAATATTTTAATTAAATTTTTCAGAAACATCACTATTTAATTTCACAATATAAATATTCCATTTTTTAGACATTTCAAAATTTAATTATCGAGTTGCTAGCGCTTGGGTTCTTGGTATGAGAATCGCAGAGGGCGTCCACAATATTTTAATTACATTTTTTAGAAATTTCACTATTTAATTTCACAATAAAAATATTTAATTTTTTAAGCATTTCACAATTTAATTCTCGATTTGCCATTGCTTAGGTACTTTGTATGAGAATCGCAGAGGAGGGCGTGCACAATATTTAAATTTAATTTTTCACAAGTTTCATTATTTAATTTCACAATACAAGTGCAATTATTTAATTTTTTAGACATTTCACAATTTAATTATCGATTCGCTAGCGCTTAGTTACTTGGTATAGGAATCGTAAAGGAAGGCGTCCACAATATTTTAATTAAATTTTTCAGAAACATCACTATTTAATTTCACAATATAAATATTCCATTTTTTAGACATTTCAAAATTTAATTATCGATTCGTTAGCACTTAGGTACTTGGTATGAGAATCGCAGAGGAGGGCGTCCACAATATTTTAATTATATTTTGCAGACATTTCACAATTTAATTCTCGATTTGCCATTGCTTAGGTACTTGGTATGGGAATCGCACTGGAGGGCGCCCGAAATATTTCAATTTAATTCTTCAGAAATATCACAATTTAATTCTCGAGTTGCCAGCGCCTGGGTACTTGGTATGAGAATCGCAGAGGGCGTCCACAATATTTTAATTATACTTTTCAGAAATTTCATTATTTAATTTCACAATATAAATATTTCACTTTTCAGACATTTCACAATTTAATTATCGATTTGCCAGCGCTTAGGTACTTGGTATGAGAATCGCAGAGGGCGTCCACAATATTTTAATTATACTTTTCAGAAATTTCACTATTTAATTTCACAATATAAATATTTCACTTTTTGGACATTTCACAATTTAATTATCGATTTGCTAGCGCTTAGGTACTTGGTATGAGAATCGCAGAAGGCGTCCGCAATAATTTAATTGAATTTTTCAGAAGCTTCACTATTTAATTTTACAATACAAGTACAATTATTTAATTTTTTAGATATTTTATTCTCGACTTGCTAGCGCTTAGGTACTTGGTATGAGAATCCCAGAGGAATGCGTCCACAATAATTTAATTATAATTTTTAGAAATTTCATTATTTCATTTCACAATAAATTTATTTCATTTTTCAGACATTTCACAATTTAATTATCGATCCGCTTGCGCTTAGGTACTTTGTATGAGAATCGCAGAGCAGGGCGTCCACAATATTTAAATTTAATTTTTCACAAGTTTCATTATTTAATTTCACAATACAAGTGCAATTATTTAATTTTTTAGACATTTCACAATTTAATTATCGATTCGCTAGCGCTTAGTTACTTGGTATAGGAATCGTAAAGGAAGGCGTCCACAATATTTTAATTAAATTTTTCAGAAACATCACTATTTAATTTCACAATATAAATATTCCATTTTTTAGACATTTCAAAATTTAATTATCGATTCGTTAGCACTTAGGTACTTGGTATGAGAATCGCAGAGGAGGGCGTCCACAATATTTTAATTATATTTTGCAGACATTTCACAATTTAATTCTCGATTTGCCATTGCTTAGGTACTTGGTATGGGAATCGCACTGGAGGGCGCCCGAAATATTTCAATTTAATTCTTCAGAAATATCACAATTTAATTCTCGAGTTGCCAGCGCCTGGGTACTTGGTATGAGAATCGCAGAGGGCGTCCACAATATTTTAATTATACTTTTCAGAAATTTCATTATTTAATTTCACAATATAAATATTTCACTTTTCAGACATTTCACAATTTAATTATCGATTTGCCAGCGCTTAGGTACTTGGTATGAGAATCGCAGAGGGCGTCCACAATATTTTAATTATACTTTTCAGAAATTTCACTATTTAATTTCACAATATAAATATTTCACTTTTTGGACATTTCACAATTTAATTATCGATTTGCTAGCGCTTAGGTACTTGGTATGAGAATCGCAGAAGGCGTCCGCAATAATTTAATTGAATTTTTCAGAAGCTTCACTATTTAATTTTACAATACAAGTACAATTATTTAATTTTTTAGATATTTTATTCTCGACTTGCTAGCGCTTAGGTACTTGGTATGAGAATCCCAGAGGAATGCGTCCACAATAATTTAATTATAATTTTTAGAAATTTCATTATTTCATTTCACAATAAATTTATTTCATTTTTCAGACATTTCACAATTTAATTATCGATCCGCTTGCGCTTAGGTACTTTGTATGAGAATCGCAGAGGAGGGCGTCCACAATATTTTAATTGAATTTTTCAGAAACTTCACTATTTAATTTTACAATACAAGTACAAATTTTTAATTTTTTAGACATTTTATCCACGACTTGCCAGCGCTTAGGTACTTGGTATAGGAATCGCAGACGAAGGCGCCCATAATATTTTAAATATATTTTTCAGAAATTTCATTATTTAATTTCACAATACAATTATTTAATTTTTCAGACATTTGACAATTTAATTCTCGATTTGCCATTGCTTAAGTAATTGGTATGAGAATCGCAGAGGAAGGCGTCCACAATATTTTAATTATACTTTGCAAAAACTTCACTATTTAATTTCACAATATAAATATTTCACTTTTTAGACATTTCACAATTTAATTCCCGAGGTGCCAGCGCTTGGGTACTTGGTATGAGAATCGCAGAGGAAGGCGTCCACAATATTTTAATTGTATTTTTCAGAAACTTCACTATTTAATTTCACAATATAAATATTTCAATTTTTAGACATTTCACAATTTAATTATCGATTTGCTAGCGCTCAGGTACATGGTATGAGAATCGCAGAGGGCGTCCACAATAATTGAATTATAATTTTCTGAAATTTCATTAGTTCATTTCACAATAAATTTATTTCATTTTTCAGACATTTCACAATTTAATTATCGATCCGCTTGCGCTTAAGTACTTTGTATGAGAATCGCAGAGGAGGGCGCCCGAAATATTTACTTTAATTTTTCAGAAATATCACAATTTAATTCTCGAGTTGCCAGCGCTTGGGTACTTGGTATGAGAATCGCAGAGGAGGGTGTCCACAATATTTTAATTCAATTTTTCAGAAACTTCACTATTTAATTTTACAATACAAGTACAATTATTTAAGTTTTAGACATTTTATTCTCGATTTGCCAGCGCTTGGATACTTGGTATGAGAATCGCATAGGAAGGCGTTACAATATTTTAATTATAATTTTCAGAAATTTCATTATTTAATTTCACAATAAATTTATTTCATTTTTCAGACATTTCACAATTTAATTATCGATCCGCTTGCGCTTAAGTACTTTGTATGAGAATCGCAGAGGAGGGCGCCCGAAATATTTTACTTTAATTTTTCAGAAATACCACAATTTAATTCTCGAGTTGCCAGCGCTTGGGTACTTGGTATGAGAATCGCAGAGGAGGGTGTCCACAATATTTTAATTCAATTTTTCAGAAACTTCACTATTTAATTTTACAATACAAGTACAATTATTTAAGTTTTTAGACATTTTATTCTCGATTTGCCAGCGCTTGGATACTTGGTATGAGAATCGCAGAGGAAGGCGGTACAATATTTTAATTATAATTTTCAGAATTTTCATTATTTAATTTCACAATAAATTTATTTCATTTTTCAGACATTTCACTATTTAATTATCGATCCGCTTTCGCTTAGGTACTTGGTATGAGAATCGCAGAGGAGGGCGCCCATAATATTTTTATTATATTTTTCAGAAACCTCACTATTTAATTTCACAAAATAAATATTTCAATTTTTATACATTTCACAATTTAATTATCGATTTGCTAGCGCTTAGGTACTTCGTATGAGAATCGCAGAGGGTGTCCGCAATAATTTAATTATAATTTTCAGAAATTTCATTATTTAATTTCACAATACAATTATTTAATTTTTCAGACAGTTCACAATTTAATTCTCGATTTGCCATTGCTTAGGTACTTCGTATAAGAATCGCAGAGGAAGGCGTCCACAATATTTAAATTATACTTTTCAGAAACTTCACTATTTAATTTCACAATATAAATATTTCACTTTTTAGACATTTCACAATTTAATTCTCGATTTGCCATTGCTTAGGTACTTGGTATGAGAATCGCAGAGGAGGGAGCCCATAATATTTTAATTATATTTTTCAGAAATTTCATTATTTAATTTCACAATACAATTATTTAATTTTTTAGATATTTTACAATTTAATTCTCGATTTGCCAGCGCTTAGGTACTTGGTATGAGAATCGCAGAGGAAGGCGTCCACAATATTTTAATTGTATTTTTCAGAAACTTCACTATTTAATTTCACAATATAAATATTTCAATTTTTAGACATTTCACAATTTAATTATCGATTTGCTAGCGCTTAGGTACTTGGTATGAGAATCGCAGAGGGCGTCCACAATAATTTAATTATAATTTTCAGAAATTTCATTATTTCATTTCACAATAAATTTATTTCATTTTTCAGACATTTCACAATTTAATTATCGATTTGCCATTGCTTAGGTACTTGGTATGAGAATCGCAGAGGAGGGAGCCCATAATATTTTAATTATATTTTTCAGAAATTTCATTATTTAATTTCACAATACAATTATTTAATTTTTTAGATATTTTACAATTTAATTCTCGATTTGCCATTGCTTAGGTACTTGGTATGAGAATCGCAGAGGAAGGCGTCCACAATATTTTAATTGTATTTTTCAGAAACTTCACTATTTAATTTCACAATATAAATATTTCAATTTTTAGACATTTCACAATTTAATTATCGATTTGCTAGCGCTTAGGTACTTTGTATGAGAATCGTAGAGGGCGCCCGAAATATTTTACTTTAATTTTTCAGAAATGCCACAATTTAATTCTCGAGTTGCCAGCGCTTGGGTACTTGGTATGAGAATCGCAAAGGGCGTCCGCAGTAATTTAATTATAATTTTCAGAAACTTCACTATTTAATTGTACAATACAAGTACAATTATTTAAGTTTTTAGACATTTTATCCACGACTTGCCAGCGCTTAGGTACTTGGTATGAGAATCGCAGAGGGCGTCCGCAATAATTTAATTATAATTTTCAGAAATTTAATTATTTAATTTCACAATAAATTTAATTCATTTTTTGGACATTTCACAATTTAATTATCGATCCGCTTGCGCTTAGGTACTTTGTATGAGAATCGCAGAGGAAGGCGTCCACAATATTTTAATTGAATTGTTCAGAAACTTCACTATTTAATTTTACATTATAAATATTTCAATTTTTAGACATTTCACAATTTAATTATTGATTTGCTAGCGCTTAGGTACTTGGTATGAGAATCTCAGAGGAGGGAGCCCATAATATTTTAATTATATTTTTCAGAAATTTCATTATTTAATTTCACAATACAATTATTTAATTTTTTAGATATTTCACAACTTAATTCTCGATTTGCCATTGCTTAGGTACTTGGTATGAGAATCGCACTGGAGGGCGCCCGAAATATTTCAATTTAATTCTTCAGAAATATCACAATTTAATTCTCGAGTTGCCAGCGCCTGGGTACTTGGTATGAGAATCGCAGAGGGCGTCCACAATATTTTAATTATACTTTTCAGAAATTTCACTATTTAATTTCACAATAAAAATATTTAATTTTTTTGACATTTCACAATTTAATTATCGATTCGTTAGCACTTAGGTACTTGGTATGAGAATCGCAGAGCAGGGCGCCCATAACATTTTTATTAAATTTTGCAGACATTTCACAACTTAATTCTCGATTTGCCATTGCTTAGGTACTTGGTATCAGAATCGCACTGGAGGGCGCCCGAAATATTTCAATTTAATTCTTCAGAAATATCACAATTTAATTCTCGAGTTGCCATTGCTTAGGTACTTTGTATGAGAATCGCAGAGGAGGGCGTGCACAATATTTAAATTTAATTTTTCACAAGTTTCGTTATTTAATTTCACAATACAAGTGCAATTATTTAATTTTTTAGACATTTCACAATTTAATTATCGATTCGCTAGCGCTTAGTTACTTGGTATAGGAATCGTAAAGGAAGGCGTCCACAATATTTAAATTACATTTTTAAGAAACATCACTATTTAATTTCACAATATAAATATTCCATTTTTTAGACATTTCACAATTTAATTATCGAGTTGCTAGCGCTTGGGTTCTTTGTATGAGAATCGCAGAGGGCGTCCACAATATTTTAATTACATTTTTTAGAAATTTCACTATTTCATTTCACAATATAATTATTTCTTTTTTCAGAAATTTCAAAATTTAATTATCGATTTGGCAGCGCTTAGGTACTTGGTATGAGAATCGCAGAGGAGGGCGCCCACAATATTTTAACTTAATTTTTCAGAAATTTCACTATTTCATTTCACAATATAATTATTTATTTTTTCAGAAATTTCAAATTTAATTCTCGAGTTGCCAGCGCCTGGGTACTTGGTATGAGAATCGCAGAGGGCGTCCACAAAATTTTAATTATACTTTTCAGAAATTTCACTATTTAATTTCACAATATAAATATTTCACTTTTTGGACATTTCACAATTTAATTATCGATTTGGCGGCGCTTAGGTACTTGGTATGAGAATCGCAGAGGAGGGCGCCCACAATATTTTAACTTAATTTTTCAGAAATTTCACTATTTCATTTCACAATATAATTATTTCTTTTTTCAGAAATTTCAAAATTTAATTATCGATTTGGCAGCGCTTCAGTACTTGGTATGAGAATCGCAGAGGAGGGCGCCCACAATATTTTAACTTAATATTTCAGAAATTTCACTATTTCATTTCACAATATAATTATTTATTTTTTCAGAAATTTCAAATTTAATTCTCGAGTTGCCAGCGCCTGGGTACTTGGTATGAGAATCGCAGAGGGCGTCCACAAAATTTTAATTATACTTTTCAGAAATTTCACTATTTAATTTCACAATATAAATATTTCACTTTTTGGACATTTCACAATTTAATTCTCGATTTACCAGCGCTTAGGTACTTGGTATGGGAATCGTAAAGGAAGGCGTCCACAATATTTTAATTGTATTTTTCAGAAACTTCACTATTTAATTTCACAATATAAATATTTCATTTTTTAGACATTTCACAATTTAATTATCGATTTGCTAGCGCTTAGGTACTTGGTATGAGAATCGCAGAGGGCGTCCGCAATAATTTAATTGAATTTTTCAGAAGCTTCACTATTTAATTTTACAATACAAGTACAATTATTTAATTTTTTAGATATTTTATTCTCGATTTGCTAGCGCTTAGGTACTTGGTATGAGAATCCCAGAGGAATGCGTAAACAATAATTTAATTATAATTTTCAGAAATTTCATTATTTCATTTCACAATAAATTAATTTCATTTTTCAGACATTTCACAATTTAATTATCGATCCGCTTGCGCTTAGGTACTTTGTATGAGAATCGCAGAGGAAGGCGTCCACAATATTTTAATTGTATTTTTCAGAAACTTCACTATTTAATTTCACAATATAAATATTTCAATTTTTAGACATTTCACAATTTAATTATCGATTTGCCAGCGCTTAGGTACTTGGTATGAGAATCGCAGAGCGCGTCCACAATAATTTAATTATAATTTTCAGAAATTTCATTATTTCATTTCACAATAAATTTATTTCATTTTTCAGACATTTCACAATTTAATTATCGATCCGCTTGCGCTTAAGTACTTTGTATGAGAATCGCAGAGGAGGGCGTCCACAATATTTTAATTGTATTTTTCAGAAACTTCACTATTTAATTTCACAATATAAATATTTCAATTTTTAGACATTTCACAAATTAATTATCGATTTGCCAGCGCTTAGGTACTTGGTATGAGAATCGCAGAGCGCGTCCACAATAATTAAATTATAATTTTCAGAAATTTCATTATTTCATTTCACAATAAATTTATTTCATTTTTCAGACATTTCACAATTTAATTATCGATCCGCTTGCGCTTAAGTACTTTGTATGAGAATCGCAGAGGAAGGCGTCCACAATATTTTAATTGAATTGTTCAGAAACTTCACTATTTAATTTTACATTATAAATATTTCAATTTTTAGACATTTCACAATTTAATTATCGATTTGCTAGCGCTTAGGTACTTGGTATGAGAATCTCAGAGGAGGGCGCCCATAATATTTTAATTATATTTTTCAGAAATTTCATTATTTAATTTCACAATACAATTATTTAATTTTTTAGATATTTCACAATTTAATTCTCGATTTGCCATTGCTTAGGTACTTGGTATGAGAATCGCAATGGAGGGCGCCCGAAATTTTTAATTTAATTTTTCAGTAATATCACAATTTAATTCTCGAGTTGCCATTGCTTAGGTACTTTGTATGAGAATCGCAGAGGAGGGCATGCACAATATTTAAATTTAATTTTTCACAAGTTTCACAATTTAATTATCGATTCGCTAGCGCTTAGTTACTTGGTATAGGAATCGTAAAGGAAGGCGTCCACAATATTTTAATTACATTTTTAAGAAACATCACTATTTAATTTCACAATATAAATATTCCATTTTTTAGACATTTCACAATTTAATTATCGAGTTGCTAGCGCTTGGGTTCTTGGTATGAGAATCGCAGAGGGCGTCCACAATATTTTAATTACATTTTTTAGAAATTTCACTATTTAATTTCACAATTTAATTATCGATTCGTTAGCACTTAGGTACTTGGTATGAGAATCGCAGAGCAGGGCGCCCATAACATTTTTATTAAATTTTGCAGACATTTCACAATTTAATTCTCGATTTGCCATTGCTTGGGTACTTGGTATGAGAATCGCACTGGAGGGCGCCCGAAATATTTCAATTTAATTCTTCAGAAATATCACAATTTAATTCTCGAGTTGCCAGCGCCTGGGTACTTGGTATGAGAATCGCAGAGGGCGTCCACAAAATTTTAATTATACTTTTCAAAAATTTCACTATTTAATTTCACAATATAAATATTTCACTTTTTGGACATTTCACAATTTAATTATCGATTTGCCAGCGCTTAGGTACTTGGCATGAGAATCGCAGAGGAAGGCGTCCACAATATTTTAATTGTATTTTTCAGAAACTTCACTATTTAATTTCACAATATAAATATTTCATTTTTTAGACATTTCACAATTTAATTATCGATTTGCTAGCGCTTAGGTACTTGGTATGAGAATCGCAGAGGGCGTCCGCAATAATTTAATTGAATTTTTCAGAAGCTTCACTATTTAATTTTACAATACAAGTACAATTATTTAATTTTTTAGATATTTTATTCTCGATTTGCTAGCGCTTAGGTACTTGGTATGAGAATCCCAGAGGAATGCGTAAACAATAATTTAATTATAATTTTCAGAAATTTCATTATTTCATTTCACAATAAATTAATTTCATTTTTCAGACATTTCACAATTTAATTATCGATCCGCTTGCGCTTAGGTACTTTGTATGAGAATCGCAGAGGAAGGCGTCCACAATATTTTAATTGTATTTTTCAGAAACTTCACTATTTAATTTCACAATATAAATATTTCAATTTTTAGACATTTCACAATTTAATTATCGATTTGCCAGCGCTTAGGTACTTGGTATGAGAATCGCAGAGCGCGTCCACAATAATTTAATTATAATTTTCAGAAATTTCATTATTTCATTTCACAATAAATTTATTTCATTTTTCAGACATTTCACAATTTAATTATCGATCCGCTTGCGCTTAAGTACTTTGTATGAGAATCGCAGAGGAGGGCGCCCGAAATATTTTACTTTAATTTTTCAGGAATATCACAATTTAATTCTAGAGTTGCCAGCGCTTAGGTACTTGGTATGAGAATCGCAGAGGGCGTCCGCAATAATTTAATTATAATTTTCAGAAATTTCATTATTTCATTTCACAATAAATTTATTTCATTTTTCAGACATTTCACATTTTAATTATCGATCCGCTTGCGCTTAGGTACTTTGTATGAGAATCGCAGAGGGCGTCCACAATATTTTAATTGTATTTTTCAGAAACTTCACTATTTAATTTTACAATACAAGTACAATTATTTAAGTTTTTAGACATTTTATTCTCGATTTGCCAGCGCTTAGGTACTTGGTATGAGAATCGCAGAGGAGGGCGTCCACAATATTTTAATTATATTTTTCAGAAATTTCACTATTCAATTTTACAATACAAGTACAATTATTTAATTTTTTAGACATTTTATCCACGACTTGCCCGCGCTTAGGTACTTGGTATAGGAATCGCAGACGAAGGCGCCCATAATATTTTAATTATATTTTTCAGAAATTTCATTATTTAATTTCACAATACAATTATTTAATTTTTCAGACATTTGACAATTTAATTCTCGATTTGCCATTGCTTAAGTAATTCCGATTCTCAGGAAGGCGTCCACAATATTTTAATTATACTTTGCAGAAACTTCACTATTTAATTTCACAATATAAATATTTCACTTTTTAGACATTTCACAATTTAATTATCGATTTGCCAGCGCTTAGGTACTTGGTATGAGAATCGCAGAGGAAGGCGTCCACAATATTTTAATTAAATTTTTCAGAAACTTCACTATTTAATTTCACAATATAAATATTTCAATTTTTAGACATTTCACAATTTAATTATAGATTTGCTAGCGCTTAGGTACTTGGTATGAGAATCGCAGAGGGCGTCCACAATAATTTAATTATAATTTTCAGAAATTTCATTATTTCATTTCACAATACATTTATTTCATTTTTCAGACATTTCACAATTTAATTATCGATCCGCTTGCGCTTAAGTACTTTGTATGAGAATCGCAGAGGGCGTCCACAATATTTTAATTGTATTTTTCAGAAATATCACGATTTAATTCTCGAGTTGCCAGCGCTTGGGTACTTGGTATGAGAATCGCAGAGAAGGGCGTCCACAATATTTTAATTGAATTTTTCAGAAACTTCACTATTTAATTTCACAATAAATTTATTTCATTTTTCAGACATTTCACAATTTAATTATCGATCCGCTTGCGCTTAGGTACTTTGTATGAGAATCGCAGAGGGCATCCACAATATTTTAATTATAATTTTCAGAAATTTCATTATTTCATTTCACAATAAATTTAGTTCATTTTTCAGACATTTCACAATTTAATTATCGATATGCTTGCGCTTAGGTACTTTGTATGAGAATCGCAGAGGAGGGCCCCCGAAATATTTTACTTTAATTTTTCAGAAATATCACAATTTAATTCCCGAGTTGCCAGCGCTTAGGTACTTGGTATGAGAATCGCAGAGGAAGGCGTCCACAATATTTTAATTGTATTTTTCAGAAACTTCACTATTTAATTTTACAATACAAGTACAATTATTTAAGTTTTTAGACATTTTATTCTCGATTTGCCAGCGCTTAGGTACTTGGTATGAGAATCGCAGAGGAAGGCGTTTACAATATTTTAATTATAATTTTCAGAAATTTCATTATTTAATTTCACAATCAATTTATTTCATTTTTCAGACATTTCACAATTTAATTATCGATCCGCTTGCGCTTAGGTACTTTGTATGAGAATCGCAGAGGAGGGCGCCCATAATATTTTTATTATATTTTTTAAAAATGTTACATATTTAATTTCACAATATAATTATTCACAATTTAATTATCGATTTGCCAGCGCTTAGGTACTTGGTATGAGAATCGCAGAGGAAGGCGTCCACAATATTTTAATTGAATTTTTCAGAAACTTCACTATTTAATTTTACAATACAAGTACAATTATTTAAGTTTTTAGACATTTTATTCTCGATTTGCCAGCGCTTAGGTACTTGGTATGAGAATCGCAGAGGAAGGCGTTTACAATATTTTAATTATAATTTTCAGAAATTTCATTATTTAATTTCACAATAAATTTATTTCATTTTTCAGACATTTCACAATTTAATTATCGATCCGCTTGCGCTTAGGTACTTTGTATGAGAATCGCAGAGGAGGGCGCCCATAATATTTTTATTATATTTTTTAAAAATGTTACATATTTAATTTCACAATATAATTATTCACAATTTAATTATCGATTTGCCAGCGCTTAGGTACTTGGTATGAGAATCGCAGAGGAAGGCGTCCACAATATTTTAATTGTATTTTTCAGAAACTTCACTATTTAATTTCACAATATAAATATTTCAATTTTTAGACATTTCACAATTTAATTATCGATTTGCTAGCGCTTAGGTACTTGGTATGAGAATCGCAGAGGGCGTCCACAATAATTTAATTATAATTTTCAGAAATTTCATTATTTCATTTCACAATCAATTTATTTCATTTTTCAGACATTTCACAATTTAATTATCGATCCGCTTGCGCTTAAGTACTTTGTATGAGAATCGCAGAGGAGGGCGTCCATAATATTTTTATTATATTTTTTAAAAATTTTACATATTTAATTTCACAATACAATTATTTAATTTTTCAGACATTTCACAATTTAATTAACGATTTGCTAGCGCTTGGGTACTTAGTATGAGAATCGCAGAGGAGGGCGCCCATAATATTTTAATTATATTTTTCAGAAATTTCATTATTTAATTTCACAATACAATTATTTAATTTTTTAGATATTTCACAATTTAATTCTCGATTTGCCATTGCTTAGGTACTTGGTATGAGAATCGCACTGGAGGGCGCCCGAAATTTTTAATTTAATTTTTCAGAAATATCACAATTTAATTCTCGAGTTGCCATTGCTTAGGTACTTTGTATGAGAATTGCAGAGGAGGACGTGCACAATATTTAAATTTAATTTTTCACAAGTTTCATTATTTAATTTCACAATACAAGTGCAATTATTTAATTTTTTAAACATTTCAAAATTTAATTATCGAGTTGCTAGCGCTTAGTTACTTGGTATAGGAATCGTAAAGGAAGGCGTCCAAAATATCTTAATTAAATTTTTCAGAAACATCACTATTTAATTTCACAATATAAATATTCCATTTTTTAGACATTTCATAATTTAATTATCGAGTTGCTAGCGCTTGGGTTCTTGGTATGAGAATCGCAGAGGAGGGCGTCCACAATATTTTAATTACATTTTTTAGAAATTTCACTATTTAATTTCACAATAAAAATATTTAATTTTTTAGACATTTCACAATTTAATTATCGATTCGTTAGCACTTAGGTACTTGGTATGAGAATCGCAGAGGAGCGCGCCCATAATATTTTTATTAAAATTTGCAGACATTTCACAATTTAATTCTCGATTTGCCATTGCTTAGGTACTTGGTATGAGAATCGCACTGGAGGGCGCCCGAAATATTTCAATTTAATTCTCGAGTTGCCAGCGCCTGGGTACTTGGTATGGGAATCGCAGGGGGCGTCCACAAAATTTTAATTATACTTTTCAGAAATTTCACTATTTAATTTCACAATATAAATATTTCATTTTTTAGACATTTCACAATTTAATTATCGATTTGCTAGCGCTTAGGTACTTGGTATGAGAATCGCAGAGGGCGTCCGCAATAATTTAATTGAATTTTTCAGAAGCTTCACAATTTAATTTTACAATATAAGTACAATTATTTAATTTTTTAGATATTTTATTCTCGATTTGCCAGCGCTTAGGTACTTGGTATGAGAATCCCAGAGGAATGCGTCCACAATAATTTAATTATAATTTTCAGAAATTTCATTATTTCATTTCACAATAAATTTATTTCATTTTTCAGACATTTCACATTTTAATTATCGATCCGCTTGCGCTTAGGTACTTTGTATGAGAATCGCAGAGGGCGTCCACAATATTTTAATTGTATTTTTCAGAAACTTCACTATTTAATTTTACAATACAAGTACAATTATTTAAGTTTTTAGACATTTTATTCTCGATTTGCCAGCGCTTAGGTACTTGGTATGAGAATCGCAGAGGAGGGCGTCCACAATATTTTAATTATATTTTTCAGAAATTTCACTATTCAATTTTACAATACAAGTACAATTATTTAATTTTTTAGACATTTTATCCACGACTTGCCCGCGCTTAGGTACTTGGTATAGGAATCGCAGACGAAGGCGCCCATAATATTTTAATTATATTTTTCAGAAATTTCATTATTTAATTTCACAATACAATTATTTAATTTTTCAGACATTTGACAATTTAATTCTCGATTTGCCATTGCTTAAGTAATTCCGATTCTCAGGAAGGCGTCCACAATATTTTAATTATACTTTGCAGAAACTTCACTATTTAATTTCACAATATAAATATTTCACTTTTTAGACATTTCACAATTTAATTATCGATTTGCCAGCGCTTAGGTACTTGGTATGAGAATCGCAGAGGAAGGCGTCCACAATATTTTAATTAAATTTTTCAGAAACTTCACTATTTAATTTCACAATATAAATATTTCAATTTTTAGACATTTCACAATTTAATTATAGATTTGCTAGCGCTTAGGTACTTGGTATGAGAATCGCAGAGGGCGTCCACAATAATTTAATTATAATTTTCAGAAATTTCATTATTTCATTTCACAATACATTTATTTCATTTTTCAGACATTTCACAATTTAATTATCGATCCGCTTGCGCTTAAGTACTTTGTATGAGAATCGCAGAGGGCGTCCACAATATTTTAATTGTATTTTTCAGAAATATCACGATTTAATTCTCGAGTTGCCAGCGCTTGGGTACTTGGTATGAGAATCGCAGAGAAGGGCGTCCACAATATTTTAATTGAATTTTTCAGAAACTTCACTATTTAATTTCACAATAAATTTATTTCATTTTTCAGACATTTCACAATTTAATTATCGATCCGCTTGCGCTTAGGTACTTTGTATGAGAATCGCAGAGGGCATCCACAATATTTTAATTATAATTTTCAGAAATTTCATTATTTCATTTCACAATAAATTTAGTTCATTTTTCAGACATTTCACAATTTAATTATCGATATGCTTGCGCTTAGGTACTTTGTATGAGAATCGCAGAGGAGGGCCCCCGAAATATTTTACTTTAATTTTTCAGAAATATCACAATTTAATTCCCGAGTTGCCAGCGCTTAGGTACTTGGTATGAGAATCGCAGAGGAAGGCGTCCACAATATTTTAATTGACTTTTTCAGAAACTTCACTATTTAATTTTACAATACAAGTACAATTATTTAAGTTTTTAGACATTTTATTCTCGATTTGCCAGCGCTTAGGTACTTGGTATGAGAATCGCAGAGGAAGGCGTTTACAATATTTTAATTATAATTTTCAGAAATTTCATTATTTAATTTCACAATCAATTTATTTCATTTTTCAGACATTTCACAATTTAATTATCGATCCGCTTGCGCTTAGGTACTTTGTATGAGAATCGCAGAGGAGGGCGCCCATAATATTTTTATTATATTTTTTAAAAATGTTACATATTTAATTTCACAATATAATTATTCACAATTTAATTATCGATTTGCCAGCGCTTAGGTACTTGGTATGAGAATCGCAGAGGAAGGCGTCCACAATATTTTAATTGAATTTTTCAGAAACTTCACTATTTAATTTTACAATACAAGTACAATTATTTAAGTTTTTAGACATTTTATATTCGATTTGCCAGCGCTTAGGTACTTGGTATGAGAATCGCAGAGGAAGGCGTTTACAATATTTTAATTATAATTTTCAGAAATTTCATTATTTAATTTCACAATAAATTTATTTCATTTTTCAGACATTTCACAATTTAATTATCGATCCGCTTGCGCTTAGGTACTTTGTATGAGAATCGCAGAGGAGGGCGCCCATAATATTTTTATTATATTTTTTAAAAATGTTACATATTTAATTTCACAATATAATTATTCACAATTTAATTATCGATTTGCCAGCGCTTAGGTACTTGGTATGAGAATCGCAGAGGAAGGCGTCCACAATATTTTAATTGTATTTTTCAGAAACTTCACTATTTAATTTCACAATATAAATATTTAAATTTTTAGACATTTCACAATTTAATTATCGATTTGCTAGCGCTTAGGTACTTGGTATGAGAATCGCAGAGGGCGTCCACAATAATTTAATTATAATTTTCAGAAATTTCATTATTTCATTTCACAATCAATTTATTTCATTTTTCAGACATTTCACAATTTAATTATCGATCCGCTTGCGCTTAAGTACTTTGTATGAGAATCGCAGAGGAGGGCGTCCATAATATTTTTATTATATTTTTTAAAAATTTTACATATTTAATTTCACAATACAATTATTTAATTTTTCAGACATTTCACAATTTAATTAACGATTTGCTAGCGCTTGGGTACTTAGTATGAGAATCGCAGAGGAGGGCGCCCATAATATTTTAATTATATTTTTCAGAAATTTCATTATTTAATTTCACAATACAATTATTTAATTTTTTAGATATTTCACAATTTAATTCTCGATTTGCCATTGCTTAGGTACTTGGTATGAGAATCGCACTGGAGGGCGCCCGAAATTTTTAATTTAATTTTTCAGAAATATCACAATTTAATTCTCGAGTTGCCATTGCTTAGGTACTTTGTATGAGAATTGCAGAGGAGGACGTGCACAATATTTAAATTTAATTTTTCACAAGTTTCATTATTTAATTTCACAATACAAGTGCAATTATTTAATTTTTTAGACATTTCAAAATTTAATTATCGAGTTGCTAGCGCTTAGTTACTTGGTATAGGAATCGTAAAGGAAGGCGTCCAAAATATCTTAATTAAATTTTTCAGAAACATCACTATTTAATTTCACAATATAAATATTCCATTTTTTAGACATTTCATAATTTAATTATCGAGTTGCTAGCGCTTGGGTTCTTGGTATGAGAATCGCAGAGGAGGGCGTCCACAATATTTTAATTACATTTTTTAGAAATTTCACTATTTAATTTCACAATAAAAATATTTAATTTTTTAGACATTTCACAATTTAATTATCGATTCGTTAGCACTTAGGTACTTGGTATGAGAATCGCAGAGGAGCGCGCCCATAATATTTTTATTAAAATTTGCAGACATTTCACAATTTAATTCTCGATTTGCCATTGCTTAGGTACTTGGTATGAGAATCGCACTGGAGGGCGCCCGAAATATTTCAATTTAATTCTTCAGAAATATCACAATTTAATTCTCGAGTTGCCAGCGCCTGGGTACTTGGTATGGGAATCGCAGGGGGCGTCCACAAAATTTTAATTATACTTTTCAGAAATTTCACTATTTAATTTCACAATATAAATATTTCAATTTTTAGACATTTCACAATTTAATTATCGATTTGCCAGCGCTTAGGTACTTGGTATGAGAATCGCAGAGGAAGGCGTCCACAATATTTTAATTGTATTTTTCAGAAACTTCACTATTTAATTTCACAATATAAATATTTCATTTTTTAGACATTTCACAATTTAATTATCGATTTGCTAGCGCTTAGGTACTTGGTATGAGAATCGCAGAGGGCGTCCGCAATAATTTAATTGAATTTTTCAGAAGCTTCACTATTTAATTTTACAATATAAGTACAATTATTTAATTTTTTAGATATTTTATTCTCGATTTGCCAGCGCTTAGGTACTTGGTATGAGAATCCCAGAGGAATGCGTCCACAATAATTTAATTATAATTTTCAGAAATTTCATTATTTCATTTCACAATAAATTAATTTCATTTTTCAGACATTTCACAATTTAATTATCGATCCGCTTGCGCTTAGGTACTTTGTATGAGAATCGCAGAGGAGGGCGCCCGAAATATTTTACTTTAATTTTTCAGAAATATCACAATTTAATTCTAGAGTTGCCAGCGCTTAGGTACTTGGTATGAGAATCGCAGAGGGCGTCCGCAATAATTTAATTATAATTTTCAGAAATTTCATTATTTCATTTCACAATAAATTTATTTCATTTTTCAGACATTTCACAATTTAATTATCGATCCGCTTGCGCTTAGGTACTTTGTATGAGAATCGCAGAGGGCGTCCACAATATTTTAATTGTATTTTTCAGAAACTTCACTATTTAATTTTACAATACAAGTACAATTATTTAATTTTTTAGACATTTTATCCACGACTTGCCCGCGCTTAGGTACTTGGTATAGGAATCGCAGACGAAGGCGCCCATAATATTTTAATTATATTTTTCAGAAATTTCATTATTTAATTTCACAATACAATTATTTAATTTTTCAGACATTTGACAATTTAATTCTCGATTTGCCATTGCTTAAGTAATTGCGATTCTCAGGAAGGCGTCCACAATATTTTAATTATACTTTGCAGAAACTTCACTATTTAATTTCACAATATAAATATTTCACTTTTTAGACATTTCACAATTTAATTATCGATTTGCCAGCGCTTAGGTACTTGGTATGAGAATCGCAGAGGAAGGCGTCCACAATATTTTAATTAAATTTTTCAGAAACTTCACTATTTAATTTCACAATATAAATATTTCAATTTTTAGACATTTCACAATTTAATTATCGATTTGCTAGCGCTTAGGTACTTGGTATGAGAATCGCAGAGGGCGTCCACAATAATTTAATTATAATTTTCAGAAATTTCATTATTTCATTTCACAATAAATTTATTTCATTTTTCAGACATTTCACAATTTAATTATCGATCCGCTTGCGCTTAAGTACTTTGTATGAGAATCGCAGAGGGCGTCCACAATATTTTAATTGTATTTTTCAGAAATATCACAATTTAATTCTAGAGTTGCCAGCGCTTGGGTACTTGGTATGAGAATCGCAGAGAAGGGCGTCCACAATATTTTAATTGACTTTTTCAGAAACTTCACTATTTAATTTCACAATAAATTTATTTCATTTTTCAGACATTTCACAATTTAATTATCGATCCGCTTGCGCTTAGGTACTTTGTATGAGAATCGCAGAGGGCGTCCACAATATTTTAATTATAATTTTCAGAAATTTCATTATTTCATTTCACAATAAATTTAGTTCATTTTTCAGACATTTCACAATTTAATTATCGATATGCTTGCGCTTAGGTACTTTGTATGAGAATCGCAGAGGAGGGCCCCCGAAATATTTTACTTTAATTTTTCAGAAATATCACAATTTAATTCCCACAATACAATTATTTAATTTTTCAGACATTTGACAATTTAATTCTCGATTTGCCATTGCTTAAGTAATTGCGATTCTCAGGAAGGCGTCCACAATATTTTAATTATACTTTGCAGAAACTTCACTATTTAATTTCACAATATAAATATTTCACTTTTTAGACATTTCACAATTTAATTATCGATTTGCCAGCGCTTAGGTACTTGGTATGAGAATCGCAGAGGAAGGAGTCCACAATATTTTAATTAAATTTTTCAGAAACTTCACTATTTAATTTCACAATATAAATATTTCAATTTTTAGACATTTCACAATTTAATTATCGATTTGCTAGCGCTTAGGTACTTGGTATGAGAATCGCAGAGGGCGTCCACAATAATTTAATTATAATTTTCAGAAATTTCATTATTTCATTTCACAATAAATTTATTTCATTTTTCAGACATTTCACAATTTAATTATCGATCCGCTTGCGCTTAAGTACTTTGTATGAGAATCGCAGAGGGTGTCCACAATATTTTAATTGTATTTTTCAGAAATATCACGATTTATTTCTCGAGTTGCCAGCGCTTGGGTACTTGGTATGAGAATCGCAGAGAAGGGCGTCCACAATATTTTAATTGACTTTTTCAGAAACTTCACTATTTAATTTCACAATAAATTTATTTCATTTTTCAGACATTTCACAATTTAATTATCGATCCGCTTGCGCTTAGGTACTTTGTATGAGAATCGCAGAGGGCGTCCACAATATTTTAATTATAATTTTCAGAAATTTCATTATTTCATTTCACAATAAATTTATTTCATTTTTCAGACATTTCACAATTTAATTATCGATATGCTTGCGCTTAGGTACTTTGTATGAGAATCGCAGAGGAGGGCCCCCGAAATATTTTACTTTAATTTTTCAGAAATATCACAATTTAATTCCCGAGTTGCCAGCGCTTAGGTACTTGGTATGAGAATCGCAGAGGAGGGAGTCCACAATATTTTAATTGAATTTTTCAGAAACTTCACTATTTAATTTTACAATACAAGTACAATTATTTAAGTTATTAGACATTTTATTCTCGATTTGCCAGCGCTTAGGTACTTGGTATGAGAATCGCAGAGGAAGGCGTTTACAATATTTTAATTATAATTTTCAGAAATTTCATTATTTAATTTCACAATAAATTTATTTCATTTTTCAGACATTTCACAATTTAATTATCGATCCGCTTGCGCTTAGGTACTTTGTATGAGAATCGCAGAGGAGGGCGCCCATAATATTTTTATTATATTTTTTAAAAATGTTACATATTTAATTTCACAATATAATTATTCACAATTTAATTATCGATTTGCCAGCGCTTAGGTACTTGGTATGAGAATCGCAGAGGAAGGCGTCCACAATATTTTAATTGTATTTTTCAGAAACTTCACTATTTAATTTCACAATATAAATATTTAAATTTTTAGACATTTCACAATTTAATTATCGATTTGCTAGCGCTTAGGTACTTGGTATGAGAATCGCAGAGGGCGTCCACAATAATTTAATTATAATTTTCAGAAATTTCATTATTTCATTTCACAATCAATTTATTTCATTTTTCAGACATTTCACAATTTAATTATCGATCCGCTTGCGCTTAAGTACTTTGTATGAGAATCGCAGAGGAGGGCGCCCATAATATTTTTATTATATTTTTTAAAAATTTTACATATTTAATTTCACAATACAATTATTTAATTTTTCAGACATTTCACAATTTAATTAACGATTTGCTAGCGCTTGGGTACTTAGTATGAGAATCGCAGAGGAGGGCGCCCATAATATTTTATTTATATTTTTCAGAAATTTCATTATTTAATTTCACAATACAATTATTTAATTTTTTAGATATTTCACAATTTAATTATCGATTTGCTAGCGCTTAGGTACTTGGTATGAGAATCGCAGAGGGCGTCCACAATAATTTAATTGAATTTTTCAGAAACATCACTATTTAATTTCACAATATAAATATTCCATTTTTTAGACATTTCATAATTTAATTATCGAGTTGCTAGCGCTTGGGTTCTTGGTATGAGAATCGCAGAGGAGGGCGTCCACAATATTTTAATTACATTTTTTAGAATTTTCACTATTTAATTTCACAATAAAAATATTTAATTTTTTAGACATTTCACAATTTAATTATCGATTCGTTAGCACTTACGTACTTGGTATGAGAATCGCAGAGGAGCGCGCCCATAATATTTTTATTAAATTTTGCAGACATTTCACAATTTAATTCTCGATTTGCCATTGCTTAGGTACTTGGTATGAGAATCGCACTGGAGGGCGCCCGAAATATTTCAATTTAATTCTTCAGAAATATCACAATTTAATTATCGAGTTGCCAGCGCCTGGGTACTTGGTATGAGAATCGCAGAGGGCGTCCACAAAATTTTAATTATACTTTTCAGAAATTTCACTATTTAATTTCACAATATAAATATTTCCATTTTTAGACATTTCACAATTTAATTATCGATTTGCTAGCGCTTAGGTACTTGGTATGAGAATCGCAGAGGAAAGCGTCCACAATATTTTAATTGTATTTTTCAGAAACTTCACTATTTAATTTCACAATACAATTATTTAATTTTTCAGACATTTCACAATTTAATTACCGATTTGCCATTGCTTAGGTACTTGGTATGAGAATCACAGAGGAGGGCGCCCATAATATTTTAATTATATTTTTCAGAAATTTCATTATTTAATTTCACAATACAATTATTTAATTTTTTAGATATTTCACAATTTAATTCTCGATTTGCCATTGCTTAGGTACTTGGTATGAGAATCGTACTGGAGGGCGCCCGAAATATTTTAATTTAATTTTTCAGAAATATCACAATATAATTCTCGAGATGCCATTGCAGGTACTTTGTATGAGAATCGCAGAGGAGGGCGTCCACAATATTTAAATTTAATTTTTCACAAGTTTCATTATTTAATTTCACAATACAAGTGTAATTATTTAATTTTTTAGACATTTCACAATTTAATTACCGATTTGCCATTGCTTAGGTACTTGGTATGAGAATCACAGAGGAGGGCGTCCACAATGTTTTAATTAAATTTTTCAGAAACATCACTATTTAATTTCACAATATAAATATTTCATTTTTTAGACATTTCACAATTTAATTATCGATTCGCTAGCGCTTGGGTTCTTGGTATGAGAATCGCAGAGGGCGTCCACTATATTTTAATTAAATTTTTTAGAAATTTCACTATTTAATTTCACAATAAAAATATTTAATTTTTTAGACATTTCACAATTTAATTATCGATTCGCTAGCGCTTAGGTACTTGGTATGAGAATCGCAGAGGAGGGCGCCCATAATATTTTTATTAAATTTTGCAGACATTTCACAATTTAATTCTCGATTTGCCATTGCTTAGGTACTTGGTATGAGAATCGCACTGGAGGGCTCCCGAAATATTTCAATTTAATTCTTCAGAAATATCACAATTTAATTCTCGAGTTGCCAGCGCCTGGGTACTTGGTATGAGAATCGCAGAGGAGGGCGTTCACAATATTTTAATTATACTTTTCAGAAATTTCACTATTAAATTTCACAATATAAATATTTCAATTTTTAGACATTTCACATTTTAATTATCGATTTGCCAGCGCTTAGGTACTTGGTATGAGAATCGCAGAGGAAGGCGTCCACAATATTTTAATTGAATTTTTCAGAAGCTGCACTATTTAGTTTTACAATACAAGTATAATTATTTAATTTTTTAGACATTTTATTCTCGATTTGCTAGCGCTTAGGTACTTGGTATGAGAATCCCAGAGGAATGCGTCCACAGTAATTTAATTATAATTTTCAGAAATTTCATTATTTCATTTCACAATAAATTTATTTCATTTTTCAGACATTTCACAATTTAATTATCGATCCGCCGGCGCTTAGGTACTTTGTATGAGAATCGCAGAGAAGGGCGCCCGAAATATTTTACTTTAATTTTTCAGATATATCAAAATTTAATTCTCGAGTTGCCAGCGTTTGGGTACTTGGTATGAGAATCGCAGAGGAGGGCGTCCACAATATTTTAATTATATTTTTCAGAAATTTCACTATTTAATTTTACAATACAAGTATAATTATTTAATTTTTTAGACATTTTATTCTCGATTTGCCAGCGCTTAGGTACTTGGTATGAGAATCGCAGAGGAATGCGTCCACAATATTTTAATTATAATTTTCAGAAATTTCATTATTTAATTTCACAATAAATTTATTTCATTTTTCAGACATTTCACAATTTAATTATCGATCCGCTGGCGCTTAGGTACTTTGTATGAGAATCGCAGAGATGGGCGCCCGAAATATTTTACTTTAATTTTTCAGAAATATCAAAATTTAATTCTCGAGTTGCCAGGGTTTGGGTACTTGGTATGAGAATCGCAGAGGAGGGCGTCCACAATATTTTAATTATATTTTTCAGAAATTTCATTATTTAATTTCACAATAAATTTATTTCATTTTTCAGACATTTCACAATTTAATTATCGATCCGCTGGCGCTTAGGTACTTTGTATGAGAATCGCAGAGATGGGCGCCCGAAATATTTTACTTTAATTTTTCAGAAATATCAAAATTTAATTCTCGAGTTGCCAGCGTTTGGGTACTTGGTATGAGAATCGCAGAGGAGGGCGTCCACAATATTTTAATTATATTTTTCAGAAATTTCACTATTTAATTTTACAATACAAGTATAATTATTTATTTTTTTAGACATTTTATTCTCGAGTTGCCAGCGTTTGGGTACTTGGTATGAGAATCGCAGAGGAGGGCGTCCACAATATTTTAATTATACTTTTCAGAAATTTCACTATTTAATTTCACAATATAAATATTTCCATTTTTAGACATTTCACAATTTAATTATCGATTTGCTAGCGCTTAGGTACTTGGTATGAGAATCGCAGAGGGCGTCCGCAATAATTTAATTATAATTTTCAGAAATTTCATTATTTCATTTCACAATAAATATATTTCATTTTTCAGACATTTCACATTTTAATTATCGATCCGCGTGCGCTTAGGTACTTTGTATGAGAATCGCAGAGATGGGCGCCCGAAATATTTTACTTTAATTTTTCAGATATATCAAAATTTAATTCTCGAGTTGCCAGCGTTTGGGTACTTGGTATGAGAATCGCAGAGGAGGGCGTCCACAATATTTTAATTATATTTTTCAGAAATTTCACTATTTAATTTCACAATATAAATATTTCCATTTTTAGACATTTCACAATTTAATTATCGATTTGCTAGAGCTTAGGTACTTGGTATGAGAATCGCAGAGGGCGTCCGCAATAATTTAATTATAATTTTCAGAAATTTCAATATTTCATTTCACAATAAATATATTTCATTTTTCAGACATTTCACAATTTAATTATCGATCCGCGTGCGCTTAGGTACTTTGTATGGGAATCGCAGAGATGGGCGCCTGAAATATTTTACTTTAACTTTTCAGAAATATCAAAATTTAATTCTCGAGTTGCCAGCGTTTGGGTACTTGGTATGAGAATCGCAGAGGAGGGCGTCCACAATATTTTAATAATATTTTTCAGAAATTTCACTATTTAATTTTACAATACAAGTACAATTAGTTAATTTCTTAGACATTTTATTCTCGATTTGCCAGCGCTTAGGTACTTGGTATGAGAATCGCAGAGGAAGGCGTCCAAAATATTTTAATTATAATTTTCAGAAATTTCAGTATTTAATTTCACAATAAATTTATTTCATTTTTCAGACATTTCACAATTTAATTATCGATCCGCTTGCGCTTACTTACTTTGTATGATAATCGCAGAGGAGGGCGCCCATAATATTTTAATTTAATTTTTCAGAAATACCACAATTTAATTCTCGAGTTGCCAGCGCTTGGGTACTTGGTATGAGAATCGCAGAGAAGGGCGTCCACAATATTTTAATTAAATTTTTCACAAGTTTCATTATTTAATTTCACACTACAAGTACAATTAATTTAATTTTTTAGACATTTCACAATTTAATTATCGATTCGCTAGCGCTTAGTTACTTGGTATGAGAATCGCAGAGTGTTCACAAAAGTGAACATAGTTTCAGTCGCCAGCGACAGTTAGGTTTGCCCTGCGCAAGATGTTCACAAAAGTGAAGAAGAGCTCAGAAGTTAGCATAGGGAGCAGAAGCAGTAGGTAGGCTAAACAACAAATCTCGTTCTAAAAATAGCCGCATGCAGCAGTGGTACAGACCAACGCATAGTAGGAAACAAGAAATGCATAGGCAAATAGGACCGCGACAGCGTTTGAGGGTGGGTGCGCATTGCGTTCAAGAAAGGCTTGGAATATACATATGGAGGGGAAATCCACTTGACACCGTTAGGATAGAATAAGACGAAAAATGTAAAATTAGAGTAAGTACAATGTTTAGAAAATAAGAAAGAGTCAAATATTGAATTATTAGTACATAAGAAAAAACTAGTACATAAGTTCAAAATTGTATAAATACTGAGGAATTTCAGAAATAAAATCAGAATGAAATTGGAAATTTAAGCATTGGTTTGTTTCCTTTTTTGTTCTCTCAGAGACGCTCTACACGGGATAAAGTGTAGCCTCTGATAGTGAATAGTTTCTAGCTGTATAGCAAGGAACTATTTACATTTTGGTCCTTCGAGCAAGGAAACGGCGAGGTCGGCAATAGCGGGCCCATCCGAAGTAGATACCGAAAAGGTGTCAGAAACAAAAAATGAAAATTTAAGGCGAAAAAGCCGAACCATTAAGGCCATAGCCTTTAAAGTAGGAAGGAAAGAATACCAAGCCTAGTAAAGACGAAAGTAAAATCGGTTGCCAAATTTCTGCTAAGTTTGGGCCGACGCACAGTGGGGCCTTCGGACTTTTTTCGTTGCAAAAATCATATCTTCTGAACGGCTGAAGCAATTTTCGTCATTCAAATTTTGTTTGAAAGAAAAATTCTTAAGCTTTGAAACAAGTCATAGCGCATTGTGCTGTGATTTGTAGGAGCTGCGCAATGTGTGCTCAAAGTTGGATTTTGTTGCCAGTGCAATATTTGCCTAATCAAACTAATAAAAAACATTTAATGATACAATTATTTTCAGTTATGTTATATTTTTAGTTTTTAACAAATTAAAAATTGAAAAAAAAATTGTTTAAATATTACAAATTTTTTTTTTAATTTAAAAATATTGAAAATTTTTTTTACATAAAAAAAATTAAAATAAAATATTTTGTTAATATTTTATGATTACATTAATTTTTATTATAAAGTACTGACAGCTGCAATTATTTACATTAATATGTTTTCTTTAAAATAGTCGTCTACATTCGAAGGAATATCTAATAATTTCACCATGTCCGAAGAATAATTACTAACTAATTCTTTGTGAGACCTCACATGTCTAAGGGATGAAACCAGTGGATCTGAAGAGGCTGACAACATATTGAAGAGATCCTCGTTTTGCCTTATTCGTGACGTCTTGCATGTGTTCAAATATCTGAATTTTTTATAGTCCTTGTTCCTCGACTCTTGGGCTTCCTCTGACATTTCTCCAATTGGTCATGAAGTGTTACTTGCACTGACTGTTCCGTCACTATTGTGGGCTGAGGTACTGCCTCTTTCTTAGCCGATCCTATTTGTTTGTACCCAGGAAGAACATCAACATTATGCCGAATTAGGGAATGTCGCAATATTAAATATTTTTCCTTTGACAATCCTAAATCCATAAACAATGCCAAAGCCTCATCGGCACTGAACTGCTTTGGCAGTAAGTTTGGCGGAGTAGGAATGCTTTCCTTGATCCTTTTAAGTCGCACTGGGCTTGCGTCAGCAACCGCTTTTGTGACTTGCGATTTTATTTTTTCCTGATCCTTGGTGTATTTCATGGACAGCGCCTCCGACAAGTGATCCGTAGCTATGGCTTCTGTGACATCGACAAGCTTTCTTTTTCTTGTAAAATCCGAGCATTCTTCAATGGATTTCGTTGGTCTTCCTCTGGCTCGTCCAGTTGATGTAGAGGGTACATCGTCCATTGATGTATCCAAGTACGTAGTCGTTGATAGCCAGATTTCATATTTTAAATCAAATTTCTGCTTGCTATATCCTACGCTTATCCATTTCTGTTTGATTTTAGAATAAATTAATTTAAGCTTATTTCTCAACATTTTTTGCTGATCTGCACTTTCCAGAGCATCATACAGCTCTTCCAGAACAGCTTCTTCAAATTCCTTCTCATCATTGGAATTCCTAAATAGATCAAATAATGTTGCATTTTGCACAGCCATGTTAAAGAAAAATCACTTTTAAGGTATTTAAACGTAAATTATATTGAAAAATACTATTCACTGCTAGTTAGACACAACTGATTGCTTTTTAAGTCAAAATTCGACTATTACGCTGCACCAAAAATATTGGCAATATATACCATTTCTAAACGCATACCTAAGATAATAAACTAAAACCTCTTTTTGCCTGTTCAAATGCTTTAAAGCAAAGAAATTACAATTCATGAAAGGGTCAAAAATATTGCAAGACCTTCACCTGATATTGTAAATTACACTACCTGTAATAAATGTTATGCATAATTTTGGTTGCACAATATTAAATGTGGATCAAATAGGACCGCTTAGGTATATTTTTGTATCCATAATGCTAAATACAATGTTCCTAATAGCCGTTACTGCGAATCTACCTGTAATGCATTCTTCTTCTTATACCCGCGGCAGCGCCTTTTTCGCTGATTTTTTTCCGAAGTTGCGGCACTCTTTCTGCTCTGGTGCACACCGGCGGATCCGGGCGGATGAAAGTTTTATTGCGTTAGGTAAAAGAATATTTAGGGAACATATTTTGAAAATATGGGCGAGGTACTTTTGGGTACTTTTTTTTATTTTCCATCAAAGTTGAAAAACACCCTAAAAATAGGTAGTTTAAAAAATAACGTTTTCTAGATAACTACAAATACGAAAGACATAGTTTTTATTAAATAATGCATAAAATTAATTCATATAGCAATACAAATCAAAACATCAATGATTCGTTTCATAACTTAGCTAATATTATACCTGAAATATGAAGTATTTGCATCAAATTGAATTAATTGTTGCGAGCTTAAAAAAGGGTCGACTTTGAGTGCACATATGTCCTAAACTATAATTCCGATTTTTTTGAGAGTAAGATTTTCGTAATCTTTGGAAAAAAAACTATTAGACACGTTTATTCATTACTCCCAAAGCGTTCATGAAAATTTTGATTTTCGCAAGCTGTTTCGGCCTAAGGCCCCACTGTGCGACGGCAGCGGTGTTGGAGAGCCCCGGCAAATACCCAGATTACGCCATACAGAACGACAGGCTGTACCGCCGCATCGCCAACGTGCTGGGAGAAGATGAGGTGTCACCATGGAGGCTATGCGTGGCCGCGCCTTTACGAAAGGAGGTGTTGAGAGAATGCCACGATGAGGCAACGGCGGGCCATATGGGAGTATGCCGAACATGTGCGCGTCGCAGACCGATACCACTGGCCTGGTCTGTATCGCGACGTCGCGAAATATGTACACAGCAACAGCTGACAGCAGGCAAGATGCATTTCAAACCAGCGGAGGCAGCGTGGGACGTCGTATGCGCCGATTTCGTAGGGCCGCTGCCGCGGTCCAAACGGGGCAACGTGTATCTACTGGTCCTGGTGGATAAGTTCAGCAAGTGGGCAGAACTGGTCCCCATCCGCAAGGCAACAGCGGCGGCAGTGAAGCTGGCCCTACGAGAGCGGATCCTGGTGCGGTTTGGGACGCCGCGAAAACTCATCACAGACAATGGAACCCTCAAGAGAATCACGATGCCGATGAGTAGTTTTAAGTAGATGTAAGTAGTTGTAAGTTGAATAGAGTTTTAGAGTTAGTTCTTTTGGGGAGGCAAACGAACGCGCATTAAAGCGCACCCTCCTATTTTGAGATTTTGAAATAAAAGACAAATCATCATATTTGAGTGGTAACTGCGGGCTCGCTTTATTTCTGGGGGACCAAACCAAGAATTTTGCAGCGACTCTGGCCGACGAGTATACCCGGGCCAGAGCAACGTTACAATATAATATGGGCTAGGATAGTTTTAAGAAAATTCGATAGGGCAGGACTACAACAGTATGAACAGTACACTAGGAGAACAAAAGAAATCCAAACCTTAGAAGAGGTGTTGGAGTTTCTCGAACAACACCTCCAGGCAATACAAACAATGCAAACAAAGACATTAAAAGAAAAGGTTTTTGAAGAACCGTTCAGGAGTTATCCAAAAGATACAAGTAGGAACTACCCACAAACAACATGCTCATATTGCAAACTTATAGGACATCCATTAGAGAGTTGTAGGAAATTCATCAATCTTTCGGTAGAAGAGAGATGGACCGCAGCAAAGGAAATCGGACGATGATTCTCTTGCTTAAAGCATGATTTTAGATCCGAATGTCACGATCGTCAGAAGAAGTGTGAGAAATGTCATGGTAGACATCATGTACTATTGCACAAATAAGAGGGTAGAGCGGGAACGCTGATTGCAAAGGCATCAACAACAACGATCCTTGCAACAGCGCAGATAGACGACAAATCATATACAGGAGAATGGAAAATTTTAAGGGCTGTAATAGACCAAGGATCAGAGGAAGCTGCACAAATACTGCAGCTTCCGAAAATAAAGAAGAAAACCCAGATTTTTGGTATAGGTGATAGTTTGGCTGGAGTCTCAAACTCACTAATAAATATAAAAACAAGTAAAAAAGCTAAAGTCGGATGTCCCGACTTTGAAATACTCTGTAAATATGTTAACAATAATTATAGAAAATAAAAAAAATTAAGAAAAAAAAAAAAAAATTCAATGATCGATTTTACCTCACTCGGTATTCGCACTCACGTAAAGGGTTTATAATTGTACATTTACATAGTAATTGCGTCTGTGTGAGTGTTTTTTTTTTTTTATTCTTTATATAATCTGACAAAGAGTGGAGAGTACAAATATAACAATGTGAAGATAGAAATAACAATAATAGTAATAATAATATTAGTAAAAGTAATAATAATAATAATATACGCAGGTCAACGTCCAGGCGGTACGGCCGTTAGGCATTGCTTCGCCCGGCCGCTCAACCCTCTTATATCGCGCTTCTGTCCCGCTCCTGTTTCCTGAGCTTGCCCATAACGGAGGTCGCAAAGTTTGCGCTCGCAGCCCACGAATCTTCGTTAGCGAGCATGTTGGCCACTAAGTTCGACGCCGTTGGAGGGGATCCGGTTGTCGCCTCCAGTCTCCTTCTGTCCGCCTCAAACCTTGGGCAATGGAAGGCTACGTGGTTTGCATCTTCCGGTATCCCTCTGCAGGCCGGGCATGACGCACTGGAGTCGTGCCCAAATCTATGCAGATAACTTCTGAAGCATCCGTGGCGGCTCAGAAGTTGGGTCAGATGGAAGTCGACCTTGCCATGTGTTCTGCCGACGCACGATGCTACGTTAGTAATTAGCGTGTGGGTCCACCTGCCTTTTGACGAGGCATTCCATCGCTCTTGCCACTTGCTTACCGTCGTACGTCTAGCCGCCGCCCGCGCGTCTCTGCGAGTCCGTCCGGCTGCAAAACTGTGAAGGTAGCTCGCTTCCAGGACGAGGAGGTCGATAGGTGCCATCCCCGAGATCACCAGTACGGCATCGTCAGAAACCGTCCTGAATCCACTGCAGACACGGAGAGCGCCAAGACGGTATGTAGCAGTGAGGTCGCGGATGTAGCTCCTCTTGCTCACCGCGGCAGCCCATATCGGTGCCGCATACAGCATTATTGATCTGGTTACGCTCATAAGCAATAACCTCTGACCTTGCTTTGGGCCCCGAGTGTTGGCCATAATTCGGGCTAGCGCCCGAGTGGCCTCTGCAGCTTTTTTATTCGTCTGCTCCAGATGCTCACGAAAGCACAATCTCGTATCCAACCTAACCCCAAGGTAGCTAATTGATCGTTTGGACCGCACGAGAGTACCGTCAATTGAGATGTGCGCTTGCTCTACCGCCTTGCGGCTGCTGATAAGCACTGCCTCTGTTTTGCCCGCCGCTAGTTCCATGCCCACGGTGTTCAGCGAGCCAATGATCGACCGGATGCAGCGGTTGCACGCGTCTTCCACGGCTTTGATGTCTTTCGCAACGCCTACAATCGCGACGTCATCTGCGTACCCCACTAGCTCCGTACCGGGTAGGAGTTGGAGGCGGAGAATGCCGTCATACATGACGTTCCAGAGCAGCGGCCCTAGGACCGACCCTTTGGGGACGTCAGCGACAACATTGAGGGATTTGGTGCCAGACGATGTGTGAAACCTAAGTATACGATCGCTAAGGTAGCTTCTAATGGAGCGCACCAGGCACGTGGGTACGCCTTGATCCACCAGTGCGTTGAGAATGCATCCCCAGTCTGCCGAATTGAATGCATTTTTGACGTCGAGGGTCACCACCAGGCAGTATTCTTTGGCACCTCCCTTCCATCTGCTACCTGTTATTGCCTTCGACGCAAGATCCACCACTCTACTGATCGCGATTTCCTGAACCCGTACTGGTTGGGAGATAGACCGATTGCTGTTTCAAGCCTCGAGCAAAGCAGTCTCTCCAGCACCTTACCGATCGAGTCCAGGAGACAAATCGGCCTGTAGGATGAGGGGGCTTCGAGTGGTTTTCCAGGTTTCGGCAGTAGTACCAGGTTCTGCACCTTCCAGCAGGCAGGGAATATGCCTTCCCTGATACACCTTCCGAACAGAGTAGCGAACGCCCCAGGGTGCATACATAGTGCCAGTTTGAGTGCGCGGTTCGGTATAGAATCCGGGCCCGGCGCTTTGTTGAGCTGCAAGCTACGAGCAGCCAGCAGCACTTCTTCAGTGGTGACGTCGCCTAAGGCAGGCGATAACTCGTTTCTGGTAGGGATCATCGCAGGCGACTCAGGTCTCGAGGGGAATAGGGTATTAACGATTCGTGAGAGTTTCTCAGCATCCATGGGAGCATTGCGTCCGCCAGCGTAGATTCGCTTCACAATGAGCTTATATGCTTTCCCCCAGGGGTCGTGCTCGGCTGAGCACGCCTCTTGCTTGCTGCTATCGCCCTTTTCAGAGATCGCCTAGACTCCCGATAGGCATCCTGTCTGAGGGGCGACGAGGATGTGCCGCGAGCTCTATGCGCCATTCTTCTTGCCCTGATACAAGAGCTTCGCAGTTCCGCGATTTCATTGGTCCACCAGTAAGCTGGTACGTGGTGGCGCCTATAGGGGCAACGTCTGCCCATGCTGGCGTCGCATGCCGCGCGGATTTGGGCCACGGCATCCATAGCCATAACTTCTGGATCACCGGAGAGTCGGAAGCCGCTGAGGGCGCTTGCGAAGGATGCTGGACGGAAGGAATCCAGCTTGTATGCCACGTTGGCGGACGGTGGATTCAGCATGTTGCGGGAAGTTACTCCGACTGTGAGTGTAATGGCCACATGGTCGCTTGCCGTATAAGCGTCGCTAATGGACCACATGATCTGGCTGTGGAGGGAGCTACTAGCATACGACAGGTCAATTATGGATCCACTGCCTGCCCTGCTGAATGTGTGCTGTGACCCGGTATTCAGCAGCGTCAGATCCAATACTGAGAAAGCTTCCAGTAGTGTTCGGCCTCTCGCGTTAGTGGCGTTGCTGCCCCACTCAACTGCCCATGCGTTGAAGTCTCCGCCAATAATAACACGGCTACGTCCCCTGGCGTCGTCTACCAGAGCGTCGAGGACAGAGGCGAACTCCGATAAGGAAAGGCTGGGTGGAAGGTAGCAACTATAGACCCACAGGTCAGAAACTTTGGCTCTCACGAAGTAGTTACCAGCTTTGCATTCCGAGAAAGCGGGCGCTCTAGACTCACAAAGCCATAGAGCAGCCTTGCCGGAAAGATCCACAGCCCAATTGCTGTTGCTGTATGTTCTATATGGCTCGCTGAGTAGCGCCAGACTAATATTCTGCTCGCCGATGGTCTGCAGTAGCAGGTCTTGTGCTGCGATGCAGTGGTTCAGATTGAGCTGCAAGAACCTTATCATCTTAGTAGTCTTACCGCCTCCTTGTACGCCGGACATCACGTCTGTGTGAGTGTATGTATGCCTATGCGCATCTATTCGTGTCTGTGTAAACATATGTGCAGTCAACCAAAGCACCAGCATCAACAACAGCTGCGGGCAGCGCTTGAGCAGCGCTGCAGCAGCAAATATATTTATGGCTATAACTTCTTGGTAAATCGGTCTATCATAGTGAAACTTGGCATACGGACACATAATAACCAACTGGGGGTATTTCCAAAATTTGAGTTCGAAATTCCAAGAATTACGGGAGTTAGAGGAAATCGCGATTTGCTTGGGAGAGGGGGGAGGGAGGGAAATTCCAAAATATACAATTTCTGCGTATTCACACAAGGCATCTAAAATTTGGTGTTCCTAGGTCTTATAGTCTCCGAGATATAGGCGATTATACGAATGGAAAATCGGGAAAACCCCCATAGGGGGGAAGTGGGGGGAAAATCAAAAAAATAAAGCAAACTCGTATAGAATACACACATAAGGCATCTTTGTGGAAAATTTGGTGTCTCTATCTCTTATAGTCTCTGAGATCCAGGTGTTCATACGGACGGACAAACAGACAGGGCTAGATCGACTCGTCTTGTCATGCTGATCAAGAATATATATATTTTGTGGGGTCTGCCACGCCTCCTTCTGCCTGTACATTTTTCAGCTCCCGCAAACCTAATATACTCTTGTACATTTCATGTACAGAGTATAAAAACAGAAACTGGGCGAGACGCCAATTCCGTCCCACTCGGGTGAGAGACTTCACATAGATATCTTCTCAACAGATAAGAAATTCTTTTTGACATGTGTGGATAAGTTCTCTAAATTTGCTGTGGTGCAACCGATGGCAAGGTGCTTGAAAATCGAAAGGGGGATCGAGGACACAACCGACGTAATACTTCTGACCACGGCGGAATATAATCGTACGATATACTCAATCACAGACAAAAGACCTATTGATATACTGCACGCCTCTGACCCGGGATTGTTGGAGGTGGTGAAGGGCAGGGTGGAAAAAGCCCAGAACCTCCTGCACAACAGGGAGAACCAGCGCAGACAGAATAGAAAAAACTAACAGAAGGCTGGGCAACAAACTGACACCTTTATGCGTTGAGCGGAGGGTGGACGCAGACTTAGGAACGACGGTTCTAATTAAGGGCAGGGTTGTCCACAAGGACAACATAAGGTAGTAACCAGGGTAGCTTTGGATAGCCACCTCTCGGGGGCCAAAAATCAGATGAACCACACATAATTTCTTTTGGACTGACACGACTCTAAACTTTATTTCCAGACTTGGACACGCGATACTTCTGTTGTTGTTTTTGTTCCAAGTATGTCCCGATATTAGACGGCAGCGTTTTGGTGTGGGATCAACACGACTATGTTAGGCACTCTGCGAATTTGACCGAGTTTGCACGCATGACAGACGAGACTGCCGGAATATCAGATCTGTTTCCTCAGTCTCACATGCAGAAACTATTGGACTTGGATGTCGAGCACGTAAGAAATTTGTTGTCCGCTTTGAATGTGCACCATAGAATATCTTTTTGGGTGTAGCCTTGAAAATTATCGCAGGTACCCCTGATGCTTCCGATTTAGAAAAAAAAGAAATTATGGAGGCTCAGCTCGTAGGTTCAAATAAAAGGCAAGTGGTTATAAAGGCTCAGCTCGTAGGTTTAAATAATAGGCAAGTGGTAATAAATACCAAAACACAAGATCAGATAAACCGCTTGACTAGCACGGTTAATAAAATCCTAAAGTCCACAAAAAGGGAGCACATTGATACGGCTCACCTGTATGAAACACTTTTGGCAAGAAATAGGATGATAATAACCGAGATTCAGAACCTCATGCTCACAGTAACGCTCGCCAAGGCAAAAATTATTAATCCAACTATTTTAGATCACGCGGATTTAAGGTTAATTATGAGTGAGCAGCTCGCAGAAACTACTGTGGCTAATTTAATGGAAGTATCTAATACTATGTTTTCACCTTATAAGTTACCAGTAGGAAGGCATTTAAGATATTTAAATGAAAATTTTCTGGTCTTGACAAAAAATTGTTCAGTAGTCCGTTACATTTTTGTTCTTGCCAAACTATTTCGTTAAACGAACATGACCACTATAACTAATACTTTTTAAAGCACGTTTTCCCCCCTTTGTAGCTAGAATTTTCAAAAAGCCTTTCTTAGTGTGCTCCTACACTATGATGGATACTATGAAAGGATACTTGAGTCCAAATTTCATCTTTTACCGTTTGGGCTGTGCGTTGATCACCAATTAGTCAGGACAAACTGTTTTATATATTGAGATAACGCAACGTTTTAAGATAGACTATGTGCAAAAAAGGTGAATAATTATAAGGGTATATCCTAATTTTAAATTCACATTTGAGTCTTTTCGTGCCATATTGAGTCAATACGGTGATGTCCCCAACTATTTGATATTTGTTGTTGCTGCATAAAGTTATTAATGAAAACCCTAATGCCAAATGCACTAAACAAAGAAAAAACAAGTAAAAAAGCTAAAGTCGGGTGTCCCGACTTTGAAATACTCTGTACATATGTTTACAATAATTATAGAAAATAAAAAAATTAAGAAAATAAAAAAAAATTTGATCGATTTTACCTCTCTCGGTAGTCGAACTCACGTAAAGGGTGTATAATTGCACATTTACATAGCAATTGCGTCTGTGTGAGTGTATGTGCCTATGCGTCAGTCAACCAAACAGCAACATCAACAACAGCCGCGGGCAGCGCTTGAGCAGCGCTGCAGCAGCAAATATATTTATGGCTATAACTTCCTGTTAAATCGGTCTATTATAGAAAGAGGCGTGGCAGACCCCACAAAGTATATATATTTTTGATCAGGATGACAAGACGAGTCGATATAGCCATGTCCGTCTGTCTGTATGAGCGCAAGGATCTCAGTAAGTACAAGAGCTAGGATAACCAAAATTGGTATCAAGATTCCTATAAGCCCTAGGCAGATCGAGTTTGTTTATTTTTTCTGATACACCCCCCACTCCCCCGCAATTCGTGTTTTTTCTTATAACTTCTGTAATTCTCGGAATTTTGAAATCAATTTTGGTAGGTACATCCAGTTAGTACTAATGTGTCCGTCAAATTTCATCATGATAGGTCAATTCTGAAGAAAGTTATAGCCATAAGTAAAATTGCTGCTCATGCGCTGCCTGCAGCTCTGCCGGCAGCGCTGCCCGCAGCTGTTGTTGATGTTGCTACTTTGGTTCAACTTTGTGCTGCATACATACAAGCATATAAACACGCATAGGTACGTGATGTAAATGTATGCTGTTAAAACTGAACATAAGCATGTATTCTAATTTAATTAAATTAATTAATTTTAATTAATTAATTCATTCATTTTTTTAATAATTTAATTTTTTTTTTAATTTTTCCTTTATGTGGAGAGTACAGGGTATTTTACTGTCGGGCTTGCTCGACTGTATCGTTCTCTCTTGTTTATTGATTTCAGAAACCAAGTTTTATGTCGATCGGCTAAAAAATGCGGATTTTTCAAACAAACTTTGGAGATCGTTTTCTCCCCTTTGGAGCTCGAATGTTCCAAAATCCCTTCTTAATGCACATCTACACCATGATAGGATACTTGAGCCCAAATTTCAGCATCCTAGCTTTTACCGTGTGGGCTGTGGGCGGTTGACGCGGTTTGCTTTTGTGCACCAACATTTTTTTACAGGAAAATTCCCATATTTTAGGCCCCAAACTAAGTTTTAAGCCCCAAAAATATCAAAAAACCAAGTACACAGTTTTTCTTGGAATTGTACTGAGAGTATACAAACTAAGTTTGAAGTTAATCAGATGAAAACTGTAGATTTTTCATACAAACGTTGGAGCCTGTTTTCCCCCTTTGGAGCTCGAGTTTTCCAAAATCCAAATTTCAGCTTCTTAGCCTTTACCGTTTGGGCTGTGCGTTGATCACCAATCAGTCAGTCAGTCAGTCAGTCAGGACAAACTGTTTTATATATATAGATATATGGATTAAGGTATTGCAATCACTAGATGTAATTCATTTTATAATAACGTTTCTTAGTAGTTCTTGGACTTGACGACAATATCGTAGCGGACTGGGGAAGCAATGTTCTCGCAGTAACTAACTGCATGTCCACGACAGGAGCAACATTTTGTGAGGCGGCAACTCGCGACGCCTGCGCTCGAGGCTTGTACGCTGGCGAGGTGGCCCATTGCCAGTCTCGACCCAGCCACTTGGAGCCGGTAACGCTAGTCGATGACGGGATCATTATCGTCAACGATAGCATGGCGGGAATCTGCGTCGACGACGGGCCAGAGATAACCATGACTGGCACTTACCTCGTCACATTCGGGGGCTCTGCCCGCATTAACGACACCAGATTCGTGAACCGCAACAACGCTCAAAGCAAGTTTCCAGGGATCGCATCGTCTCCGTTGCTTAACATCAGTGTACACGAACCGGTGTTGAGCCTCCCCTTCCTCCACAGACTAAAGGAAGATAACATACGTGTTATTGAGGAGGTTAAGGATGAGGTAGTTGCAAATGCCAAACTGGCAGTGGGAATCTCCATGGGACCTGGAGGCTGCCTGGCGATCTGCGGCTGTGTTTTCGTCAGACAATACATGATGAAAAGAAAAAACAAATGCGAACTAAACAAGCACAGCCGACGACGGCAGCGTCTTGAAGGGGGGAGTAGCTAACCAACAACGCTCAGCCCCCCAACCAGCAAATGCTTGAGCAAATTAACCGCCAGGCATTTGCACCCAAGTAGCTGACCCAGCATTCCCATGGGTAATGTGTCACGCTGCACGAGGCGCAAGCTCAGCACATCGGCTTGTAAGATTTATATTTTGTAATTTACTATAGTTCTTAATAATCGATTTTGATTGCCGCATCACTGCGCAGTAATAAATTCCGAAATAAAACTCACTCCGTCTTTTAATGCTGCGTCCTTCGACCAGCAACGGTTTTAATTATAACGTTCGGGGTGACTAATTAATTTATATGTATTGATAAATTTGTATTTAATTAAATTAAATAATTTAAATAGTATATTTTTTTAAATTACTTTAAAATTTTTTTTCTTTCATTTATTCGTTTTTGGTGAGAGGTGCAGGGTATTTAAGAGTTGAGCTCGCTCGACTTTAGCATTCCTTTCTTATTTATACTCTGTTCATGAAATGTACACGAGTATACTAGGTTTGCGGGAGATGAAAAATGTAAGAGGCAGAAGGAGGCCTGGCAAACCCCGCAAAGTATATATATTCTTGATCAGCATGACAAGAAGAGTCGATCTATGTCTGTCTGTCTGTCCGTATGAACACCGGGATCTCAGAGACTATAAGAGCTAGATACACTAAATTCACACATAAGGCAGTTTCTTTTATATTTTTGATTTTCCATTCGTATAATCGCCTTTATCTCAGGCACTATAAAAGCTAGTAACACCAAATTTTAATCCCAGATGCCTTATGTGAATATGCAGCAAATGTGATTTTCGGAATTTCTCTTCCTCTCCACCGCAATTAGCGATTTAGCACAATTTGCAAATAAATAAATAATTTATTAATTTTAATAATTGTACATTCTCTTTGTTTTTTATTATTATATTTAAATGAATAAAATTTCATTTAATATAATTGTCAATTATATAAATATAAGGACGTAAAGTGTACGACATTGTTTAACACCAATTAAATGATTTTATCTGTCTGGCAATTGGCATGCAATTAAATAAATATTGTTTTACATATATATACATAGTATCGTTGTTAAGCAGCAGCACGCTCACTCACGCACTACACGGTCTCATTATTAATACCATCACTACTAGCTAGAAACATATCGCATGGCGGTCATTTGCAATTCTTAAAGAGAGAGTGAAAGAGTAGGTAGAGTAGCAGCAGCAGCAGAATAATTTGCGGTACTTGTGTGCCATTGCAGAAAGATTACGGGCAACAATTTTATGTTGCTGAATTTATGTTGATAATGATAGGCTAGTTGCTTGTAGTTGTTAGCAGCATTGCAGCAATGCAACATTGACAGCAGATTGGTGCTACATTTATATATGGGCATTTCCACCGAAAGGTCCACCGAGACCCAAAAATTAAAAGTTATTGAATTAACTTTTTTTTTACAACAACCGAATTGAACTAATTTAAATAACAATTAAAAATTTGAATAGCCCGTTTCGAGATATTCGAATGCAAGGGGCGCAGGCGCAAACTTTCTCGTTAAGATATTTTAATTACACTTTTGTTTTGCTTATATTTCTTAGAGAGAAATATTTTTCATGGACTTTTGTTAGTTAAAATGTTTCTGGAATCACAAAGAGTAAAAAAGAATGCATAAGAGACCACGCAATACAGATAACTGTAAATTTTAATTTTACATTTTCATATATTTTGATGTCCCGTGCGACATCAAAAAACATCATCAAATATTGATCACAAATATTAATTATCAATACAACTAATTAAAAATTGATAAAAAATAAGATTTGCGATTGTGAGAAAATTAATAAGTTTGTCCTGTGCGACATCGTAAGTGTGGAATTTCTAAATAAATTATTTTAAAAGAAATTTATTTTCTGCATATATACAAAATTGTAAATTATTTAAATGTAGAAGAGTAAAAATAACAGTGAGAAAGAAAGAGGTGTGCAGGCGCTGGGGAGAAAAATTTAAGTATCTGAATTTGTCCCGTGCGAATAACGTGGTTTTTTGCTATTATCTTGGAAACGAAAAGTTGCCCAAAATCAACATTAGCACCAATTATAGAGCCACTTTTTATACCCTGTACCCGTAGGGTAAAAAGGGTATATTAGGTTTGTGCAAAGTATGTAACATGCAGAAGGAAGCATCTCCGACCCCATAAAGTATATATATTCTGAATCAGCATGACGAAAGAAATCGATCTAGACATGTCCGTCCGTCCGTCTGTCCGTCTGTCCGTCCGTCTGGATGAACGCGAGGATCTCAGAAACTATAAAAGCTAGAATAACCAAAGTTGGCATCCAGATTCTCCTAGGTCCGAGAAAGGACGAGTTTATTTTTTTTTTTTGAATTTTCCCCCCCTTCCCCCGCTACAGAATTTCGTCAATAGCGTCCACATTTCAAATGCTACCTAAACCAAACTTTGCACACATAATATATATATAATTGTCTACTGTTGTTCAAAATTTTATTCAATTCGGTCAATTCTAAGAAAAGTTATTAGCCAAACAAATTCTCGCCAGTACAACCTCCCCAAACTGCAGCAACAAGTTCGCTCTTTTTCTTCCTCTTTTTGCTGCTGCTATGGGCGCATATAACTCAGTGACGGAAGTTTACCTGGGTACAGGGTATTACACTGTCGGGCTTGCTCGACTGTAGCGTTCTCTCTTGTTTTCACTTTAAATGTGTGTCCCTGGCAATGGCCATATACAAGGTGTTTTCCAAAGTAAACAGGACTTAAAAAAAAAAAACAAGTAAAAAAGCTAAATGGTGTATAATTTCACATTTACATAGCAATTGCGTCTGTGTGAGTGTATGAATGCCTATGCGCATCTATTCGTGTCTGTGTAAACATGTTAGCAGTCAACCAAACAGCAACATAAACAACCGCGGG
Source organism: Scaptodrosophila lebanonensis (assembly GCF_003285725.1). Lineage (NCBI taxonomy): Eukaryota > Metazoa > Arthropoda > Insecta > Diptera > Drosophilidae > Scaptodrosophila > Scaptodrosophila lebanonensis. Next base: position 282,585 of record NW_022060604.1, on the reverse strand, counting down.
CAGCGCTGCAGCAGCAAATATATTTATGGCTATAACTTCTTGGTAAATAAAAAAATAAAAGAAATTCGTATAGAATACACACATAAGGCATCTTTGTGCAAAATTTGGTGTCTCTATCTCTTATAGTCTCTGAGATCCAGGTGTTCATACGGACGGACAGACGGACAGGGCTAGATCGTCTCGTCTCGTCATGCTGATCAAGAATATATATACTTTGTAGGGTCTGCCACGCCTCCTTCTGCCTGTTACATTTTTCAGCTCCCGCAAACCTAATATACTTCTGTACATTTCATGTACAGAGTGTAAAAAGACAAACAAGCAAGCTTAAGCACTAGCTTTGCAATGTGGACGAACACTTCCCCTTCTGACCGTCAGATGCCGGAAGGGGCAAAATTGTTGTGTGCAAGTGCAACAAAAACAATACTCACGCCTGGATCGAAATATCTAATTATCTCGCGTACAGATGTTGCTGCCATTAAAAAATTTTTGACTACATATGTGACGGCCCAGTCACATCTTGCATTACACTTTGTAGTGGTGATCTCCTGGTGAACACAAAAAACCAACAACAAGCCACCAAACTGCTTAAAATGACCCACTTTACTGACACTATTCCTGTCAGCGTCTCCCTACACAATTCCCTAAACTATACCAAGGGAGTAATTTACTCCAACGACTTGCGTGAAGTACCAGACGAAGAAATCCAAACGGAACTTAAAGGCCAGATTTAATTTACACAAAACCAACATAAGCAATTTCCTTTCACATCACACCCCAAGTCAATCAGCAAACCAAATGGAATTACCTATTTCTCCCATCGAATTAGTAAGCTCTCTTTGTTCACTTAAAGGCCACACCCCAGGATATGACAGGATTTCATACCCTATGATTAAACACACCATCCCTATTCTCAAAAATAGAATAACCAGACGCTTTAACAATATTTTTCATTCCAAAATACCACAACAATATAAAACCAGCTTAGTCATCCCAGTTAACAAACCCAATTCCGACAAAACAAAACCCGATTCATACCGTCCCATATCTCTCAATCAATGCCTCTCTAAAGTATTGGACAAAATTATTGCAAAACGCTTGTGGTGGTTCGTTCACCATAACAACTTTTTATCGCAAAATCAATTTGGCTTTAAAAAACACAAATCTGTAGCTGATTGTCTGCTCTATGCAGATCATCTGATTACTGGATCACTTAAAGCAAAAAAGCATACTTCAATCGTCTCCCTCGACTTCTCCAAGGCGTTCTACCGAATTGGAGTTCATGCAATAATAGAGCAACTTGTTGAATGGCAAGTCGGCCCAAAAATAATAGAATACATTAAAAACTTCATGACCAATAGAAAAAACATTATTAAAGTAGGCTCACATCTATCTAAGTCTGTCCCGATCGATAATGGTATACCACAAGGCTCACCAATATCTGTTATTCTATTTCTCATTGCATACAACAAGCTTTGCAAAATCATTGATGTTCAAAAAGATATAACCTTTTGCAGCTACGCAAACGATTTTCAATTAATTATTAGTTTCAATAAAAAGAAAAATACCACGAAATGCTTAGACAATTTATTACAAAATATTCTAGACTGGGGTGAATACTCTGGTACTAAACTATCACTCGATAAATGTAAGCATATATAGTACATATCTGTAACAAGCACCAATGCCAAAGTCAAATCTCACCAAACAACATTATTATTCCAACAGTAGATACATTAAATATTCTTGGAATTACATTCAGCAAGAAATATAAATGCAATGAGCACATTAAGTAACTAATTATCTCACTTTCAAAAAAACTGAACATTATCAAATGCTTGGCCAGCCCTAAATTACAATGCGATACTACGGCCCTCATCTCAATTTTGAAAGCACCCCAAGTCAATCAGCAAACCAAATGGAATTACCTATTTCTCCCATCGAATTAGTAAGCTCTCTTTGTTCACTTAAAGGCCACACCCCAGGATATGACAGGATTTCATACCCTATGATTAAACACACCATCCCTATTCTCAAAAATAGAATAACCAGACGCTTTAACAATATTTTTCATTCCAAAATACCACAACAATATAAAACCAGCTTAGTCATCCCAGTTAACAAACCCAATTCCGACAAAACAAAACCCGATTCATACCGTCCCATATCTCTCAATCAATGCCTCTCTAAAGTATTGGACAAAATTATTGCAAAACGCTTGTGGTGGTTCGTTCACCATAACAACTTTTTATCGCAAAATCAATTTGGCTTTAAAAAACACAAATCTGTAGCTGATTGTCTGCTCTATGCAGATCATCTGATTACTGGATCACTTAAAGCAAAAAAGCATACTTCAATCGTCTCCCTCGACTTCTCCAAGGCGTTCTACCGAATTGGAGTTCATGCAATAATAGAGCAACTTGTTGAATGGCAAGTCGGCCCAAAAATAATAGAATACATTAAAAACTTCATGACCAATAGAAAAAACATTATTAAAGTAGGCTCACATCTATCTAAGTCTGTCCCGATCGATAATGGTATACCACAAGGCTCACCAATATCTGTTATTCTATTTCTCATTGCATACAACAAGCTTTGCAAAATCATTGATGTTCAAAAAGATATAACCTTTTGCAGCTACGCAAACGATTTTCAATTAATTATTAGTTTCAATAAAAAGAAAAATACCACGAAATGCTTAGACAATTTATTACAAAATATTCTAGACTGGGGTGAATACTCTGGTACTAAACTATCACTCGATAAATGTAAGCATATATAGTACATATCTGTAACAAGCACCAATGCCAAAGTCAAATCTCACCAAACAACATTATTATTCCAACAGTAGATACATTAAAAATTCTTGGAATTACATTCAGCAAGAAATATAAATGGAATGAGCACATTAAGTAACTAATTATCTCACTTTCAAAAAAACTGAACATTATCAAATGCTTGGCCAGCCCTAAATTACAATGCGATACTACGGCCCTCATCTCAATTTTGAAAGCACTCATTCTTTCCAAGCCTGATTTTGGCCTCTTCCTTTACGGTCGCGCCCCAAAGTCCACTCTTAATAAAGTACAAACTGTAATTAATGCAGCACTAAGAACCACCCTAGGAGCATACCGTACTACACCAATCAATAATCTTAGATTAGAGGCAAACATAGCACCACTTGATATTAGGCATATATTTTTAAAAACCAAATTATATAAAGTTCTTTTGAACGCAGCAGACACTCCCATATCCAAATACTTAAAGAAATCTACAATACGAATGAGCAGATGCACTAATTCAACTTTAGATTATTTGATCACCAATTGCAAAAGACGACATATACCATACAGCCCAATTAAAAATAGAAACGAAATGCCATACTGGTTATTTAACGATAACTCAATAGACCTATCTCTAAGACAATTCAACAAACAACATACAAATAATAAAATATACCAATCTATTTTCCATTCCATCAAAGAGTCACACCCAGATCGCAAATTTATTTACACAGACGGTTCTGCAACTTATTTATCCATCACCTTCGCTATAACAACGGAAACATCAACACTTAGGTACGGTATGCTTCCCAACTATTCCTCAGTTTTCTCGGCAGAGATTATAGCTATAAATGAAGCAATAAAACTTATTGAAATATCACCAGGGAAATACTTTATTTTCACAGACTCTATGTCAGCACTAGATGCCATTATTAACACAAACAATGTCGATCATTACCCCCGACTTATTAGAAATCTGCTTGCCAAATCTATATATATAAAACAGTTTGTCCTGACTGACTGACTGATTGGTGATCAACGCACAGCCCAAACGGTAAAGTCTAGGAAGCTGAAATTTGGACTCAAGTATCCTTTCATAGTCTAGGTCCCCACTAAGAAGGGATTTTGGAAACTCGAGCTCCAAAGGGGGGAAAACAGGCTCCAACGTTTGTATGAAAAATCTACAGTTTTCATCTGATTAACTTTAAACTTAGTTTCTATACTCTCAGAACAATTCCAAGAAAAACTGTATACTTGGTTTTTAGATATATTTTTTGGGGCCTAAAATATGGGAGTTTTCCTGTAAAAAAAATGTTGGGGCACAAAAGCAAACCGCGTCAACAGCCCACAGCCCAAACGGTAAGAGCTAGGATGCTGAAATTTGGGCTCAAGTATCCTATCATGGTGTAGATGAGCACTAAGAAGGGATTTTGGAAAATTCGAGCTCCAAAGGAGGGAAAAATAGCTCCAAAGTTTGTTTGAAAAATCCGCATTTTTCAACCGATCGACTTAAAACTTAGTTTCTAAAATCAATTAAAGAATACAAAGAAAACTGCATACTTAGAAATTTGTGTTGGAGCTTGAATTATTGGGGTTTTAATATTTATTCACTATTTCAAATGAAAAGTTTGTGTTATAAATTTAGTCCGATCGATTTAAAATTTGGATAATGTAATCTACGTAACTAAATCTACAACTTTGCATTCAAGGATTTTCAAAATATGCATTTTACAAAAGCAGGCAGAACAAAAAATACAAAATATCAAACAGTTGGGGACAACTAAGTATACATACACACACACACACATGCAAACAGCTGTTCGTGTAGTTGCGTGCAAACGATTGAAATAGCCAAAGCAACATGTGAGACACTGTGTGAATGTCCATACATACATACATATGTGCACATCTATGTATGTACATATGTATCTACATGTGTATGTTTGTACATTCGTCTTGCACTGACAGAGCAAGAAATGTTAATTAATTGAAAATTATATAATATAACATTTTTAAAAGTAATTTTTTCTTTGTTTAGTGCATTTGGCATTAGTGTTTTCATTAATAACTTTATGCAGCAACAACAAATATCAAATAGTTGGGGACATCACATACACACACTCACACACAACAAGCAACAGTTCGTGTCTATGTGTGCGGTTCTCTACGTACGGTTGAAAAAGTAAAGAGAAACATATGTACATATGTATGTATGCCTGTGTATGAATATAGCATGTATGTACATTCGTATTAATGTATACATTGGGCAATCGAACAAAGTTGTTTGATTGTAAAAAAAAATAATGCTCTAAAAACAACAAGAACTGCAAGTCATTGGCTCGCTCTTCTTCTTTCGTTTTGACCATTTAATGTTAATTGCAAAGGCAAAACGCCAAAATGTTACAGTTACCGTCGCTAGGCAACGACTGCGTAAGCGATAGTAAAGCAGAAACCGAATAACGGAGCTACGCATATTCTGCTTCGCATTGCGGGCAGATGTATGTTTGTTGTATGTATATGATTTGTTCTTATTGATCTCAATAAATAATTCGATTTCATTATTTAAATATTCTGCTTATTGCATTCAAACTTCGATATTTTGATGGTATCGGTGCCAGTGCTTTTTGATCGTGGCTCATCGCTGCACGGCATTGACACGAGTGCCGTGTTTCATATTCCGAGTTTGTGCGTGGCCGTATTGACTCAAGATGACACGAAAAGACTCAAATGTGAATTTAAATTTGGACTCAAGTATCGTTTCATAGTATCCATCATAGTGTAGGAGCACACTAAGAAAGGCTTTTGGAAAATTCTAGCTCCAACGGGGGGAAAACGAGCTTTAAAAAATATTAGTTATAGTGGTCATGTTCGTTTAACGAAATAGTTTGGCAAGAACAAAAATGTAACGGACTACTGAACAATTTTTTGTCAAGAACAGAAAATGTTCATTCAAATACCTTAAATGCCTTCCTACTGGTAACCTTTAAGGTGAAAACATATGGGTAGGTTATGCACACACAAAATAAATACAATTGGAAACATATTGAGCCGGGTTAAGACGGGCAATACCTGCTAGTCGTCAATATGCCAATTCTAACTGGTAACTATTTAAGAGTAATGCGCCATGGCAACACGTAGCATTTCTTTTTATAGTTGAAATTTGTATGGTTCCTTACGAGATGCTCTGTATGTTCAAATGTTTGTTTTGGAGGGATAAACATTTTATTATTCGGTGATTTAATGCAATTACCTCCTGTACGAGTACATCAAGTTTTTCAACAACCAGAACATATAAAGCCAGCTACACATTTATGGCGGCTCTTCGAGCTAGTTGAACTTAAACAGAATATGCGCCGACAAGGAGACACAACATTCATTGATGTACTGAACGCCTTGAGGATTGGAGAATTGATATCTCAGCATCTTACAATACTTCTAGTAAAAGTTTCGACAGATGCTAACAATGAATTCTCAATTGATAACGCATTAAGAATCTACACAACGAATGATCAAGTAGCTAAGCATAATGAAAAAATTCTTCAGAATTTGAGAAAAAAGGGACAAATATTTTTACAATAAAAGAACAAGATCAACTTATTGATGTTACACTTAATTTAGATGGTAAGAATGTGGACTCTGTTCTCCTAATGATATTAACAAGACGGATGGTCTTCCTAAAGTATTGAAAATTTTTGTGGGAGCTAAAGTAATGTTGAGATCCAATATTGACGTGGCAAAAGATTTAGTAAATGGTAATATGGGTATTATCACTGAAATTAATTGGCCACATCTTCGTCGTGATCAAGTATATGATTCAGACATACCATCACTCCGTATTGACTTAGGTCAAGATGGTGTACATCTAATTAAACCAATATCAATACAGTTTCCAGCTAAATATAGCTATGGTACCACTGAAAGACGAATGCTGCCATTAATCCTGAGTTGGCATCCACTGTCCAGAAGGCTGTACGGCAGATCATGCAGTTATTTATCTGGGATCTCGATTGTTTGCTGCCGGTCAAGCTTATGTAGCTCTGAGTCGCGGAAGATCACTCAATGGTATTCGAATAGAAGAACTTGATAGCTCGAAGATAATGGGAAAAGTTCCATGTAATAGTGATGCGTTAGATGACATGGAAAGGTTACGTAAACATGAATGAAATGAATTTAAATTTATTGTCAAACATAAGACAAGGCTTTTTATTTATATAATTACTCTTGACATCTTTTTATACTCTGTACATGAAATGTACAAGAGTATATTAGGTTTGCGCGAGCTGAAAAATGTAACAGGCAGAAGGAGGCGTGGCAGACCCCACAAAGTATATATATTTTTGATCAGCATGACAAGATGAGTCGATTTAGCCCTCTGTCTGTCCGTCTGTCCGTCCGTCCGTCCGTATGATCACCTAGGTCTCAGAGACTATAAATTTTGCACAAAGATGCCTTATGGGTGTATACGAGTTTGTTTTATTTTTTTGATCGATCAAATTTTTATAGCCTGTACCCAAAGGGTGAAAGGCTATACTAGTTTTGTGCGCATGTATGTAACACACAGAAGGAGGCGTGGCAGACCCCACAAAGTATATATATTCTTGATCAGGATGAGAAGACGAGTCGATATAGCCATGTCCGTCTGTCTGTCTGTCCGTCTGTCTGTATGAGCGCAAGGATCTCAGTAAGTACAAGAGCTAGGATAACCAAAATTGGTATCAAGATTCCTATAAGCCCTAGGCAGATCGAGTTTGTTTATTTTTTCTGATACACCCCCCCCCCCCCGCACTCCCACGCAATTCGTGTTTTTTCTTATAATTCTCGGAATTTAAAAATCAATTTTGGTAGGTACATCCAGTTAGTACTAATGTGTCCGTGTGCCAAATTTCATCATGATAGGTCAATTCTGAAGAAAGTTATAGTCATAAGTAAAATCGCTGCTCATGCGCTGCCTGCAGCTCTGTCGGCAGCGCTGCCCGCAGCTGTTGTTGCTGCTTTTGTTCAACTTTGTGCTGCATACATACATGCATATAAACACGCATAGGTACGTGATGTAAATGTATGCTGTTTAAACTGAACAAACCTAATATAAATAAAATAAAAATATAAAAATTTTTTCTGCATATATACAAAATTTTAAATTATTTAAATGTAGAAGAGTAAAAATAACAGTGAGAAAAAAAGAGGTGTGCAGGCGCTGGAGAGAAAAATTAAAGTTTTTTGCAATTATCTTGTGCTTTCGCTTTCATTCGACTTATTATCACTTTAAAAGTGTGTCCCGTGCGACATCATGGAAATGCCCATATACATATTTACAATTAATTAAATGCTTTAATATATAATAAAACCTCCTGCAGATGGCTGGCGGCAAATAAATAAATTATTTATTAATTTTAATAATTGTTCATTCTCCTTCTTTTTTAACCGATTTCAAAAAAGAGGAGGTTATCAATTCGTCTGTATTTTTTATTTTTTTTTTTTATTTTTTTACTGGGTGAACTGTTTTTAATGGTTCTTATACCATTTGAAAGCTGGTGCTTCCAGAATGGTCCCATATAAATTTAGTCCAGTTCTGACAATGGCATCCATGAGAAAACAGCATAAGTCTTAAATTTGTATTAAGTATATGCAAGACAAATGAACGAATAACTTTTTATCACGATAACCGATTTCGATGATTCTTTTTTTATTGGAAAGGATGTACTTTAAGGGTACTTTGATGAGAGTTTGGTTAGGTTCTGCAAACGAGGACGTTCTCAATTCGACTGTATTGTTCATTGTTACCTCAGAACTTTAGACAGTGTAAACCGATTTAAATGATTCCTTTTGTATTTAAAAGCTGATGATTCCCATGTGGTCCCATTTCAATTTGGTCCAATTCTGACAATGGCATCCATGAGAAATCCATATAATTCTTAAAACATACAAAATGTTCATGGGTTTTAGATATCATTCGAAGGCACCCGGTAGATGAGTGTCAAATTTAAATGAGATATCATGTGAAATAGAATTTCAATTTCAGTATAATGCCGTCGAAAAAATCTAACCGTAACAATGCGTGTAGCAAAAATACACGACCCCAGCGTTCTAAAAGCTCAAAAGTCAGAAGAACAAACTGCAACAAGAGCCGCAACTCAACAAATCAGAACAGAAGATATGCGCAGACGACAGACATACAGTGTGATGAACGTTTTCGACAAAATATATTGAGAACAAGAGTGGCGCTGTCTCATATGACAAAACACGTTTATTAGGTCTACCCATATTCATACAGATTAGTTAGTGTACTTCACATTCACTAAAAATCCAAAAATAAACAACAATTTAAACAAAAAAAGAAACCGATTTTAAACTATTAACAGGCACCAAAAAGTAAAAAGTAGTTTTAGAGAGAGAGTGAGAGAGCAGGTAGAGTAGTAGCAGCAGCAGAATAATTTGCGGTACTTGTGTGCCATTGCAGAAAGATTACTGGCAACATTTTTATGTTGCAGAATTGATGTTGATAATAATACAGCTAGTTGCTTGTTTTTGCTAGCTGCATTGCGACATTGGCAGCATATTGGTGCTACATTTATATATGCATATGTGCAATTAATTAAATGCTTTAATATATAATAAAAGTTATGGCAGATTGCTGGCGGCAAATAAATGAATTATTTCTTTATTTTAATAATCTTACATTCTCCTTGTTTTGTATTATTATATTTAAATGAATAAAAATTAATTAAATATAATTGTAAAGTATATAAAAATAGGATTGTTTGACAACATCAACAACAGATCGCATGGCGGCCATTTGCCATAGAGAGAGAGAGAGAGTGAGACAGCAGGTAGAGTAGCAGCAGCAGAATAATTTGCGGTACTTGTGTGCCATTGCAGATATATTGCGGGCATCATACATACCCACATACACCCTTCTATTTGCTAAGAGTTACTAAGGAGTGAAATTTATTTTGGATATTATTATTTTAATGATATTTTGTTCGTTTTTCGATTTTTTAGTTATTGTTTTTTAGGTCAGATGTTCTCTGTAAAAGATGTTTGATGTTTTATTTTGTGGTAGCAAAATAAATTGATTTTCAGGAGCTCCGACCCGCGATAGGTCAACATACCGTACAACATTGCTTTCGTATGTCGATCCCTACTATTGCGAAGGCTTGGCCTTGGGACTACCGGAAATTGAAGCCATATAAATGATTAAATGGGATAATCGGTATCCTCGTTATATGAGCTAGTTGACAAGTTTCTGGGCCGTTGATAATAGTTGCTACACTTAAATTGTCGGCTTAAAAGGAGGCGCGGCAGACCCCACAAAGTATATATATTCTTGATCAGCATGACAAGATGAGTCGATTTAGCCCTGTATGTCTGTCTGTCCGTCCGTCCGTATGATCACCTAGGTCTCAGAGACTATAAGAGATAGAGACACCAAATTTTGCACAACGATGCCTTATGTGAATTAATTAAATTAAATTAGAATACATGTTTATGTTCAGTTTTAACAGCATACATTTACATCACGTACCTATGCGTGTTTATATGCGTGTATGTATGCAGCACAAAGTTGAACCAAAGCAGCAACAACAACAGCTGCGGCCAGCGCTGCCGACAGAGCTGCAGGCAGCGCATGAGCAGCGATTTTACTTATGGCTATAACTTTCTTCAGAATTGACCTATCATGATGACAGACACATTAGTACTAACTGGATGTACCTACCAAAATTGATTTCAAAATTCCGAGAATTACGGAAGTTATAAGAAAAAACACGAATTGCGGGGGAGTGGAGGGGTGCATCAGAAAAAAAACACAAACTTGTCCTTTCTCGGACTTAGGAGAACCTGGATACCAAGTTTGGTTATTCTAGCTCTTATACTTTCTGAGATCCTTGCGTTCATACAGATGGACGGACAGACAGACAGATGGACATGGCTATATCGACTCGTCTTCTCATCCTGATAAAGAATATATATACTTTGTGGGGTCTGCCACGCCTCCTTCTGTGTGTTACATACATGCGCACAAAACTAGTATAGCCTTTCACCCTTTGGGTACAGGCTATAAAAATTTGATCGATTTTACCTTTCTCGGTATTTGAACTCACGTAAAGGGTGTATAATTGCACATTTACATAGCAATTGCGTCTGTGTGAGTGTATGAATGCCTATGCGCATCTATTCGTGTCTGTGTAAACATGTTAGCAGTCAACCAAACAGCAACATAAACAACCGCGGGCAGCGCTGCAGCAGCAAATATATTTATGGCTATAACTTCTTGTTAAATCGGTGGCATACGGACACATAATAACAACTGGGGGTATTTGCAAAATTGTAGTTCGAAATTCCAAGAATTTTGCTTGGGAGAGGGGGGAGGGAGGGAAATTCAGAAATATACATTTTCTGCGTATTCACACAAGGCATCTTGGACTACAATTTGGTGTCTCTATCTCTTATAGTCTCTGAGATCCAGATGTTCATACGGACGGACAGACGGACAGACAGACAGATAGGGCTAGATCGTCTCCGCATGCTGATTGAGAATATATACACTTTGTGGGGTCTGCCACGCATCTTTCTGCCTGTTACATTTTTCAGCTCCCGCAAACCTAATATAAATAAAATAAAAATATAAAAATTTTTTCTGCATATATACAAAATTTTAAATTATTTAAATGTAGAAGAGTAAAAATAACAGTGAGAAAAAAAGAGGTGTGCAGGCGCTGGAGAGAAAAAAAGAAAGTTTTTTCAAATTATCTTGTGCTAGTTAAGAGGCACATTAACAAAAAAATTTCGCTTTCATTGGACTTATTATCACTTTAAAAGTGTATACATATATAAAAGTATACATATTTACAATTAATTAAATGCTTTAATATATAATAAAACTTCCTGCAGATGGCTGGCGGAAAATAAATAAATTATTTATTAATTTTAATAATTGCACATTCTCCTTGTTTTTTACTCTTATATTTAAATGAATAAAATTTCATTTAATATAATTGTAAATTATATAAATATAGGGTCATAAAGTGTACATTGTTTGACATCAATTAAATGATTTTATCTATCCGGCAAATGATGCACTTAAATAATTATTTGTTTTACATAAAAGTATATATACATAATAACGTTGTTCAGCAGCGGCACGCTCACTCACGTACTACACCTTCTCATTATTAATACCATCACTACTAGCTAGCAACAGATCGCATGGCGGCCATTACTTATAGATCGAGAGAGAGAGAGTGAGAGAGCAGGTAGAGTAGTAGCAGCAGCAGAATAATTTGCGGTACTTGTGTGCCATTGCAGAAAGATTACTGGCAACATTTTTATAGTGCAGAATTGATGTTGATAATGATACAGCTAGTTGCTTGTTTTTGCTAGCTGCATTGCGACATTGGCAGCATATTGGTGCTACATTTATATATGCATATGTGCAATTAATTAAATGCTTTAATATATAATAAAAGTTATGGCAGATTGCTGGCGGCAAATAAATGAATTATTTCTTTATTTTAATAATCTTACATTCTCCTTGTTTTGTATTATTATATTTAAATGAATAAATATTAATTAAATATAATTGTAAAGTATATAAAAATATGATTGTTTGACAACATCAACAACAGATCGCATGGCGGCCATTTGCCATAGAGAGAGAGAGTGAGACAGCAGGTAGAGTAGCAGCAGCAGAATAATTTGCGGTACTTGTGTGCCATTGCAGATATATTGCGGGCATCATACATACCCACATACACCCTTCTATTTGCTAAGAGTTACTAAGAAGGAGTGAAATTTATTTTGGATATTATTATTTTAATGATTTTTTGTTCGTTTTTCGATTTTTTAGTTATTATTTTTTAGGTCAGATGTTCTCTGTAAAAGATATTTGATGTTTTATTTTGTGGTAGCAAAATAAATTGATTTTCAGGAGCTCCGACCCGCGATAGGTCAACATACCGTACAACATTGCTTTCGTATGTCGATCCCTACTATTGCGAAGGCTTGGCCTTGGGACTACCGGAAATTGAAGCCATATAAATGATTAAATGGGATCATCGGTATCCTCGTTATATGAGCTAGTTGACCAGTTTCTGGGCCGTTGATAATAGTTGCTACACTTAAATTGTCGGCTTAAAAGGAGGCGCGGCAGACCCCACAAAGTATATATATTCTTGATCAGCATGACAAGATGAGTCGATTTAGCCCTGTATGTCTGTCTGTCCGTCTGTCCGTCCGTCCGTCCGTCCGTATGATCACCTAGGTCTCAGAGACTATAAGAGATAGAGACACCAAATTTTGCACAACGATGCCTTATGTGAATTAATTAAATTAAATTAGAATACATGTTTATGTTCAGTTTTAACAGCATACATTTACATCACGTACCTATGCGTGTTTATATGCGTGTATGTATGCAGCACAAAGTTGAACCAAAGCAGCAACAACAACAGCTGCGGCCAGCGCTGCCGACAGAGCTGCAGGCAGCGCATGAGCAGCGATTTTACTTATGGCTATAACTTTCTTCAGAATTGACCTATCATGATGACAGACACATTAGTACTAACTGGATGTACCTACCAAAATTGATTTCAAAATTCCGAGAATTACGGAAGTTATAAGAAAAAACACGAATTGCGGGGGAGTGGAGGGGTGCATCAGAAAAAAAACACAAACTTGTCCTTTCTCGGACTTAGGAGAACCTGGATACCAAGTTTGGTTATTCTAGCTCTTATACTTTCTGAGATCCTTGCGTTCATACAGATGGACGGACAGACAGACAGATGGACATGGCTATATCGACTCGTCTTCTCATCCTGATAAAGAATATATATACTTTGTGGGGTCTGCCACGCCTCCTTCTGTGTGTTACATACATGCGCACAAAACTAGTATAGCCTTTCACCCTTTGGGTACAGGCTATAAAAATTTGATCGATTTTACCTTTCTCGGTATTTGAACTCACGTAAAGGGTGTATAATTGCACATTTACATAGCAATTGCGTCTGTGTGAGTGTATGAATGCCTATGCGCATCTATTCGTGTCTGTGTAAACATGTTAGCAGTCAACCAAACAGCAACATAAACAACCGCGGGCAGCGCTGCAGCAGCAAATATATTTATGGCTATAACTTCTTGTTAAATCGGTGGCATACGGACACATAATAACAACTGGGGGTATTTGCAAAATTGTAGTTCGAAATTCCAAGAATTTTGCTTGGGAGAGGGGGGAGGGAGGGAAATTCAGAAATATACATTTTCTGCGTATTCACACAAGGCATCTTGGACTACAATTTGGTGTCTCTATCTCTTATAGTCTCTGAGATCCAGATGTTCATACGGACGGACAGACGGACAGACAGACAGATAGGGCTAGATCGTCTCCGCATGCTGATTGAGAATATATACACTTTGTGGGGTCTGCCACGCATCTTTCTGCCTGTTACATTTTTCAGCTCCCGCAAACCTAATATAAATAAAATAAAAATATAAAAATTTTTTCTGCATATATACAAAATTTTAAATTATTTAAATGTAGAAGAGTAAAAATAACAGTGAGAAAAAAAGAGGTGTGCAGGCGCTGGAGAGAAAAATTAAAGTTTTTTCAAATTATCTTGTGCTAGTTAAGAGGCACATTAACAAAAAAATTTCGCTTTCATTGGACTTATTATCACTTTAAAAGTGTATACATATATAAAAGTATACATATTTACAATTAATTAAATGCTTTAATATATAATAAAACTTCCTGCAGATGGCTGGCGGAAAATAAATAAATTATTTATTAATTTTAATAATTGCACATTCTCCTTGTTTTTTACTCTTATATTTAAATGAATAAAATTTCATTTAATATAATTGTAAATTATATAAATATAGGGTCATAAAGTGTACATTGTTTGACATCAATTAAATGATTTTATCTATCCGGCAAATGATGCACTTAAATAATTATTTGTTTTACATAAAAGTATATATACATAATAACGTTGTTCAGCAGCGGCACGCTCACTCACGTACTACACCTTCTCATTATTAATACCATCACTACTAGCTAGCAACAGATCGCATGGCGGCCATTACTTATAGATCGAGAGAGAGAGAGTGAGAGAGCAGGTAGAGTAGCAGCAGCAGAATAATTTGCGGTACTTGTGTGCCATTGCAGATATATTGCGGGCATCATACATACCCACATACACCCTTCTATTTGCTAAGAGTTACTAAGAAGGAGTGAAATTTATTTTGGATATTATTATTTTAATGATTTTTTGTTCGTTTTTCGATTTTTTAGTTATTATTTTTTAGGTCAGATGTTCTCTGTAAAAGATATTTGATGTTTTATTTTGTGGTAGCAAAATAAATTGATTTTCAGGAGCTCCGACCCGCGATAGGTCAACATACCGTACAACATTGCTTTCGTATGTCGATCCCTACTATTGCGAAGGCTTGGCCTTGGGACTACCGGAAATTGAAGCCATATAAATGATTAAATGGGATCATCGGTATCCTCGTTATATGAGCTAGTTGACCAGTTTCTGGGCCGTTGATAATAGTTGCTACACTTAAATTGTCGGCTTAAAAGGAGGCGCGGCAGACCCCACAAAGTATATATATTCTTGATCAGCATGACAAGATGAGTCGATTTAGCCCTGTATGTCTGTCTGTCCGTCTGTCCGTCCGTCCGTCCGTCCGTCCGTATGATCACCTAGGTCTCAGAGACTATAAGAGATAGAGACACCAAATTTTGCACAACGATGCCTTATGTGAATTAATTAAATTAAATTAGAATACATGTTTATGTTCAGTTTTAACAGCATACATTTACATCACGTACCTATGCGTGTTTATATGCGTGTATGTATGCAGCACAAAGTTGAACCAAAGCAGCAACAACAACAGCTGCGGCCAGCGCTGCCGACAGAGCTGCAGGCAGCGCATGAGCAGCGATTTTACTTATGGCTATAACTTTCTTCAGAATTGACCTATCATGATGACAGACACATTAGTACTAACTGGATGTACCTACCAAAATTGATTTCAAAATTCCGAGAATTACGGAAGTTATAAGAAAAAACACGAATTGCGGGGGAGTGGAGGGGTGCATCAGAAAAAAAACACAAACTTGTCCTTTCTCGGACTTAGGAGAACCTGGATACCAAGTTTGGTTATTCTAGCTCTTATACTTTCTGAGATCCTTGCGTTCATACAGATGGACGGACAGACAGACAGATGGACATGGCTATATCGGCTCGTCTTCTCATCCTGATAAAGAATATATATACTTTGTGGGGTCTGCCACGCCTCCTTCTGTGTGTTACATACATGCGCACAAAACTAGTATAGCCTTTCACCCTTTGGGTACAGGCTATAAAAATTTGATCGATTTTACCTTTCTCGGTATTTGAACTCACGTAAAGGGTGTATAATTGCACATTTACATAGCAATTGCGTCTGTGTGAGTGTATGAATGCCTATGCGCATCTATTCGTGTCTGTGTAAACATGTTAGCAGTCAACCAAACAGCAACATAAACAACCGCGGGCAGCGCTGCAGCAGCAAATATATTTATGGCTATAACTTCTTGTTAAATCGGTGGCATACGGACACATAATAACAACTGGGGGTATTTGCAAAATTGTAGTTCGAAATTCCAAGAATTTTGCTTGGGAGAGGGGGGAGGGAGGGAAATTCAGAAATATACATTTTCTGCGTATTCACACAAGGCATCTTGGACTACAATTTGGTGTCTCTATCTCTTATAGTCTCTGAGATCCAGATGTTCATACGGACGGACAGACGGACAGACAGACAGATAGGGCTAGATCGTCTCCGCATGCTGATTGAGAATATATACACTTTGTGGGGTCTGCCACGCATCCTTCTGCCTGTTACATTTTTCAGCTCCCGCAAACCTAATATAAATAAAATAAAAATATAAAAATTTTTTCTGCATATATACAAAATTGTAAATTATTTAAATGTAGAAGAGTAAAAATAACAGTGAGAAAAAAAGAGGTGTGCAGGCGCTGGAGAGAAAAATTAAAGTTTTTTCAAATTATCTTGTGCTAGTTAAGAGGCACATTAACAAAAAAATTTCGCTTTCATTGGACTTATTATCACTTTAAAAGTGTATACATATATAAAAGTATACATATTTACAATTAATTAAATGCTTTAATATATAATAAAACTTCCTGCAGATGGCTGGCGGAAAATAAATAAATTATTTATTAATTTTAATAATTGCACATTCTCCTTGTTTTTTACTCTTATATTTAAATGAATAAAATTTCATTTAATATAATTGTAAATTATATAAATATAGGGTCATAAAGTGTACATTGTTTGACATCAATTAAATGATTTTATCTATCCGGCAAATGATGCAATTAAATAATTATTTGTTTTACATAAAAGTATATATACATAATAACGTTGTTCAGCAGCGGCACGCTCACTCACGTACTACACCTTCTCATTATTAATACCATCACTACTAGCTAGTAACAGATCGCATGGCGGCCATTACTTATAGATCGAGAGAGAGAGAGTGAGAGAGCAGGTAGAGTAGTAGCAGCAGCAGAATAATTTGCGGTACTTGTGTGCCATTGCAGAAAGATTACTGGCAACATTTTTATAGTGCAGAATTGATGTTGATAATGATACAGCTAGTTGCTTGTTTTTGCTAGCTGCATTGCGACATTGGCAGCATATTGGTGCTACATTTATATATGCATATGTGCAATTAATTAAATGCTTTAATATATAATAAAAGTTATGGCAGATTGCTGGCGGCAAATAAATGAATTATTTCTTTATTTTAATAATCTTACATTCTCCTTGTTTTGTATTATTATATTTAAATGAATAAATATTAATTAAATATAATTGTAAAGTATATAAAAATAGGATTGTTTGACAACATCAACAACAGATCGCATGGCGGCCATTTGCCATACATATAGAGAGAGAGAGTGAGACAGCAGGTAGAGTAGCAGCAGCAGAATAATAATCATACATACCCACATACACCCTTCTATTTGCTAAGAGTTACTAAGAAGGAGTGAAATTTATTTTGGATATTATTATTTTAATGATTTTTTGTTCGTTTTTCGATTTTTTAGTTATTCTTTTTTAGGTCAGATGTTCTCTGTAAAAGATGTTTGACGTTTTATTTTGTGGTAGCAAAATAAATTGATTTTCAGGAGCTCCGACCCGCGATAGGTCAACATACCGTACAACATTGCTTTCGTATGTCGATCCCTACTATTGCGAAGGCTTGGCCTTGGGACTACCGGAAATTGAAGCCATATAAATGATTAAATGGGATCATCGGTATCCTCGTTATATGAGCTAGTTGACCAGTTTCTGGGCCGTTGATAATAGTTGCTACACATAAATTGTCGGCTTAAAAGGAGGCGCGGCAGACCCCACAAAGTATATATATTCTTGATCAGGGTGGCAAGCCGAGTCGATTTAGCCATGTCCGTCTGTCCGTCCTTCCGTCTGTATGAGCGGAAGGATCTCAGAAGGTACAAGAGCTAGAATTACCAAACTTGGCATCCAGGTTCCCCTAAGCCCTAGGCAGGTCAAGTTTGTTTTTTTATTTTGATACACCCCCCCACTTCCCCGCAATTCGTGTTTTTTCTTATAACTTCAGTAATTCTTATAAATTTGAAATTTTGGCAGTTACATCCAGTTAGTGCTTATGTGTCCGTGTGGCATCATGATAGGTCAATTCTGAAGAAAGTTATAGCCATAAGTAAAATCGCTGCTCATGCGCTGCCTGCAGCTCTGGCGGCAGCGCTGCCCGCAGCTGTCGTGGATGTTGCTGCTTTGGTTCAACTTTGTGCTGCATACATACAAGCATATAAACACGCATAGGTACGTGATGTAAATGTATGCTGTTAAAACTGAACATAAACATGTATTCTAATTTAATTAATTAATTCATTCATTTTTTTTTAATAATTTAATTTTAAAAAAATATTTTTTTTTTAATTTTTCTTTTTTGTGGAGAGTACAGGCTATTTTATTGTCGGGCTTGCTCGACTGTAGTGTTCTCTCTTGTTTAATAATTGTACGTTCTCTTTGTGTTTGTTGAAATATGGCCGTTCATACCATATGTTTATATCAAAGTAGCGATCTGGCAACTTACTCTCTTTGTCTACTAGTTGCCTTATTCTTAAGTCCAGTTCGCCTTACACCTTCATCCTGTAAACTTCGACCTAAGCAAACGCGCATCGCAGTAATAAAACATTATTCACTTTAGTATACTCACTTATGTCTTTATATCTGATTACATTGGCGCGACTCCGCCAACAGGTTATGGGCCCAGCACGCTTCCACTGCGCATAAAGTTAATTACTAAAAGTGAAAATTCGAAAGCTGTCCACCGTGAAAAATGGCTAGTGCTTTCATTAAGATAGAACCGTTAAACGCGGAAAACTATGACACGTGGAAACTACAAATGCGTGCAGTTCTTGTGAAGAACGAACTGTGGAAATATGTCGATGGAACGAAAAGTTGCCCATCGACTGGATACGAACGGAGCGAGTGGGAAACACGTGACGAAAAGGCACGTGCAGATATCTTGTTGTCGGTGAGCCCATCAGAGTTGGCTATTATAGAAAATTGTGGAACAGCAAGTGAATGTTGGTCGAAATTAATGGAAACATTTCAATCGAAAGGCCCCGTTCGAAAAGCGAGCCTATTGAAACGAGTTGCATTATCACGAATGAATGCAGGAGATGACGTGCGAAAGCACTTAAACGATTTTTTCGATGCAGTGAAAAAACTAAAGGAAATTGGCGTCGCAATTGGTGACGATTTGCTAGCGATCTTGTTTATATAGATTGCCTGACTCATATGAAACGTTTAGATGTGTATGGAAACACGGGACGATTTGCCGCTTCCCGATGTATTGCGAGTGAAAATGAAATGTATGCTAACCGTCGGAAATACAATAGCAAAGTGGAGAGAAACAGCAATGTGCAAAAAGGAGACAGAAAATGTTTCGCGTGCGGCAAAATGGGACACATTGCCCGATACTGTAAAAGTAAGGCGAAGAATTACGCAACAAATGAAGTAAACGGAAGGCAAGCGGGAAGAGCGGGTGCAGAAAACAGCATGCTAAGCGCAATAGAAAATGTTTTCGCCGCGGAATCCAATAACGGCTTATGGTGCCTAGACAGCGGTTGTTCAGCACATTTGAGTTCTAACAGAAGTGCTTTTAGTAGAATGGCAACAGTCGAAAAGACTTTGCATTTGGCGAACAACAACACAACAAGTATAAAAGGCATTGGTGAAATACATGTAACAGCAAAGAAAAAGAAAGAGAAAGAAAACATAACTCTAAAAGAGGTGTTTTATGTATCCGATTTACGCAACAATTTATTGTCAGTATCAAAAATTACACACAACGGCTACGAGGTGCATTTTCGTAAAAATGATGCGGTTATTATGAAAAATAATAATATTTGGCTTCATGCAAAAAGGTATGGCAACTTGTATTATTTGGAATGCGAAGAGCATCAGGCGAATAATGTGAATGATGAAGCGAATGATATTGACATGTGGCACTATCGTATGGGACACGTAAATGAAAATGATCTAAAGAAATTGGCATCGGATGGAAAAGCTTACGGATTGAAAATTGACAAAAATGCAAAATTATCAAAATGTGAAATTTGCATAAGCGAAAAGCAGACTGCAAAGAGTTATAAAAGCGTAAATGAAAAACGAACGAGCGAATTGCTTGAAATTATACACAGCGACGTATGCGGACCAATGAGAACGACATCATTGAGTGGTTCTAAGTATTTTGTAACGTTTATAGATGACCACTCCCGATATTGTAAAGTTTATTTTCTTAAACAGAAATCGCAAGTATTTGAAGCATTTAAAACATATAAAACTAAAGTAGAAAACTTCACAGGTAAAAAGATAAAGGCTTTGCAATCTGACAATGGCACTGAGTATCGCAACAAAGAGTTCGACGAGTACATGAGAAAGCAAGGGATTCTGTGTAGACTTTCGGCACCGCATATACCACAGCAAAATGGAACAGCAGAAAGGCAGAATCGTACCCTAATTGAAATGGCTAGGTGCATGATGAAGCAGTCTGGCGCACCACCATCGTTTTGGGCAGAAGCAGTAAATACGGCGTGTTATATCCGAAACCGATGTATCACGAAAGGGCTATCTGGAGAGATACCACACACATACTGGACGAAGAAAATTTCTACAGTGGCACATTTACGCATATTTGGTACAGAAGCATACGCTCTCGTCAAAGGAAGTAATCGTGGAAAATTCGAATCAAAATCAGAGGAATGCATACTGGTTGGCTACTCATCAGAATCGAAAGCATATATATTATACGTGCCGAAAAGGCGCACAGTAATAATCAGTAATGATGTCAAATTTTTGAATATTCCAGGCTTTAATAGCGAATACAGAGAGTTCTATAACACTGAAGAACTCATAGAGAATGGTATCAGCATTAATTTATCTAACCAGCCGCAAATAAGTGAAAGCTCATCCAGCGAAGAAGATTCCGAAGAGGTGCAGCAGCGACATGGTAGAGGACGACCCAAGCTAGTGAGAAGTGGTCAACGTGGAAGACCTCGAAAGGTCTATCAGCCAGCATCCGAAAAGGCTAACGACGGCAATGACGATGAGATGCATTCAGACTCATCACAAGGAGATATGTATGAAGACTGCGAAATGGCATTTGCAGCAGTGGGAGATCCAATTTCAATAGAGGAAGCGAAAAGCTCAAACGACTCGGCAAATTGGACCGACTTATTATCACTTTAAAAGTGTGTCTCGTGCGACATCATGGAAATGCCCATATACATATTTACAATTAATTAAATGCTTTAATATATAATAAAACCTCCTGCAGATGGCTGGCGGCAAATAAATAAATTATTTATTAATTTTAATAATTGCACATTCTCCTTCTTTTTTACTATTATATTTAAATGAATAAAATTTCATTTAATATAATTGTAAATTTTATAAATATAGGGTCGGAAAGTATACATTGTTTGGCATCAATTAAATGATTTTATCTATCCGGCAAATGATGCAATTAAATAATTATTGATTTACATAAAAGTATATATACATAATAACGTTGTTCAGCAGCGGCACGCTCACTCACGTACTACACGTTCTCATTATTAATACCATCACTACTAGCTAGCAACAGATCGCATGGCGGCCATTACTTATAGATCGAGAGAGAGAGTGAGAGAGCAGGTAGAGTAGTAGCAGCAGCAGAATAATTTGCGGTACTTGTGTGCCATTGCAGAAAGATTACTGGCAACATTTTTATAGTGCAGAATTGATGTTGATAATGATACAGCTAGTTGCTTGTTTTTGCTAGCTGCATTGCGACATTGGCAGCATATTGGTGCTACATTTATATATGCATATGTGCAATTAATTAAATGCTTTAATATATAATAAATGTTATGGCAGATTGCTGGCGGCAAATAAATGAATTATTTCTTTATTTTAATAATCTTACATTCTCCTTGTTTTGTATTATTATATTTAAATGAATAAATATTAATTAAATATAATTGTAAAGTATATAAAAATAGGATTGTTTGACAACATCAACAACAGATCGCATGGCGGCCATTTGCCATACATATAGAGAGAGAGAGTGAGACAGCAGGTAGAGTAGCAGCAGCAGAATAATAATCATACATACCCACATACACCCTTCTATTTGCTAAGAGTTACTAAGAAGGAGTGAAATTTATTTTGGATATTATTATTTTAATGATTTTTTGTTCGTTTTTCGATTTTTTAGTTATTCTTTTTTAGGTCAGATGTTCTCTGTAAAAGATGTTTGACGTTTTATTTTGTGGTAGCAAAATAAATTGATTTTCAGGAGCTCCGACCCGCGATAGGTCAACATACCGTACAACATTGCTTTCGTATGTCGATCCCTACTATTGCGAAGGCTTGGCCTTGGGACTACCGGAAATTGAAGCCATATAAATGATTAAATGGGATCATCGGTATCCTCGTTATATGAGCTAGTTGACCAGTTTCTGGGCCGTTGATAATAGTTGCTACACATAAATTGTCGGCTTAAAAGGAGGCGCGGCAGACCCCACAAAGTATATATATTCTTGATCAGGGTGGCAAGCCGAGTCGATTTAGCCATGTCCGTCTGTCCGTCCGTCCGTCTGTATGAGCGGAAGGATCTCAGAAGGTACAAGAGCTAGAATTACCAAACTTGGCATCCAGGTTCCCCTAAGCCCTAGGCAGGTCAAGTTTGTTTTTTTATTTTGATACACCCCCCCACTTCCCCGCAATTCGTGTTTTTTCTTATAACTTCAGTAATTCTTATAAATTTGAAATTTTGGCAGTTACATCCAGTTAGTGCTTATGTGTCCGTGTGGCATCATGATAGGTCAATTCTGAAGAAAGTTATAGCCATAAGTAAAATCGCTGCTCATGCGCTGCCTGCAGCTCTGGCGGCAGCGCTGCCCGCAGCTGTCGTGGATGTTGCTGCTTTGGTTCAACTTTGTGCTGCATACATACAAGCATATAAACACGCATAGGTACGTGATGTAAATGTATGCTGTTAAAACTGAACATAAACATGTATTCTAATTTAATTAATTAATTAATTCATTTTTTTTATAATTTAATTTAAAAAAAAAATTTTTTTTTTAATTTTTCTTTTTTGTGGAGAGTACAGGCTATTTTATTGTCGGGCTTGCTCGACTGTAGTGTTCTCTCTTGTTTAATAATTGTACATTCTCTTTTTTGTACTACTATATTTAAATGAATAAAATTTCATTTAAAATAATTGTAAATTATATAAATATAGGGTCGTAACTTGTACGACATTGTTTGGCACCAATTAAATGATTTTATCTATCTGGCAAATGGCATGCAATTAAATAACATTGACAACATTGACAGCAGATTGGTGCTATATTTATGTATATATGGGCACCGAAAGGTCCACTGAGACCCAAAAATTAAAAGTTATTGAATTAACTTTTTTTTATCATATTCTTATAGAGAAACAACCGAATTGAACTAATTTAATTAACAATTAAAAATTTGAATTTGTTTTGCTTATATTTCTTAGAGAGAAATATTGTTCATGGACTTTTGTTAGTTAAAATGTTTCTGGAATCACAAAGAATAAAAATGAATGCATAAGAGACCACGCAATACAGATAACTGTAAATTTTACATTTTCATATATTTTGATGTCCCGTGCGACATCAAATATTGATCACAAATATTAATTATCAATACAACTAATTAAAAATTGATAAAAAAAAAGATTTGCGATTGTGCGAAAATTAATAAGTTTGTCCTGTGCGACATTATAAGTGTGGAATTTATAAATAAATTATTTAAAAAAAAAATTATTTTCTGCATATATACAAAATTGTAAATTATTTAAATGTAGAAGAGTAAAAATAACAGTGAGAAAAAAAGAGGTGTGCAGGCGCTGGGGAGAAAAATTTAAGTATCTGAATTTGCCCTGTGCGAATACCGTGGTTTTTTGCAATTATCTTGTAAACGAAAAGTTGCCCAAAATCAACATTAGCACCAATTATAGAGCTAGTTAAGAGGTATAAGTTAGGCACATTAACAAAAAAAATTTCGTTTTCATTCGACTAGTTTTCACTTTAAATGTGTGTCCCGTGCGACATCATGGAAATGCCCATATACTATATGTACATATTTACAATTAATTAAATGCTTTAATATATAATAAAACATGCGGCTGATGGCTGGCGGCAAATAAATAAATTATTTATTAATTTTAATAATTGCACATTCTCCTTGTTTTTTACTATTATATTTAAATGAATAAAATTTCATTTAATATAATTGTAAATTATATAAATATAGGGGCGGAAAGTGTACAACATTGTTTGGCACCAATTAAATGATTTTATCTATCCGGCCAATGATGCAATTAAATAATTATTTGTTTTACATATATATACATAATAACGTGGTTCAGCAGCGGCACGCTCACTCACGTACTGCACGGTCTCATGATTAATACCATCACTACTAGCTACCAACATCGCATAGCGGCCATTTGCAATACTTACAGAGAGCGAGAGAGAGTGAGAGAGCAGGTAGAGTAGCAGCAGAAGAATAATTTGCGGTACTTGTGTGCCATTGCAGATATATTACGGGCATCAATCTTATGTTTCTAAATTGATGCTGATAATGATACAGCTAGTTGCTTGTTGTTGTTAGCAGCATTGCGACATTGGCAGCATATTGGTGCTACATTTATATATACATATGTGCAATTAATTAAATGCTTTAATATATAATAAAAGTTATGGCAGATTGCTGGCGGCAAATAAATGAACTATTTTTTATTATAATAAGTGCACATTATCCTTGTTGTTAATACGCTTTTATTAGCTTCGCCTTTCTGTATATAACCGAATCTTTCAGCGTAATTTTTACCAATATCCAGAAGTCTGATCAGCAAATTTGCACAGTGGTCATGGACTGATTACAATACAATATTTCTAAAATTCATCCAAATCGGTAAATTCTAAGAAAAGTTATTAGCGAAACAACTTTACTACGCCCACAAGTTGCAGCATCCGATTTGCGTCAAACTGTCCACACCAGAGAACAGCACGATTGTGTTCAAGTATGTTCGACCACCCTCGCTGAAAATGCAATCAAATAAGATCTTTCAGTTCAAATCCAACTCCCATCGCGATCGGTTGTCTTTGTGTAATCTGCGCATCGAGTTTGATCTTCTGCTTTTAGCACTCGCAACCCCACGCAATTATCAGTTTTGATATAAGTCGTAAACAAATTAGTGCATAAAGAGGAAACGAAACAAGTAAAAAAGCTAAAGTCGGGTGTCCCGACTTTGAAATACTCTGTACATATGTTTACAATAATTATAGAAAATAAAAAAAAAATTTCATCGATTTTACCTTTCTCGGTATTCGAACTCAAGTAATAAAGGTATATAATTGCACATATACAAAGCAATTGCGTCTATGTGAGTGTATGTAAGCATTTTCGCAGTGAACCAAACAGCAACATCAACAACAGCCGCGGGCAGCGCTTGAGCAGCGCTGCAGCAGTAAATATATTTATGGCTATAACTTCTTGTTAAATCGGTCTATCATAGTGAAACTCGGCATACGGACACATAATAACTAACTGGAATATATAATAACTAACTGCAAAATTTTAGTTCGAAATTCCAAGAATTACGGGAGTTAGAGAAAAACGCAATTGCGCGGGAGAGGGGGGAGGGAGGGAAATTCCAAAATATACAATTTCTGCGTATTCACATAAGGCATCTGGGACTAAAATTTGGTGTTCCTAGGTCTTATGGTCTCTGAGATATAGGCGATTATACGAATGGAAAATCGGGAAAACCCCCATAGGGGGGAAGTGGAAGAAAGAGAAGAAGGGATGAAAATAAAACAAACTCGTATAGAATACACACATAACGCATCTTCGTGCAAAATTTGGTGTCTCTATCTCTTATAGTCTCTGAGATCCAGGTGTTCATACGGACGGACAGACGGACAGGGCTAGATCGTCTCGTCTCGTCATGCTGATCAAGAATATATATACTTTGTGGGGTCTGCCACGCCTCCTTCTGCCTGTTACATTTTTCAGCTCCCGCAAACCTAATATACTTCTGTACATTTCATGTACAGAGTGTAAAAAGACAAACAAGCAAGCTTAAGCACTAGCTTTGCAATGTGGACGAACACTTCCCCTTCTGACCGTCAGATGCCGGAAGGGGCAAAATTGTTGTGTGCAAGTGCAACAAAAACAATACTCACGCCTGGATCGAAATATCTAATTATCTCGCGTACAGATGTTGCTGCCATAAAAAAAATTTTTGACTACATATGTGACGGCCCAGTCACATCTTGCATTACACTTTGTAGTGGTGATCTCCTGGTGAACACAAAAAACCAACAACAAGCCACCAAACTGCTTAAAATGACCCACTTTACTGACACTATTCCTGTCAGCGTCTCCCTACACAATTCCCTAAACTATACCAAGGGAGTAATTTACTCCAACGACTTGCGTGAAGTACCAGACGAAGAAATCCAAACGGAACTTAAAGGCCAGATTTAATTTACACAAAACCAACATAAGCAATTTCCTTTCACATCACACCCCAAGTCAATCAGCAAACCAAATGGAATTACCTATTTCTCCCATCGAATTAGTAAGCTCTCTTTGTTCACTTAAAGGCCACACCCCAGGATATGACAGGATTTCATACCCTATGATTAAACACACCATCCCTATTCTCAAAAATAGAATAACCAGACGCTTTAATAATATTTTTCATTCCAAAATACCACAACAATATAAAACCAGCTTAGTCATCCCAGTTAACAAACCCAATTCCGACAAAACAAAACCCGATTCATACCGTCCCATATCTCTCAATCAATGCCTCTCTAAAGTATTGGACAAAATTATTGCAAAACGCTTGTGGTGGTTCGTTCACCATAACAACTTTTTATCGCAAAATCAATTTGGCTTTAAAAAACACAAATCTGTAGCTGATTGTCTGCTCTATGCAGATCATCTGATTACTGGATCACTTAAAGCAAAAAAGCATACTTCAATCGTCTCCCTCGACTTCTCCAAGGCGTTCTACCGAATTGGAGTTCATGCAATAATAGAGCAACTTGTTGAATGGCAAGTCGGCCCAAAAATAATAGAATACATTAAAAACTTCATGACCAATAGAAAAAACATTATTAAAGTAGGCTCACATCTATCTAAGTCTGTCCCGATCGATAATGGTATACCACAAGGCTCACCAATATCTGTTATTCTATTTCTCATTGCATACAACAAGCTTTGCAAAATCATTGATGTTCAAAAAGATATAACCTTTTGCAGCTACGCAAACGATTTTCAATTAATTATTAGTTTCAATAAAAAGAAAAATAC
This sequence comes from Scaptodrosophila lebanonensis, assembly GCF_003285725.1. Taxonomy (NCBI): domain Eukaryota; kingdom Metazoa; phylum Arthropoda; class Insecta; order Diptera; family Drosophilidae; genus Scaptodrosophila; species Scaptodrosophila lebanonensis. The sequence goes on along the minus strand of NW_022060604.1, from coordinate 254,827 downwards.
CACGAAATGCTTAGACAATTTATTACAAAATATTCTAGACTGGGGTGAATACTCTGGTACTAAACTATCACTCGATAAATGTAAGCATATATAGTACATATCTGTAACAAGCACCAATGCCAAAGTCAAATCTCACCAAACAACATTATTATTCCAACAGTAGATACATTAAATATTCTTGGAATTACATTCAGCAAGAAATATAAATGCAATGAGCACATTAAGTAACTAATTATCTCACTTTCAAAAAAACTGAACATTATCAAATGCTTGGCCAGCCCTAAATTACAATGCGATACTACGGCCCTCATCTCAATTTTGAAAGCACCCCAAGTCAATCAGCAAACCAAATGGAATTACCTATTTCTCCCATCGAATTAGTAAGCTCTCTTTGTTCACTTAAAGGCCACACCCCAGGATATGACAGGATTTCATACCCTATGATTAAACACACCATCCCTATTCTCAAAAATAGAATAACCAGACGCTTTAACAATATTTTTCATTCCAAAATACCACAACAATATAAAACCAGCTTAGTCATCCCAGTTAACAAACCCAATTCCGACAAAACAAAACCCGATTCATACCGTCCCATATCTCTCAATCAATGCCTCTCTAAAGTATTGGACAAAATTATTGCAAAACGCTTGTGGTGGTTCGTTCACCATAACAACTTTTTATCGCAAAATCAATTTGGCTTTAAAAAACACAAATCTGTAGCTGATTGTCTGCTCTATGCAGATCATCTGATTACTGGATCACTTAAAGCAAAAAAGCATACTTCAATCGTCTCCCTCGACTTCTCCAAGGCGTTCTACCGAATTGGAGTTCATGCAATAATAGAGCAACTTGTTGAATGGCAAGTCGGCCCAAAAATAATAGAATACATTAAAAACTTCATGACCAATAGAAAAAACATTATTAAAGTAGGCTCACATCTATCTAAGTCTGTCCCGATCGATAATGGTATACCACAAGGCTCACCAATATCTGTTATTCTATTTCTCATTGCATACAACAAGCTTTGCAAAATCATTGATGTTCAAAAAGATATAACCTTTTGCAGCTACGCAAACGATTTTCAATTAATTATTAGTTTCAATAAAAAGAAAAATACCACGAAATGCTTAGACAATTTATTACAAAATATTCTAGACTGGGGTGAATACTCTGGTACTAAACTATCACTCGATAAATGTAAGCATATATAGTACATATCTGTAACAAGCACCAATGCCAAAGTCAAATCTCACCAAACAACATTATTATTCCAACAGTAGATACATTAAAAATTCTTGGAATTACATTCAGCAAGAAATATAAATGGAATGAGCACATTAAGTAACTAATTATCTCACTTTCAAAAAAACTGAACATTATCAAATGCTTGGCCAGCCCTAAATTACAATGCGATACTACGGCCCTCATCTCAATTTTGAAAGCACTCATTCTTTCCAAGCCTGATTTTGGCCTCTTCCTTTACGGTCGCGCCCCAAAGTCCACTCTTAATAAAGTACAAACTGTAATTAATGCAGCACTAAGAACCACCCTAGGAGCATACCGTACTACACCAATCAATAATCTTAGATTAGAGGCAAACATAGCACCACTTGATATTAGGCATATATTTTTAAAAACCAAATTATATAAAGTTCTTTTGAACGCAGCAGACACTCCCATATCCAAATACTTAAAGAAATCTACAATACGAATGAGCAGATGCACTAATTCAACTTTAGATTATTTGATCACCAATTGCAAAAGACGACATATACCATACAGCCCAATTAAAAATAGAAACGAAATGCCATACTGGTTATTTAACGATAACTCAATAGACCTATCTCTAAGACAATTCAACAAACAACATACAAATAATAAAATATACCAATCCATTTTCCATTCCATCAAAGAGTCACACCCAGATCGCAAATTTATTTACACAGACGGTTCTGCAACTTATTTATCCATCACCTTCGCTATAACAACGGAAACATCAACACTTAGGTACGGTATGCTTCCCAACTATTCCTCAGTTTTCTCGGCAGAGATTATAGCTATAAATGAAGCAATAAAACTTATTGAAATATCACCAGGGAAATACTTTATTTTCACAGACTCTATGTCAGCACTAGATGCCATTATTAACACAAACAATGTCGATCATTACCCCCGACTTATTAGAAATCTGCTTGCCAAATCTATATATATAAAACAGTTTGTCCTGACTGACTGACTGATTGGTGATCAACGCACAGCCCAAACGGTAAAGTCTAGGAAGCTGAAATTTGGACTCAAGTATCCTTTCATAGTCTAGGTCCCCACTAAGAAGGGATTTTGGAAACTCGAGCTCCAAAGGGGGGAAAACAGGCTCCAACGTTTGTATGAAAAATCTACAGTTTTCATCTGATTAACTTTAAACTTAGTTTCTATACTCTCAGAACAATTCCAAGAAAAACTGTATACTTGGTTTTTTGATATATTTTTTGGGGCCTAAAATATGGGAGTTTTCCTGTAAAAAAAATGTTGGGGCACAAAAGCAAACCGCGTCAACAGCCCACAGCCCAAACGGTAAGAGCTAGGATGCTGAAATTTGGGCTCAAGTATCCTATCATGGTGTAGATGAGCACTAAGAAGGGATTTTGGAAAATTCGAGCTCCAAAGGAGGGAAAAATAGCTCCAAAGTTTGTTTGAAAAATCCGCATTTTTCAACCGATCGACTTAAAACTTAGTTTCTAAAATCAATTAAAGAATACAAAGAAAACTGCATACTTAGAAATTTGTGTTGGAGCTTGAATTATTGGGGTTTTAATATTTATTCACTATTTCAAATGAAAAGTTTGTGTTATAAATTTAGTCCGATCGATTTAAAATTTGGATAATGTAATCTACGTAACTAAATCTACAACTTTGCATTCAAGGATTTTCAAAATATGCATTTTACAAAAGCAGGCAGAACAAACAATACAAAATATCAAACAGTTGGGGACAACTAAGTATACATACACACACACACACATGCAAACAGCTGTTCGTGTAGTTGCGTGCAAACGATTGAAATAGCCAAAGCAACATGTGAGACACTGTGTGAATGTCCATACATACATACATATGTGCACATCTATGTATGTACATATGTATCTACATGTGTATGTTTGTACATTCGTCTTGCACTGACAGAGCAAGAAATGTTAATTAATTGAAAATTATATAATATAACATTTTTAAAAGTAATTTTTTCTTTGTTTAGTGCATTTGGCATTAGTGTTTTCATTAATAACTTTATGCAGCAACAACAAATATCAAATAGTTGGGGACATCACATACACACACTCACACACAACAAGCAACAGTTCGTGTCTATGTGTGCGGTTCTCTACGTACGGTTGAAAAAGTAAAGAGAAACATACATATGTATGTATGCCTGTGTATGAATATAGCATGTATGTACATTCGTATTAATGTATACATTGGGCAATCGAACAAAGTTGTTTGATTGTAAAAAAAATAATGCTCTAAAAACAACAACAACTGCAAGTCATTGGCTCGCTCTTCTTCTTTCGTTTTGACCATTTAATGTTAATTGCAAAGGCAAAACGCCAAAAGTTTACAGTTACCGTCGCTAGACATATTCCGAGTTTGTGCGTGACCGTATTGACTCAATATGGCACGAAAAGACTCAAATGTGAATTTAAAATTAGGATATACCCTTATAATTATTCCCCTTTTTTTGCACATAGTCTATCGTAAAACGTTGCGGTTTCTCTATATATAAAACAGTTTGTCCTGACTAATTGGTGATCAACGCACAGCCCAAACGGTAAAAGATGAAATTTTGACTCAAGTATCCTTTCATAGTATCCATCATAGTGTAGGAGCACACTAAGAAAGGCTTTTGGAAAATTCTTGCTCCAAAGGGGGAAAAACGAGCTTTAAAAAATATTAGTTATAGTGGTCATGTTCGTTTAACGAAATAGTTTGGCAAGAACAAAAATGTAACGGACTACTGAACAATTTTTTGTCAAGAACAGAAAATGTTCATTTAAATACCTTTAATGCCTTCCTACTGGTAACTTAAAGGGTGAAAGCATATGGGAAGGTTATGCACACACAAAATAAATACAATTGGAAACATTATATTGAGCCGGGTTAAGACGGGCAATACCTGCTAGTAAAGTATATAAAAATAGGATTGTTTGACAACATCAACAACAGATTGCATGGCGGCCATTTGCCATAGAGAGAGAGAGAGAGTGAGACAGCAGGTAGAGTAGCAGCAGCAGAATAATTTGCGGTACTTGTGTGCCATTGCAGATATATTGTCGGCTTAAAAGAAGGCGCGGCAGACCCCACAAAGTATATATATTCTTGATCAGGGTGGCAAGCCGAGTCGATTTAGCCATGTCCGTCTGTCCGTCCGTCCGTCTGTATGAGCGGAAGGATCTCAGAAGGTACAAGAGCTAGAATTACCAAACTTGGCATCCAGGTTCCCCTAAGCCCTAGGCAGGTCAAGTTTGTTTTTTTATTTTGATACACCCCCCCACTTCCCCGCAATTCGTGTTTTTTCTTATAACTTCAGTAATTCTTATAAATTTGAAATTTTGGCAGTTACATCCAGTTAGTGCTTATGTGTCCGTGTGGCATCATGATAGGTCAATTCTGAAGAAAGTTATAGCCATAAGTAAAATCGCTGCTCATGCGCTGCCTGCAGCTCTGCCGGCAGCGCTGCCCGCAGCTGTTGTTGATGTTGCTGCTTTGGTTCAACTTTGTGCTGCATACATACAAGCATATAAACACGCATAGGTACGTGATGTAAATGTATGCTGTTAAAACTGAACATAAACATGTATTCTAATTTAATTAATTAATTAATTCATTTTTTTTAATAATTTAATTTTAAAAAATTTTTTTTTTTTTAATTTTTCTTTTTTGTGGAGAGTACAGGCTATTTTATTGTCGGGCTTGCTCGACTGTAGTGTTCTCTCTTGTTTAATAATTGTACGTTCTCTTTGTGTTTGTTGAAATATGGCCGTTCATACCATATGTTTATATCAAAGTAGCGATCTGGCAACTTACTCTCTTTGTCTACTAGTTGCCTTATTCTTAAGTCCAGTTCGCCTTACACCTTCATCCTGTAAACTTCGACCTAAGCAAACGCGCATCGCAGTAATAAAACATTATTCACTTTAGTATACTCACTTATGTCTTTATATCTGATTACATTGGCGCGACTCCGCCAACAGGTTATGGGCCCAGCACGCTTCCACTGCGCATAAAGTTAATTACTAAAAGTGAAAATTCGAAAGCTGTCCACCGTGAAAAATGGCTAGTGCTTTCATTAAGATAGAACCGTTAAACGCGGAAAACTATGACACGTGGAAACTACAAATGCGTGCAGTTCTTGTGAAGAACGAACTGTGGAAATATGTCGATGGAACGAAAAGTTGCCCATCGACTGGATACGAACGGAGCGAGTGGGAAACACGTGACGAAAAGGCACGTGCAGATATCTTGTTGTCGGTGAGCCCATCAGAGTTGGCTATTATAGAAAATTGTGGAACAGCAAGTGAATGTTGGTCGAAATTAATGGAAACATTTCAATCGAAAGGCCCCGTTCGAAAAGCGAGCCTATTGAAACGAGTTGCATTATCACGAATGAATGCAGGAGATGACGTGCGAAAGCACTTAAACGATTTTTTCGATGCAGTGAAAAAACTAAAGGAAATTGGCGTCGCAATTGGTGACGATTTGCTAGCGATCTTGTTATTATATAGTTTGCCTGACTCATATGAAACGTTTAGATGTGTATGGAAACACGGGACGATTTGCTGCTTCCCGATGTATTGCGAGTGAAAATTCTAGAAGAGTCAGAAGCGCGAAAAGCGAAGGATGATCGTGAAAAGCAAAATGTAATGTATGCTAACCGTCGGAAATACAATAGCAAAGCGGAGAGAAACAGCAATGTGCAAAAAGGAGACAGAAAATGTTTCGCGTGCGGCAAAATGGGACACATTGCCCGATACTGTAAAAGTAAGGCGAAGAATTACGCAACAAATGAAGTAAACGGTAAGCAAGCGGGAAGAGCGGGTGCAGAAAACAGCATGCTAAGCGCAATAGAAAATGTTTTCGCCGCGGAATCCAATAACGGCTTATGGTGCCTAGACAGCGGTTGTTCAGCACATTTGAGTTCTAACAGAAGTGCGTTTAGTAGAATGGCAACAGTCGAAAAGACTTTGCATTTGGCGAACAACAACACAACAAGTATAAAAGGCATTGGTGAAATACATGTAACAGCAAAGAAAAAGAAAGAGAAAGAAAACATAACTCTAAAAGAGGTGTTTTATGTATCGGATTTACGCAACAATTTATTGTCAGTATCAAAAATTACACACAACGGCTACGTGGTGCATTTTCGTAAAAATGATGCGGTTATTATGAAAAATAATAATATTTGGCTTCATGCAAAAAGGTATGGCAACTTGTATTATTTGGAATGCGAAGAGCATCAGGCGAATAATGTGAATGATGAAGCGAATGATATTGACATGTGGCACTATCGTATGGGACACGTAAATGAAAATGATCTAAAGAAATTGGCATCGGATGGAAAAGCTTACGGATTGAAAATTGACAAAAATGCAAAATTATCAAAATGTGAAATTTGCATAAGCGAAAAGCAGACTGCAAAGAGTTATAAAAGCGTAAATGAAAAACGAACGAGCGAATTGCTTGAAATTATACACAGCGACGTATGCGGACCAATGAGAACGACATCATTGAGTGGTTCTAAGTATTTTGTAACGTTTATAGATGACCACTCCCGATATTGTAAAGTTTATTTTCTTAAACAGAAATCGCAAGTATTTGAAGCATTTAAAACATATAAAACTAAAGTAGAAAACTTCACAGGTAAAAAGATAAAGGCTTTGCAATCTGACAATGGCACTGAGTATCGCAACAAAGAGTTCGACGAGTACATGAGAAAGCAAGGGATTCTGCGTAGACTTTCGGCACCGCATATACCACAGCAAAATGGAACAGCAGAAAGGCAGAATCGTACCCTAATTGAAATGGCTAGGTGCATGATGAAGCAGTCTGGCGCACCACCATCGTTTTGGGCAGAAGCAGTAAATACGGCGTGTTATATCCGAAACCGATGTATCACGAAAGGGCTATCTGGAGAGATACCACACACATACTGGACGAAGAAAATTCCTACAGTGGCACATTTACGCATATTTGGTAGAGAAGCATACGCTCTCGTCAAAGGAAGTAATCGTGGAAAATTCGAATCAAAATCAGAGGAATGCATACTGGTTGGCTACTCATCAGAATCGAAAGCATATATATTATACGTGCCGAAAAGGCGCACAGTAATAATCAGTAATGATGTCAAATTTTTGAATATTCCAGGCTTTAATAGCGAATACAGAGAGTTCTATAACACTGAAGAACTCATAGAGAATGGTATCAGCATTAATTTATCTAACCAGCCGCAAATAAGTGAAAGCTCATCCAGCGAAGAAGATTCCGAAGAGGTGCAGCAGCGACATGGTAGAGGACGACCCAAGCTAGTGAGAAGTGGTCAACGTGGAAGACCTCGAAAGGTCTATCAGCCAGCATCCGAAAAGGCTAACGACGGCAATGACGATGAGATGCATTCAGACTCATCACAAGGAGATATGTATGAAGACTGCGAAATGGCATTTGCAGCAGTGGGAGATCCAATTTCAATAGAGGAAGCGAAAAGCTCAAACGACTCGGCAAATTGGACAGACTTATTATCACTTTAAAAGTGTGTCCCGTGCGACATAATGGAAATGCCCATATACATATTTACAATTAATTAAATGCTTTAATATATAATAAAACCTCCTGCAGATGGCTGGCGGCAAATAAATAAATTATTTATTAATTTTAATAATTGCACATTCTCCTTCTTTTTTACTATTATATTTAAATGAATAAAATTTCATTTAATAAAAAATTTGGCATCAATTAAATGATTTTATCTATCCGGCAAATGATGCAATTAAATAATTATTTGTTTTACATAAAAGTATATATACATAATAACGTTGTTCAGCAGCGGCACGCTCACTCACGTACTACACGTTCTCATTATTAATACCATCACTACTAGCTAGCAACAGATCGCATGGCGGCCATTACTTATAGATCGAGAGAGAGAGTGAGAGAGCAGGTAGAGTAGTAGCAGCAGCAGAATAATTTGCGGTACTTGTGTGCCATTGCAGAAAGATTACTGGCAACATTTTTATAGTGCAGAATTGATGTTGATAATGATACAGCTAGTTGCTTGTTTTTGCTAGCTGCATTGCGACATTGGCAGCATATTGGTGCTACATTTATATATGCATATGTGCAATTAATTAAATGCTTTAATATATAATAAATGTTATGGCAGATTGCTGGCGGCAAATAAATGAATTATTTCTTTATTTTAATAATCTTACATTCTCCTTGTTTTGTATTATTATATTTAAATGAATAAATATTAATTAAATATAATTGTAAAGTATATAAAAATATGATTGTTTGACAACATCAACAACAGATCGCATGGCGGCCATTTGCCATAGAGAGAGAGAGAGAGAGTGAGACAGCAGGTAGAGTAGCAGCAGCAGAATAATTTGCGGTACTTGTGTGCCATTGCAGATATATTGCGGGCATCATACATACCCACATACACCCTTCTATTTGCTAAGAGTTACTAAGAAGGAGTGAAATTTATTTTGGATATTATTATTTTAATGATTTTTTGTTCGTTTTTCAATTTTTATACTCTGTACATGAAATGTACAAGAGTATATTAGGTTTGCGGGAGCTGCAAAATGTAACAGGCAGAAGGAGGCGTGGCAGACCCCACAAAGTATATATATTCTTGATCAGCATGACGAGACGAGTCGATCTAGCCCTGTCCGTCTGTCCGTCCGTATGAACACCTGGATCTCAGAGACTATAAGAGATAGAGACTCCAAATTTTGCACAAAGATGCCTTATGTGTGTATTCTATACGAGTTCGTTTTATTTTTTTGATTTTCCCCCCACTTCCCCCCTATGGGGGTTTTCCCGAGTTTCCATTCGTATAATCGCCTATATCTCGGAGACTATAAGACCTAGGCACACCAAATTTTAGTCCAAGATGCCTTGTGTGAATACGCAGAAAATGTATATTTTGGAAATCCACTCCCTCCCCCCTCTCCCCCACTAATGCGATTTTCTCTAACTCCCGTAATTCTTGGAATTTCGAACTAAAATTTTGGAAATTTAGTAATTATGTGCCCGTGTGCCAAGTTTCACTATGATAGGCCGATTTACCAAGAAGTTATAGCCATAAATATATTTGCTGCTGCAGCGCTGCTCAAGCGCTGCCCGCGGCTGTTGTTGATGTTGCTGTTTGGTTGACTGCGAAAATGCTTACACAGACACGAATTGATGCGCAAAGGCATACATACACTCACACAGACGCAATTGCTATGTAAATGTGCAATTATACACCCTTTACGTGAGTTCGAATACCGAGAGAGGTAAAATCGATCCAATTTTTTTTATTTTTTTTTTTTATTTTCTATAATTATTGTAAACATATGTACAGAGTATTTCAAAGTCGGGACACCCGACTTTAGCTTTTTTACTTGTTTAGTTATTCTTTTTTAGGTCAGATGTTCTTTGTAAAAGATGTTTGATGTTTTATTTTGTGGTAGCAAAATAAATTGATTTTCAGGAGCTCCGACCCGCGATAGGTCAACATACCGTACAACATTGCTTTCGTATGTCGATCCCTACTATTGCGAAGGCTTGGCCTTGGGACTACCGGAAATTGAAGCCATATAAATGATTAAATGGGATTATCGGTATCCTCGTTATATGAGCTAGTTGACCAGTTTCTGGGCCGTTGATAATAGTTGCTACACTTAAATTGTCGGCTTAAAAGGAGGCGCGGCAGACCCCACAAAGTATATATATTCTTGATCAGCATGACAAGATGAGTCGATTTAGCCCTGTATGTCTGTCTGTCCGTCTGTTCGTCCGTCCGTCCGTATGATCACCTAGGTCTCAGAGACTATAAGAGATAGAGACACCAAATTTTGCACAACGATGCCTTATGTGAATTAATTAAATTAAATTAGAATACATGTTTATGTTCAGTTTTAACAGCATACATTTACATCACGTACCTATGCGTGTTTATATGCGTGTATGTATGCAGCACAAAGTTGAACCAAAGCAGCAACAACAACAGCAGCGGCCAGCGCTGCCGACAGAGCTGCAGGCAGCGCATGAGCAGCGATTTTACTTATGGCTATAACTTTCTTCAGAATTGACCTATCATGATGACAGACACATTAGTACTAACTGGATGTACCTACCAAAATTGATTTCAAAATTCCGAGAATTACGGAAGTTATAAGAAAAAACACGAATTGCGGGGGAGTGGAGGGGTGCATCAGAAAAAAAACACAAACTTGTCCTTTCTCGGACTTAGGAGAAACTGGATACCAAGTTTGGTTATTCTAGCTCTTATACTTTCTGAGATCCTTGCGTTCATACAGATGGACGGACAGACAGACAGACGGACATGGCTATATCGACTCGTCTTCTCATCCTGATAAAGAATAAATATACTTTGTGGGGTCTGCCACGCCTCCTTCTGTGTGTTACATACATGCGCACAAAACTAGTATAGCCTTTCACCCTTTGGGTACAGGCTATAAAAATTTGATCGATTTTACCTTTCTCGGTATTTGAACTCACGTAAAGGGTGTATAATTGCACATTTACATAGCAATTGCGTCTGTGTGAGTGTATGAATGCCTATGCGCATCTATTCGTGTCTGTGTAAACATGTTAGCAGTCAACCAAACAGCAACATAAACAACCGCGGGCAGCGCTGCAGCAGCAAATATATTTATGGCTATAACTTCTTGTTAAATCGGTGGCATACGGACACATAATAACAACTGGGGGTATTTGCAAAATTGTAGTTCGAAATTCCAAGAATTTTGCTTGGGAGAGGGGGGAGGGAGGGAAATTCAGAAATATACATTTTCTGCGTATTCACACAAGGCATCTTGGACTACAATTTGGTGTCTCTATCTCTTATAGTCTCTGAGATCCAGATGTTCATACGGACGGACAGACGGACAGACAGACAGATAGGGCTAGATCGTCTCCGCATGCTGATTGAGAATATATACACTTTGTGGGGTCTGCCACGCATCCTTCTGCCTGTTACATTTTTCAGCTCCCGCAAACCTAATATAAATAAAATAAAAATATAAAAATTTTTTCTGCATATATACAAAATTTTAAATTATTTAAATGTAGAAGAGTAAAAATAACAGTGAGAAAAAAAGAGGTGTGCAGGCGCTGGAGAGAAAAATTAAAGTTTTTTCAAATTATCTTGTGCTAGTTAAGAGGCACATTAACAAAAAAATTTCGCTTTCATTGGACTTATTATCACTTTAAAAGTGTATACATATATAAAAGTATACATATTTACAATTAATTAAATGCTTTAATATATAATAAAACTTCCTGCAGATGGCTGGCGGAAAATAAATAAATTATTTATTAATTTTAATAATTGCACATTCTCCTTGTTTTTTACTCTTATATTTAAATGAATAAAATTTCATTTAATATAATTGTAAATTATATAAATATAGGGTCATAAAGTGTACATTGTTTGACATCAATTAAATGATTTTATCTATCCGGCAAATGATGCAATTAAATAATTATTTGTTTTACATAAAAGTATATATACATAATAACGTTGTCAGCAGCGGCACGCTCACTCACGTACTACACGTTCTCATTTTTAATACCATCACTACTAGCTAGTAACAGATCGCATGGCGGCCATTACTTATAGATCGAGAGAGAGAGAGAGTGAGAGAGTAGGTAGAGTAGTAGCAGCAGCAGAATAATTTGCGGTACTTGTGTGCCATTGCAGAAAGATTACTGGCAACATTTTTATGTTGCAGATTTGATGTTGATAATGATACAGCTAGTTGCTTGTTTTTGCTAGCTGCATTGCGACATTGGCAGCATATTGGTGCTACATTTATATATGCATATGTGCAATTAATTAAATGCTTTAATATATAATAAAAGTTATGGCAGATTGTTGGCGGCAAATAAATGAATTATTTCTTTATTTTAATAATCTTACATTCTCCTTGTTTTGTATTATTATATTTAAATGAATAAATATTAATTAAATATAATTGTAAAGTATATAAAAATAGGATTCTTTGACAACATCAACAACAGATCGCATGGCGGCCATTTGCCATACATATAGAGAGAGAGAGTGAGACAGCAGGTAGAGTAGCAGCAGCAGAATAATTTGCGGTACTTGTGTGCCATTGCAGATATATTGCGGGCATCATACATACCCACATACACCCTTCTATTTGCTAAGAGTTACTAAGAAGGAGTGAAATTTATTTTGGATATTATTATTTTAATGATTTTTTGTTCGTTTTTCGATTTCTTAGTTATTTTTTTTTTAGGTCAGATGTTCTCTGTAAAAGATATTTGATGTTTTATTTTGTGGTAGCAAAATAAATTGATTTTCAGGAGCTCCGACCCGCGATAGGTCAACATACCGTACAACATTGCTTTCGTATGTCGATCCCTACTATTGCGAAGGCTTGGCCTTGGGACTACCGGAAATTGAAGCCATATAAATGATTAAATGGGATCATCTGTATCCTCGTTATATGAGCTAGTTGACCAGTTTCTGGGCCGTTGATAATAGTTGCTACACATAAATTGTCGGCTTAAAAGGAGGCGCGGCAGACCCCACAAAGTATATATATTCTTGATCAGGGTGGCAAGCCGAGTCGATTTAGCCATGTCCGTCTGTCCGTCCGTCCGTCTGTATGAGCGGAAGGATCTCAGAAGGTACAAGAGCTAGAATTACCAAACTTGGCATCCAGGTTCCCCTAAGCCCTAGGCAGGTCAAGTTTATTTTTTTATTTTGATACACCCCCCCACTTCCCCGCAATTCGTGTTTTTTCTTATAACTTCAGTAATTCTTATAAATTAAAATTTTGGCAGTTACATCCAGTTAGTGCTTATGTGTCCGTGTGGCATCATGATAGGTCAATTCTTAAGAAAGTAATAGCCATAAGTAAAATCGCTGCCCGCTGCTGTTGTTGTTGTTGCTGCTTTGGTTCAACTTTGTGCTGCATACATACACGCATATAAACACGCATAGGTACGTGATGTAAATGTATGCTGTTAAAACTGAACATAAACATGTATTCTAATTTAATTAATTAATTAATTCATTTTTTTTAATAATTTAATTTCAAAAAAAAATTTTTATTTTTTAAATTTTTCTTTTTTGTGGAGAGTACAGGCTATTTTATTGTAAAAGTTATTGAATTAACTTTTTTTTATCATATTCTTATAGAGAAACTACCGAATTGAACTAATTTAATTAACAATTAAAAATTTGAATAGCCCGTTTCGAGATATTCGAATGCAAGAGGCGCAAGCGCAAATTTTCTCGTTAAGATATTTTTATTACACTTTTGTTTTGCTTATATTTCTTAGAGAGAAATATTGTTCATGGACTTTTGTTAGTTAAAATGTTTCTGGAATCACAAAGAATAAAAATGAATGCATAAGAGACCACGCAATACAGATAACTGTAAATTTTACATTTTCATATATTTTGATGTCCCGTGCGACATCAAATATTGATCAAAAATATTAATTATCAATACAACTAATTAAAAATTGATAAAAAATAAGATTTGCGATTGTGCGAAAATTAATAAGTTTGTCCTGTGCGACATCGTAAGTGTGGAATTTATAAATAAATTATTTAAAAAAAAAATTATTTTCTGCATATATACAAAATTGTAAATTATTTAAATGTAGAAGAGTAAAAATAACAGTGAGAAAAAAAGAGGTGTGCAGGCGCTGGGGAGAAAAATTTAAGTATCTGAATTTGTCCCGTGCGAATACCGTAGTTTTTTGCAATTATCTTGGAAACGAAAAGTTGCCCAAAATCAACATTAGCACCAATTATAGAGCTAGTTAAGAGGTATAAGTTAGGCACATGAACAAAAAAAAATTTCGTTTTCATTCGACTAGTTTTCACTTTAAATGTGTGTCCCGTGCGACATCATGGAAATGCCCATATACTATATGTACATATTTACAATTAATTAAATGCTTTAATATATAATAAAACCTGCGGCTGATGGCTGGCGGCAAATAAATAAATTATTTATTAATTTTAATAATTGCACATTCTCTTTGTTTTTTACTATTATATTTAAATGAATAAAATTTCATTTACTATAATTGTAAATTATATAAATATAGGGGCGGAAAGTGTACAACATTGTTTGGCACCAATTAAATGATTTTATCTAACCCGCAAATGATGCAATTAAATAATTATTTGTTTTACATAAAAGTATATATACATAATAACGTTGTTCAGCAGCGGCACGCTCACTCACGTACTGCACGGTCTCATGATTAATACCATCACTACTAGCTACCAACATCGCATAGCGGCCATTTGCAATACTTACAGAGAGCGAGAGAGAGTGATGAGAGAGAGTGAGAGAGCAGGTAGAGTAGCAGCAGCAGAATAATTTGCGGTACTTGTGTGCCATTGCAGATATATTACGGGCATTAATCTTATGTTTCTAAATTGATGCTGATAATGATACAGCTAGTTGCTTGTTGTCGCTAGCAGCATTGCGACATTGGCAGCATATTGATGCTACATTTATATATACATATGTGCAATTAATTAAATGCTTTAATATATAATAAAAGTTATGGCAGATTGCTGGCGGCAAATAAATGAACTATTTCTGTATTATAATAAATGCACATTATCCTTGTTGTTAATACGCTTTTATTAGCTTCGCCTTTTTGTATATAACCGAATCTTTCAGCGTAATTTTTACCAATATCCAGAAGTCTGATCAGCAAATTTGCACAGTGGTCAAGGACTGATTACAATACAATATTTCTAAAATTCATCCAAATCGGTAAATTCTAAAAAAAGTTATTAGCGAAACAACTTTACTACGCCCACAAGTTGCAGCATCCGATTTGCGTCAAACTGTCCACACCAGAGAACAGCACGATTGTGTTCAAGTATGTTCGACCACCCTCGCTGAAAATGCAATCAAATAAGATCTTTCAGTTCAAATCCAACTCCCATCGCGATCGGTTGTCTTTGTGTAATCTGCGCATCGAGTTTGATCTTCTGCTTTTAGCACTCGCAACCCCACGCAATTATCAGTTTTGATATAAGTCGTAAACAAATTAGTAACAAAATTAAGAAAATAAAAAAAAAATTTCATCGATTTTACCTTTCTCGGTATTCGAACTCAAGTAATAAAGGTATTTAATTGCACATATACAAAGCAATTGCGTCTATGTGAGTGTATGTAAGCATTTTCGCAGTGAACCAAACAGCAACATCAACAACAGCCGCGGGCAGCGCTTGAGCAGCGCTGCAGCAGTAAATATATTTATGGCTATAACTTCTTGTTAAATCGGTCTATCATAGTGAAACTGGGCATACGGACACATAATAACTAACTGGAATATATAATAACTAACTGCAAAATTTTAGTTCGAAATTCCAAGAATTACGGGAGTTAGAGAAAAACGCAATTGCGCGGGAGAGGGAGGAGGGAGGGAAATTCCAAAATACACATTTTCTGCGTATTCACTAAGGCATCTGGGACTAAAATTTGGTGTTCCTAGGTCTTATGGTCTCTGAGATATAGGCGATTATACGAATGGAAAATCGGGAAAACCTCCATAGGGAGGAAGTGGTGGGGGGGGGGGGGGGGTAAATCAAAAAAATAAAACAAACTCGTATAGAATACACACATAAGGCATCTTTGTGCAAAATTTGGTGTCTCTATCTCTTATAGTCTCTGAGATTCAGGTGTTCATACGGACGGACAGACGGACAGACAGACAGACAGATAGGGCTAGATCGACTCGTCTCGTCATGCTGATTGAGAATATATATACTTTGTGGGGTCTGCCACGCCTCCTTCTGCCTGTTACATTTTTCAGCTCCCGCAAACCTAATATAAATAAAATAAAAATATAAAAAATTTTAAATTATTTAAATGTAGAAGAGTAAAAATAACAGTGAGAAAAAAAGAGGTGTGCAGGCGCTGGAGAGAAAAATTAAAGTTTTTTCAAATTATCTTGTGCTAGTTAAGAGGCACATTAACAAAAAAATTTCGCTTTCATTGGACTTATTATCACTTTAAAAGTGTGTCCCGTGCCCATATACATATTTACAATTAATTAAATGCTTTAATATATAATAAAACCTCCTGCAGATGGCTGGCGGCAAATAAATAAATTATTTATTAATTTTAATAATTGCACATTCTCCTTCTTTTTTACTATTATATTTAAATGAATAAAATTTCATTTAATATAATTGTAAATTATATAAATATAGGGTCGTAAAGTGTACATTGTTTGGCATCAATTAAATGATTTTATCTATCCGGCAAATGATGCAATTAAGTAATTATTTGTTTTACATAAAAGTACATAAAAACGTCAGCAGCGGCACGCTCACTCACGTACTACACGTTCTCATTATTAATACCATCACTACTAGCTAGTAACAGATCGCATGGCGGCCATTACTTATAGATCGAGAGAGAGAGAGTGAGAGAGTAGGTAGAGTAGTAGCAGCAGCAGAATAATTTGCGGTACTTGTGTGCCATTGCAGAAAGATTACTGGCAACATTTTTATGTTGCAGAATTGATGTTGATAATGATACAGCTAGTTGCTTGTTTTTGCTAGCTGCATTGCGACATTGGCAGCATATTGGTGCTACATTTGTGCAATTAATTAAATGCTTTAATATATAATAAAAGTTATGGCAGATTGCTGGCGGCAAATAAATGAATTATTTCTTTATTTTAATAATCTTACATTCTCCTTGTTTTGTATTATTATATTTAAATGAATAAATATTAATTAAATATAATTGTAAAGTATATAAAAATAGGATTCTTTGACAACATCAACAACAGATCGCATGGCGGCCATTTGCCATACATATAGAGAGAGAGAGTGAGACAGCAGGTAGAGTAGCAGCAGCAGAATAATTTGCGGTACTTGTGTGCCATTGCAGATATATTGCGGGCATCATACATACCCACATACACCCTTCTATTTGCTAAGAGTTACTAAGAAGGAGTGAAATTTATTTTGGATATTATTATTTTAATGATTTTTTGTTCGTTTTTCGATTTTTTAGTTATTCTTTTTTAGGTCAGATGTTCTCTGTAAAAGATGTCCGTCCGTCCGTCTGTATGAGCGGAAGGATCTCAGAAGGTACAAGAGCTAGAATTACCAAACTTGGCATCCAGGTTCCCCTAAGCCCTAGGCAGGTCAAGTTTGTTTTTTTATTTGGATACACCCCCCACTTCCCCGCAATTCGTGTTTTTTCTTATAACTTCAGTAATTCTTATAAATTTGAAATTTTGTCAGTTACATCCAGTTAGTGCTTATGTGTCCGTGTGGCAAGTTTCATCATGATAGGTCAATTCTGAAGAAAGTTATAGCCATAAGTAAAATCGCTGCTCATGCGCTGCATGCAGCTCTGTCGGCAGCGCTGCCCGCAGCTGTTGTTGATGTTGCTGCTTTGGTTCAACTTTGTGCTGCATACATACAAGCATATAAACACGCATAGGTACGTGATGTAAATGTATGCTGTTAAAACTGAACATAAACATGTATTCTAATTTAATTAATTAATTAATTCATTTTTTTTAATAATTTAATTTTAAAAAAAAATTTTTTTTAATTTTTCTTTTTTGTGGAGAGTACAGGCTATTTTATTGTCGGGCTTGCTCGACTGTAGTGTTCTCTCTTGTTTAATAATTGTACATTCTCTCTGTTTTTTACTACTATATTTAAATGAATAAAATTTCATTTAAAATAATTGTAAATTATATAAATATAGGGTCGTAACGTGTACGACATTGTTTGGCACCAATTAAATGATTTTATTTGTCTGGCAAATGGCATACAATTAAATAATTATTGTGTTACATATATAGGTAGAGTAGCAGCAGCAAAATAATTTGCGGTACTTGTGTGCCATTGCAGAAAGATTACGGGCAACATTTTTTTGTTGCTGATGTTGATAATGATACAGCTAGTTACTTGTAGTTGTTAGAAGCATTGCAGCAATGCAACATTGACAGCAGATTGGTGCTACATTTATATATGGGCATTTCCACCGAAAGGTCCACCGAGACCCAAAAATTAAAAGTTATTGAATTAACTTTTTTTTTACAACAACCGAATTGAACTAATTTAAATAACAATTAAAAATTTGAATAGCCCGTTTCGAGATATTCGAATGCAAGGGGCGCAAACGAAAATTTTCTCGTTAAGATATTTATATTACACCTTTGATTTGCCTAAATTTCTTAGAGAGAAATATTTGCATTGACTTTTGCTAGTTAAAATGTTTCTGGAATCACAAAGAGTCAAAAAGAATGCATAAGAGACCACGCAATACAAACATCAAAAGTGTAATAATTATAAATAAATTATTTAAAAAATTTTTTTTACAAAATTGTAAATTATTTAAATGTAGAAGAGTAAAAATAACAGTGAGAAAAAAAGAGGTGTGCAGGCGCTGGAGAGAAAAATTTAAGTATCTGAATTTGCCCTGTGCGAATACCGTGGTTTTTTGCAATTATCTTGTAAACGAAAAGTTGCCCAAAATCAACATTAGCACCAATTATAGTGCTAGTTAAGAGGTATAAGTTAGGCACATGAACAAAAAAAAATTTCGTTTTCATTCGACTAGTTTTCACTTTAAATGTGTGTCCCGTGCGACATCATGGAAATGCCCATATACTATATGTACATATTTACAATTAATTAAATGCTTTAATATATAATAAAACATGCGGCAGATGGCTGGCGGCAAATAAATAAATTATTTATTAATTTTAATAATTGCACATTCTCCTTGTTTTTTACTATTATATTTAAATGAATAAAATTTCATTTACTATAATTGTAAATTATATAAATATAGGGGCGGAAAGTGTACAACATTGTTTGGCACCAATTAAATGATTTTATCTAACCCGCAAATGATGCAATTAAATAATTATTTGTTTTACATAAAAGTATATATACATAATAACGTTGTTCAGCAGCGGCACGCTCACTCACGTACTGCACGGTCTCATGATTAATACCATCACTACTAGCTACCAACATCGCATAGCGGCCATTTGCAATACTTACAGAGAGCGAGAGAGAGTGATGAGAGAGAGTGAGAGAGCAGGTAGAGTAGCAGCAGAAGAATAATTTGCGGTACTTGTGTGCCATTGCAGATATATAACGGGCATCAATCTTATGTTTCTAAATTGATGCTGATAATGATACAGCTAGTTGCTTGTTGTTGTTAGCAGCATTGCGACATTGGCAGCATATTGGTGCTACATTTATATATACATATGTGCAATTAATTAAATGCTTTAATATATAATAAAAGTTATGGCAGATTGCTGGCGGCAAATAAATGAACTATTTCTGTATTATAATAAATGCACATTATCCTTGTTGTTAATACGCTGTTATTAGCTTCGCCTTTTTGTATATAACCGAATCTTTCAGCGTAATTTTTACCAATATCCAGAAGTCTGATCAGCAAATTTGCACAGTGGTCAAGGACTGATTACAATACAATATTTCTAAAATTCATCCAAATCGGTAAATTCTAAGAAAAGTTATTAGCGAAACAACTTTACTACGCCCACAAGTTGCAGCATCCGATTTGCGTCAAACTGTCCACACCAGAGAACAGCACGATTGTGTTCAAGTATGTTCGACCACCCTCGCTGAAAATGCAATCAAATAAGATCTTTCAGTTCAAATCCAACTCCCATCGCGATCGGTTGTCTTTGTGTAATCTGCGCATCGAGTTTGATCTTCTGCTTTTAGCACTCGCAACCCCACGCAATTATCAGTTTTGATATAAGTCGTAAACAAATTAGTGCATAAAGAGGAAACGAAACAAGTAAAAAAGCTAAAGTCGGGTGTCCCGACTTTGAAATACTCTGTACATATGTTTACAATAATTATAGAAAATAAAAAAAATTAAGAAAATAAAAAAAAAATTTCATCGATTTTACCTTTCTCGGTATTCGAACTCAAGGTATATATATATATAATAAAGGTATATAATTGCACATATACAAAGCAATTGCGTCTATGTGAGTGTATGTAAGCATTTTCGCAGTGAACCAAACAGCAACATCAACAACAGCCGCGGGCAGCGCTTGAGCAGCGCTGCAGCAGTAAATATATTTATGGCTATAACTTCTTGGTAAATCGGTCTATCATAGTGAAACTCGGCATACGGACACATAATAACTAACTGGAATATATAATAACTAACTGCAAAATTTTAGTTCGAAATTCCAAGAATTACGGGAGTTAGAGAAAAACGCAATTGCGCGGGAGAGGGGGAGGGAGGGAAATTCCAAAATACACATTTTCTGCGTATTCACTAAGGCATCTGGGACTAAAATTTGGTGTTCCTAGGTCTTATGGTCTCTGAGATATAGGCGATTATACGAATGGAAAATCGGGAAAACCTCCATAGGGAGGAATTGGGGGGGGGGGGGGGGGGTAAATCAAAAAAATAAAACAAACTCGTATAGAATACACACATAAGGCATCTTTGTGCAAAATTTGGTGTCTCTATCTCTTATAGTCTCTGAGATTCAGGTGTTCATACGGACGGACAGACGGACAGACAGACAGACAGATAGGGCTAGATCGACTCGTCTCGTCATGCTGATTGAGAATATATATACTTTGTGGGGTCTGCCACGCCTCCTTCTGCCTGTTACATTTTTCAGCTCCCGCAAACCTAATATAAATAAAATAAAAATATAAAAAATTTTAAATTATTTAAATGTAGAAGAGTAAAAATAACAGTGAGAAAAAAAGAGGTGTGCAGGCGCTGGAGAGAAAAATTAAAGGCACATTAACAAAAAAATTTCGCTTTCATTGGACTTATTATCACTTTAAAAGTGTGTCCCGTGCCCATATACATATTTACAATTAATTAAATGCTTTAATATATAATAAAACCTCCTGCAGATGGCTGGCGGCAAATAAATAAATTATTTATTAATTTTAATAATTGCACATTCTCCTTCTTTTTTACTATTATATTTAAATGAATAAAATTTCATTTAATATAATTGTAAATTATATAAATATAGGGTCGTAAAGTGTACATTGTTGGCATCAATTAAATGATTTTATCTATCCGGCAAATGGTGCAATTAAGTAATTATTTGTTTTACATAAAAGTACATAAAAACGTCAGCAGCGGCACGCTCACTCACGTACTACACGTTCTCATTATTAATACCATCACTACTAGCTAGTAACAGATCGCATTTCGGCCATTACATATAGATCGAGAGAGAGAGAGAGTGAGAGAGTAGGTAGAGTAGTAGCAGCAGCAGAATAATTTGCGGTACTTGTGTGCCATTGCAGAAAGATTACTGGCAACATTTTTATGTTGCAGAATTGATGTTGATAATGATACAGCTAGTTGCTTGTTTTTGCTAGCTGCATTGCGACATTGGCAGCATATTGGTGCTACATTTGTGCAATTAATTAAATGCTTTAATATATAATAAGAGTTATGGCAGATTGTTGGCGGCAAATAAATGAATTATTTCTTTATTTTAATAATCTTACATTCTCCTTGTTTTGTATTATTATATTTAAATGAATAAATATTAATTAAATATAATTGTAAAGTATATAAAAATATGATTGTTTGACAACATCAACAACAGATCGCATGGCGGCCATTTGCCATACATATAGAGAGATAGAGTGAGACAGCAGGTAGAGTAGCAGCAGCAGAATAATTTGCGGTACTTGTGTGCCATTGCAGATATATTGCGGGCATCATACATACCCACATACACCCTTCTATTTGCTAAGAGTTACTAAGAAGGAGTGAAATTTATTTTGGATATTATTATTTTAATGATTTTTTGTTCGTTTTTCGATTTTTTAGTTATTCTTTTTTAGGTCAGATGTTCTCTGTAAAAGATGTCCGACCGTCCGTCTGTATGAGCGGAAGGATCTCAGAAGGTACAAGAGCTAGAATTACCAAACTTGGCATCCAGGTTCCCCTAAGCCCTAGGCAGGTCAAGTTTGTTTTTTTATTTTGATACACCCCCCACTTCCTCGCAATTCGTGTTTTTTCTTATAACTTCAGTAATTCTTATAAATTTGAAATTTTGGCAGTTACATCCAGTTAGTGCTTATGTGTCCGTGTGGCAAGTTTCATCATGATAGGTCAATTCTGAAGAAAGTTATAGCCATAAGTAAAATCGCTGCTCATGCGCTGCATGCAGCTCTGTCGGCAGCGCTGCCCGCAGCTCTGTCGGCAGCGCTGCCCGCAGCTGTTGTTGATGTTGCTGCTTTGGTTCAACTTTGTGCTGCATACATACAAGCATATAAACACGCATAGGTACGTGATGTAAATGTATGCTGTTAAAACTGAACATAAACATGTATTCTAATTTAATTAATTAATTAATTCATTTTTTTTAATAATTTAATTTAAAAAAAATTTTTTTTTTAATTTTTCTTTTTTGTGGAGAGTACAGGCTATTTTATTGTCGGGCTTGCTCGACTGTAGTGTTCTCTCTTGTTTAATAATTGTACATTCTCTCTGTTTTTTACTACTATATTTAAATGAATAAAATTTCATTTAAAATAATTGTAAATTATATAAATATAGGGTCGTAACGTGTACGACATTGTTTGGCACCAATTAAATGATTTTATTTGTCTGGCAAATGGCATACAATTAAATAATTATTGTGTTACATATATAGGTAGAGTAGCAGCAGCAAAATAATTTGCGGTACTTGTGTGCCATTGCAGAAAGATTACCGGCAACATTTTTTTGTTGCTGATGTTGATAATGATACAGCTAGTTACTTGTAGTTGTTAGAAGCATTGCAGCAATGCAACATTGACAGCAGATTGGTGCTACATTTATATATGGGCATTTCCACCGAAAGGTCCACCGAGACCCAAAAATTAAAAGTTATTGAATTAACTTTTTTTTTACAACAACCGAATTGAACTAATTTAAATAACAATTAAAAATTTGAATAGCCCGTTTCGAGATATTCGAATGCAAGGGGCGCAAACGAAAATTTTCTCGTTAAGATATTTATATTACACCTTTGATTTGCCTAAATTTCTTAGAGAGAAATATTTGCATTGACTTTTGCTAGTTAAAATGTTTCTGGAATCACAAAGAGTCACAAAGAATGCATAAGAGACCACGCAATACAAACATCAAAAGTGTAATAATTATAAATAAATTATTTTAAAAATTTTTTTTACAAAATTGTAAATTATTTAAATGTAGAAGAGTAAAAATAACAGTGAGAAAAAAAGAGGTGTGCAGGCGCTGGAGAGAAAAATTTAAGTATCTGAATTTGCCCTGTGCGAATACCGTGGTTTTTTGCAATTATCTTGTAAACGAAAAGTTGCCCAAAATCAACATTAGCACCAATTATAGTGCTAGTTAAGAGGTATAAGTTAGGCACATGAACAAAAAAAATTTCGTTTTCATTCGACTAGTTTTCACTTTAAATGTGTGTCCCGTGCGACATCATGGAAATGCCCATATACTATATGTACATATTTACAATTAATTAAATGCTTTAATATATAATAAAACATGCGGCAGATGGCTGGCGGCAAATAAATAAATTATTTATTAATTTTAATAATTGCACATTCTCCTTGTTTTTTACTATTATATTTAAATGAATAAAATTTCATTTACTATAATTGTAAATTATATAAATATAGGGGCGGAAAGTGTACAACATTGTTTGGCACCAATTAAATGATTTTATCTAACCCGCAAATGATGCAATTAAATAATTATTTGTTTTACATAAAAGTATATATACATAATAACGTTGTTCAGCAGCGGCACGCTCACTCACGTACTGCACGGTCTCATGATTAATACCATCACTACTAGCTACCAACATCGCATAGCGGCCATTTGCAATACTTACAGAGAGCGAGAGAGAGTGATGAGAGAGAGTGAGAGAGCAGGTAGAGTAGCAGCAGAAGAATAATTTGCGGTACTTGTGTGCCATTGCAGATATATAACGGGCATCAATCTTATGTTTCTAAATTGATGCTGATAATGATACAGCTAGTTGCTTGTTGTTGTTAGCAGCATTGCGACATTGGCAGCATATTGGTGCTACATTTATATATACATATGTGCAATTAATTAAATGCTTTAATATATAATAAAAGTTATGGCAGATTGCTGGCGGCAAATAAATGAACTATTTCTGTATTATAATAAATGCACATTATCCTTGTTGTTAATACGCTGTTATTAGCTTCGCCTTTTTGTATATAACCGAATCTTTCAGCGTAATTTTTACCAATATCCAGAAGTCTGATCATCAAATTTGCACAGTGGTCAAGGACTGATTACAATACAATATTTCTAAAATTCATCCAAATCGGTAAATTCTAAGAAAAGTTATTAGCGAAACAACTTTACTACGCCCACAAGTTGCAGCATCCGATTTGCGTCAAACTGTCCACACCAGAGAACAGCACGATTGTGTTCAAGTATGTTCGACCACCCTCGCTGAAAATGCAATCAAATAAGATCTTTCAGTTCAAATCCAACTCCCATCGCGATCGGTTGTCTTTGTGTAATCTGCGCATCGAGTTTGATCTTCTGCTTTTAGCACTCGCAACCCCACGCAATTATCAGTTTTGATATAAGTCGTAAACAAATTAGTGCATAAAGAGGAAACGAAACAAGTAAAAAAGCTAAAGTCGGGTGTCCCGACTTTGAAATACTCTGTACATATGTTTACAATAATTATAGAAAATAAAAAAAAAATTTCATCGATTTTACCTTTCTCGGTATTCGAACTCAAGTAATAAAGGTATATAATTGCACATATACAAAGCAATTGCGTCTATGTGAGTGTATGTAAGCATTTTCGCAGTGAACCAAACAGCAACATCAACAACAGCCGCGGGCAGCGCTTGAGCAGCGCTGCAGCAGTAAATATATTTATGGCTATAACTTCTTGTTAAATCGGTCTATCATAGTGAAACTGGGCATACGGACACATAATAACTAACTGGAATATATAATAACTAACTGCAAAATTTTAGTTCGAAATTCCAAGAATTACGGGAGTTAGAGAAAAACGCAATTGCGCGGGAGAGGGGGAGGGAGGGAAATTCCAAAATACACATTTTCTGCGTATTCACTAAGGCATCTGGGACTAAAATTTGGTGTTCCTAGGTCTTATGGTCTCTGAGATATAGGCGATTATACGAATGGAAAATCGGGAAAACCTCCATAGGGAGGAAGTGGTGGGGGGGGGGGGGGGAATCAAAAAAATAAAACAAACTCGTATAGAATACACACATAAGGCATCTTTGTGCAAAATTTGGTGTCTCTATCTCTTATAGTCTCTGAGATCCAGGTGTTCATACGGACGGACAGACAGACAGACAGACAGATAGGGCTAGATCGACTCGTCTCGTCATGCTGATTGAGAATATATATACTTTGTGGGGTCTGCCACGCCTCCTTCTGCCTGTTACATTTTTCAGCTCCCGCAAACCTAATATAAATAAAATAAAAATATAAAAAATTTTTCTGCATATATACAAAATTTTAAATTATTTAAATGTAGAAGAGTAAAAATAACTGTGAGAAAAAAAGAGGTGTGCAGGCGCTGGAGAGAAAAATTAAAGTTTTTTCAAATTATCTTGTGCTAGTTAAGAGGCACATTAACAAAAAAATTTCGCTTTCATTGGACTTATTATCACTTTAAAAGTGTGTCCCGTGCCCATATACATATTTACAATTAATTAAATGCTTTAATATATAATAAAACCTCCTGCAGATGGCTGGCGGCAAATAAATAAATTATTTATTAATTTTAATAATTGCACATTCTCCTTCTTTTTTACTATTATATTTAAATGAATAAAATTTCATTTAATATAATTGTAAATTATATAAATATAGGGTCGTAAAGTGTACATTGTTTGGCATCAATTAAATGATTTTATCTATCCGGCAAATGATGCAATTAAGTAATTATTTGTTTTACATAAAAGTACATAAAAACGTCAGCAGCGGCACGCTCACTCACGTACTACACGTTCTCATTATTAATACCATCACTACTAGCTAGTAACAGATCGCATGGCGGCCATTACTTATAGATCGAGAGAGAGAGAGTGAGAGAGTAGGGAGAGTAGTAGCAGCAGCAGAATAATTTGCGGTACTTGTGTGCCATTGCAGAAAGATTACTGGCAACATTTTTATGTTGCAGAATTGATGTTGATAATGATACAGCTAGTTGCTTGTTTTTGCTAGCTGCATTGCGACATTGGCAGCATATTGGTGCTACATTTGTGCAATTAATTAAATGCTTTAATATATAATAAGAGTTATGGCAGATTGCTGGCGGCAAATAAATGAATTATTTCTTTATTTTAATAATCTTACATTCTCCTTGTTTTGTATTATTATATTTAAATGAATAAATATTAATTAAATATAATTGTAAAGTATATAAAAATATGATTGTTTGACAACATCAACAACAGATCGCATGGCGGCCATTTGCCATACATATAGAGAGATAGAGTGAGACAGCAGGTAGAGTAGCAGCAGCAGAATAATTTGCGGTACTTGTGTGCCATTGCAGATATATTGCGGGCATCATACATACCCACATACACCCTTCTATTTGCTAAGAGTTACTAAGAAGGAGTGAAATTTATTTTGGATATTATTATTTTAATGATTTTTTGTTCGTTTTTCGATTTTTTAGTTATTCTTTTTTAGGTCAGATGTTCTCTGTAAAAGATGTCCGTCCGTCCGTCTGTATGAGCGGAAGGATCTCAGAAGGTACAAGAGCTAGAATTACCAAACTTGGCATCCAGGTTCCCCTAAGCCCTAGGCAGGTCAAGTTTGTTTTTTTTATTTGGATACACCCCCCACTTCCCCGCAATTCGTGTTTTTTCTTATAACTTCAGTAATTCTTATAAATTTGAAATTTTGTCAGTTACATCCAGTTAGTGCTTATGTGTCCGTGTGGCAAGTTTCATCATGATAGGTCAATTCTGAAGAAAGTTATAGCCATAAGTAAAATCGCTGCTCATGCGCTGCATGCAGCTCTGTCGGCAGCGCTGCCCGCAGCTGTTGTTGATGTTGCTGCTTTGGTTCAACTTTGTGCTGCATACATACAAGCATATAAACACGCATAGGTACGTGATGTAAATGTATGCTGTTAAAACTGAACATAAACATGTATTCTAATTTAATTAATTAATTAATTCATTTTTTTTAATAATTTAATTTAAAAAAAAATTTTTTTTTAATTTTTCTTTTTTGTGGAGAGTACAGGCTATTTTATTGTCGGGCTTGCTCGACTGTAGTGTTCTCTCTTGTTTAATAATTGTACATTCTCTCTGTTTTTTACTACTATATTTAAATGAATAAAATTTCATTTAAAATAATTGTAAATTATATAAATATAGGGTCGTAACGTGTACGACATTGTTTGGCACCAATTAAATGATTTTATTTGTCTGGCAAATGGCATACAATTAAATAATTATTGTGTTACATATATAGGTAGAGTAGCAGCAGCAAAATAATTTGCGGTACTTGTGTGCCATTGCAGAAAGATTACGGGCAACATTTTTTTGTTGCTGATGTTGATAATGATACAGCTAGTTACTTGTAGTTGTTAGAAGCATTGCAGCAATGCAACATTGACAGCAGATTGGTGCTACATTTATATATGGGCATTTCCACCGAAAGGTCCACCGAGACCCAAAAATTAAAAGTTATTGAATTAACTTTTTTTTTACAACAACCGAATTGAACTAATTTAAATAACAATTAAAAATTTGAATAGCCCGTTTCGAGATATTCGAATGCAAGGGGCGCAAACGAAAATTTTCTCGTTAAGATATTTATATTACACCTTTGATTTGCCTAAATTTCTTAGAGAGAAATATTTTCATTGACTTTTGCTAGTTAAAATGTTTCTGGAATCACAAAGAGTCAAAAAGAATGCATAAGTGTAATAATTATAAATAAATTATTTAAAAATTTTTTTTTTACAAAATTGTAAATTTTTTAAATGTAGAAGAGTAAAAATAACAGTGAGAAAAAAAGAGGTGTGCAGGCGCTGGAGAGAAAAATTTAAGTATCTGAATTTGCCCTGTGCGAAATCGGTCTATCATAGTGAAACTCGGCATACGGACACATAATAACTAACTGGAATATATAATAACTAACTGCAAAATTTTAGTTCGAAATTCCAAGAATTACGGGAGTTAGAGAAAAACGCAATTGCGCGGGAGAGGGGGAGGGAGGGAAATTCCAAAATACACATTTTCTGCGTATTCACTAAGGCATCTGGGACTAAAATTTGGTGTTCCTAGGTCTTATGGTCTCTGAGATATAGGCGATTATACGAATGGAAAATCGGGAAAACCTCCATAGGGAGGAAGTGGTGGGGGGGGGGGGGGAATCAAAAAAATAAAACAAACTCGTATAGAATACACACATAAGGCATCTTTGTGCAAAATTTGGTGTCTCTATCTCTTATAGTCTCTGAGATCCAGGTGTTCATACGGACGGACAGACAGACAGACAGATAGAGCTAGATCGACTCGTCTCGTCATGCTGATTGAGAATATATATACTTTGTGGGGTCTGCCACGCCTCCTTCTGCCTGTTACATTTTTCAGCTCCCGCAAACCTAATATAAATAAAATAAAAATATAAAAAATTTTTCTGCATATATACAAAATTTTAAATTATTTAAATGTAGAAAAGTAAAAATAACTGTGAGAAAAAAAGAGGTGTGCAGGCGCTGGAGAGAAAAATTAAAGTTTTTTCAAATTATCTTGTGCTAGTTAAGAGGCACATTAACAAAAAAATTTCGCTTTCATTGGACTTATTATCACTTTAAAAGTGTGTCCCGTGCCCATATACATATTTACAATTAATTAAATGCTTTAATATATAATAAAACCTCCTGCAGATGGCTGGCGGCAAATAAATAAATTATTTATTAATTTTAATAATTGCACATTCTCCTTCTTTTTTACTATTATATTTAAATGAATAAAATTTCATTTAATATAATTGTAAATTATATAAATATAGGGTCGTAAAGTGTACATTGTTTGGCATCAATTAAATGATTTTATCTATCCGGCAAATGATGCAATTAAGTAATTATTTGTTTTACATAAAAGTACATAAAAACGTCAGCAGCGGCACGCTCACTCACGTACTACACGTTCTCATTATTAATACCATCACTACTAGCTAGTAACAGATCGCATGGCGGCCATTACTTATAGATCGAGAGAGAGAGAGTGAGAGAGTAGGGAGAGTAGTAGCAGCAGCAGAATAATTTGCGGTACTTGTGTGCCATTGCAGAAAGATTACTGGCAACATTTTTATGTTGCAGAATTGATGTTGATAATGATACAGCTAGTTGCTTGTTTTTGCTAGCTGCATTGCGACATTGGCAGCATATTGGTGCTACATTTGTGCAATTAATTAAATGCTTTAATATATAATAAGAGTTATGGCAGATTGTTGGCGGCAAATAAATGAATTATTTCTTTATTTTAATAATCTTACATTCTCCTTGTTTTGTATTATTATATTTAAATGAATAAATATTAATTAAATATAATTGTAAAGTATATAAAAATATGATTGTTTAACATCAACAACAGATCGCATGGCGGCCATTTGCCATACATATAGAGAGATAGAGTGAGACAGCAGGTAGAGTAGCAGCAGCAGAATAATTTGCGGTACTTGTGTGCCATTGCAGATATATTGCGGGCATCATACATACCCACATACACCCTTCTATTTGCTAAGAGTTACTAAGAAGGAGTGAAATTTATTTTGGATATTATTATTTTAATGATTTTTTGTTCGTTTTTCGATTTTTTAGTTATTCTTTTTTAGGTCAGATGTTCTCTGTAAAAGATGTCCGTCCGTCCGTCTGTATGAGCGGAAGGATCTCAGAAGGTACAAGAGCTAGAATTACCAAACTTGGCATCCAGGTTCCCCTAAGCCCTAGGCAGGTCAAGTTTGTTTTTTTTATTTGGATACACCCCCACTTCCCCGCAATTCGTGTTTTTTCTTATAACTTCAGTAATTCTTATAAATTTGAAATTTTGTCAGTTACATCCAGTTAGTGCTTATGTGTCCGTGTGGCAAGTTTCATCATGATAGGTCAATTCTGAAGAAAGTTATAGCCATAAGTAAAATCGCTGCTCATGCGCTGCATGCAGCTCTGTCGGCAGCGCTGCCCGCAGCTGTTGTTGATGTTGCTGCTTTGGTTCAACTTTGTGCTGCATACATACAAGCATATAAACACGCATAGGTACGTGATGTAAATGTATGCTGTTAAAACTGAACATAAACATGTATTCTAATTTAATTAATTAATTAATTCATTTTTTTTAATAATTTAATTTAAAAAAAAATTTTTTTTTAATTTTTCTTTTTTGTGGAGAGTACAGGCTATTTTATTGTCGGGCTTGCTCGACTGTAGTGTTCTCTCTTGTTTAATAATTGTACATTCTCTCTGTTTTTTACTACTATATTTAAATGAATAAAATTTCATTTAAAATAATTGTAAATTATATAAATATAGGGTCGTAACGTGTACGACATTGTTTGGCACCAATTAAATGATTTTATTTGTCTGGCAAATGGCATACAATTAAATAATTATTGTGTTACATATATAGGTAGAGTAGCAGCAGCAAAATAATTTGCGGTACTTGTGTGCCATTGCAGAAAGATTACGGGCAACATTTTTTTGTTGCTGATGTTGATAATGATACAGCTAGTTACTTGTAGTTGTTAGAAGCATTGCAGCAATGCAACATTGACAGCAGATTGGTGCTACATTTATATATGGGCATTTCCACCGAAAGGTCCACCGAGACCCAAAAATTAAAAGTTATTGAATTAACTTTTTTTTTACAACAACCGAATTGAACTAATTTAAATAACAATTAAAAATTTGAATAGCCCGTTTCGAGATATTCGAATGCAAGGGGCGCAAACGAAAATTTTCTCGTTAAGATATTTATATTACACCTTTGATTTGCCTAAATTTCTTAGAGAGAAATATTTTCATTGACTTTTGCTAGTTAAAATGTTTCTGGAATCACAAAGAGTCAAAAAGAATGCATAAGTGTAATAATTATAAATAAATTATTTAAAAATTTTTTTTTTACAAAATTGTAAATTTTTTAAATGTAGAAGAGTAAAAATAACAGTGAGAAAAAAAGAGGTGTGCAGGCGCTGGAGAGAAAAATTTAAGTATCTGAATTTGCCCTGTGCGAAATCGGTCTATCATAGTGAAACTCGGCATACGGACACATAATAACTAACTGGAATATATAATAACTAACTGCAAAATTTTAGTTCGAAATTCCAAGAATTACGGGAGTTAGAGAAAAACGCAATTGCGCGGGAGAGGGGGAGGGAGGGAAATTCCAAAATACACATTTTCTGCGTATTCACTAAGGCATCTGGGACTAAAATTTGGTGTTCCTAGGTCTTATGGTCTCTGAGATATAGGCGATTATACGAATGGAAAATCGGGAAAACCTCCATAGGGTGGAAGTGGTGGGGGGGGGGGGGGGGGGGGGGGAATCAAAAAAATAAAACAAACTCGTATAGAATACACACATAAGGCATCTTTGTGCAAAATTTGGTGTCTCTATCTCTTATAGTCTCTGAGATCCAGGTGTTCATACGGACGGACAGACGGACAGACAGACAGACAGATAGGGCTAGATCGACTCGTCTCGTCATGCTGATTGAGAATATATATACTTTGTGGGGTCTGCCACGCCTCCTTCTGCCTATTACATTTTTCAGCTCCCGCAAACCTAATATAAATAAAATAAAAATATAAAAAATTTTTCTGCATATATACAAAATTTTAAATTATTTAAATGTAGAAGAGTAAAAATAACTGTGAGAAAAAAGAGGTGTGCAGGCGCTGGAGAGAAAAATTAAAGTTTTTTCAAATTATCTTGTGCTAGTTAAGAGGCACATTAACAAAAAAATTTCGCTTTCATTGGACTTATTATCACTTTAAAAGTGTGTCCCGTGCCCATATACATATTTACAATTAATTAAATGCTTTAATATATAATAAAACCTCCTGCAGATGGCTGGCGGCAAATAAATAAATTATTTATTAATTTTAATAATTGCACATTCTCCTTCTTTTTTACTATTATATTTAAATGAATAAAATTTCATTTAATATAATTGTAAATTATATAAATATAGGGTCGTAAAGTGTACATTGTTTGGCATCAATTAAATGATTTTATCTATCCGGCAAATGATGCAATTAAGTAATTATTTGTTTTACATAAAAGTACATAAAAACGTCAGCAGCGGCACGCTCACTCACGTACTACACGTTCTCATTATTAATACCATCACTACTAGCTAGTAACAGATCGCATGGCGGCCATTACTTATAGATCGAGAGAGAGAGAGTGAGAGAGTAGGGAGAGTAGTAGCAGCAGCAGAATAATTTGCGGTACTTGTGTGCCATTGCAGAAAGATTACTGGCAACATTTTTATGTTGCAGAATTGATGTTGATAATGATACAGCTAGTTGCTTGTTTTTGCTAGCTGCATTGCGACATTGGCAGCATATTGGTGCTACATTTGTGCAATTAATTAAATGCTTTAATATATAATAAGAGTTATGGCAGATTGCTGGCGGCAAATAAATGAATTATTTCTTTATTTTAATAATCTTACATTCTCCTTGTTTTGTATTATTATATTTAAATGAATAAATATTAATTAAATATAATTGTAAAGTATATAAAAATATGATTGTTTGACAACATCAACAACAGATCGCATGGCGGCCATTTGCCATACATATAGAGAGATAGAGTGAGACAGCAGGTAGAGTAGCAGCAGCAGAATAATTTGCGGTACTTGTGTGCCATTGCAGATATATTGCGGGCATCATACATACCCACATACACCCTTCTATTTGCTAAGAGTTACTAAGAAGGAGTGAAATTTATTTTGGATATTATTATTTTAATGATTTTTTGTTCGTTTTTCGATTTTTTAGTTATTCTTTTTTAGGTCAGATGTTCTCTGTAAAAGATGTCCGTCCGTCCGTCTGTATGAGCGGAAGGATCTCAGAAGGTACAAGAGCTAGAATTACCAAACTTGGCATCCAGGTTCCCCTAAGCCCTAGGCAGGTCAAGTTTGTTTTTTTTATTTGGATACACCCCCCACTTCCCCGCAATTCGTGTTTTTTCTTATAACTTCAGTAATTCTTATAAATTTGAAATTTTGTCAGTTACATCCAGTTAGTGCTTATGTGTCCGTGTGGCAAGTTTCATCATGATAGGTCAATTCTGAAGAAAGTTATAGCCATAAGTAAAATCGCTGCTCATGCGCTGCATGCAGCTCTGTCGGCAGCGCTGCCCGCAGCTGTTGTTGATGTTGCTGCTTTGGTTCAACTTTGTGCTGCATACATACAAGCATATAAACACGCATAGGTACGTGATGTAAATGTATGCTGTTAAAACTGAACATAAACATGTATTCTAATTTAATTAATTAATTAATTCATTTTTTTTAATAATTTAATTTAAAAAAAAATTTTTTTTTAATTTTTCTTTTTTGTGGAGAGTACAGGCTATTTTATTGTCGGGCTTGCTCGACTGTAGTGTTCTCTCTTGTTTAATAATTGTACATTCTCTCTGTTTTTTACTACTATATTTAAATGAATAAAATTTCATTTAAAATAATTGTAAATTATATAAATATAGGGTCGTAACGTGTACGACATTGTTTGGCACCAATTAAATGATTTTATTTGTCTGGCAAATGGCATACAATTAAATAATTATTGTGTTACATATATAGGTAGAGTAGCAGCAGCAAAATAATTTGCGGTACTTGTGTGCCATTGCAGAAAGATTACGGGCAACATTTTTTTGTTGCTGATGTTGATAATGATACAGCTAGTTACTTGTAGTTGTTAGAAGCATTGCAGCAATGCAACATTGACAGCAGATTGGTGCTACATTTATATATGGGCATTTCCACCGAAAGGTCCACCGAGACCCAAAAATTAAAAGTTATTGAATTAACTTTTTTTTTACAACAACCGAATTGAACTAATTTAAATAACAATTAAAAATTTGAATAGCCCGTTTCGAGATATTCGAATGCAAGGGGCGCAAACGAAAATTTTCTCGTTAAGATATTTATATTACACCTTTGATTTGCCTAAATTTCTTAGAGAGAAATATTTTCATTGACTTTTGCTAGTTAAAATGTTTCTGGAATCACAAAGAGTCAAAAAGAATGCATAAGTGTAATAATTATAAATAAATTATTTAAAAATTTTTTTTTTACAAAATTGTAAATTTTTTAAATGTAGAAGAGTAAAAATAACAGTGAGAAAAAAAGAGGTGTGCAGGCGCTGGAGAGAAAAATTTAAGTATCTGAATTTGCCCTGTGCGAATACCGTGGTTTTTTGCAATTATCTTGTAAACGAAAAGTTGCCCAAAATCAACATTAGCACCAATTATAGTGCTAGTTAAGAGGTATAAGTTAGGCACATGAACAAAAAAAAATTTCGTTTTCATTCGACTAGTTTTCACTTTAAATGTGTGTCCCGTGCGACATCATGGAAATGCCCATATACTATATGTACATATTTACAATTAATTAAATGCTTTAATATATAATAAAACCTCCTGCAGATGGCTGGCGGCAAATAAATAAATTATTTATTAATTTTAATAATTGCACATTCTCCTTGTTTTTTACTATTATATTTAAATGAATAAAATTTCATTTACTATAATTGTAAATTATATAAATATAGGGGCGGAAAGTGTACAACATTGTTTGGCACCAATTAAATGATTTTATCTAACCCGCAAATGATGCAATTAAATAATTATTTGTTTTACATAAAAGTATATATACATAATAACGTTGTTCAGCAGCGGCACGCTCAGTCACGTACTGCACGGTCTCATGATTAATACCATCACTACTAGCTACCAACATCGCATAGCGGCCATTTGCAATACTTACAGAGAGCGAGAGAGAGTGATGAGAGAGAGTGAGAGAGCAGGTAGAGTAGCAGCAGCAGAATTATTTGCGGTACTTGTCTGCCATTGCAGATATATTACGGGCATCAATCTTATGTTTCTAAATTGATGCTGATAATGATACAGCTAGTTGCTTGTTGTTGTTAGCAGCATTGCGACATTGGCAGCATATTGATGCTACATTTATATATACATATGTGCAATTAATTAAATGCTTTAATATATAATAAAAGTTATGGCAGATTGCTGGCGGCAAATAAATGAACTATTTCTGTATTATAATAAATGCACATTATCCTTGTTGTTAATACGCTTTTATTAGCTTCGCCTTTTTGTATATAACCGAATCTTTCAGCGTAATTTTTACCAATATCCAGAAGTCTGATCAGCAAATTTGCACAGTGGTCAAGGACTGATTACAATACAATATTTCTAAAATTCATCCAAATCGGTCAATTCTAAAAAAAGTTATTAGCGAAACAACTTTACTACGCCCACAAGTTGCAGCATCCGATTTGCGTCAAACTGTCCACACCAGAGAACAGCACGATTGTGTTCAAGTATGTTCGACCACCCTCGCTGAAAATGCAATCAAATAAGATCTTTCAGTTCAAATCCAACTCCCATCGCGATCGGTTGTCTTTGTGTAATCTGCGCATCGAGTTTGATCTTCTGCTTTTAGCACTCGCAACCCCACGCAATTATCAGTTTTGATATAAGTCGTAAACAAATTAGTGCATAAAGAGGAAACGAAACAAGTAAAAAAGCTAATGTCGGGTGTCCCGACTTTGAAATACTCTGTACATATGTTTACAATAATTATAGAAAATAAAAAAAATTAAGAAAATAAAAAAAAAATTTCATCGATTTTAACTTTCTCGGTATTCGAACTCAAGTAATAAAGGTATATAATTGCACATATACAAAGCAATTGCGTCTATGTGAGTGTATGTAAGCATTTTCGCAGTGAACCAAACAGCAACATCAACAACAGCCGCGGGCAGCGCTTGAGCAGCGCTGCAGCAGTAAATATATTTATGGCCATAACTTCTTGTTAAATCGGTCTATCATAGTGAAACTCGGCATACGGACACATAATAACTAACTGGAATATATAATAACTAACTGCAAAATTTTAGTTCGAAATTCCAAGAATTACGGGAGTTAGAGAAAAACGCAATTGCGCGGGAGAGGGAGGAGGGAGGGAAATTCCAAAATACACATTTTCTGCGTATTCACTAAGGCATCTGGGACTAAAATTTGGTGTTCCTAGGTCTTATGGTCTCTGAGATATAGGCGATTATACGAATGGAAAATCGGGAAAACCTCCATAGGGAGGAAGTGGTGGGGGGGGGGGGGGGGGGGGGGAATCCAAAAAATAAAACAAACTCGTATAGAATACACACATAAGGCATCTTTGTGCAAAATTTGGTGTCTCTATCTCTTATAGTCTCTGAGATCCAGGTGTTCATACGGACGGACAGACGGACAGACAGACAGACAGATAGGGCTAGATCGACTCGTCTCGTCATGCTGATTGAGAATATATATACTTTGTGGGGTCTGCCACGCCTCCTTCTGCCTGTTACATTTTTCAGCTCCCGCAAACCTAATATAAATAAAATAAAAATATAAAAATTTTTTCTGCATATATACAAAATTTTAAATTATTTAAATGTAGAAGAGTAAAAATAACAGTGAGAAAAAAAGAGGTGTGCAGGCGCTGGAGAGAAAAATTAAAGTTTTCTCAAATTATTTTGTGCTAGTTAAGAGGCACATTAACAAAAAAATTTCGCTTTCATTGGACTTATTATCACTTTAAAAGTGTGTCCCGTGCCCATATACATATTTACAATTAATTAAATGCTTTAATATATAATAAAGCCTCCTGCAGATGGCTGGCGGCAAATAAATAAATTATTTATTAATTTTAATAATTGCACATTCTCCTTCTTTTTTACTATTATATTTAAATGAATAAAATTTCATTTAATATAATTGTAAATTATATAAATATAGTGTACATTGTTTGGCATCAATTAAATGATTTTATCTATCCGGCAAATGATGCAATTAAGTAATTATTTGTTTTACATAAAAGTACATAAAAACGTCAGCAGCGGCACGCTCACTCACGTACTACACGTTCTCATTATTAATACCATCACTACTAGCTAGTAACAGATCGCATGGCGGCCATTACTTATAGATCGAGAGAGAGAGAGTGAGAGAGTAGGGAGAGTAGTAGCAGCAGCAGAATAATTTGCGGTACTTGTGTGCCATTGCAGAAAGATTACTGGCAACATTTTTATGTTGCAGAATTGATGTTGATAATGATACAGCTAGTTGCTTGTTTTTGCTAGCTGCATTGCGACATTGGCAGCATATTGGTGCTACATTTGTGCAATTAATTAAATGCTTTAATATATAATAAGAGTTATGGCAGATTGCTGGCGGCAAATAAATGAATTATTTCTTTATTTTAATAATCTTACATTCTCCTTGTTTTGTATTATTATATTTAAATGAATAAATATTAATTAAATATAATTGTAAAGTATATAAAAATATGATTGTTTGACAACATCAACAACAGATCGCATGGCGGCCATTTGCCATACATATAGAGAGATAGAGTGAGACAGCAGGTAGAGTAGCAGCAGCAGAATAATTTGCGGTACTTGTGTGCCATTGCAGATATATTGCGGGCATCATACATACCCACATACACCCTTCTATTTGCTAAGAGTTACTAAGAAGGAGTGAAATTTATTTTGGATATTATTATTTTAATGATTTTTTGTTCGTTTTTCGATTTTTTAGTTATTCTTTTTTAGGTCAGATGTTCTCTGTAAAAGATGTCCGTCCGTCCGTCTGTATGAGCGGAAGGATCTCAGAAGGTACAAGAGCTAGAATTACCAAACTTGGCATCCAGGTTCCCCTAAGCCCTAGGCAGGTCAAGTTTGTTTTTTTTATTTGGATACACCCCCCACTTCCCCGCAATTCGTGTTTTTTCTTATAACTTCAGTAATTCTTATAAATTTGAAATTTTGTCAGTTACATCCAGTTAGTGCTTATGTGTCCGTGTGGCAAGTTTCATCATGATAGGTCAATTCTGAAGAAAGTTATAGCCATAAGTAAAATCGCTGCTCATGCGCTGCATGCAGCTCTGTCGGCAGCGCTGCCCGCAGCTGTTGTTGATGTTGCTGCTTTGGTTCAACTTTGTGCTGCATACATACAAGCATATAAACACGCATAGGTACGTGATGTAAATGTATGCTGTTAAAACTGAACATAAACATGTATTCTAATTTAATTAATTAATTAATTCATTTTTTTTAATAATTTAATTTAAAAAAAATTTTTTTTTTAATTTTTCTTTTTTGTGGAGAGTACAGGCTATTTTATTGTCGGGCTTGCTCGACTGTAGTGTTCTCTCTTGTTTAATAATTGTACATTCTCTCTGTTTTTTACTACTATATTTAAATGAATAAAATTTCATTTAAAATAATTGTAAATTATATAAATATAGGGTCGTAACGTGTACGACATTGTTTGGCACCAATTAAATGATTTTATTTGTCTGGCAAATGGCATACAATTAAATAATTATTGTGTTACATATATAGGTAGAGTAGCAGCAGCAAAATAATTTGCGGTACTTGTGTGCCATTGCAGAAAGATTACGGGCAACATTTTTTTGTTGCTGATGTTGATAATGATACAGCTAGTTACTTGTAGTTGTTAGAAGCATTGCAGCAATGCAACATTGACAGCAGATTGGTGCTACATTTATATATGGGCATTTCCACCGAAAGGTCCACCGAGACCCAAAAATTAAAAGTTATTGAATTAACTTTTTTTTTACAACAACCGAATTGAACTAATTTAAATAACAATTAAAAATTTGAATAGCCCGTTTCGAGATATTCGAATGCAAGGGGCGCAAACGAAAATTTTCTCGTTAAGATATTTATATTACACCTTTGATTTGCCTAAATTTCTTAGAGAGAAATATTTTCATTGACTTTTGCTAGTTAAAATGTTTCTGGAATCACAAAGAGTCAAAAAGAATGCATAAGTGTAATAATTATAAATAAATTATTTAAAAATTTTTTTTTTACAAAATTGTAAATTATTTAAATGTAGAAGAGTAAAAATAACAGTGAGAAAAAAAGAGGTGTGCAGGCGCTGGAGAGAAAAATTTAAGTATCTGAATTTGCCCTGTGCGAATACCGTGGTTTTTTGCAATTATCTTGTAAACGAAAAGTTGCCCAAAATCAACATTAGCACCAATTATAGTGCTAGTTAAGAGGTATAAGTTAGGCACATGAACAAAAAAAAAATTTCGTTTTCATTCGACTAGTTTTCACTTTAAATGTGTGTCCCGTGCGACATCATGGAAATGCCCATATACTATATGTACATATTTACAATTAATTAAATGCTTTAATATATAATAAAACATGCGGCAGATGGCTGGCGGCAAATAAATAAATTATTTATTAATTTTAATAATTGCACATTCTCCTTGTTTTTTACTATTATATTTAAATGAATAAAATTTCATTTACTATAATTGTAAATTATATAAATATAGGGGCGGAAAGTGTACAACATTGTTTGGCACCAATTAAATGATTTTATCTAACCCGCAAATGATGCAATTAAATAATTATTTGTTTTACATAAAAGTATATATACATAATAACGTTGTTCAGCAGCGGCACGCTCACTCACGTACTGCACGGTCTCATGATTAATACCATCACTACTAGCTACCAACATCGCATAGCGGCCATTTGCAATACTTACAGAGAGCGAGAGAGAGTGATGAGAGAGAGTGAGAGAGCAGGTAGAGTAGCAGCAGCAGAATAATTTGCGGTACTTGTCTGCCATTGCAGGTATATTACGGGCATCAATCTTATGTTTCTAAATTGATGCTGATAATGATACAGCTAGTTGCTTGTTGTTGTTAGCAGCATTGCGACATTGGCAGCATATTGGTGCTACATTTATATATACATACATATGTGCAATTAATTAAATGCTTTAATATATAATAAAAGTTATGGCAGATTGCTGGCGGCAAATAAATGAACTATTTCTGTATTATAATAAATGCACATTATCCTTGTTGTTAATACGCTTTTATTAGCTTCGCCTTTTTGTATATAACCGAATCTTTCAGCGTAATTTTTACCAATATCCAGAAGTCTGATCAGCAAATTTGCACAGTGGTCAAGGACTGATTACAATACAATATTTCTAAAATTCATCCAAATCGGTCAATTCTAAAAAAAGTTATTAGCGAAACAACTTTACTACGCCCACAAGTTGCAGCATCCGATTTGCGTCAAACTGTCCACACCAGAGAACAGCACGATTGTGTTCAAGTATGTTC
Organism: Scaptodrosophila lebanonensis; assembly: GCF_003285725.1. Taxonomy (NCBI): domain Eukaryota; kingdom Metazoa; phylum Arthropoda; class Insecta; order Diptera; family Drosophilidae; genus Scaptodrosophila; species Scaptodrosophila lebanonensis. The sequence continues at coordinate 214,067 of NW_022060604.1, read as the reverse complement.
GACCACCCTCGCTGAAAATGCAATCAAATAAGATCTTTCAGTTCAAATCCAACTCCCATCGCGATCGGTTGTCTTTGTGTAATCTGCGCATCGAGTTTGATCTTCTGCTTTTAGCACTCGCAACCCCACGCAATTATCAGTTTTGATATAAGTCGTAAACAAATTAGTGCATAAAGAGGAAACGAAACAAGTAAAAAAGCTAATGTCGGGTGTCCCGACTTTGAAATACTCTGTACATATGTTTACAATAATTATAGAAAATAAAAAAAATTAAGAAAATAAAAAAAAAATTTCATCGATTTTAACTTTCTCGGTATTCGAACTCAAGTAATAAAGGTATATAATTGCACATATACAAAGCAATTGCGTCTATGTGAGTGTATGTAAGCATTTTCGCAGTGAACCAAACAGCAACATCAACAACAGCCGCGGGCAGCGCTTGAGCAGCGCTGCAGCAGTAAATATATTTATGGCTATAACTTCTTGTTAAATCGGTCTATCATAGTGAAACTCGGCATACGGACACATAATAACTAACTGGAATATATAATAACTAACTGCAAAATTTTAGTTCGAAATTCCAAGAATTACGGGAGTTAGAGAAAAACGCAATTGCGCGGGAGAGGGAGGAGGGAGGGAAATTCCAAAATACACATTTTCTGCGTATTCACTAAGGCATCTGGGACTAAAATTTGGTGTTCCTAGGTCTTATGGTCTCTGAGATATAGGCGATTATACGAATGGAAAATCGGGAAAACCTCCATAGGGAGGAAGTGGTGGGGGGGGGGGGGGGAATCAAAAAAATAAAACAAACTCGTATAGAATACACACATAAGGCATCTTTGTGCAAAATTTGGTGTCTCTATCTCTTATAGTCTCTGAGATCCAGGTGTTCATACGGACGGACAGACGGACAGACAGACAGACAGATAGGGCTAGATCGACTCGTCTCGTCATGCTGATTGAGAATATATATACTTTGTGGGGTCTGCCACGCCTCCTTCTGCCTGTTACATTTTTCAGCTCCCGCAAACCTAATATAAATAAAATAAAAATATAAAAAATTTTTCTGCATATATACAAAATTTTAAATTATTTAAATGTAGAAGAGTAAAAATAACAGTGAGAAAAAAAGAGGTGTGCAGGCGCTGGAGAGAAAAATTAAAGTTTTTTCAAATTATCTTGTGCTAGTTAAGAGGCACATTAACAAAAAAATTTCGCTTTCATTGGACTTATTATCACTTTAAAAGTGTGTCCCGTGCCCATATACATATTTACAATTAATTAAATGCTTTAATATATAATAAAACCTCCTGCAGATGGCTGGCGGCAAATAAATAAATTATTTATTAATTTTAATAATTGCACATTCTCCTTCTTTTTTACTATTATATTTAAATGAATAAAATTTCATTTAATATAATTGTAAATTATATAAATATAGGGTCGTAAAGTGTACATTGTTTGGCATCAATTAAATGATTTTATCTATCCGGCAAATGATGCAATTAAGTAATTATTTGTTTTACATAAAAGTATATATACATAATAACGTTGTCAGCAGCGGCACGCTCACTCACGTACTACACGTTCTCTTTATTAATACCATCACTACTAGCTAGTAACAGATCGCATGGCGGCCATTACTTATAGATCGAGAGAGAGAGAGAGTGAGAGAGTAGGTAGAGTAGTAGCAGCAGCAGAATAATTTGCGGTACTTGTGTGCCATTGCAGAAAGATTACTGGCAACATTTTTATGTTGCAGAATTGATGTTGATAATGATACAGCTAGTTGCTTGTTTTTGCTAGCTGCATTGCGACATTGGCAGCATATTGGTGCTACATTTGTGCAATTAATTAAACGCTTTAATATATAATAAAAGTTATGGCAGATTGCTGGCGGCAAATAAATGAATTATTTCTTTATTTTAATAATCTTACATTCTCCTTGTTTTGTATTATTATATTTAAATGAATAAAAATTAATTAAATATAATTGTAAAGTATATAAAAATATGATTGTTTGACAACATCAACAACAGATCGCATGGCGGCCATTTTCCATACATATAGAGAGAGAGAGAGTGAGACAGCAGGTAGAGTAGCAGCAGCAGAATAATTTGCGGTACTTGTGTGCCATTGCAGATATATTGCGGGCATCATACATACCCACATACACCCTTCTATTTGCTAAGAGTTACTAAGAAGGAGTGAAATTTATTTTGGATATTATTATTTTAATGATTTTTTGTTCGTTTTTCGATTTTTTAGTTATTCTTTTTTAGGTCAGATGTTCTCTGTAAAAGATGTCCGACCGTCCGTCTGTATGAGCGGAAGGATCTCAGAAGGTACAAGAGCTAGAATTACCAAACTTGGCATCCAGGTTCCCCTAAGCCCTAGGCAGGTCAAGTTTGTTTTTTTATTTTGATACACCCCCCACTTCCCCGCAATTCGTGTTTTTTCTTATAACTTCAGTAATTCTTATAAATTTGAAATTTTGTCAGTTACATCCAGTTAGTGCTTATGTGTCCGTGTGGCAAGTTTCATCATGATAGGTCAATTCTGAAGAAAGTTATAGCCATAAGTAAAATCGCTGCTCATGCGCTGCATGCAGCTCTGTCGGCAGCGCTGCCCGCAGCTGTTGTTGATGTTGCTGCTTTGGTTCAACTTTGTGCTGCATACATACAAGCATATAAACACGCATAGGTACGTGATGTAAATGTATGCTGTTAAAACTGAACATAAACATGTATTCTAATTTAATTAATTAATTAATTCATTTTTTTTAATAATTTAATTTTAAAAAAATTTTTTTTAAAATTTTTCTTTTTTGTGGAGAGTACAGGCTATTTTATTGTCGGGCTTGCTCGACTGTAGTGTTCTCTCTTGTTTAATAATTGTACATTCTCTCTGTTTTTTACTACTATATTTAAATGAATAAAATTTCATTTAAAATAATTGTAAATTATATAAATATAGGGTCGTAACGTGTACGACATTGTTTGGCACCAATTAAATGATTTTATTTGTCTGGCAAATGGCATACAATTAAATAATTATTGTGTTACATATATAGGTAGAGTAGCAGCAGCAAAATAATTTGCGGTACTTGTGTGCCATTGCAGAAAGATTACGGGCAACATTTTTTTGTTGCTGATGTTGATAATGATACAGCTAGTTACTTGTAGTTGTTAGAAGCATTGCAGCAATGCAACATTGACAGCAGATTGGTGCTACATTTATATATGGGCATTTCCACCGAAAGGTCCACCGAGACCCAAAAATTAAAAGTTATTGAATTAACTTTTTTTTTACAACAACCGAATTGAACTAATTTAAATAACAATTAAAAATTTGAATAGCCCGTTTCGAGATATTCGAATGCAAGGGGCGCAAACGAAAATTTTCTCGTTAAGATATTTATATTACACCTTTGATTTGCCTAAATTTCTTAGAGAGAAATATTTTCATTGACTTTTGCTAGTTAAAATGTTTCTGGAATCACAAAGAGTCAAAAAGAATGCATAAGAGACCACGCAATACAAACATCAAAAGTGTAATAATTATAAATAAATTATTTAAAATTTTTTTTTTTACAAAATTGTAAATTATTTAAATGTAGAAGAGTAAAAATAACAGTGAGAAAAAAAGAGGTGTGCAGGCGCTGGAGAGAAAAATTTAAGTATCTGAATTTGCCCTGTACGAATACCGTGGTTTTTTGCAATTATCTTGTAAACGAAAAGTTGCCCAAAATCAACATTAGCACCAATTATAGTGCTAGTTAAGAGGTATAAGTTAGGCACATGAACAAAAAAAAATTTCGTTTTCATTCGACTAGTTTTCACTTTAAATGTGTGTCCCGTGCGACATCATGGAAATGCCCATATACTATATGTACATATTTACAATTAATTAAATGCTTTAATATATAATAAAACATGAGGCAGATGGCTGGCGGCAAATAAATAAATTATTTATTAATTTTAATAATTGCACATTCTCCTTGTTTTTTACTATTATATTTAAATGAATAAAATTTCATTTACTATAATTGTAAATTATATAAATATAGGGGCGGAAAGTGTACAACATTGTTTGGCACCAATTAAATGATTTTATCTAACCCGCAAATGATGCAATTAAATAATTATTTGTTTTACATAAAAGTATATATACATAATAACGTTGTTCAGCAGCGGCACGCTCACTCACGTACTGCACGGTCTCATGATTAATACCATCACTACTAGCTACCAACATCGCATAGCGGCCATTTGCAATACTTACAGAGAGCGAGAGAGAGTGAGAGAGCAGGTAGAGTAGCAGCAGAAGAATAATTTGCGGTACTTGTGTGCCATTGCAGATATATTACGGGCATCAATCTTATGTTTCTAAATTGATGCTGATAATGAAACAGCTAGTTGCTTGTTGTTGTTAGCAGCATTGCGACATTGGCAGCATATTGGTGCTATATTTATATATACATATGTGCAATTAATTAAATGCTTTAATATATAATAAAAGTTATGGCAGATTGCTGGCGGCAAATAAATGAACTATTTCTGTATTATAATAAATGCACATTATCCTTGTTGTTAATACGCTGTTATTAGCTTCGCCTTTTTGTATATAACGGAATCTTTCAGCGTAATTTTTACCAATATCCAGAAGTCTGATCATCAAATTTGCACAGTGGTCAAGGACTGATTACAATACAATATTTCTAAAATTCATCCAAATCGGTAAATTCTAAGAAAAGTTATTAGCGAAACAACTTTACTACGCCCACAAGTTGCAGCATCCGATTTGCGTCAAACTGTCCACACCAGAGAACAGCACGATTGTGTTCAAGTATGTTCGACCACCCTCGCTAAAAATGCAATCAAATAAGATCTTTCAGTTCAAATCCAACTCCCATCGCGATCGGTTGTCTTTGTGTAATCTGCGCATCGAGTTTGATCTTCTGCTTTTAGCACTCGCAACCCCACGCAATTATCAGTTTTGATATAAGTCGTAAACAAATTAGTGCATAAAGAGGAAACGAAACAAGTAAAAAAGCTAAAGTCGGGTGTCCCGACTTTGAAATACTCTGTACATATGTTTACAATAATTATAGAAAATAAAAAAAAAATTTCATCGATTTTACCTTTCTCGGTATTCGAACTCAAGTAATAAAGGTATATAATTGCACATATACAAAGCAATTGCGTCTATGTGAGTGTATGTAAGCATTTTCGCAGTGAACCAAACAGCAACATCAACAACAGCCGCGGGCAGCGCTTGAGCAGCGCTGCAGCAGTAAATATATTTATGGCTATAACTTCTTGTTAAATCGGTCTATCATAGTGAAACTCGGCATACGGACACATAATAACTAACTGGAATATATAATAACTAACTGCAAAATTTTAGTTCGAAATTCCAAGAATTACGGGAGTTAGAGAAAAACGCAATTGCGCGGGAGAGGGGGGAGGGAGGGAAATTCCAAAATACACATTTTCTGCGTATTCACTAAGGCATCTGGGACTAAAATTTGGTGTTCCTAGGTCTTATGGTCTCTGAGATATAGGCGATTATACGAATGGAAAATCGGGAAAACCTCCATAGGGAGGAAGTGGTGGGGGGCGGGGGAAATCAAAAAAATAAAACAAACTCGTATAGAATACACACATAAGGCATCTTTGTGCAAAATTTGGTGTCTCTATCTCTTATAGTCTCTGAGATCCAGGTGTTCATACGGACGGACAGACGGACAGACAGACAGACAGATAGGGCTAGATCGACTCGTCTCGTCATGCTGATTGAGAATATATATACTTTGTGGGGTCTGCCACGCCTCCTTCTGCCTGTTACATTTTTCAGCTCCCGCAAACCTAATATAAATAAAATAAAAATATAAAAAATTTTTCTGCATATATACAAAATTTTAAATTATTTAAATGTAGAAGAGTAAAAATAACAGTGAGAAAAAAAGAGGTGTGCAGGCGCTGGAGAGATAAATTAAAGTTTTTTCAAATTATCTTGTGCTAGTTAAGAGGCACATTAACAAAAAAATTTCGCTTTCATTGGACTTATTATCACTTTAAAAGTGTGTCCCGTGCCCATATACATATTTACAATTAATTAAATGCTTTAATATATAATAAAACCTCCTGCAGATGGCTGGCGGCAAATAAATAAATTATTTATTAATTTTAATAATTGCACATTCTCCTTCTTTTTTACTATTATATTTAAATGAATAAAATTTCATTTAATATAATTGTAAATTATATAAATATAGGGTCGTAAAGTGTACATTGTTTGGCATCAATTAAATGATTTTATCTATCCGGCAAATGATGCAATTAAGTAATTATTTGTTTTACATAAAAGTATATATACATAATAACGTTGTCAGCAGCGGCACGCTCACTCACGTACTATACGTTCTCATTATTAATACCATCACTACTAGCTAGTAACAGATCGCATGGCGGCCATTACTTATAGATCGAGAGAGAGAGAGAGTGAGAGAGTAGGTAGAGTAGTAGCAGCAGCAGAATAATTTGCGGTACTTGTGTGCCATTGCAGAAAGATTACTGGCAACATTTTTATGTTGCAGAATTGATGTTGATAATGATACAGCTAGTTGCTTGTTTTTGCTAGCTGCATTGCGACATTGGCAGCATATTGGTGCTACATTTGTGCAATTAATTAAATGCTTTAATATATAATAAGAGTTATGGCAGATTGTTGGCGGCAAATAAATGAATTATTTCTTTATTTTAATAATCTTACATTCTCCTTGTTTTGTATTATTATATTTAAATGAATAAAAATTAATTAAATATAATTGTAAAGTATATAAAAATAGGATTCTTTGACAACATCAACAACAGATCGCATGGCGGCCATTTGCCATACATATAGAGAGATAGAGTGAGACAGCAGGTAGAGTAGCAGCAGCAGAATAATTTGCGGTACTTGTGTGCCATTGCAGATATATTGCGGGCATCATACATACCCACATACACCCTTCTATTTGCTAAGAGTTACTAAGAAGGAGTGAAATTTATTTTGGATATTATTATTTTAATGATTTTTTGTTCGTTTTTCGATTTTTTAGTTATTCTTTTTTAGGTCAGATGTTCTCTGTAAAAGATGTCCGTCCGTCCGTCTGTATGAGCGGAAGGATCTCAGAAGGTACAAGAGCTAGAATTACCAAACTTGGCATCCAGGTTCCCCTAAGCCCTAGGCAGGTCAAGTTTGTTTTTTTATTTGGATACACCCCCCACTTCCCCGCAATTCGTGTTTTTTCTTATAACTTCAGTAATTCTTATAAATTTGAAATTTTGTCAGTTACATCCAGTTAGTGCTTATGTGTCCGTGTGGCATCATGATAGGTCAATTCTGAAGAAAGTTATAGCCATAAGTAAAATCGCTGCTCATGCGCTGCCTGCAGCTCTGGCGGCAGCGCTGCCCGCAGCTGTCGTGGATGTTGCTGCTTTGGTTCAACTTTGTGCTGCATACATACAAGCATATAAACACGCATAGGTACGTGATGTAAATGTATGCTGTTAAAACTGAACATAAACATGTATTCTAATTTAATTAATTAATTCATTCATTTTTTTTTAATAATTTAATTTTAAAAAAATATTTTTTTTTTAATTTTTCTTTTTTGTGGAGAGTACAGGCTATTTTATTGTCGGGCTTGCTCGACTGTAGTGTTCTCTCTTGTTTAATAATTGTACATTCTCTCTGTTTTTTACTACTATATTTAAATGAATAAAATTTCATTTAAAATAATTGTAAATTATATAAATATAGGGTCGTAACGTGTACGACATTGTTTGGCACCAATTAAATGATTTTATTTGTCTGGCAAATGGCATACAATTAAATAATTATTGTGTTACATATATAGGTAGAGTAGCAGCAGCAAAATAATTTGCGGTACTTGTGTGCCATTGCAGAAAGATTACGGGCAACATTTTTTTGTTGCTGATGTTGATAATGATACAGCTAGTTACTTGTAGTTGTTAGAAGCATTGCAGCAATGCAACATTGACAGCAGATTGGTGCTACATTTATATATGGGCATTTCCACCGAAAGGTCCACCGAGACCCAAAAATTAAAAGTTATTGAATTAACTTTTTTTTTACAACAACCGAATTGAACTAATTTAAATAACAATTAAAAATTTGAATAGCCCGTTTCGAGATATTCGAATGCAAGGGGCGCAAAGGAAAATTTTCTCGTTAAGATATTTATATTACACCTTTGATTTGCCTAAATTTCTTAGAGAGAAATATTTTCATTGACTTTTGCTAGTTAAAATGTTTCTGGAATCACAAAGAGTCAAAAAGAATGCATAAGAGACCACGCAATACAAACATCAAAAGTGTAATAATTATAAATAAATTATTTAAAAATTTTTTTTTACAAAATTGTAAATTATTTAAATGTAGAAGAGTAAAAATAACAGTGAGAAAAAAAGAGGTGTGCAGGCGCTGGAGAGAAAAATTTAAGTATCTGAATTTGCCCTGTGCGAATACCGTGGTTTTTTGCAATTATCTTGTAAACGAAAAGTTGCCCAAAATCAACATTAGCACCAATTATAGTGCTAGTTAAGAGGTATAAGTTAGGCACATGAACAAAAAAAAATTTCGTTTTCATTCGACTAGTTTTCACTTTAAATGTGTGTCCCGTGCGACATCATGGAAATGCCCATATACTATATGTACATATTTACAATTAATTAAATGCTTTAATATATAATAAAACATGAGGCAGATGGCTGGCGGCAAATAAATAAATTATTTATTAATTTTAATAATTGCACATTCTCCTTCTTTTTTACTATTATATTTAAATGAATAAAATTTCATTTACTATAATTGTAAATTATATAAATATAGGGGCGGAAAGTGTACAACATTGTTTGGCACCAATTAAATGATTTTATCTAACCCGCAAATGATGCAATTAAATAATTATTTGTTTTACATAAAAGTATATATACATAATAACGTTGTTCAGCAGCGGCACGCTCACTCACGTACTGCACGGTCTCATGATTAATACCATCACTACTAGCTACCAACATCGCATAGCGGCCATTTGCAATACTTACAGAGAGCGAGAGAGAGTGATGAGAGAGAGTGAGAGAGCAGGTAGAGTAGCAGCAGCAGAATAATTTGCGGTACTTGTCTGCCATTGCAGATATATTACGGGCATCAATCTTATGTTTCTAAATTGATGCTGATAATGATACAGCTAGTTGCTTGTTGTTGTTAGCAGCATTGCGACATTGGCAGCATATTGATGCTACATTTATATATACATATGTGCAATTAATTAAATGCTTTAATATATAATAAAAGTTATGGCAGATTGCTGGCGGCAAATAAATGAACTATTTCTGTATTATAATAAATGCACATTATCCTTGTTGTTAATACGCTTTTATTAGCTTCGCCTTTTTGTATATAACCGAATCTTTCAGCGTAATTTTTACCAATATCCAGAAGTCTGATCAGCAAATTTGCACAGTGGTCAAGGACTGATTACAATACAATATTTCTAAAATTCATCCAAATCGGTAAATTCTAAGAAAAGTTATTAGCGAAACAACTTTACTACGCCCACAAGTTGCAGCATCCGATTTGCGTCAAACTGTCCACACCAGAGAACAGCACGATTGTGTTCAAGTATGTTCGACCACCCTCGCTGAAAATGCAATCAAATAAGATCTTTCAGTTCAAATCCAACTCCCATCGCGATCGGTTGTCTTTGTGTAATCTGCGCATCGAGTTTGATCTTCTGCTTTTAGCACTCGCAACCCCACGCAATTATCAGTTTTGATATAAGTCGTAAACAAATTAGTGCATAAAGAGGAAACGAAACAAGTAAAAAAGCTAAAGTCGGGTGTCCCGACTTTGAAATACTCTGTACATATGTTTACAATAATTATAGAAAATAAAAAAAATTAAGAAAATAAAAAAAAAATTTCATCGATTTTACCTTTCTCGGTATTCGAACTCAAGTAATAAAGGTATATAATTGCACATATACAAAGCAATTGCGTCTATGTGAGTGTATGTAAGCATTTTCGCAGTGAACCAAACAGCAACATCAACAACAGCCGCGGGCAGCGCTTGAGCAGCGCTGCAGCAGTAAATATATTTATGGCTATAACTTCTTGTTAAATCGGTCTATCATAGTGAAACTCGGCATACGGACACATAATAACTAACTGGAATATATAATAACTAACTGCAAAATTTTAGTTCGAAATTCCAAGAATTACGGGAGTTAGAGAAAAACGCAATTGCGCGGGAGAGGGGGGGAGGGAGGGAAATTCCAAAATACACATTTTCTGCGTATTCACTAAGGCATCTGGGACTAAAATTTGGTGTTCCTAGGTCTTATGGTCTCTGAGATATAGGCGATTATACGAATGGAAAATCGGGAAAACCTCCATAGGGAGGAAGTGGTGGGGGGGGGGGGGGGAATCAAAAAAATAAAACAAACTCGTATAGAATACACACATAAGGCATCTTTGTGCAAAATTTGGTGTCTCTATCTCTTATAGTCTCTGAGATCCAGGTGTTCATACGGACGGACAGACGGACAGACAGACAGACAGATAGGGCTAGATCGACTCGTCTCGTCATGCTGATTGAGAATATATATACTTTGTGGGGTCTGCCACGCCTCCTTCTGCCTGTTACATTTTTCAGCTCCCGCAAACCTAATATAAATAAAATAAAAATATAAAAAATTTTTCTGCATATATACAAAATTTTAAATTATTTAAATGTAGAAGAGTAAAAATAACAGTGAGAAAAAAAGAGGTGTGCAGGCGCTGGAGAGAAAAATTAAAGTTTTTTCAAATTATCTTGTGCTAGTTAAGAGGCACATTAACAAAAAAATTTCGCTTTCATTGGACTTATTATCACTTTAAAAGTGTGTCCCGTGCCCATATACATATTTACAATTAATTAAATGCTTTAATATATAATAAAACCTCCTGCAGATGGCTGGCGGCAAATAAATAAATTATTTATTAATTTTAATAATTGCACATTCTCCTTCTTTTTTACTATTATATTTAAATGAATAAAATTTCATTTAATATAATTGTAAATTATATAAATATAGGGTCGTAAAGTGTACATTGTTTGGCATCAATTAAATGATTTTATCTATCCGGCAAATGATGCAATTAAGTAATTATTTGTTTTACATAAAAGTATATATACATAATAACGTTGTCAGCAGCGGCACGCTCACTCACGTACTATACGTTCTCATTATTAATACCATCACTACTAGCTAGTAACAGATCGCATGGCGGCCATTACTTATAGATCGAGAGAGAGAGAGAGTGAGAGAGTAGGTAGAGTAGTAGCAGCAGCAGAATAATTTGCGGTACTTGTGTGCCATTGCAGAAAGATTACTGGCAACATTTTTATGTTGCAGAATTGATGTTGATAATGATACAGCTAGTTGCTTGTTTTTGCTAGCTGCATTGCGACATTGGCAGCATATTGGTGCTACATTTGTGCAATTAATTAAATGCTTTAATATATAATAAAAGTTATGGCAGATTGCTGGCGGCAAATAAATGAATTATTTCTTTATTTTAATAATCTTACATTCTCCTTGTTTTGTATTATTATATTTAAATGAATAAAAATTAATTAAATATAATTGTAAAGTATATAAAAATAGGATTCTTTGACAACATCAACAACAGATCGCATGGCGGCCATTTTCCATACATATAGAGAGAGAGAGAGTGAGACAGCAGGTAGAGTAGCAGCAGCAGAATAATTTGCGGTGCTTGTGTGCCATTGCAGATATATTGCGGGCATCATACATACCCACATACACCCTTCTATTTGCTAAGAGTTACTAAGAAGGAGTGAAATTTATTTTGGATATTATTATTTTAATGATTTTTTGTTCGTTTTTCGATTTTTTAGTTATTCTTTTTTAGGTCAGATGTTCTCTGTAAAAGATGTCCGACCGTCCGTCTGTATGAGCGGAAGGATCTCAGAAGGTACAAGAGCTAGAATTACCAAACTTGGCATCCAGGTTCCCCTAAGCCCTAGGCAGGTCAAGTTTGTTTTTTTATTTTGATACACCCCCCACTTCCCCGCAATTCGTGTTTTTTCTTATAACTTCAGTAATTCTTATAAATTTGAAATTTTGTCAGTTACATCCAGTTAGTGCTTATGTGTCCGTGTGGCATCATGATAGGTCAATTCTGAAGAAAGTTATAGCCATAAGTAAAATCGCTGCTCATGCGCTGCATGCAGCTCTGTCGGCAGCGCTGCCCGCAGCTGTTGTTGATGTTGCTGCTTTGGTTCAACTTTGTGCTGCATACATACAAGCATATAAACACGCATAGGTACGTGATGTAAATGTATGCTGTTAAAACTGAACATAAACATGTATTCTAATTTAATTAATTAATTAATTCATTTTTTTTAATAATTTAATTTAAAAAAAAATTTTTTTTTAATTTTTCTTTTTTGTGGAGAGTACAGGCTATTTTATTGTCGGGCTTGCTCGACTGTAGTGTTCTCTCTTGTTTAATAATTGTACATTCTCTCTGTTTTTTACTACTATATTTAAATGAATAAAATTTCATTTAAAATAATTGTAAATTATATAAATATAGGGTCGTAACGTGTACGACATTGTTTGGCACCAATTAAATGATTTTATTTGTCTGGCAAATGGCATACAATTAAATAATTATTGTGTTACATATATAGGTAGAGTAGCAGCAGCAAAATAATTTGCGGTACTTGTGTGCCATTGCAGAAAGATTACGGGCAACATTTTTTTGTTGCTGATGTTGATAATGATACAGCTAGTTACTTGTAGTTGTTAGAAGCATTGCAGCAATGCAACATTGACAGCAGATTGGTGCTACATTTATATATGGGCATTTCCACCGAAAGGTCCACCGATACCCAAAAATTAAAAGTTATTGAATTAACTTTTTTTTTACAACAACCGAATTGAACTAATTTAAATAACAATTAAAAATTTGAATAGCCCGTTTCGAGATATTCGAATGCAAGGGGCGCAAACGAAAATTTTCTCGTTAAGATATTTATATTACACCTTTGATTTGCCTAAATTTCTTAGAGAGAAATATTTTCATTGACTTTTGCTAGTTAAAATGTTTCTGGAATCACAAAGAGTCAAAAAGAATGCATAAGAGACCACGCAATACAAACATCAAAAGTGTAATAATTATAAATGAATTATTTAAAAATTTTTTTTTTACAAAATTGTAAATTATTTAAATGTAGAAGAGTAAAAATAACAGTGAGAAAAAAAGAGGTGTGCAGGCGCTGGAGAGAAAAATTTAAGTATCTGAATTTGCCCTGTGCGAATACCGTGGTTTTTTGCAATTATCTTGTAAACGAAAAGTTGCCCAAAATCAACATTAGCACCAATTATAGTGCTAGTTAAGAGGTATAAGTTAGGCACATGAACAAAAAAAATTTCGTTTTCATTCGACTAGTTTTCACTTTAAATGTGTGTCCCGTGCGACATCATGGAAATGCCCATATACTATATGTACATATTTACAATTAATTAAATGCTTTAATATATAATAAAACATGCGGCAGATGGCTGGCGGCAAATAAATAAATTATTTATTAATTTTAATAATTGCACATTCTCCTTGTTTTTACTATTATATTTAAATGAATAAAATTTCATTTACTATAATTGTAAATTATATAAATATAGGGGCGGAAAGTGTACAACATTGTTTGGCACCAATTAAATGATTTTATCTAACCCGCAAATGATGCAATTAAATAATTATTTGTTTTACATAAAAGTATATACACATAATAACGTTGTTCAGCAGCGGCACGCTCACTCACGTACTGCACGGTCTCATGATTAATACCATCACTACTAGCTACCAACATCGCATAGCGGCCATTTGCAATACTTACAGAGAGCGAGAGAGAGTGATGAGAGAGAGTGAGAGAGCAGGTAGAGTAGCAGCAGCAGAATAATTTGCGGTACTTGTCTGCCATTGCAGATATATTACGGGCATCAATCTTATGTTTCTAAATTGATGCTGATAATGATACAGCTAGTTGCTTGTTGTTGTTAGCAGCATTGCGACATTGGCAGCATATTGATGCTACATTTATATATACATATGTGCAATTAATTAAATGCTTTAATATATAATAAAAGTTATGGCAGATTGCTGGCGGCAAATAAATGAACTATTTCTGTATTATAATAAATGCACATTATCCTTGTTGTTAATACGCTTTTATTAGCTTCGCCTTTTTGTATATAACCGAATCTTTCAGCGTAATTTTTACCAATATCCAGAAGTCTGATCAGCAAATTTGCACAGTGGTCAAGGACTGATTACAATACAATATTTCTAAAATTCATCCAAATCGGTCAATTCTAAAAAAAGTTATTAGCGAAACAACTTTACTACGCCCACAAGTTGCAGCATCCGATTTGCGTCAAACTGTCCACACCAGAGAACAGCACGATTGTGTTCAAGTATGTTCGACCACCCTCGCTGAAAATGCAATCAAATAAGATCTTTCAGTTCAAATCCAACTCCCATCGCGATCGGTTGTCTTTGTGTAATCTGCGCATCGAGTTTGATCTTCTGCTTTTAGCACTCGCAACCCCACGCAATTATCAGTTTTGATATAAGTCGTAAACAAATTAGTGCATAAAGAGGAAACGAAACAAGTAAAAAAGCTAAAGTCGGGTGTCCCGACTTTGAAATACTCTGTACATATGTTTACAATAATTATAGAAAATAAAAAAAAAATTTCATCGATTTTACCTTTCTCGGTATTCGAACTCAAGTAATAAAGGTATATAATTGCACATATACAAAGCAATTGCGTCTATGTGAGTGTATGTAAGCATTTTCGCAGTGAACCAAACAGCAACATCAACAACAGCCGCGGGCAGCGATTGAGCAGCGCTGCAGCAGTAAATATATTTATGGCTATAACTTCTTGTTAAATCGGTCTATCATAGTGAAACTCGGCATACGGACACATAATAACTAACTGGAATATATAATAACTAACTGCAAAATTTTAGTTCGAAATTCCAAGAATTACGGGAGTTAGAGAAAAACGCAATTGTGCGGGAGAGGGGGGAGGGAGGGAAATTCCAAAATACACATTTTCTGCGTATTCACTAAGGCATCTGGGACTAAAATTTGGTGTTCCTAGGTCTTATGGTCTCTGAGATATAGGCGATTATACGAATGGAAAATCGGGAAAACCTCCATAGGGAGGAAGTGGTGGGGGGCGGGGGAAATCAAAAAAATAAAACAAACTCGTATAGAATACACACATAAGGCATCTTTGTGCAAAATTTGGTGTCTCTATCTCTTATAGTCTCTGAGATCCAGGTGTTCATACGGACGGACAGACGGACAGACAGACAGACAGATAGGGCTAGATCGACTCGTCTCGTCATGCTGATTGAGAATATATATACTTTGTGGGGTCTGCCACGCCTCCTTCTGCCTGTTACATTTTTCAGCTCCCGCAAACCTAATATAAATAAAATAAAAATATAAAAAATTTTTCTGCATATATACAAAATTTTAAATTATTTAAATGTAGAAGAGTAAAAATAACAGTGAGAAAAAAAGAGGTGTGCAGGCGCTGGAGAGAAAAATTAAAGTTTTTTCAAATTATCTTGTGCTAGTTAAGAGGCACATTAACAAAAAAATTTCGCTTTCATTGGACTTATTATCACTTTAAAAGTGTGTCCCGTGCCCATATACATATTTACAATTAATTAAATGCTTTAATATATAATAAAACCTCCTCCAGATGGCTGGCGGCAAATAAATAAATTATTTATTAATTTTAATAATTGCACATTCTCCTTCTTTTTTACTATTATATTTAAATGAATAAAATTTCATTTAATATAATTGTAAATTATATAAATATAGGGTCGTAAAGTGTACATTGTTTGGCATCAATTAAATGATTTTATCTATCCGGCAAATGATGCAATTAAGTAATTATTTGTTTTACATAAAAGTATATATACATAATAACGTTGTCAGCAGCGGCACGCTCACTCACGTACTATACGTTCTCATTATTAATACCATCACTACTAGCTAGTAACAGATCGCATGGCGGCCATTACTTATAGATCGAGAGAGAGAGAGTGAGAGAGTAGGTAGAGTAGTAGCAGCAGCAGAATAATTTGCGGTACTTGTGTGCCATTGCAGAAAGATTACTGGCAACATTTTTATGTTGCACAATTGATGTTGATAATGATACAGCTAGTTGCTTGTTTTTGCTAGCTGCATTGCGACATTGGCAGCATATTGGTGCTACATTTGTGCAATTAATTAAATGCTTTAATATATAATAAGAGTTATGGCAGATTGTTGGCGGCAAATAAATGAATTATTTCTTTATTTTAATAATCTTACATTCTCCTTGTTTTGTATTATTATATTTAAATGAATAAATATTAATTAAATATAATTGTAAAGTATATAAAAATAGGATTCTTTGACAACATCAACAACAGATCGCATGGCGGCCATTTGCCATACATATAGAGAGATAGAGTGAGACAGCAGGTAGAGTAGCAGCAGCAGAATAATTTGCGGTACTTGTGTGCCATTGCAGATATATTGCGGGCATCATACATACCCACATACACCCTTCTATTTGCTAAGAGTTACTAAGAAGGAGTGAAATTTATTTTGGATATTATTATTTTAATGATTTTTTGTTCGTTTTTCGATTTTTTAGTTATTCTTTTTTAGGTCAGATGTTCTCTGTAAAAGATGTCCGACCGTCCGTCTGTATGAGCGGAAGGATCTCAGAAGGTACAAGAGCTAGAATTACCAAACTTGGCATCCAGGTTCCCCTAAGCCCTAGGCAGGTCAAGTTTGTTTTTTTATTTTGATACACCCCCCACTTCCCCGCAATTCGTGTTTTTTCTTATAACTTCAGTAATTCTTATAAATTTGAAATTTTGTCAGTTACATCCAGTTAGTGCTTATGTGTCCGTGTGGCATCATGATAGGTCAATTCTGAAGAAAGTTATAGCCATAAGTAAAATCGCTGCTCATGCGCTGCATGCAGCTCTGTCGGCAGCGCTGCCCGCAGCTGTTGTTGATGTTGCTGCTTTGGTTCAACTTTGTGCTGCATACATACAAGCATATAAACACGCATAGGTACGTGATGTAAATGTATGCTGTTAAAACTGAACATAAACATGTATTCTAATTTAATTAATTAATTAATTCATTTTTTTTAATAATTTAATTTAAAAAAATTTTTTTTTTAAATTTTTCTTTTTTGTGGAGAGTACAGGCTATTTTATTGTCGGGCTTGCTCGACTGTAGTGTTCTCTCTTGTTTAATAATTGTACATTCTCTCTGTTTTTTACTACTATATTTAAATGAATAAAATTTCATTTAAAATAATTGTAAATTATATAAATATAGGGTCGTAACGTGTACGACATTGTTTGGCACCAATTAAATTATTTTATTTGTCTGGCAAATGGCATACAATTAAATAATTATTGTGTTACATATATAGGTAGAGTAGCAGCAAAATAATTTGCGACTTGTGTGCCATTGCAGAAAGATTACGGGCAACATTTTTTTGTTGCTGATGTTGATAATGATACAGCTAGTTACTTGTAGTTGTTAGAAGCATTGCAGCAATGCAACATTGACAGCAGATTGGTGCTACATTTATATATGGGCATTTCCACCGAAAGGTCCACCGAGACCCAAAAATTAAAAGTTATTGAATTAACTTTTTTTTTACAACAACCGAATTGAACTAATTTAAATAACAATTAAAAATTTGAATAGCCCGTTTCGAGATATTCGAATGCAAGGGGCGCAAACGAAAATTTTCTCGTTAAGATATTTATATTACACCTTTGATTTGCCTAAATTTCTTAGAGAGAAATATTTTCATTGACTTTTGCTAGTTAAAATGTTTCTGGAATCACAAAGAGTCAAAAAGAATGCATAAGAGACCACGCAATACAAACATCAAAAGTGTAATAATTATAAATGAATTATTTAAAAATTTTTTTTTTACAAAATTGTAAATTATTTAAATGTAGAAGAGTAAAAATAACAGTGAGAAAAAAAGAGGTGTGCAGGCGCTGGAGAGAAAAATTTAAGTATCTGAATTTGCCCTGTGCGAATACCGTGGTTTTTTGCAATTATCTTGTAAACGAAAAGTTGCCCAAAATCAACATTAGCACCAATTATAGTGCTAGTTAAGAGGTATAAGTTAGGCACATGAACAAAAAAAAATTTCGTTTTCATTCGACTAGTTTTCACTTTAAATGTGTGTCCCGTGCGACATCATGGAAATGCCCATATACTATATGTACATATTTACAATTAATTAAATGCTTTAATATATAATAAAACATGCGGCAGATGGCTGGCGGCAAATAAATAAATTATTTATTAATTTTAATAATTGCACATTCTCCTTGTTTTTACTATTATATTTAAATGAATAAAATTTCATTTACTATAATTGTAAATTATATAAATATAGGGGCGGAAAGTGTACAACATTGTTTGGCACCAATTAAATGATTTTATCTAACCCGCAAATGATGCAATTAAATAATTATTTGTTTTACATAAAAGTATATATACATAATAACGTTGTTCAGCAGCGGCACGCTCACTCACGTACTGCACGGTCTCATGATTAATACCATCACTACTAGCTACCAACATCGCATAGCGGCCATTTGCAATACTTACAGAGAGCGAGAGAGAGTGATGAGAGAGAGTGAGAGAGCAGGTAGAGTAGCAGCAGCAGAATAATTTGCGGTACTTGTCTGCCATTGCAGATATATTACGGGCATCAATCTTATGTTTCTAAATTGATGCTGATAATGATACAGCTAGTTGCTTGTTGTTGTTAGCAGCATTGCGACATTGGCAGCATATTGATGCTACATTTATATATACATATGTGCAATTAATTAAATGCTTTAATATATAATAAAAGTTATGGCAGATTGCTGGCGGCAAATAAATGAACTATTTCTGTATTATAATAAATGCACATTATCCTTGTTGTTAATACGCTTTTATTAGCTTCGCCTTTTTGTATATAACCGAATCTTTCAGCGTAATTTTTACCAATATCCAGAAGTCTGATCAGCAAATTTGCACAGTGGTCAAGGACTGATTACAATACAATATTTCTAAAATTCATCCAAATCGGTCAATTCTAAAAAAAGTTATTAGCGAAACAACTTTACTACGCCCACAAGTTGCAGCATCCGATTTGCGTCAAACTGTCCACACCAGAGAACAGCACGATTGTGTTCAAGTATGTTCGACCACCCTCGCTGAAAATGCAATCAAATAAGATCTTTCAGTTCAAATCCAACTCCCATCGCGATCGGTTGTCTTTGTGTAATCTGCGCATCGAGTTTGATCTTCTGCTTTTAGCACTCGCAACCCCACGCAATTATCAGTTTTGATATAAGTCGTAAACAAATTAGTGCATAAAGAGGAAACGAAACAAGTAAAAAAGCTAAAGTCGGGTGTCCCGACTTTGAAATACTCTGTACATATGTTTACAATAATTATAGAAAATAAAAAAAATTAAGAAAATAAAAAAAAAATTTCATCGATTTTACCTTTCTCGGTATTCGAACTCAAGTAATAAAGGTATATAATTGCACATATACAAAGCAATTGCGTCTATGTGAGTGTATGTAAGCATTTTCGCAGTGAACCAAACAGCAACATCAACAACAGCCGCGGGCAGCGATTGAGCAGCGCTGCAGCAGTAAATATATTTATGGCTATAACTTCTTGTTAAATCGGTCTATCATAGTGAAACTCGGCATACGGACACATAATAACTAACTGGAATATATAATAACTAACTGCAAAATTTTAGTTCGAAATTCCAAGAATTACGGGAGTTAGAGAAAAACGCAATTGTGCGGGAGAGGGGGGGAGGGAGGGAAATTCCAAAATACACATTTTCTGCGTATTCACTAAGGCATCTGGGACTAAAATTTGGTGTTCCTAGGTCTTATGGTCTCTGAGATATAGGCGATTATACGAATGGAAAATCGGGAAAACCTCCATAGGGAGGAAGTGGTGGGGGGCGGGGGAAATCAAAAAAATAAAACAAACTCGTATAGAATACACACATAAGGCATCTTTGTGCAAAATTTGGTGTCTCTATCTCTTATAGTCTCTGAGATCCAGGTGTTCATACGGACGGACAGACGGACAGACAGACAGACAGATAGGGCTAGATCGACTCGTCTCGTCATGCTGATTGAGAATATATATACTTTGTGGGGTCTGCCACGCCTCCTTCTGCCTGTTACATTTTTCAGCTCCCGCAAACCTAATATAAATAAAATAAAAATATAAAAAATTTTTCTGCATATATACAAAATTTTAAATTATTTAAATGTAGAAGAGTAAAAATAACAGTGAGAAAAAAAGAGGTGTGCAGGCGCTGGAGAGAAAAATTAAAGTTTTTTCAAATTATCTTGTGCTAGTTAAGAGGCACATTAACAAAAAAATTTCGCTTTCATTGGACTTATTATCACTTTAAAAGTGTGTCCCGTGCCCATATACATATTTACAATTAATTAAATGCTTTAATATATAATAAAACCTCCTGCAGATGGCTGGCGGCAAATAAATAAATTATTTATTAATTTTAATAATTGCACATTCTCCTTCTTTTTTACTATTATATTTAAATGAATAAAATTTCATTTAATATAATTGTAAATTATATAAATATAGGGTCGTAAAGTGTACATTGTTTGGCATCAATTAAATGATTTTATCTATCCGGCAAATGATGCAATTAAGTAATTATTTGTTTTACATAAAAGTATATATACATAATAACGTTGTCAGCAGCGGCACGCTCACTCACGTACTATACGTTCTCATTATTAATACCATCACTACTAGCTAGTAACAGATCGCATGGCGGCCATTACTTATAGATCGAGAGAGAGAGAGTGAGAGAGTAGGTAGAGTAGTAGCAGCAGCAGAATAATTTGCGGTACTTGTGTGCCATTGCAGAAAGATTACTGGCAACATTTTTATGTTGCAGAATTGATGTTGATAATGATACAGCTAGTTGCTTGTTTTTGCTAGCTGCATTGCGACATTGGCAGCATATTGGTGCTACATTTGTGCAATTAATTAAATGCTTTAATATATAATAAGAGTTATGGCAGATTGTTGGCGGCAAATAAATTGAATTATTTCTTTATTTTAATAATCTTACATTCTCCTTGTTTTGTATTATTATATTTAAATGAATAAATATTAATTAAATATAATTGTAAAGTATATAAAAATAGGATTCTTTGACAACATCAACAACAGATCGCATGGCGGCCATTTGCCATACATATAGAGAGATAGAGTGAGACAGCAGGTAGAGTAGCAGCAGCAGAATAATTTGCGGTACTTGTGTGCCATTGCAGATATATTGCGGGCATCATACATACCCACATACACCCTTCTATTTGCTAAGAGTTACTAAGAAGGAGTGAAATTTATTTTGGATATTATTATTTTAATGATTTTTTGTTCGTTTTTCGATTTTTTAGTTATTCTTTTTTAGGTCAGATGTTCTCTGTAAAAGATGTCCGACCGTCCGTCTGTATGAGCGGAAGGATCTCAGAAGGTACAAGAGCTAGAATTACCAAACTTGGCATCCAGGTTCCCCTAAGCCCTAGGCAGGTCAAGTTTGTTTTTTTATTTTGATACACCCCCCACTTCCCCGCAATTCGTGTTTTTTCTTATAACTTCAGTAATTCTTATAAATTTGAAATTTTGTCAGTTACATCCAGTTAGTGCTTATGTGTCCGTGTGGCATCATGATAGGTCAATTCTGAAGAAAGTTATAGCCATAAGTAAAATCGCTGCTCATGCGCTGCATGCAGCTCTGTCGGCAGCGCTGCCCGCAGCTGTTGTTGATGTTGCTGCTTTGGTTCAACTTTGTGCTGCATACATACAAGCATATAAACACGCATAGGTACGTGATGTAAATGTATGCTGTTAAAACTGAACATAAACATGTATTCTAATTTAATTAATTAATTAATTCATTTTTTTTAATAATTTAATTTAAAAAAATTTTTTTTTTAAATTTTTCTTTTTTGTGGAGAGTACAGGCTATTTTATTGTCGGGCTTGCTCGACTGTAGTGTTCTCTCTTGTTTAATAATTGTACATTCTCTCTGTTTTTTACTACTATATTTAAATGAATAAAATTTCATTTAAAATAATTGTAAATTATATAAATATAGGGTCGTAACGTGTACGACATTGTTTGGCACCAATTAAATTATTTTATTTGTCTGGCAAATGGCATACAATTAAATAATTATTGTGTTACATATATAGGTAGAGTAGCAGCAAAATAATTTGCGACTTGTGTGCCATTGCAGAAAGATTACGGGCAACATTTTTTTGTTGCTGATGTTGATAATGATACAGCTAGTTACTTGTAGTTGTTAGAAGCATTGCAGCAATGCAACATTGACAGCAGATTGGTGCTACATTTATATATGGGCATTTCCACCGAAAGGTCCACCGAGACCCAAAAATTAAAAGTTATTGAATTAACTTTTTTTTTACAACAACCGAATTGAACTAATTTAAATAACAATTAAAAATTTGAATAGCCCGTTTCGAGATATTCGAATGCAAGGGGCGCAAACGAAAATTTTCTCGTTAAGATATTTATATTACACCTTTGATTTGCCTAAATTTCTTAGAGAGAAATATTTTCATTGACTTTTGCTAGTTAAAATGTTTCTGGAATCACAAAGAGTCAAAAAGAATGCATAAGAGACCACGCAATACAAACATCAAAAGTGTAATAATTATAAATGAATTATTTAAAAATTTTTTTTTTACAAAATTGTAAATTATTTAAATGTAGAAGAGTAAAAATAACAGTGAGAAAAAAAGAGGTGTGCAGGCGCTGGAGAGAAAAATTTAAGTATCTGAATTTGCCCTGTGCGAATACCGTGGTTTTTTGCAATTATCTTGTAAACGAAAAGTTGCCCAAAATCAACATTAGCACCAATTATAGTGCTAGTTAAGAGGTATAAGTTAGGCACATGAACAAAAAAAAATTTCGTTTTCATTCGACTAGTTTTCACTTTAAATGTGTGTCCCGTGCGACATCATGGAAATGCCCATATACTATATGTACATATTTACAATTAATTAAATGCTTTAATATATAATAAAACATGCGGCAGATGGCTGGCGGCAAATAAATAAATTATTTATTAATTTTAATAATTGCACATTCTCCTTGTTTTTACTATTATATTTAAATGAATAAAATTTCATTTACTATAATTGTAAATTATATAAATATAGGGGCGGAAAGTGTACAACATTGTTTGGCACCAATTAAATGATTTTATCTAACCCGCAAATGATGCAATTAAATAATTATTTGTTTTACATAAAAGTATATATACATAATAACGTTGTTCAGCAGCGGCACGCTCACTCACGTACTGCACGGTCTCATGATTAATACCATCACTACTAGCTACCAACATCGCATAGCGGCCATTTGCAATACTTACAGAGAGCGAGAGAGAGTGATGAGAGAGAGTGAGAGAGCAGGTAGAGTAGCAGCAGCAGAATAATTTGCGGTACTTGTCTGCCATTGCAGATATATTACGGGCATCAATCTTATGTTTCTAAATTGATGCTGATAATGATACAGCTAGTTGCTTGTTGTTGTTAGCAGCATTGCGACATTGGCAGCATATTGATGCTACATTTATATATACATATGTGCAATTAATTAAATGCTTTAATATATAATAAAAGTTATGGCAGATTGCTGGCGGCAAATAAATGAACTATTTCTGTATTATAATAAATGCACATTATCCTTGTTGTTAATACGCTTTTATTAGCTTCGCCTTTTTGTATATAACCGAATCTTTCAGCGTAATTTTTACCAATATCCAGAAGTCTGATCAGCAAATTTGCACAGTGGTCAAGGACTGATTACAATACAATATTTCTAAAATTCATCCAAATCGGTCAATTCTAAAAAAAGTTATTAGCGAAACAACTTTACTACGCCCACAAGTTGCAGCATCCGATTTGCGTCAAACTGTCCACACCAGAGAACAGCACGATTGTGTTCAAGTATGTTCGACCACCCTCGCTGAAAATGCAATCAAATAAGATCTTTCAGTTCAAATCCAACTCCCATCGCGATCGGTTGTCTTTGTGTAATCTGCGCATCGAGTTTGATCTTCTGCTTTTAGCACTCGCAACCCCACGCAATTATCAGTTTTGATATAAGTCGTAAACAAATTAGTGCATAAAGAGGAAACGAAACAAGTAAAAAAGCTAATGTCGGGTGTCCCGACTTTGAAATACTCTGTACATATGTTTACAATAATTATAGAAAATAAAAAAAATTAAGAAAATAAAAAAAAAATTTCATCGATTTTAACTTTCTCGGTATTCGAACTCAAGTAATAAAGGTATATAATTGCACATATACAAAGCAATTGCGTCTATGTGAGTGTATCAAAAAAATAAAACAAACTCGTATAGAATACACACATAAGGCATCTTTGTGCAAAATTTGGTGTCTCTATCTCTTATAGTCTCTGAGATCCAGGTGTTCATACGGACGGACAGACGGACAGACAGACAGACAGATAGGGCTAGATCGACTCGTCTCGTCATGCTGATTGAGAATATATATACTTTGTGGGGTCTGCCACGCCTCCTTCTGCCTGTTACATTTTTCAGCTCCCGCAAACCTAATATAAATAAAATAAAAATATAAAAAATTGTTCTGCATATATACAAAATTTTAAATTATTTAAATGTAGAAGAGTAAAAATAACAGTGAGAAAAAAAGAGGTGTGCAGGCGCTGGAGAGAAAAATTAAAGTTTTTTCAAATTATCTTGTGCTAGTTAAGAGGCACATTAACAAAAAAATTTCGCTTTCATTGGACTTATTATCACTTTAAAAGTGTGTCCCGTGCCCATATACATATTTACAATTAATTAAATGCTTTAATATATAATAAAACCTCCTGCAGATGGCTGGCGGCAAATAAATAAATTATTTATTAATTTTAATAATTGCACATTCTCCTTCTTTTTTACTATTATATTTAAATGAATAAAATTTCATTTAATATAATTGTAAATTATATAAATATAGGGTCGTAAAGTGTACATTGTTTGGCATCAATTAAATGATTTTATCTATCCGGCAAATGATGCAATTAAGTAATTATTTGTTTTACATAAAAGTATATATACATAATAACGTTGTCAGCAGCGGCACGCTCACTCACGTACTACACGTTCTCATTATTAATACCATCACTACTAGCTAGTAACAGATCGCATGGCGGCCATTACTTATAGATCGAGAGAGAGAGAGAGTGAGAGAGTAGGTAGAGTAGTAGCAGCAGCAGAATAATTTGCGGTACTTGTGTGCCATTGCAGAAAGATTACTGGCAACATTTTTATGTTGCAGAATTGATGTTGATAATGATACAGCTAGTTGCTTGTTTTTGCTAGCTGCATTGCGACATTGGCAGCATATTGGTGCTACATTTGTGCAATTAATTAAATGCTTTAATATATAATAAAAGTTATGGCAGATTGCTGGCGGCAAATAAATGAATTATTTCTTTATTTTAATAATCTTACATTCTCCTTGTTTTGTATTATTATATTTAAATGAATAAAAATTAATTAAATATAATTGTAAAGTATATAAAAATAGGATTCTTTGACAACATCAACAACAGATCGCATGGCGGCCATTTTCCATACATATAGAGAGAGAGAGAGAGTGAGACAGCAGGTAGAGTAGCAGCAGCAGAATAATTTGCGGTACTTGTGTGCCATTGCAGATATATTGCGGGCATCATACATACCCACATACACCCTTCTATTTGCTAAGAGTTACTAAGAAGGAGTGAAATTTATTTTGGATATTATTATTTTAATGATTTTTTGTTCGTTTTTCGATTTTTTAGTTATTCTTTTTTAGGTCAGATGTTCTCTGTAAAAGATGTCCGACCGTCCGTCTGTATGAGCGGAAGGATCTCAGAAGGTACAAGAGCTAGAATTACCAAACTTGGCATCCAGGTTCCCCTAAGCCCTAGGCAGGTCAAGTTTGTTTTTTTATTTTGATACACCCCCCACTTCCCCGCAATTCGTGTTTTTTCTTATAACTTCAGTAATTCTTATAAATTTGAAATTTTGTCAGTTACATCCAGTTAGTGCTTATGTGTCCGTGTGGCAAGTTTCATCATGATAGGTCAATTCTGAAGAAAGTTATAGCCATAAGTAAAATCGCTGCTCATGCGCTGCATGCAGCTCTGTCGGCAGCGCTGCCCGCAGCTGTTGTTGATGTTGCTGCTTTGGTTCAACTTTGTGCTGCATACATACAAGCATATAAACACGCATAGGTACGTGATGTAAATGTATGCTGTTAAAACTGAACATAAACATGTATTCTAATTTAATTAATTAATTAATTCATTTTTTTTAATAATTTAATTTAAAAAAATTTTTTTTTTAAATTTTTCTTTTTTGTGGAGAGTACAGGCTATTTTATTGTCGGGCTTGCTCGACTGTAGTGTTCTCTCTTGTTTAATAATTGTACATTCTCTCTGTTTTTTACTACTATATTTAAATGAATAAAATTTCATTTAAAATAATTGTAAATTATATAAATATAGGGTCGTAACGTGTACGACATTGTT
Organism: Scaptodrosophila lebanonensis; assembly: GCF_003285725.1. Classification (NCBI taxonomy): domain Eukaryota; kingdom Metazoa; phylum Arthropoda; class Insecta; order Diptera; family Drosophilidae; genus Scaptodrosophila; species Scaptodrosophila lebanonensis. Next base: position 187,217 of record NW_022060604.1, on the reverse strand, counting down.
TGGCACCAATTAAATTATTTTATTTGTCTGGCAAATGGCATACAATTAAATAATTATTGTGTTACATATATAGGTAGAGTAGCAGCAGCAAAATAATTTGCGGTACTTGTGTGCCATTGCAGAAAGATTACGGGCAACATTTTTTTGTTGCTGATGTTGATAATGATACAGCTAGTTACTTGTAGTTGTTAGAAGCATTGCAGCAATGCAACATTGACAGCAGATTGGTGCTACATTTATATATGGGCATTTCCACCGAAAGGTCCACCGAGACCCAAAAATTAAAAGTTATTGAATTAACTTTTTTTTTACAACAACCGAATTGAACTAATTTAAATAACAATTAAAAATTTGAATAGCCCGTTTCGAGATATTCGAATGCAAGGGGCGCAAACGAAAATTTTCTCGTTAAGATATTTATATTACACCTTTGATTTGCCTAAATTTCTTAGAGAGAAATATTTTCATTGACTTTTGCTAGTTAAAATGTTTCTGGAATCACAAAGAGTCAAAAAGAATGCATAAGAGACCACGCAATACAAACATCAAAAGTGTAATAATTATAAATGAATTATTTAAAAATTTTTTTTTTACAAAATTGTAAATTATTTAAATGTAGAAGAGTAAAAATAACAGTGAGAAAAAAAGAGGTGTGCAGGCGCTGGAGAGAAAAATTTAAGTATCTGAATTTGCCCTGTGCGAATACCGTGGTTTTTTGCAATTATCTTGTAAACGAAAAGTTGCCCAAAATCAACATTAGCACCAATTATAGTGCTAGTTAAGAGGTATAAGTTAGGCACATGAACAAAAAAAAATTTCGTTTTCATTCGACTAGTTTTCACTTTAAATGTGTGTCCCGTGCGACATCATGGAAATGCCCATATACTATATGTACATATTTACAATTAATTAAATGCTTTAATATATAATAAAACATGCGGCAGATGGCTGGCGGCAAATAAATAAATTATTTATTAATTTTAATAATTGCACATTCTCCTTGTTTTTACTATTATATTTAAATGAATAAAATTTCATTTACTATAATTGTAAATTATATAAATATAGGGGCGGAAAGTGTACAACATTGTTTGGCACCAATTAAATGATTTTATCTAACCCGCAAATGATGCAATTAAATAATTATTTGTTTTACATAAAAGTATATATACATAATAACGTTGTTCAGCAGCGGCACGCTCACTCACGTACTGCACGGTCTCATGATTAATACCATCACTACTAGCTACCAACATCGCATAGCGGCCATTTGCAATACTTACAGAGAGCGAGAGAGAGTGATGAGAGAGAGTGAGAGAGCAGGTAGAGTAGCAGCAGCAGAATAATTTGCGGTACTTGTCTGCCATTGCAGATATATTACGGGCATCAATCTTATGTTTCTAAATTGATGCTGATAATGATACAGCTAGTTGCTTGTTGTTGTTAGCAGCATTGCGACATTGGCAGCATATTGATGCTACATTTATATATACATATGTGCAATTAATTAAATGCTTTAATATATAATAAAAGTTATGGCAGATTGCTGGCGGCAAATAAATGAACTATTTCTGTATTATAATAAATGCACATTATCCTTGTTGTTAATACGCTTTTATTAGCTTCGCCTTTTTGTATATAACCGAATCTTTCAGCGTAATTTTTACCAATATCCAGAAGTCTGATCAGCAAATTTGCACAGTGGTCAAGGACTGATTACAATACAATATTTCTAAAATTCATCCAAATCGGTCAATTCTAAAAAAAGTTATTAGCGAAACAACTTTACTACGCCCACAAGTTGCAGCATCCGATTTGCGTCAAACTGTCCACACCAGAGAACAGCACGATTGTGTTCAAGTATGTTCGACCACCCTCGCTGAAAATGCAATCAAATAAGATCTTTCAGTTCAAATCCAACTCCCATCGCGATCGGTTGTCTTTGTGTAATCTGCGCATCGAGTTTGATCTTCTGCTTTTAGCACTCGCAACCCCACGCAATTATCAGTTTTGATATAAGTCGTAAACAAATTAGTGCATAAAGAGGAAACGAAACAAGTAAAAAAGCTAATGTCGGGTGTCCCGACTTTGAAATACTCTGTACATATGTTTACAATAATTATAGAAAATAAAAAAAATTAAGAAAATAAAAAAAAAATTTCATCGATTTTACCTTTCTCGGTATTCGAACTCAAGTAATAAAGGTATATAATTGCACATATACAAAGCAATTGCGTCTATGTGAGTGTATGTAAGCATTTTCGCAGTGAACCAAACAGCAACATCAACAACAGCCGCGGGCAGCGCTTGAGCAGCGCTGCAGCAGTAAATATATTTATGGCTATAACTTCTTGTTAAATCGGTCTATCATAGTGAAACTCGGCATACGGACACATAATAACTAACTGGAATATATAATAACTAACTGCAAAATTTTAGTTCGAAATTCCAAGAATTACGGGAGTTAGAGAAAAACGCAATTGTGCGGGAGAGGGGGGAGGGAGGGAAATTCCAAAATACACATTTTCTGCGTATTCACTAAGGCATCTGGGACTAAAATTTGGTGTTCCTAGGTCTTATGGTCTCTGAGATATAGGCGATTATACGAATGGAAAATCGGGAAAACCTCCATAGGGAGGAAGTGGTGGGGGGCGGGGGAAATCAAAAAAATAAAACAAACTCGTATAGAATACACACATAAGGCATCTTTGTGCAAAATTTGGTGTCTCTATCTCTTATAGTCTCTGAGATCCAGGTGTTCATACGGACGGACAGACGGACAGACAGACAGACCGATAGGGCTAGATCGACTCGTCTCGTCATGCTGATTGAGAATATATATACTTTGTGGGGTCTGCCACGCCTCCTTCTGCCTGTTACATTTTTCAGCTCCCGCAAACCTAATATAAATAAAATAAAAATATAAAAAATTTTTCTGCATATATACAAAATTTTAAATTATTTAAATGTAGAAGAGTAAAAATAACAGTGAGAAAAAAAGAGGTGTGCAGGCGCTGGAGAGAAAAATTAAAGTTTTTTCAAATTATCTTGTGCTAGTTAAGAGGCACATTAACAAAAAAATTTCGCTTTCATTGGACTTATTATCACTTTAAAAGTGTGTCCCGTGCCCATATACATATTTACAATTAATTAAATGCTTTAATATATAATAAAACCTCCTGCAGATGGCTGGCGGCAAATAAATAAATTATTTATTAATTTTAATAATTGCACATTCTCCTTCTTTTTTACTATTATATTTAAATGAATAAAATTTCATTTAATATAATTGTAAATTATATAAATATAGGGTCGTAAAGTGTACATTGTTTGGCATCAATTAAATGATTTTATCTATCCGGCAAATGATGCAATTAAGTAATTATTTGTTTTACATAAAAGTATATACATAATAACGTTGTCAGCAGCGGCACGCTCACTCACGTACTATACGTTCTCATTATTAATACCATCACTACTAGCTAGTAACAGATCGCATGGCGGCCATTACTTATAGATCGAGAGAGAGAGAGTGAGAGAGTAGGTAGAGTAGTAGCAGCAGCAGAATAATTTGCGGTACTTGTGTGCCATTGCAGAAAGATTACTGGCAACATTTTTATGTTGCAGAATTGATGTTGATAATGATACAGCTAGTTGCTTGTTTTTGCTAGCTGCATTGCGACATTGGCAGCATATTGGTGCTACATTTGTGCAATTAATTAAATGCTTTAATATATAATAAGAGTTATGGCAGATTGTTGGCGGCAAATAAATGAATTATTTCTTTATTTTAATAATCTTACATTCTCCTTGTTTTGTATTATTATATTTAAATGAATAAATATTAATTAAATATAATTGTAAAGTATATAAAAATAGGATTCTTTGACAACATCAACAACAGATCGCATGGCGGCCATTTGCCATACATATAGAGAGATAGAGTGAGACAGCAGGTAGAGTAGCAGCAGCAGAATAATTTGCGGTACTTGTGTGCCATTGCAGATATATTGCGGGCATCATACATACCCACATACACCCTTCTATTTGCTAAGAGTTACTAAGAAGGAGTGAAATTTATTTTGGATATTATTATTTTAATGATTTTTTGTTCGTTTTTCGATTTTTTAGTTATTCTTTTTTAGGTCAGATGTTCTCTGTAAAAGATGTCCGACCGTCCGTCTGTATGAGCGGAAGGATCTCAGAAGGTACAAGAGCTAGAATTACCAAACTTGGCATCCAGGTTCCCCTAAGCCCTAGGCAGGTCAAGTTTGTTTTTTTATTTTGATACACCCCCCACTTCCCCGCAATTCGTGTTTTTTCTTATAACTTCAGTAATTCTTATAAATTTGAAATTTTGTCAGTTACATCCAGTTAGTGCTTATGTGTCCGTGTGGCATCATGATAGGTCAATTCTGAAGAAAGTTATAGCCATAAGTAAAATCGCTGCTCATGCGCTGCATGCAGCTCTGTCGGCAGCGCTGCCCGCAGCTGTTGTTGATGTTGCTGCTTTGGTTCAACTTTGTGCTGCATACATACAAGCATATAAACACGCATAGGTACGTGATGTAAATGTATGCTGTTAAAACTGAACATAAACATGTATTCTAATTTAATTAATTAATTAATTCATTTTTTTTAATAATTTAATTTTAAAAAATTTTTTTTTTAAATTTTTCTTTTTTGTGGAGAGTACAGGCTATTTTATTGTCGGGCTTGCTCGACTGTAGTGTTCTCTCTTGTTTAATAATTGTACATTCTCTCTGTTTTTTACTACTATATTTAAATGAATAAAATTTCATTTAAAATAATTGTAAATTATATAAATATAGGGTCGTAACGTGTACGACATTGTTTGGCACCAATTAAATTATTTTATTTGTCTGGCAAATGGCATACAATTAAATAATTATTGTGTTACATATATAGGTAGAGTAGCAGCAAAATAATTTGCGACTTGTGTGCCATTGCAGAAAGATTACGGGCAACATTTTTTTGTTGCTGATGTTGATAATGATACAGCTAGTTACTTGTAGTTGTTAGAAGCATTGCAGCAATGCAACATTGACAGCAGATTGGTGCTACATTTATATATGGGCATTTCCACCGAAAGGTCCACCGAGACCCAAAAATTAAAAGTTATTGAATTAACTTTTTTTTTACAACAACCGAATTGAACTAATTTAAATAACAATTAAAAATTTGAATAGCCCGTTTCGAGATATTCGAATGCAAGGGGCGCAAACGAAAATTTTCTCGTTAAGATATTTATATTACACCTTTGATTTGCCTAAATTTCTTAGAGAGAAATATTTTCATTGACTTTTGCTAGTTAAAATGTTTCTGGAATCACAAAGAGTCAAAAAGAATGCATAAGAGACCACGCAATACAAACATCAAAAGTGTAATAATTATAAATGAATTATTTAAAAATTTTTTTTTTACAAAATTGTAAATTATTTAAATGTAGAAGAGTAAAAATAACAGTGAGAAAAAAAGAGGTGTGCAGGCGCTGGAGAGAAAAATTTAAGTATCTGAATTTGCCCTGTGCGAATACCGTGGTTTTTTGCAATTATCTTGTAAACGAAAAGTTGCCCAAAATCAACATTAGCACCAATTATAGTGCTAGTTAAGAGGTATAAGTTAGGCACATGAACAAAAAAAAATTTCGTTTTCATTCGACTAGTTTTCACTTTAAATGTGTGTCCCGTGCGACATCATGGAAATGCCCATATACTATATGTACATATTTACAATTAATTAAATGCTTTAATATATAATAAAACATGCGGCAGATGGCTGGCGGCAAATAAATAAATTATTTATTAATTTTAATAATTGCACATTCTCCTTGTTTTTACTATTATATTTAAATGAATAAAATTTCATTTACTATAATTGTAAATTATATAAATATAGGGGCGGAAAGTGTACAACATTGTTTGGCACCAATTAAATGATTTTATCTAACCCGCAAATGATGCAATTAAATAATTATTTGTTTTACATAAAAGTATATATACATAATAACGTTGTTCAGCAGCGGCACGCTCACTCACGTACTGCACGGTCTCATGATTAATACCATCACTACTAGCTACCAACATCGCATAGCGGCCATTTGCAATACTTACAGAGAGCGAGAGAGAGTGATGAGAGAGAGTGAGAGAGCAGGTAGAGTAGCAGCAGCAGAATAATTTGCGGTACTTGTCTGCCATTGCAGATATATTACGGGCATCAATCTTATGTTTCTAAATTGATGCTGATAATGAAACAGCTAGTTGCTTGTTGTTGTTAGCAGCATTGCGACATTGGCAGCATATTGGTGCTATATTTATATATACATATGTGCAATTAATTAAATGCTTTAATATATAATAAAAGTTATGGCAGATTGCTGGCGGCAAATAAATGAACTATTTCTGTATTATAATAAATGCACATTATCCTTGTTGTTAATACGCTGTTATTAGCTTCGCCTTTTTGTATATAACGGAATCTTTCAGCGTAATTTTTACCAATATCCAGAAGTCTGATCATCAAATTTGCACAGTGGTCAAGGACTGATTACAATACAATATTTCTAAAATTCATCCAAATCGGTAAATTCTAAGAAAAGTTATTAGCGAAACAACTTTACTACGCCCACAAGTTGCAGCATCCGATTTGCGTCAAACTGTCCACACCAGAGAACAGCACGATTGTGTTCAAGTATGTTCGACCACCCTCGCTAAAAATGCAATCAAATAAGATCTTTCAGTTCAAATCCCAGATGCCTTAGTGAATACGCAGAAAATGTGTATTTTGGAATTTCCCTCCCTCCCCCCTCTCCCGCACAATTGCGTTTTTCTCTAACTCCCGTAATTCTTGGAATTTCGAACTAAAATTTTGCAGTTAGTTATTATATATTCCAGTTTGTTATTATGTGTCCGTATGCCGAGTTTCACTATGATAGACCGATTTAACAAGAAGTTATAGCCATAAATATATTTACTGCTGCAGCGCTGCTCAAGCGCTGCCCGCGGCTGTTGTTGATGTTGCTGTTTGGTTCACTGCGAAAATGCTTACATACACTCACATAGACGCAATTGCTTTGTATATGTGCAATTATATACCTTTATTACTTGAGTTCGAATACCGAGAAAGGTAAAATCGATGAAATTTTTTTTTTATTTTCTTAATTTTTTTTATTTTCTATAATTATTGTAAACATATGTACAGAGTATTTCAAAGTCGGGACACCCGACTTTAGCTTTTTTACTTGTTTCGTTTCCTCTTTATGCACTAATTTGTTTACGACTTATATCAAAACTGATAATTGCGTGGGGTTGCGAGTGCTAAAAGCGAAATTTTTTTGTTAATGTGCCTCTTAACTAGCACAAGATAATTTGAAAAAACTTTAATTTATCTCTCCAGCGCCTGCACACCTCTTTTTTTCTCACTGTTATTTTTACTCTTCTACATTTAAATAATTTAAAATTTTGTATATATGCAGAAAAATTTTTTATATTTTTATTTTATTTATATTAGGTTTGCGGGAGCTGAAAAATGTAACAGGCAGAAGGAGGCGTGGCAGACCCCACAAAGTATATATATTCTCAATCAGCATGACGAGACGAGTCGATCTAGCCCTATCTGTCTGTCTGTCTGTCCGTCTGTCCGTCCGTATGAACACCTGGATCTCAGAGACTATAAGAGATAGAGACACCAAATTTTGCACAAAGATGCCTTATGTGTGTATTCTATACGAGTTTGTTTTATTTTTTTGATTTCCCCCGCCCCCCACCACTTCCTCCCTATGGAGGTTTTCCCGATTTTCCATTCGTATAATCGCCTATATCTCAGAGACCATAAGACCTAGGAACCCAAATGATGCAATTAAGTAATTATTTGTTTTACATAAAAGTATATATACATAATAACGTTGTCAGCAGCGGCACGCTCACTCACGTACTATACGTTCTCATTATTAATACCATCACTACTAGCTAGTAACAGATCGCATGGCGGCCATTACTTATAGATCGAGAGAGAGAGAGTGAGAGAGTAGGTAGAGTAGTAGCAGCAGCAGAATAATTTGCGGTACTTGTGTGCCATTGCAGAAAGATTACTGGCAACATTTTTATGTTGCAGAATTGATGTTGATAATGATACAGCTAGTTGCTTGTTTTTGCTAGCTGCATTGCGACATTGGCAGCATATTGGTGCTACATTTGTGCAATTAATTAAATGCTTTAATATATAATAAGAGTTATGGCAGATTGTTGGCGGCAAATAAATGAATTATTTCTTTATTTTAATAATCTTACATTCTCCTTGTTTTGTATTATTATATTTAAATGAATAAAAATTAATTAAATATAATTGTAAAGTATATAAAAATAGGATTCTTTGACAACATCAACAACAGATCGCATGGCGGCCATTTGCCATACATATAGAGAGATAGAGTGAGACAGCAGGTAGAGTAGCAGCAGCAGAATAATTTGCGGTACTTGTGTGCCATTGCAGATATATTGCGGGCATCATACATACCCACATACACCCTTCTATTTGCTAAGAGTTACTAAGAAGGAGTGAAATTTATTTTGGATATTATTATTTTAATGATTTTTTGTTCGTTTTTCGATTTTTTAGTTATTCTTTTTTAGGTCAGATGTTCTCTGTAAAAGATGTCCGTCCGTCCGTCTGTATGAGCGGAAGGATCTCAGAAGGTACAAGAGCTAGAATTACCAAACTTGGCATCCAGGTTCCCCTAAGCCCTAGGCAGGTCAAGTTTGTTTTTTTATTTGGATACACCCCCCACTTCCCCGCAATTCGTGTTTTTTCTTATAACTTCAGTAATTCTTATAAATTTGAAATTTTGTCAGTTACATCCAGTTAGTGCTTATGTGTCCGTGTGGCAAGTTTCATCATGATAGGTCAATTCTGAAGAAAGTTATAGCCATAAGTAAAATCGCTGCTCATGCGCTGCATGCAGCTCTGTCGGCAGCGCTGCCCGCAGCTGTCGTGGATGTTGCTGCTTTGGTTCAACTTTGTGCTGCATACATACAAGCATATAAACACGCATAGGTACGTGATGTAAATGTATGCTGTTAAAACTGAACATAAACATGTATTCTAATTTAATTAATTAATTCATTCATTTTTTTTTAATAATTTAATTTTAAAAAAATATTTTTTTTTAAATTTTTCTTTTTTGTGGAGAGTACAGGCTATTTTATTGTCGGGCTTGCTCGACTGTAGTGTTCTCTCTTGTTTAATAATTGTACATTCTCTCTGTTTTTTACTACTATATTTAAATGAATAAAATTTCATTTAAAATAATTGTAAATTATATAAATATAGGGTCGTAACGTGTACGACATTGTTTGGCACCAATTAAATTATTTTATTTGTCTGGCAAATGGCATACAATTAAATAATTATTGTGTTACATATATAGGTAGAGTAGCAGCAGCAAAATAATTTGCGGTACTTGTGTGCCATTGCAGAAAGATTACGGGCAACATTTTTTTGTTGCTGATGTTGATAATGATACAGCTAGTTACTTGTAGTTGTTAGAAGCATTGCAGCAATGCAACATTGACAGCAGATTGGTGCTACATTTATATATGGGCATTTCCACCGAAAGGTCCACCGAGACCCAAAAATTAAAAGTTATTGAATTAACTTTTTTTTTACAACAACCGAATTGAACTAATTTAAATAACAATTAAAAATTTGAATAGCCCGTTTCGAGATATTCGAATGCAAGGGGCGCAAAGGAAAATTTTCTCGTTAAGATATTTATATTACACCTTTGATTTGCCTAAATTTCTTAGAGAGAAATATTTTCATTGACTTTTGCTAGTTAAAATGTTTCTGGAATCACAAAGAGTCAAAAAGAATGCATAAGAGACCACGCAATACAAACATCAAAAGTGTAATAATTATAAATAAATTATTTAAAAATTTTTTTTTACAAAATTGTAAATTATTTAAATGTAGAAGAGTAAAAATAACAGTGAGAAAAAAAGAGGTGTGCAGGCGCTGGAGAGAAAAATTTAAGTATCTGAATTTGCCCTGTGCGAATACCGTGGTTTTTTGCAATTATCTTGTAAACGAAAAGTTGCCCAAAATCAACATTAGCACCAATTATAGTGCTAGTTAAGAGGTATAAGTTAGGCACATGAACAAAAAAAAATTTCGTTTTCATTCGACTAGTTTTCACTTTAAATGTGTGTCCCGTGCGACATCATGGAAATGCCCATATACTATATGTACATATTTACAATTAATTAAATGCTTTAATATATAATAAAACATGAGGCAGATGGCTGGCGGCAAATAAATAAATTATTTATTAATTTTAATAATTGCACATTCTCCTTGTTTTTTACTATTATATTTAAATGAATAAAATTTCATTTACTATAATTGTAAATTATATAAATATAGGGGCGGAAAGTGTACAACATTGTTTGGCACCAATTAAATGATTTTATCTAACCCGCAAATGATGCAATTAAATAATTATTTGTTTTACATAAAAGTATATATACATAATAACGTTGTTCAGCAGCGGCACGCTCACTCACGTACTGCACGGTCTCATGATTAATACCATCACTACTAGCTACCAACATCGCATAGCGGCCATTTGCAATACTTACAGAGAGCGAGAGAGAGTGATGAGAGAGAGTGAGAGAGCAGGTAGAGTAGCAGCAGCAGAATAATTTGCGGTACTTGTCTGCCATTGCAGATATATTACGGGCATCAATCTTATGTTTCTAAATTGATGCTGATAATGATACAGCTAGTTGCTTGTTGTTGTTAGCAGCATTGCGACATTGGCAGCATATTGATGCTACATTTATATATACATATGTGCAATTAATTAAATGCTTTAATATATAATAAAAGTTATGGCAGATTGCTGGCGGCAAATAAATGAACTATTTCTGTATTATAATAAATGCACATTATCCTTGTTGTTAATACGCTTTTATTAGCTTCGCCTTTTTGTATATAACCGAATCTTTTAGCGTAATTTTTACCAATATCCAGAAGTCTGATCAGCAAATTTGCACAGTGGTCAAGGACTGATTACAATACAATATTTCTAAAATTCATCCAAATCGGTAAATTCTAAGAAAAGTTATTAGCGAAACAACTTTACTACGCCCACAAGTTGCAGCATCCGATTTGCGTCAAACTGTCCACACCAGAGAACAGCACGATTGTGTTCAAGTATGTTCGACCACCCTCGCTGAAAATGCAATCAAATAAGATCTTTCAGTTCAAATCCAACTCCCATCGCGATCGGTTGTCTTTGTGTAATCTGCGCATCGAGTTTGATCTTCTGCTTTTAGCACTCGCAACCCCACGCAATTATCAGTTTTGATATAAGTCGTAAACAAATTAGTGCATAAAGAGGAAACGAAACAAGTAAAAAAGCTAATGTCGGGTGTCCCGACTTTGAAATACTCTGTACATATGTTTACAATAATTATAGAAAATAAAAAAAATTAAGAAAATAAAAAAAAAATTTCATCGATTTTAACTTTCTCGGTATTCGAACTCAAGTAATAAAGGTATATAATTGCACATATACAAAGCAATTGCGTCTATGTGAGTGTATCAAAAAAATAAAACAAACTCGTATAGAATACACACATAAGGCATCTTTGTGCAAAATTTGGTGTCTCTATCTCTTATAGTCTCTGAGATCCAGGTGTTCATACGGACGGACAGACGGACAGACAGACAGACAGATAGGGCTAGATCGACTCGTCTCGTCATGCTGATTGAGAATATATATACTTTGTGGGGTCTGCCACGCCTCCTTCTGCCTGTTACATTTTTCAGCTCCCGCAAACCTAATATAAATAAAATAAAAATATAAAAAATTTTTCTGCATATATACAAAATTTTAAATTATTTAAATGTAGAAGAGTAAAAATAACAGTGAGAAAAAAAGAGGTGTGCAGGCGCTGGAGAGAAAAATTAAAGTTTTTTCAAATTATCTTGTGCTAGTTAAGAGGCACATTAACAAAAAAATTTCGCTTTCATTGGACTTATTATCACTTTAAAAGTGTGTCCCGTGCCCATATACATATTTACAATTAATTAAATGCTTTAATATATAATAAAACCTCCTGCAGATGGCTGGCGGCAAATAAATAAATTATTTATTAATTTTAATAATTGCACATTCTCCTTCTTTTTTACTATTATATTTAAATGAATAAAATTTCATTTAATATAATTGTAAATTATATAAATATAGGGTCGTAAAGTGTACATTGTTTGGCATCAATTAAATGATTTTATCTATCCGGCAAATGATGCAATTAAGTAATTATTTGTTTTACATAAAAGTATATATACATAATAACGTTGTCAGCAGCGGCACGCTCACTCACGTACTACACGTTCTCATTATTAATACCATCACTACTAGCTAGTAACAGATCGCATGGCGGCCATTACTTATAGATCGAGAGAGAGAGAGAGTGAGAGAGTAGGTAGAGTAGTAGCAGCAGCAGAATAATTTGCGGTACTTGTGTGCCATTGCAGAAAGATTACTGGCAACATTTTTATGTTGCAGAATTGATGTTGATAATGATACAGCTAGTTGCTTGTTTTTGCTAGCTGCATTGCGACATTGGCAGCATATTGGTGCTACATTTGTGCAATTAATTAAATGCTTTAATATATAATAAAAGTTATGGCAGATTGCTGGCGGCAAATAAATGAATTATTTCTTTATTTTAATAATCTTACATTCTCCTTGTTTTGTATTATTATATTTAAATGAATAAAAATTAATTAAATATAATTGTAAAGTATATAAAAATAGGATTCTTTGACAACATCAACAACAGATCGCATGGCGGCCATTTTCCATACATATAGAGAGAGAGAGAGAGTGAGACAGCAGGTAGAGTAGCAGCAGCAGAATAATTTGCGGTACTTGTGTGCCATTGCAGATATATTGCGGGCATCATACATACCCACATACACCCTTCTATTTGCTAAGAGTTACTAAGAAGGAGTGAAATTTATTTTGGATATTATTATTTTAATGATTTTTTGTTCGTTTTTCGATTTTTTAGTTATTCTTTTTTAGGTCAGATGTTCTCTGTAAAATATGTCCGACCGTCCGTCTGTATGAGCGGAAGGATCTCAGAAGGTACAAGAGCTAGAATTACCAAACTTGGCATCCAGGTTCCCCTAAGCCCTAGGCAGGTCAAGTTTGTTTTTTTATTTTGATACACCCCCCACTTCCCCGCAATTCGTGTTTTTTCTTATAACTTCAGTAATTCTTATAAATTTGAAATTTTGTCAGTTACATCCAGTTAGTGCTTATGTGTCCGTGTGGCATCATGATAGGTCAATTCTGAAGAAAGTTATAGCCATAAGTAAAATCGCTGCTCATGCGCTGCATGCAGCTCTGTCGGCAGCGCTGCCCGCAGCTGTTGTTGATGTTGCTGCTTTGGTTCAACTTTGTGCTGCATACATACAAGCATATAAACACGCATAGGTACGTGATGTAAATGTATGCTGTTAAAACTGAACATAAACATGTATTCTAATTTAATTAATTAATTAATTCATTTTTTTAATAATTTAATTTAAAAAAATTTTTTTTTTAAATTTTTCTTTTTTGTGGAGAGTACAGGCTATTTTATTGTCGGGCTTGCTCGACTGTAGTGTTCTCTCTTGTTTAATAATTGTACATTCTCTCTGTTTTTTACTACTATATTTAAATGAATAAAATTTCATTTAAAATAATTGTAAATTATATAAATATAGGGTCGTAACGTGTACGACATTGTTTGGCACCAATTAAATGATTTTATTTGTCTGGCAAATGGCATACAATTAAATAATTATTGTGTTACATATATAGGTAGAGTAGCAGCAGCAAAATAATTTGCGGTACTTGTGTGCCATTGCAGAAAGATTACGGGCAACATTTTTTTGTTGCTGATGTTGATAATGATACAGCTAGTTACTTGTAGTTGTTAGAAGCATTGCAGCAATGCAACATTGACAGCAGATTGGTGCTACATTTATATATGGGCATTTCCACCGAAAGGTCCACCGAGACCCAAAAATTAAAAGTTATTGAATTAACTTTTTTTTTACAACAACCGAATTGAACTAATTTAAATAACAATTAAAAATTTGAATAGCCCGTTTCGAGATATTCGAATGCAAGGGGCGCAAACGAAAATTTTCTCGTTAAGATATTTATATTACACCTTTGATTTGCCTAAATTTCTTAGAGAGAAATATTTTCATTGACTTTTGCTAGTTAAAATGTTTCTGGAATCACAAAGAGTCAAAAAGAATGCATAAGAGACCACGCAATACAAACATCAAAAGTGTAATAATTATAAATGAATTATTTAAAAATTTTTTTTTTACAAAATTGTAAATTATTTAAATGTAGAAGAGTAAAAATAACAGTGAGAAAAAAAGAGGTGTGCAGGCGCTGGAGAGAAAAATTTAAGTATCTGAATTTGCCCTGTGCGAATACCGTGGTTTTTTGCAATTATCTTGTAAACGAAAAGTTGCCCAAAATCAACATTAGCACCAATTATAGTGCTAGTTAAGAGGTATAAGTTAGGCACATGAACAAAAAAAAATTTCGTTTTCATTCGACTAGTTTTCACTTTAAATGTGTGTCCCGTGCGACATCATGGAAATGCCCATATACTATATGTACATATTTACAATTAATTAAATGCTTTAATATATAATAAAACATGCGGCAGATGGCTGGCGGCAAATAAATAAATTATTTATTAATTTTAATAATTGCACATTCTCCTTGTTTTTACTATTATATTTAAATGAATAAAATTTCATTTACTATAATTGTAAATTATATAAATATAGGGGCGGAAAGTGTACAACATTGTTTGGCACCAATTAAATGATTTTATCTAACCCGCAAATGATGCAATTAAATAATTATTTGTTTTACATAAAAGTATATATACATAATAACGTTGTTCAGCAGCGGCACGCTCACTCACGTACTGCACGGTCTCATGATTAATACCATCACTACTAGCTACCAACATCGCATAGCGGCCATTTGCAATACTTACAGAGAGCGAGAGAGAGTGATGAGAGAGAGTGAGAGAGCAGGTAGAGTAGCAGCAGCAGAATAATTTGCGGTACTTGTCTGCCATTGCAGATATATTACGGGCATCAATCTTATGTTTCTAAATTGATGCTGATAATGATACAGCTAGTTGCTTGTTGTTGTTAGCAGCATTGCGACATTGGCAGCATATTGATGCTACATTTATATATACATATGTGCAATTAATTAAATGCTTTAATATATAATAAAAGTTATGGCAGATTGCTGGCGGCAAATAAATGAACTATTTCTGTATTATAATAAATGCACATTATCCTTGTTGTTAATACGCTTTTATTAGCTTCGCCTTTTTGTATATAACCGAATCTTTCAGCGTAATTTTTACCAATTTCCAAAAGTCTGATCAGCAAATTTGCACAGTGGTCAAGGACTGATTACAATACAATATTTCTAAAATTCATCCAAATCGGTAAATTCTAAGAAAAGTTATTAGCGAAACAACTTTACTACGCCCACAAGTTGCAGCATCCGATTTGCGTCAAACTGTCCACACCAGAGAACAGCACGATTGTGTTCAAGTATGTTCGACCACCCTCGCTGAAAATGCAATCAAATAAGATCTTTCAGTTCAAATCCAACTCCCATCGCGATCGGTTGTCTTTGTGTAATCTGCGCATCGAGTTTGATCTTCTGCTTTTAGCACTCGCAACCCCACGCAATTATCAGTTTTGATATAAGTCGTAAACAAATTAGTGCATAAAGAGGAAACGAAACAAGTAAAAAAGCTAAAGTCGGGTGTCCCGACTTTGAAATACTCTGTACATATGTTTACAATAATTATAGAAAATAAAAAAAAAATTTCATCGATTTTACCTTTCTCGGTATTCGAACTCAAGTAATAAAGGTATATAATTGCACATATACAAAGCAATTGCGTCTATGTGAGTGTATGTAAGCATTTTCGCAGTGAACCAAACAGCAACATCAACAACAGCCGCGGGCAGCGCTTGAGCAGCGCTGCAGCAGTAAATATATTTATGGCTATAACTTCTTGTTAAATCGGTCTATCATAGTGAAACTCGGCATACGGACACATAATAACTAACTGGAATATATAATAACTAACTGCAAAAGGGAGGGAAATTCCAAAATACACATTTTCTGCGTATTCACTAAGGCATCTGGGACTAAAATTTGGTGTTCCTAGGTCTTATGGTCTCTGAGATATAGGCGATTATACGAATGGAAAATCGGGAAAACCTCCATAGGGAGGAAGTGGGGGGGGGCGGGGGAAATCAAAAAAATAAAACAAACTCGTATAGAATACACACATAAGGCATCTTTGTGCAAAATTTGGTGTCTCTATCTCTTATAGTCTCTGAGATCCAGGTGTTCATACGGACGGACAGACGGACAGACAGACAGACAGATAGGGCTAGATCGACTCGTCTCGTCATGCTGATTGAGAATATATATACTTTGTGGGGTCTGCCACGCCTCCTTCTGCCTGTTACATTTTTCAGCTCCCGCAAACCTAATATAAATAAAATAAAAATATAAAAAATTTTTCTGCATATATACAAAATTTTAAATTATTTAAATGTAGAAGAGTAAAAATAACAGTGAGAAAAAAAGAGGTGTGCAGGCGCTGGAGAGAAAAATTAAAGTTTTTTCAAATTATCTTGTGCTAGTTAAGAGGCACATTAACAAAAAAATTTCGCTTTCATTGGACTTATTATCACTTTAAAAGTGTGTCCCGTGCCCATATACATATTTACAATTAATTAAATGCTTTAATATATAATAAAACCTCCTGCAGATGGCTGGCGGCAAATAAATAAATTATTTATTAATTTTAATAATTGCACATTCTCCTTCTTTTTTACTATTATATTTAAATGAATAAAATTTCATTTAATATAATTGTAAATTATATAAATATAGGGTCGTAAAGTGTACATTGTTTGGCATCAATTAAATGATTTTATCTATCCGGCAAATGATGCAATTAAGTAATTATTTGTTTTACATAAAAGTATATATACATAATAACTTTGTCAGCAGCGGCACGCTCACTCACGTACTACACGTTCTCATTATTAATACCATCACTACTAGCTAGTAACAGATCGCATGGCGGCCATTACTTATAGATCGAGAGAGAGAGAGAGTGAGAGAGTAGGTAGAGTAGTAGCAGCAGCAGAATAATTTGCGGTACTTGTGTGCCATTGCAGAAAGATTACTGGCAACATTTTTATGTTGCAGAATTGATGTTGATAATGATACAGCTAGTTGCTTGTTTTTGCTAGCTGCATTGCGACATTGGCAGCATATTGGTGCTACATTTGTGCAATTAATTAAATGCTTTAATATATAATAAGAGTTATTGCAGATTGTTGGCGGCAAATAAATGAATTATTTCTTTATTTTAATAATCTTACATTCTCCTTGTTTTGTATTATTATATTTAAATGAATAAATATTAATTAAATATAATTGTAAAGTATATAAAAATAGGATTCTTTGACAACATCAACAACAGATCGCATGGCGGCCATTTGCCATACATATAGAGAGATAGAGTGAGACAGCAGGTAGAGTAGCAGCAGCAGAATAATTTGCGGTACTTGTGTGCCATTGCAGATATATTGCGGGCATCATACATACCCACATACACCCTTCTATTTGCTAAGAGTTACTAAGAAGGAGTGAAATTTATTTTGGATATTATTATTTTAATGATTTTTTGTTCGTTTTTCGATTTTTTAGTTATTCTTTTTTAGGTCAGATGTTCTCTGTAAAAGATGTCCGACCGTCCGTCTGTATGAGCGGAAGGATCTCAGAAGGTACAAGAGCTAGAATTACCAAACTTGGCATCCAGGTTCCCCTAAGCCCTAGGCAGGTCAAGTTTGTTTTTTTATTTTGATACACCCCCCACTTCCCCGCAATTCGTGTTTTTTCTTATAACTTCAGTAATTCTTATAAATTTGAAATTTTGTCAGTTACATCCAGTTAGTGCTTATGTGTCCGTGTGGCATCATGATAGGTCAATTCTGAAGAAAGTTATAGCCATAAGTAAAATCGCTGCTCATGCGCTGCATGCAGCTCTGTCGGCAGCGCTGCCCGCAGCTGTTGTTGATGTTGCTGCTTTGGTTCAACTTTGTGCTGCATACATACAAGCATATAAACACGCATAGGTACGTGATGTAAATGTATGCTGTTAAAACTGAACATAAACATGTATTCTAATTTAATTAATTAATTAATTCATTTTTTTTAATAATTTAATTTAAAAAAATTTTTTTTTTAAATTTTTCTTTTTTGTGGAGAGTACAGGCTATTTTATTGTCGGGCTTGCTCGACTGTAGTGTTCTCTCTTGTTTAATAATTGTACATTCTCTCTGTTTTTTACTACTATATTTAAATGAATAAAATTTCATTTAAAATAATTGTAAATTATATAAATATAGGGTCGTAACGTGTACGACATTGTTTGGCACCAATTAAATTATTTTATTTGTCTGGCAAATGGCATACAATTAAATAATTATTGTGTTACATATATAGGTAGAGTAGCAGCAGCAAAATAATTTGCGACTTGTGTGCCATTGCAGAAAGATTACGGGCAACATTTTTTTGTTGCTGATGTTGATAATGATACAGCTAGTTACTTGTAGTTGTTAGAAGCATTGCAGCAATGCAACATTGACAGCAGATTGGTGCTACATTTATATATGGGCATTTCCACCGAAAGGTCCACCGAGACCCAAAAATTAAAAGTTATTGAATTAACTTTTTTTTTACAACAACCGAATTGAACTAATTTAAATAACAATTAAAAATTTGAATAGCCCGTTTCGAGATATTCGAATGCAAGGGGCGCAAACGAAAATTTTCTCGTTAAGATATTTATATTACACCTTTGATTTGCCTAAATTTCTTAGAGAGAAATATTTTCATTGACTTTTGCTAGTTAAAATGTTTCTGGAATCACAAAGAGTCAAAAAGAATGCATAAGAGACCACGCAATACAAACATCAAAAGTGTAATAATTATAAATGAATTATTTAAAAATTTTTTTTTTACAAAATTGTAAATTATTTAAATGTAGAAGAGTAAAAATAACAGTGAGAAAAAAAGAGGTGTGCAGGCGCTGGAGAGAAAAATTTAAGTATCTGAATTTGCCCTGTGCGAATACCGTGGTTTTTTGCAATTATCTTGTAAACGAAAAGTTGCCCAAAATCAACATTAGCACCAATTATAGTGCTAGTTAAGAGGTATAAGTTAGGCACATGAACAAAAAAAAATTTCGTTTTCATTCGACTAGTTTTCACTTTAAATGTGTGTCCCGTGCGACATCATGGAAATGCCCATATACTATATGTACATATTTACAATTAATTAAATGCTTTAATATATAATAAAACATGCGGCAGATGGCTGGCGGCAAATAAATAAATTATTTATTAATTTTAATAATTGCACATTCTCCTTGTTTTTACTATTATATTTAAATGAATAAAATTTCATTTACTATAATTGTAAATTATATAAATATAGGGGCGGAAAGTGTACAACATTGTTTGGCACCAATTAAATGATTTTATCTAACCCGCAAATGATGCAATTAAATAATTATTTGTTTTACATAAAAGTATATATACATAATAACGTTGTTCAGCAGCGGCACGCTCACTCACGTACTGCACGGTCTCATGATTAATACCATCACTACTAGCTACCAACATCGCATAGCGGCCATTTGCAATACTTACAGAGAGCGAGAGAGAGTGAGAGAGCAGGTAGAGTAGCAGCAGCAGAATAATTTGCGGTACTTGTCTGCCATTGCAGATATATTACGGGCATCAATCTTATGTTTCTAAATTGATGCTGATAATGATACAGCTAGTTGCTTGTTGTTGTTAGCAGCATTGCGACATTGGCAGCATATTGATGCTACATTTATATATACATATGTGCAATTAATTAAATGCTTTAATATATAATAAAAGTTATGGCAGATTGCTGGCGGCAAATAAATGAACTATTTCTGTATTATAATAAATGCACATTATCCTTGTTGTTAATACGCTTTTATTAGCTTCGCCTTTTTGTATATAACCGAATCTTTCAGCGTAATTTTTACCAATTTCCAAAAGTCTGATCAGCAAATTTGCACAGTGGTCAAGGACTGATTACAATACAATATTTCTAAAATTCATCCAAATCGGTAAATTCTAAGAAAAGTTATTAGCGAAACAACTTTACTACGCCCACAAGTTGCAGCATCCGATTTGCGTCAAACTGTCCACACCAGAGAACAGCACGATTGTGTTCAAGTATGTTCGACCACCCTCGCTGAAAATGCAATCAAATAAGATCTTTCAGTTCAAATCCAACTCCCATCGCGATCGGTTGTCTTTGTGTAATCTGCGCATCGAGTTTGATCTTCTGCTTTTAGCACTCGCAACCCCACGCAATTATCAGTTTTGATATAAGTCGTAAACAAATTAGTGCATAAAGAGGAAACGAAACAAGTAAAAAAGCTAAAGTCGGGTGTCCCGACTTTGAAATACTCTGTACATATGTTTACAATAATTATAGAAAATAAAAAAAAAATTTCATCGATTTTACCTTTCTCGGTATTCGAACTCAAGTAATAAAGGTATATAATTGCACATATACAAAGCAATTGCGTCTATGTGAGTGTATGTAAGCATTTTCGCAGTGAACCAAACAGCAACATCAACAACAGCCGCGGGCAGCGCTTGAGCAGCGCTGCAGCAGTAAATATATTTATGGCTATAACTTCTTGTTAAATCGGTCTATCATAGTGAAACTCGGCATACGGACACATAATAACTAACTGGAATATATAATAACTAACTGCAAAATTTTAGTTCGAAATTCCAAGAATTACGGGAGTTAGAGAAAAACGCAATTGCGCGGGAGAGGGGGGAGGGAGGGAAATTCCAAAATACACATTTTCTGCGTATTCACTAAGGCATCTGGGACTAAAATTTGGTGTTCCTAGGTCTTATGGTCTCTGAGATATAGGCGATTATACGAATGGAAAATCGGGAAAACCTCCATAGGGAGGAAGTGGTGGGGGGCGGGGGAAATCAAAAAAATAAAACAAACTCGTATAGAATACACACATAAGGCATCTTTGTGCAAAATTTGGTGTCTCTATCTCTTATAGTCTCTGAGATCCAGGTGTTCATACGGACGGACAGACGGACAGACAGACAGACAGATAGGGCTAGATCGACTCGTCTCGTCATGCTGATTGAGAATATATATACTTTGTGGGGTCTGCCACGCCTCCTTCTGCCTGTTACATTTTTCAGCTCCCGCAAACCTAATATAAATAAAATAAAAATATAAAAAATTTTTCTGCATATATACAAAATTTTAAATTATTTAAATGTAGAAGAGTAAAAATAACAGTGAGAAAAAAAGAGGTGTGCAGGCGCTGGAGAGAAAAATTAAAGTTTTTTCAAATTATCTTGTGCTAGTTAAGAGGCACATTAACAAAAAAATTTCGCTTTCATTGGACTTATTATCACTTTAAAAGTGTGTCCCGTGCCCATATACATATTTACAATTAATTAAATGCTTTAATATATAATAAAACCTCCTGCAGATGGCTGGCGGCAAATAAATAAATTATTTATTAATTTTAATAATTGCACATTCTCCTTCTTTTTTACTATTATATTTAAATGAATAAAATTTCATTTAATATAATTGTAAATTATATAAATATAGGGTCGTAAAGTGTACATTGTTTGGCATCAATTAAATGATTTTATCTATCCGGCAAATGATGCAATTAAGTAATTATTTGTTTTACATAAAAGTATATATACATAATAACTTTGTCAGCAGCGGCACGCTCACTCACGTACTACACGTTCTCATTATTAATACCATCACTACTAGCTAGTAACAGATCGCATGGCGGCCATTACTTATAGATCGAGAGAGAGAGAGAGTGAGAGAGTAGGTAGAGTAGTAGCAGCAGCAGAATAATTTGCGGTACTTGTGTGCCATTGCAGAAAGATTACTGGCAACATTTTTATGTTGCAGAATTGATGTTGATAATGATACAGCTAGTTGCTTGTTTTTGCTAGCTGCATTGCGACATTGGCAGCATATTGGTGCTACATTTGTGCAATTAATTAAATGCTTTAATATATAATAAGAGTTATGGCAGATTGTTGGCGGCAAATAAATGAATTATTTCTTTATTTTAATAATCTTACATTCTCCTTGTTTTGTATTATTATATTTAAATGAATAAATATTAATTAAATATAATTGTAAAGTATATAAAAATAGGATTCTTTGACAACATCAACAACAGATCGCATGGCGGCCATTTGCCATACATATAGAGAGATAGAGTGAGACAGCAGGTAGAGTAGCAGCAGCAGAATAATTTGCGGTACTTGTGTGCCATTGCAGATATATTGCGGGCATCATACATACCCACATACACCCTTCTATTTGCTAAGAGTTACTAAGAAGGAGTGAAATTTATTTTGGATATTATTATTTTAATGATTTTTTGTTCGTTTTTCGATTTTTTAGTTATTCTTTTTTAGGTCAGATGTTCTCTGTAAAAGATGTCCGACCGTCCGTCTGTATGAGCGGAAGGATCTCAGAAGGTACAAGAGCTAGAATTACCAAACTTGGCATCCAGGTTCCCCTAAGCCCTAGGCAGGTCAAGTTTGTTTTTTTATTTTGATACACCCCCCACTTCCCCGCAATTCGTGTTTTTTCTTATAACTTCAGTAATTCTTATAAATTTGAAATTTTGTCAGTTACATCCAGTTAGTGCTTATGTGTCCGTGTGGCATCATGATAGGTCAATTCTGAAGAAAGTTATAGCCATAAGTAAAATCGCTGCTCATGCGCTGCATGCAGCTCTGTCGGCAGCGCTGCCCGCAGCTGTTGTTGATGTTGCTGCTTTGGTTCAACTTTGTGCTGCATACATACAAGCATATAAACACGCATAGGTACGTGATGTAAATGTATGCTGTTAAAACTGAACATAAACATGTATTCTAATTTAATTAATTAATTAATTCATTTTTTTTAATAATTTAATTTTAAAAAATTTTTTTTTTAAATTTTTCTTTTTTGTGGAGAGTACAGGCTATTTTATTGTCGGGCTTGCTCGACTGTAGTGTTCTCTCTTGTTTAATAATTGTACATTCTCTCTGTTTTTTACTACTATATTTAAATGAATAAAATTTCATTTAAAATAATTGTAAATTATATAAATATAGGGTCGTAACGTGTACGACATTGTTTGGCACCAATTAAATTATTTTATTTGTCTGGCAAATGGCATACAATTAAATAATTATTGTGTTACATATATAGGTAGAGTAGCAGCAGCAAAATAATTTGCGACTTGTGTGCCATTGCAGAAAGATTACGGGCAACATTTTTTTGTTGCTGATGTTGATAATGATACAGCTAGTTACTTGTAGTTGTTAGAAGCATTGCAGCAATGCAACATTGACAGCAGATTGGTGCTACATTTATATATGGGCATTTCCACCGAAAGGTCCACCGAGACCCAAAAATTAAAAGTTATTGAATTAACTTTTTTTTTACAACAACCGAATTGAACTAATTTAAATAACAATTAAAAATTTGAATAGCCCGTTTCGAGATATTCGAATGCAAGGGGCGCAAACGAAAATTTTCTCGTTAAGATATTTATATTACACCTTTGATTTGCCTAAATTTCTTAGAGAGAAATATTTTCATTGACTTTTGCTAGTTAAAATGTTTCTGGAATCACAAAGAGTCAAAAAGAATGCATAAGAGACCACGCAATACAAACATCAAAAGTGTAATAATTATAAATGAATTATTTAAAAATTTTTTTTTTACAAAATTTTAAATTATTTAAATGTAGAAGAGTAAAAATAACAGTGAGAAAAAAAGAGGTGTGCAGGCGCTGGAGAGAAAAATTTAAGTATCTGAATTTGCCCTGTGCGAATACCGTGGTTTTTTGCAATTATCTTGTAAACGAAAAGTTGCCCAAAATCAACATTAGCACCAATTATAGTGCTAGTTAAGAGGTATAAGTTAGGCACATGAACAAAAAAAAATTTCGTTTTCATTCGACTAGTTTTCACTTTAAATGTGTGTCCCGTGCGATATCATGGAAATGCCCATATACTATATGTACATATTTACAATTAATTAAATGCTTTAATATATAATAAAACATGCGGCAGATGGCTGGCGGCAAATAAATAAATTATTTATTAATTTTAATAATTGCACATTCTCCTTGTTTTTACTATTATATTTAAATGAATAAAATTTCATTTACTATAATTGTAAATTATATAAATATAGGGGCGGAAAGTGTACAACATTGTTTGGCACCAATTAAATGATTTTATCTAACCCGCAAATGATGCAATTAAATAATTATTTGTTTTACATAAAAGTATATATACATAATAACGTTGTTCAGCAGCGGCACGCTCACTCACGTACTGCACGGTCTCATGATTAATACCATCACTACTAGCTACCAACATCGCATAGCGGCCATTTGCAATACTTACAGAGAGCGAGAGAGAGTGATGAGAGAGAGTGAGAGAGCAGGTAGAGTAGCAGCAGCAGAATAATTTGCGGTACTTGTCTGCCATTGCAGATATATTACGGGCATCAATCTTATGTTTCTAAATTGATGCTGATAATGATACAGCTAGTTGCTTGTTGTTGTTAGCAGCATTGCGACATTGGCAGCATATTGATGCTACATTTATATATACATATGTGCAATTAATTAAATGCTTTAATATATAATAAAAGTTATGGCAGATTGCTGGCGGCAAATAAATGAACTATTTCTGTATTATAATAAATGCACATTATCCTTGTTGTTAATACGCTTTTATTAGCTTCGCCTTTTTGTATATAACCGAATCTTTCAGCGTAATTTTTACCAATATCCAGAAGTCTGATCAGCAAATTTGCACAGTGGTCAAGGACTGATTACAATACAATATTTCTAAAATTCATCCAAATCGGTCAATTCTAAAAAAAGTTATTAGCGAAACAACTTTACTACGCCCACAAGTTGCAGCATCCGATTTGCGTCAAACTGTCCACACCAGAGAACAGCACGATTGTGTTCAAGTATGTTCGACCACCCTCGCTGAAAATGCAATCAAATAAGATCTTTCAGTTCAAATCCAACTCCCATCGCGATCGGTTGTCTTTGTGTAATCTGCGCATCGAGTTTGATCTTCTGCTTTTAGCACTCGCAACCCCACGCAATTATCAGTTTTGATATAAGTCGTAAACAAATTAGTGCATAAAGAGGAAACGAAACAAGTAAAAAAGCTAATGTCGGGTGTCCCGACTTTGAAATACTCTGTACATATGTTTACAATAATTATAGAAAATAAAAAAAATTAAGAAAATAAAAAAAAAATTTCATCGATTTTAACTTTCTCGGTATTCGAACTCAAGTAATAAAGGTATATAATTGCACATATACAAAGCAATTGCGTCTATGTGAGTGTATCAAAAAAATAAAACAAACTCGTATAGAATACACACATAAGGCATCTTTGTGCAAAATTTGGTGTCTCTATCTCTTATAGTCTCTGAGATCCAGGTGTTCATACGGACGGACAGACGGACAGACAGACAGACAGATAGGGCTAGATCGACTCGTCTCGTCATGCTGATTGAGAATATATATACTTTGTGGGGTCTGCCACGCCTCCTTCTGCCTGTTACATTTTTCAGCTCCCGCAAACCTAATATAAATAAAATAAAAATATAAAAAATTGTTCTGCATATATACAAAATTTTAAATTATTTAAATGTAGAAGAGTAAAAATAACAGTGAGAAAAAAAGAGGTGTGCAGGCGCTGGAGAGAAAAATTAAAGTTTTTTCAAATTATCTTGTGCTAGTTAAGAGGCACATTAACAAAAAAATTTCGCTTTCATTGGACTTATTATCACTTTAAAAGTGTGTCCCGTGCCCATATACATATTTACAATTAATTAAATGCTTTAATATATAATAAAACCTCCTGCAGATGGCTGGCGGCAAATAAATAAATTATTTATTAATTTTAATAATTGCACATTCTCCTTCTTTTTTACTATTATATTTAAATGAATAAAATTTCATTTAATATAATTGTAAATTATATAAATATAGGGTCGTAAAGTGTACATTGTTTGGCATCAATTAAATGATTTTATCTATCCGGCAAATGATGCAATTAAGTAATTATTTGTTTTACATAAAAGTATATATACATAATAACGTTGTCAGCAGCGGCACGCTCACTCACGTACTACACGTTCTCATTATTAATACCATCACTACTAGCTAGTAACAGATCGCATGGCGGCCATTACTTATAGATCGAGAGAGAGAGAGAGTGAGAGAGTAGGTAGAGTAGTAGCAGCAGCAGAATAATTTGCGGTACTTGTGTGCCATTGCAGAAAGATTACTGGCAACATTTTTATGTTGCAGAATTGATGTTGATAATGATACAGCTAGTTGCTTGTTTTTGCTAGCTGCATTGCGACATTGGCAGCATATTGGTGCTACATTTGTGCAATTAATTAAATGCTTTAATATATAATAAAAGTTATGGCAGATTGCTGGCGGCAAATAAATGAATTATTTCTTTATTTTAATAATCTTACATTCTCCTTGTTTTGTATTATTATATTTAAATGAATAAAAATTAATTAAATATAATTGTAAAGTATATAAAAATAGGATTCTTTGACAACATCAACAACAGATCGCATGGCGGCCATTTGCCATACATATAGAGAGATAGAGTGAGACAGCAGGTAGAGTAGCAGCAGCAGAATAATTTGCGGTACTTGTGTGCCATTGCAGATATATTGCGGGCATCATACATACCCACATACACCCTTCTATTTGCTAAGAGTTACTAAGAAGGAGTGAAATTTATTTTGGATATTATTATTTTAATGATTTTTTGTTCGTTTTTCGATTTTTTAGTTATTCTTTTTTAGGTCAGATGTTCTCTGTAAAAGATGTCCGACCGTCCGTCTGTATGAGCGGAAGGATCTCAGAAGGTACAAGAGCTAGAATTACCAAACTTGGCATCCAGGTTCCCCTAAGCCCTAGGCAGGTCAAGTTTGTTTTTTTATTTTGATACACCCCCCACTTCCCCGCAATTCGTGTTTTTTCTTATAACTTCAGTAATTCTTATAAATTTGAAATTTTGTCAGTTACATCCAGTTAGTGCTTATGTGTCCGTGTGGCATCATGATAGGTCAATTCTGAAGAAAGTTATAGCCATAAGTAAAATCGCTGCTCATGCGCTGCATGCAGCTCTGTCGGCAGCGCTGCCCGCAGCTGTTGTTGATGTTGCTGCTTTGGTTCAACTTTGTGCTGCATACATACAAGCATATAAACACGCATAGGTACGTGATGTAAATGTATGCTGTTAAAACTGAACATAAACATGTATTCTAATTTAATTAATTAATTAATTCATTTTTTTTAATAATTTAATTTAAAAAAATTTTTTTTTTAAATTTTTCTTTTTTGTGGAGAGTACAGGCTATTTTATTGTCGGGCTTGCTCGACTGTAGTGTTCTCTCTTGTTTAATAATTGTACATTCTCTCTGTTTTTTACTACTATATTTAAATGAATAAAATTTCATTTAAAATAATTGTAAATTATATAAATATAGGGTCGTAACGTGTACGACATTGTTTGGCACCAATTAAATTATTTTATTTGTCTGGCAAATGGCATACAATTAAATAATTATTGTGTTACATATATAGGTAGAGTAGCAGCAGCAAAATAATTTGCGGTACTTGTGTGCCATTGCAGAAAGATTACGGGCAACATTTTTTTGTTGCTGATGTTGATAATGATACAGCTAGTTACTTGTAGTTGTTAGAAGCATTGCAGCAATGCAACATTGACAGCAGATTGGTGCTACATTTATATATGGGCATTTCCACCGAAAGGTCCACCGAGACCCAAAAATTAAAAGTTATTGAATTAACTTTTTTTTTACAACAACCGAATTGAACTAATTTAAATAACAATTAAAAATTTGAATAGCCCGTTTCGAGATATTCGAATGCAAGGGGCGCAAACGAAAATTTTCTCGTTAAGATATTTATATTACACCTTTGATTTGCCTAAATTTCTTAGAGAGAAATATTTGCATTGACTTTTGCTAGTTAAAATGTTTCTGGAATCACAAAGAGTCACAAAGAATGCATAAGAGACCACGCAATACAAACATCAAAAGTGTAATAATTATAAATGAATTATTTAAAAATTTTTTTTTTACAAAATTGTAAATTATTTAAATGTAGAAGAGTAAAAATAACAGTGAGAAAAAAAGAGGTGTGCAGGCGCTGGAGAGAAAAATTTAAGTATCTGAATTTGCCCTGTGCGAATACCGTGGTTTTTTGCAATTATCTTGTAAACGAAAAGTTGCCCAAAATCAACATTAGCACCAATTATAGTGCTAGTTAAGAGGTATAAGTTAGGCACATGAACAAAAAAAAATTTCGTTTTCATTCGACTAGTTTTCACTTTAAATGTGTGTCCCGTGCGACATCATGGAAATGCCCATATACTATATGTACATATTTACAATTAATTAAATGCTTTAATATATAATAAAACATGCGGCAGATGGCTGGCGGCAAATAAATAAATTATTTATTAATTTTAATAATTGCACATTCTCCTTGTTTTTACTATTATATTTAAATGAATAAAATTTCATTTACTATAATTGTAAATTATATAAATATAGGGGCGGAAAGTGTACAACATTGTTTGGCACCAATTAAATGATTTTATCTAACCCGCAAATGATGCAATTAAATAATTATTTGTTTTACATAAAAGTATATATACATAATAACGTTGTTCAGCAGCGGCACGCTCACTCACGTACTGCACGGTCTCATGATTAATACCATCACTACTAGCTACCAACATCGCATAGCGGCCATTTGCAATACTTACAGAGAGCGAGAGAGAGTGATGAGAGAGAGTGAGAGAGCAGGTAGAGTAGCAGCAGCAGAATAATTTGCGGTACTTGTCTGCCATTGCAGATATATTACGGGCATCAATCTTATGTTTCTAAATTGATGCTGATAATGATACAGCTAGTTGCTTGTTGTTGTTAGCAGCATTGCGACATTGGCAGCATATTGATGCTACATTTATATATACATATGTGCAATTAATTAAATGCTTTAATATATAATAAAAGTTATGGCAGATTGCTGGCGGCAAATAAATGAACTATTTCTGTATTATAATAAATGCACATTATCCTTGTTGTTAATACGCTTTTATTAGCTTCGCCTTTTTGTATATAACCGAATCTTTCAGCGTAATTTTTACCAATATCCAGAAGTCTGATCAGCAAATTTGCACAGTGGTCAAGGACTGATTACAATACAATATTTCTAAAATTCATCCAAATCGGTAAATTCTAAGAAAAGTTATTAGCGAAACAACTTTACTACGCCCACAAGTTGCAGCATCCGATTTGCGTCAAACTGTCCACACCAGAGAACAGCACGATTGTGTTCAAGTATGTTCGACCACCCTCGCTGAAAATGCAATCAAATAAGATCTTTCAGTTCAAATCCAACTCCCATCGCGATCGGTTGTCTTTGTGTAATCTGCGCATCGAGTTTGATCTTCTGCTTTTAGCACTCGCAACCCCACGCAATTATCAGTTTTGATATAAGTCGTAAACAAATTAGTGCATAAAGAGGAAACGAAACAAGTAAAAAAGCTAATGTCGGGTGTCCCGACTTTGAAATACTCTGTACATATGTTTACAATAATTATAGAAAATAAAAAAAAAATTTCATCGATTTTACCTTTCTCGGTATTCGAACTCAAGTAATAAAGGTATATAATTGCACATATACAAAGCAATTGCGTCTATGTGAGTGTATGTAAGCATTTTCGCAGTGAACCAAACAGCAACATCAACAACAGCCGCGGGCAGCGCTTGAGCAGCGCTGCAGCAGTAAATATATTTATGGCTATAACTTCTTGTTAAATCGGTCTATCATAGTGAAACTCGGCATACGGACACATAATAACTAACTGGAATATATAATAACTAACTGCAAAATTTTAGTTCGAAATTCCAAGAATTACGGGAGTTAGAGAAAAACGCAATTGTGCGGGAGAGGGGGGAGGGAGGGAAATTCCAAAATACACATTTTCTGCGTATTCACTAAGGCATCTGGGACTAAAATTTGGTGTTCCTAGGTCTTATGGTCTCTGAGATATAGGCGATTATACGAATGGAAAATCGGGAAAACCTCCATAGAGAGGAAGTGGTGGGGGGGCGGGGGAAATCAAAAAAATAAAACAAACTCGTATAGAATACACACATAAGGCATCTTTGTGCAAAATTTGGTGTCTCTATCTCTTATAGTCTCTGAGATCCAGGTGTTCATACGGACGGACAGACGGACAGACAGACAGACCGATAGGGCTAGATCGACTCGTCTCGTCATGCTGATTGAGAATATATATACTTTGTGGGGTCTGCCACGCCTCCTTCTGCCTGTTACATTTTTCAGCTCCCGCAAACCTAATATAAATAAAATAAAAATATAAAAAATTTTTCTGCATATATACAAAATTTTAAATTATTTAAATGTAGAAGAGTAAAAATAACAGTGAGAAAAAAAGAGGTGTGCAGGCGCTGGAGAGAAAAATTAAAGTTTTTTCAAATTATCTTGTGCTAGTTAAGAGGCACATTAACAAAAAAATTTCGCTTTCATTGGACTTATTATCACTTTAAAAGTGTGTCCCGTGCCCATATACATATTTACAATTAATTAAATGCTTTAATATATAATAAAACCTCCTGCAGATGGCTGGCGGCAAATAAATAAATTATTTATTAATTTTAATAATTGCACATTCTCCTTCTTTTTTACTATTATATTTAAATGAATAAAATTTCATTTAATATAATTGTAAATTATATAAATATAGGGTCGTAAAGTGTACATTGTTTGGCATCAATTAAATGATTTTATCTATCCGGCAAATGATGCAATTAAGTAATTATTTGTTTTACATAAAAGTATATATACATAATAACGTTGTCAGCAGCGGCACGCTCACTCACGTACTATACGTTCTCATTATTAATACCATCACTACTAGCTAGTAACAGATCGCATGGCGGCCATTACTTATAGATCGAGAGAGAGAGAGTGAGAGAGTAGGTAGAGTAGTAGCAGCAGCAGAATAATTTGCGGTACTTGTGTGCCATTGCAGAAAGATTACTGGCAACATTTTTATGTTGCAGAATTGATGTTGATAATGATACAGCTAGTTGCTTGTTTTTGCTAGCTGCATTGCGACATTGGCAGCATATTGGTGCT
Organism: Scaptodrosophila lebanonensis; assembly: GCF_003285725.1. Lineage (NCBI taxonomy): Eukaryota > Metazoa > Arthropoda > Insecta > Diptera > Drosophilidae > Scaptodrosophila > Scaptodrosophila lebanonensis. The sequence continues at coordinate 155,655 of NW_022060604.1, read as the reverse complement.
ACATTTGTGCAATTAATTAAATGCTTTAATATATAATAAGAGTTATGGCAGATTGTTGGCGGCAAATAAATGAATTATTTCTTTATTTTAATAATCTTACATTCTCCTTGTTTTGTATTATTATATTTAAATGAATAAATATTAATTAAATATAATTGTAAAGTATATAAAAATAGGATTCTTTGACAACATCAACAACAGATCGCATGGCGGCCATTTGCCATACATATAGAGAGATAGAGTGAGACAGCAGGTAGAGTAGCAGCAGCAGAATAATTTGCGGTACTTGTGTGCCATTGCAGATATATTGCGGGCATCATACATACCCACATACACCCTTCTATTTGCTAAGAGTTACTAAGAAGGAGTGAAATTTATTTTGGATATTATTATTTTAATGATTTTTTGTTCGTTTTTCGATTTTTTAGTTATTCTTTTTTAGGTCAGATGTTCTCTGTAAAAGATGTCCGACCGTCCGTCTGTATGAGCGGAAGGATCTCAGAAGGTACAAGAGCTAGAATTACCAAACTTGGCATCCAGGTTCCCCTAAGCCCTAGGCAGGTCAAGTTTGTTTTTTTATTTTGATACACCCCCCACTTCCCCGCAATTCGTGTTTTTTCTTATAACTTCAGTAATTCTTATAAATTTGAAATTTTGTCAGTTACATCCAGTTAGTGCTTATGTGTCCGTGTGGCATCATGATAGGTCAATTCTGAAGAAAGTTATAGCCATAAGTAAAATCGCTGCTCATGCGCTGCATGCAGCTCTGTCGGCAGCGCTGCCCGCAGCTGTTGTTGATGTTGCTGCTTTGGTTCAACTTTGTGCTGCATACATACAAGCATATAAACACGCATAGGTACGTGATGTAAATGTATGCTGTTAAAACTGAACATAAACATGTATTCTAATTTAATTAATTAATTAATTCATTTTTTTTAATAATTTAATTTTAAAAAATTTTTTTTTAAATTTTTCTTTTTTGTGGAGAGTACAGGCTATTTTATTGTCGGGCTTGCTCGACTGTAGTGTTCTCTCTTGTTTAATAATTGTACATTCTCTCTGTTTTTTACTACTATATTTAAATGAATAAAATTTCATTTAAAATAATTGTAAATTATATAAATATAGGGTCGTAACGTGTACGACATTGTTTGGCACCAATTAAATTATTTTATTTGTCTGGCAAATGGCATACAATTAAATAATTATTGTGTTACATATATAGGTAGAGTAGCAGCAGCAAAATAATTTGCGGTACTTGTGTGCCATTGCAGAAAGATTACGGGCAACATTTTTTTGTTGCTGATGTTGATAATGATACAGCTAGTTACTTGTAGTTGTTAGAAGCATTGCAGCAATGCAACATTGACAGCAGATTGGTGCTACATTTATATATGGGCATTTCCACCGAAAGGTCCACCGAGACCCAAAAATTAAAAGTTATTGAATTAACTTTTTTTTTACAACAACCGAATTGAACTAATTTAAATAACAATTAAAAATTTGAATAGCCCGTTTCGAGATATTCGAATGCAAGGGGCGCAAACGAAAATTTTCTCGTTAAGATATTTATATTACACCTTTGATTTGCCTAAATTTCTTAGAGAGAAATATTTTCATAGACTTTTGCTAGTTAAAATGTTTCTGGAATCACAAAGAGTCAAAAAGAATGCATAAGAGACCACGCAATACAAACATCAAAAGTGTAATAATTATAAATGAATTATTTAAAAATTTTTTTTTTACAAAATTGTAAATTATTTAAATGTAGAAGAGTAAAAATAACAGTGAGAAAAAAAGAGGTGTGCAGGCGCTGGAGAGAAAAATTTAAGTATCTGAATTTGCCCTGTGCGAATACCGTGGTTTTTTGCAATTATCTTGTAAACGAAAAGTTGCCCAAAATCAACATTAGCACCAATTATAGTGCTAGTTAAGAGGTATAAGTTAGGCACATGAACAAAAAAAAATTTCGTTTTCATTCGACTAGTTTTCACTTTAAATGTGTGTCCCGTGCGACATCATGGAAATGCCCATATACTATATGTACATATTTACAATTAATTAAATGCTTTAATATATAATAAAACATGCGGCAGATGGCTGGCGGCAAATAAATAAATTATTTATTAATTTTAATAATTGCACATTCTCCTTGTTTTTACTATTATATTTAAATGAATAAAATTTCATTTACTATAATTGTAAATTATATAAATATAGGGGCGGAAAGTGTACAACATTGTTTGGCACCAATTAAATGATTTTATCTAACCCGCAAATGATGCAATTAAATAATTATTTGTTTTACATAAAAGTATATATACATAATAACGTTGTTCAGCAGCGGCACGCTCACTCACGTACTGCACGGTCTCATGATTAATACCATCACTACTAGCTACCAACATCGCATAGCGGCCATTTGCAATACTTACAGAGAGCGAGAGAGAGTGATGAGAGAGAGTGAGAGAGCAGGTAGAGTAGCAGCAGCAGAATAATTTGCGGTACTTGTCTGCCATTGCAGATATATTACGGGCATCAATCTTATGTTTCTAAATTGATGCTGATAATGATACAGCTAGTTGCTTGTTGTTGTTAGCAGCATTGCGACATTGGCAGCATATTGATGCTACATTTATATATACATATGTGCAATTAATTAAATGCTTTAATATATAATAAAAGTTATGGCAGATTGCTGGCGGCAAATAAATGAACTATTTCTGTATTATAATAAATGCACATTATCCTTGTTGTTAATACGCTTTTATTAGCTTCGCCTTTTTGTATATAACCGAATCTTTCAGCGTAATTTTTACCAATATCCAGAAGTCTGATCAGCAAATTTGCACAGTGGTCAAGGACTGATTACAATACAATATTTCTAAAATTCATCCAAATCGGTAAATTCTAAGAAAAGTTATTAGCGAAACAACTTTACTACGCCCACAAGTTGCAGCATCCGATTTGCGTCAAACTGTCCACACCAGAGAACAGCACGATTGTGTTCAAGTATGTTCGACCACCCTCGCTGAAAATGCAATCAAATAAGATCTTTCAGTTCAAATCCAACTCCCATCGCGATCGGTTGTCTTTGTGTAATCTGCGCATCGAGTTTGATCTTCTGCTTTTAGCACTCGCAACCCCACGCAATTATCAGTTTTGATATAAGTCGTAAACAAATTAGTGCATAAAGAGGAAACGAAACAAGTAAAAAAGCTAATGTCGGGTGTCCCGACTTTGAAATACTCTGTACATATGTTTACAATAATTATAGAAAATAAAAAAAATTAAGAAAATAAAAAAAAAATTTCATCGATTTTAACTTTCTCGGTATTCGAACTCAAGTAATAAAGGTATATAATTGCACATATACAAAGCAATTGCGTCTATGTGAGTGTATGTAAGCATTTTCGCAGTGAACCAAACAGCAACATCAACAACAGCCGCGGGCAGCGCTTGAGCAGCGCTGCAGCAGTAAATATATTTATGGCTATAACTTCTTGTTAAATCGGTCTATCATAGTGAAACTCGGCATACGGACACATAATAACTAACTGGAATATATAATAACTAACTGCAAAAATTTAGTTCGAAATTCCAAGAATTACGGGAGTTAGAGAAAAACGGAATTGCGCGGGAGAGGGGGGAGGGAGGGAAATTCCAAAATACACATTTTCTGCGTATTCACTAAGGCATCTGGGACTAAAATTTGGTGTTCCTAGGTCTTATGGTCTCTGAGATATAGGCGATTATACGAATGGAAAATCGGGAAAACCTCCATAGGGAGGAAGTGGTGGGGGGCGGGGGAAATCAAAAAAATAAAACAAACTCGTATAGAATACACACATAAGGCATCTTTGTGCAAAATTTGGTGTCTCTATCTCTTATAGTCTCTGAGATCCAGGTGTTCATACGGACGGACAGACGGACAGACAGACAGATAGGGCTAGATCGACTCGTCTCGTCATGCTGATTGAGAATATATATACTTTGTGGGGTCTGCCACGCCTCCTTCTGCCTGTTACATTTTTCAGCTCCCGCAAACCTAATATAAATAAAATAAAAATATAAAAAATTTTTCTGCATATATACAAAATTTTAAATTATTTAAATGTAGAAGAGTAAAAATAACAGTGAGAAAAAAAGAGGTGTGCAGGCGCTGGAGAGAAAAATTAAAGTTTTTCAAATTATCTTGTGCTAGTTAAGAGGCACATTAACAAAAAAAGCAGCAGCGGCACGCTCACTCACGTACTACACGTTCTCATTATTAATACCATCACTATAAGCTAGTAACAGATCGCATGGCGGCCATTACTTATAGATCGAGAGAGAGAGAGTGAGAGAGTAGGTAGAGTAGTAGCAGCAGCAGAATAATTTGCGGTACTTGTGTGCCATTGCAGAAAGATTACTGGCAACATTTTTATGTTGCAGAATTGATGTTGATAATGATACAGCTAGTTGCTTGTTTTTGCTAGCTGCATTGCGACATTGGCAGCATATTGGTGCTACATTTGTGCAATTAATTAAATGCTTTAATATATAATAAAAGTTATGGCAGATTGCTGGCGGCAAATAAATGAATTATTTCTTTATTTTAATAATCTTACATTCTCCTTGTTTTGTATTATTATATTTAAATGAATAAAAATTAATTAAATATAATTGTAAAGTATATAAAAATAGGATTCTTTGACAACATCAACAACAGATCGCATGGCGGCCATTTTCCATACATATAGAGAGAGAGAGAGTGAGACAGCAGGTAGAGTAGCAGCAGCAGAATAATTTGCGGTACTTGTGTGCCATTGCAGATATATTGCGGGCATCATACATACCCACATACACCCTTCTATTTGCTAAGAGTTACTAAGAAGGAGTGAAATTTATTTTGGATATTATTATTTTAATGATTTTTTGTTCGTTTTTCGATTTTTTAGTTATTCTTTTTTAGGTCAGATGTTCTCTGTAAAAGATGTCCGACCGTCCGTCTGTATGAGCGGAAGGATCTCAGAAGGTACAAGAGCTAGAATTACCAAACTTGGCATCCAGGTTCCCCTAAGCCCTAGGCAGGTCAAGTTTGTTTTTTTATTTTGATACACCCCCCACTTCCCCGCAATTCGTGTTTTTTCTTATAACTTCAGTAATTCTTATAAATTTGAAATTTTGTCAGTTACATCCAGTTAGTGCTTATGTGTCCGTGTGGCATCATGATAGGTCAATTCTGAAGAAAGTTATAGCCATAAGTAAAATCGCTGCTCATGCGCTGCATGCAGCTCTGTCGGCAGCGCTGCCCGCAGCTGTTGTTGATGTTGCTGCTTTGGTTCAACTTTGTGCTGCATACATACAAGCATATAAACACGCATAGGTACGTGATGTAAATGTATGCTGTTAAAACTGAACATAAACATGTATTCTAATTTAATTAATTAATTAATTCATTTTTTTTAATAATTTAATTTTAAAAAAATTTTTTTTTTAAATTTTTCTTTTTTGTGGAGAGTACAGGCTATTTTATTGTCGGGCTTGCTCGACTGTAGTGTTCTCTCTTGTTTAATAATTGTACATTCTCTCTGTTTTTTACTACTATATTTAAATGAATAAAATTTCATTTAAAATAATTGTAAATTATATAAATATAGGGTCGTAACGTGTACGACATTGTTTGGCACCAATTAAATTATAGTATTTGTCTGGCAAATGGCATACAATTAAATAATTATTGTGTTACATATATAGGTAGAGTAGCAGCAGCAAAATAATTTGCGGTACTTGTGTGCCATTGCAGAAAGATTACGGGCAACATTTTTTTGTTGCTGATGTTGATAATGATACAGCTAGTTACTTGTAGTTGTTAGAAGCATTGCAGCAATGCAACATTGACAGCAGATTGGTGCTACATTTATATATGGGCATTTCCACCGAAAGGTCCACCGAGACCCAAAAATTAAAAGTTATTGAATTAACTTTTTTTTTACAACAACCGAATTGAACTAATTTAAATAACAATTAAAAATTTGAATAGCCCGTTTCGAGATATTCGAATGCAAGGGGCGCAAACGAAAATTTTCTCGTTAAGATATTTATATTACACCTTTGATTTGCCTAAATTTCTTAGAGAGAAATATTTTCATTGACTTTTGCTAGTTAAAATGTTTCTGGAATCACAAAGAGTCAAAAAGAATGCATAAGAGACCACGCAATACAAACATCAAAAGTGTAATAATTATAAATGAATTATTTAAAAATTTTTTTTTTACAAAATTTTAAATTATTTAAATGTAGAAGAGTAAAAATAACAGTGAGAAAAAAAGAGGTGTGCAGGCGCTGGAGAGAAAAATTTAAGTATCTGAATTTGCCCTGTGCGAATACCGTGGTTTTTTGCAATTATCTTGTAAACGAAAAGTTGCCCAAAATCAACATTAGCACCAATTATAGTGCTAGTTAAGAGGTATAAGTTAGGCACATGAACAAAAAAAAATTTCGTTTTCATTCGACTAGTTTTCACTTTAAATGTGTGTCCCGTGCGACATCATGGAAATGCCCATATACTATATGTACATATTTACAATTAATTAAATGCTTTAATATATAATAAAACATGCGGCAGATGGCTGGCGGCAAATAAATAAATTATTTATTAATTTTAATAATTGCACATTCTCCTTGTTTTTACTATTATATTTAAATGAATAAAATTTCATTTACTATAATTGTAAATTATATAAATATAGGGGCGGAAAGTGTACAACATTGTTTGGCACCAATTAAATGATTTTATCTAACCCGCAAATGATGCAATTAAATAATTATTTGTTTTACATAAAAGTATATATACATAATAACGTTGTTCAGCAGCGGCACGCTCACTCACGTACTGCACGGTCTCATGATTAATACCATCACTACTAGCTACCAACATCGCATAGCGGCCATTTGCAATACTTACAGAGAGCGAGAGAGAGTGAGAGAGCAGGTAGAGTAGCAGCAGCAGAATAATTTGCGGTACTTGTCTGCCATTGCAGATATATTACGGGCATCAATCTTATGTTTCTAAATTGATGCTGATAATGATACAGCTAGTTGCTTGTTGTTGTTAGCAGCATTGCGACATTGGCAGCATATTGATGCTACATTTATATATACATATGTGCAATTAATTAAATGCTTTAATATATAATAAAAGTTATGGCAGATTGCTGGCGGCAAATAAATGAACTATTTCTGTATTATAATAAATGCACATTATCCTTGTTGTTAATACGCTTTTATTAGCTTCGCCTTTTTGTATATAACCGAATCTTTCAGCGTAATTTTTACCAATATCCAGAAGTCTGATCAGCAAATTTGCACAGTGGTCAAGGACTGATTACAATACAATATTTCTAAAATTCATCCAAATCGGTCAATTCTAAAAAAAGTTATTAGCGAAACAACTTTACTACGCCCACAAGTTGCAGCATCCGATTTGCGTCAAACTGTCCACACCAGAGAACAGCACGATTGTGTTCAAGTATGTTCGACCACCCTCGCTGAAAATGCAATCAAATAAGATCTTTCAGTTCAAATCCAACTCCCATCGCGATCGGTTGTCTTTGTGTAATCTGCGCATCGAGTTTGATCTTCTGCTTTTAGCACTCGCAACCCCACGCAATTATCAGTTTTGATATAAGTCGTAAACAAATTAGTGCATAAAGAGGAAACGAAACAAGTAAAAAAGCTAATGTCGGGTGTCCCGACTTTGAAATACTCTGTACATATGTTTACAATAATTATAGAAAATAAAAAAAATTAAGAAAATAAAAAAAAAATTTCATCGATTTTAACTTTCTCGGTATTCGAACTCAAGTAATAAAGGTATATAATTGCACATATACAAAGCAATTGCGTCTATGTGAGTGTATGTAAGCATTTTCGCAGTGAACCAAACAGCAACATCAACAACAGCCGCGGGCAGCGCTTGAGCAGCGCTGCAGCAGTAAATATATTTATGGCTATAACTTCTTGTTAAATCGGTCTATCATAGTGAAACTCGGCATACGGACACATAATAACTAACTGGAATATATAATAACTAACTGCAAAAATTTAGTTCGAAATTCCAAGAATTACGGGAGTTAGAGAAAAACGGAATTGCGCGGGAGAGGGGGGAGGGAGGGAAATTCCAAAATACACATTTTCTGCGTATTCACTAAGGCATCTGGGACTAAAATTTGGTGTTCCTAGGTCTTATGGTCTCTGAGATATAGGCGATTATACGAATGGAAAATCGGGAAAACCTCCATAGGGAGGAAGTGGTGGGGGGCGGGGGAAATCAAAAAAATAAAACAAACTCGTATAGAATACACACATAAGGCATCTTTGTGCAAAATTTGGTGTCTCTATCTCTTATAGTCTCTGAGATCCAGGTGTTCATACGGACGGACAGACGGACAGACAGACAGATAGGGCTAGATCGACTCGTCTCGTCATGCTGATTGAGAATATATATACTTTGTGGGGTCTGCCACGCCTCCTTCTGCCTGTTACATTTTTCAGCTCCCGCAAACCTAATATAAATAAAATAAAAATATAAAAAATTTTTCTGCATATATACAAAATTTTAAATTATTTAAATGTAGAAGAGTAAAAATAACAGTGAGAAAAAAAGAGGTGTGCAGGCGCTGGAGAGAAAAATTAAAGTTTTTCAAATTATCTTGTGCTAGTTAAGAGGCACATTAACAAAAAAATTTCGCTTTCATTGGACTTATTATCACTTTAAAAGTGTGTCCCGTGCCCATATACATATTTACAATTAATTAAATGCTTTAATATATAATAAAACCTCCTGCAGATGGCTGGCGGCAAATAAATAAATTATTTATTAATTTTAATAATTGCACATTCTCCTTCTTTTTTACTATTATATTTAAATGAATAAAATTTCATTTAATATAATTGTAAATTATATAAATATAGGGTCGTAAAGTGTACATTGTTTGGCATCAATTAAATGATTTTATCTATCCGGCAAATGATGCAATTAAGTAATTATTTGTTTTACATAAAAGAATATATACATAATAACGTTGTCAGCAGCGGCACGCTCACTCACGTACTACACGTTCTCATTATTAATACCATCACTACTAGCTAGTAACAGATCGCATGGCGGCCATTACTTATAGATCGAGAGAGAGAGAGTGAGAGAGTAGGTAGAGTAGTAGCAGCAGCAGAATAATTTGCGGTACTTGTGTGCCATTGCAGAAAGATTACTGGCAACATTTTTATGTTGCAGAATTGATGTTGATAATGATACAGCTAGTTGCTTGTTTTTGCTAGCTGCATTGCGACATTGGCAGCATATTGGTGCTACATTTGTGCAATTAATTAAATGCTTTAATATATAATAAAAGTTATGGCAGATTGCTGGCGGCAAATAAATGAATTATTTCTTTATTTTAATAATCTTACATTCTCCTTGTTTTGTATTATTATATTTAAATGAATAAAAATTAATTAAATATAATTGTAAAGTATATAAAAATAGGATTCTTTGACAACATCAACAACAGATCGCATGGCGGCCATTTTCCATACATATAGAGAGAGAGAGAGTGAGACAGCAGGTAGAGTAGCAGCAGCAGAATAATTTGCGGTACTTGTGTGCCATTGCAGATATATTGCGGGCATCATACATACCCACATACACCCTTCTATTTGCTAAGAGTTACTAAGAAGGAGTGAAATTTATTTTGGATATTATTATTTTAATGATTTTTTGTTCGTTTTTTCGATTTTTTAGTTATTCTTTTTTAGGTCAGATGTTCTCTGTAAAAGATGTCCGACCGTCCGTCTGTATGAGCGGAAGGATCTCAGAAGGTACAAGAGCTAGAATTACCAAACTTGGCATCCAGGTTCCCCTAAGCCCTAGGCAGGTCAAGTTTGTTTTTTTATTTTGATACACCCCCCACTTCCCCGCAATTCGTGTTTTTTCTTATAACTTCAGTAATTCTTATAAATTTGAAATTTTGTCAGTTACATCCAGTTAGTGCTTATGTGTCCGTGTGGCATCATGATAGGTCAATTCTGAAGAAAGTTATAGCCATAAGTAAAATCGCTGCTCATGCGCTGCATGCAGCTCTGTCGGCAGCGCTGCCCGCAGCTGTTGTTGATGTTGCTGCTTTGGTTCAACTTTGTGCTGCATACATACAAGCATATAAACACGCATAGGTACGTGATGTAAATGTATGCTGTTAAAACTGAACATAAACATGTATTCTAATTTAATTAATTAATTAATTCATTTTTTTTAATAATTTAATTTTAAAAAATTTTTTTTTTAAATTTTTCTTTTTTGTGGAGAGTACAGGCTATTTTATTGTCGGGCTTGCTCGACTGTAGTGTTCTCTCTTGTTTAATAATTGTACATTCTCTCTGTTTTTTACTACTATATTTAAATGAATAAAATTTCATTTAAAATAATTGTAAATTATATAAATATAGGGTCGTAACGTGTACGACATTGTTTGGCACCAATTAAATTATTTTATTTGTCTGGCAAATGGCATACAATTAAATAATTATTGTGTTACATATATAGGTAGAGTAGCAGCAGCAAAATAATTTGCGGTACTTGTGTGCCATTGCAGAAAGATTACGGGCAACATTTTTTTGTTGCTGATGTTGATAATGATACAGCTAGTTACTTGTAGTTGTTAGAAGCATTGCAGCAATGCAACATTGACAGCAGATTGGTGCTACATTTATATATGGGCATTTCCACCGAAAGGTCCACCGAGACCCAAAAATTAAAAGTTATTGAATTAACTTTTTTTTTACAACAACCGAATTGAACTAATTTAAATAACAATTAAAAATTTGAATAGCCCGTTTCGAGATATTCGAATGCAAGGGGCGCAAACGAAAATTTTCTCGTTAAGATATTTATATTACACCTTTGATTTGCCTAAATTTCTTAGAGAGAAATATTTTCATAGACTTTTGCTAGTTAAAATGTTTCTGGAATCACAAAGAGTCAAAAAGAATGCATAAGAGACCACGCAATACAAACATCAAAAGTGTAATAATTATAAATGAATTATTTAAAAATTTTTTTTTTACAAAATTGTAAATTATTTAAATGTAGAAGAGTAAAAATAACAGTGAGAAAAAAAGAGGTGTGCAGGCGCTGGAGAGAAAAATTTAAGTATCTGAATTTGCCCTGTGCGAATACCGTGGTTTTTTGCAATTATCTTGTAAACGAAAAGTTGCCCAAAATCAACATTAGCACCAATTATAGTGCTAGTTAAGAGGTATAAGTTAGGCACATGAACAAAAAAAAATTTCGTTTTCATTCGACTAGTTTTCACTTTAAATGTGTGTCCCGTGCGACATCATGGAAATGCCCATATACTATATGTACATATTTACAATTAATTAAATGCTTTAATATATAATAAAACATGCGGCAGATGGCTGGCGGCAAATAAATAAATTATTTATTAATTTTAATAATTGCACATTCTCCTTGTTTTTACTATTATATTTAAGTGAATAAAATTTCATTTACTATAATTGTAAATTATATAAATATAGGGGCGGAAAGTGTACAACATTGTTTGGCACCAATTAAATGATTTTATCTAACCCGCAAATGATGCAATTAAATAATTATTTGTTTTACATAAAAGTATATATACATAATAACGTTGTTCAGCAGCGGCACGCTCACTCACGTACTGCACGGTCTCATGATTAATACCATCACTACTAGCTACCAACATCGCATAGCGGCCATTTGCAATACTTACAGAGAGCGAGAGAGAGTGATGAGAGAGAGTGAGAGAGCAGGTAGAGTAGCAGCAGCAGAATAATTTGCGGTACTTGTCTGCCATTGCAGATATATTACGGGCATCAATCTTATGTTTCTAAATTGATGCTGATAATGATACAGCTAGTTGCTTGTTGTTGTTAGCAGCATTGCGACATTGGCAGCATATTGATGCTACATTTATATATACATATGTGCAATTAATTAAATGCTTTAATATATAATAAAAGTTATGGCAGATTGCTGGCGGCAAATAAATGAACTATTTCTGTATTATAATAAATGCACATTATCCTTGTTGTTAATACGCTTTTATTAGCTTCGCCTTTTTGTATATAACCGAATCTTTCAGCGTAATTTTTACCAATATCCAGAAGTCTGATCAGCAAATTTGCACAGTGGTCAAGGACTGATTACAATACAATATTTCTAAAATTCATCCAAATCGGTAAATTCTAAAAAAAGTTATTAGCGAAACAACTTTACTACGCCCACAAGTTGCAGCATCCGATTTGCGTCAAACTGTCCACACCAGAGAACAGCACGATTGTGTTCAAGTATGTTCGACCACCCTCGCTGAAAATGCAATCAAATAAGATCTTTCAGTTCAAATCCAACTCCCATCGCGATCGGTTGTCTTTGTGTAATCTGCGCATCGAGTTTGATCTTCTGCTTTTAGCACTCGCAACCCCACGCAATTATCAGTTTTGATATAAGTCGTAAACAAATTAGTAAAAAAATTAAGAAAATAAAAAAAAAATTTCATCGATTTTACCTTTCTCGGTATTCGAACTCAAGTAATAAAGGTATATAATTGCACATATACAAAGCAATTGCGTCAATGTGAGTGTATGTAAGCATTTTCGCAGTGAACCAAACAGCAACATCAACAACAGCCGCGGGCAGCGCTTGAGCAGCGCTGCAGCAGTAAATATATTTATGGCTATAACTTCTTGTTAAATCGGTCTATCATAGTGAAACTGGGCATACGGACACATAATAACTAACTGGAATATATAATAACTAACTGCAAAATTTTAGTTCGAAATTCCAAGAATTACGGGAACTAGAGAAAAACGCAATTGCGCGGGAGAGGGGGGAGGGAGGGAAATTCCAAAATACACATTTTCTGCGTATTCACTAAGGCATCTGGGACTAAAATTTGGTGTTCCTAGGTCTTATGGTCTCTGAGATATAGGCGATTATACGAATGGAAAATCGGGAAAACCTCCATAGGGAGGAAGTGGTGGGGGGCGGGGGAAATCAAAAAAATAAAACAAACTCGTATAGAATACACACATAAGGCATCTTTGTGCAAAATTTGGTGTCTCTATCTCTTATAGTCTCTGAGATCCAGGTGTTCATACGGACGGACAGACGGACAGACAGACAGACAGATAGGGCTAGATCGACTCGTCTCGTCATGCTGATTGAGAATATATATACTTTGTGGGGTCTGCCACGCCTCCTTCTGCCTGTTACATTTTTCAGCTCCCGCAAACCTAATATAAATAAAATAAAAATATAAAAAATTTTTCTGCATATATACAAAATTTTAAATTATTTAAATGTAGAAGAGTAAAAATAACTGTTCACAAAAGTGAACAAGAGCTCAGAAGTTAGCATAGGGAGCACAAGCAGTAGATAAGCTAAACAACAAATCTCGGTCTAAAAATAGCCGCATGCAGCAGTGGTACAGACCAACGCATAGTAGATAACAGAAAATGCATAGGCAAATAGGACCGCGACAGCGTTTAAGGGTGGGTGCACACTGCGTTTAAGAAAGGCTTGAAATATACATATGGAGGGGAAATCCACTTGACACCGTTAGGATAGAATAAGACGAAAAATGTAAAATTAGAGTAAGTACAATGTTTAGAAAATAAGAAAGAGTCAAATATTGAATTATAAGTACATAAGAAAAACCCTAGTAAATAAGACAAAAATTGTATAAATACTGAAGGAATTTCAGAAATAAAATCAGAATGAAATTGGAAATTTAAGCATTGGTTTGTTTCCTTTTTTGTTCTCTCAGAGACGCTCTACACGGGATAAAGTGTAGCCTCTGATAGTGAATAGTTCCTAGCTGTATAGCAAGGAACTATTTACATTTTGGTCCTTCGAGCAAGGAAACGGCGAGGTCGGCAATAGCGGGCCCATCCGAACTAGATACCGAAAGGTGTCAGAAGCAAAAAATTAAAATTTAAGGCGAAAACAAAAGCCGAACCATTAAGGCCATAGCCTTTAAAGTAGGAAGGGAAAGAATACAGAGTCTAGTAAAGACGAAACTAAAATCGGTTGCCAAACTTCTGATAAGTTTGGGCCGATAAACCAGAAGGAAGACCCCTGCAAACCGCTACCAGGTTTGGACCAAGAGGGTCAAAGAAAAGCGGTCCCAAAGATCCCTTACAAGGTTTGGGCCGCCGAAGGACGAAGAAGCAAGAGGGTGAAAGAAGAGCGGTTCCCAAAGATCCCTTACAAGGTTTGGGCCGCCGAAGGACGAAGAAGAGAGAAGCGAGAGAAGACAGCAGGTCCCAAATCCCTACAAGGTTTGGGCCGAAGAAGGACGACATCAGACCAGATCCCGAAGGTTTGGGCCGCAAGAGAGACGAAGAAGCAGAGGAAGCTAAGCCCATAGAAGGTTTGGACAAAAGAAGACGACAAGAGGTAAACCTTTACCAGGCTTGGCCAATGAGTCAGAAACCCCAGGAAGCCACAGACGAACGTCAAATTGCTTCTATGGAAGAATTTGACCGAGTATTCAATAGAATTATTAAGGTCGCGAGGCCATATATAGAAGCTGCAGCGGAACCCAATGCAGGACCGCAAAAGCTTACGATAGAAGAATATAGGAATCAGTTGCGAGAGCTATACAAATTAGCTCAAATTTCAATAGGACAGGAACAAAAGAAGTACCTGTTAGAAGCAAAAAAAATTAAAAGATAAGAGGAGTAAAAAGAAAAAGGAGCAAAAAAGAACTAATATTAAAAAAAATTAAGAACATTTCAAAATTAATATTAAGAAAAATAGAAATAAGAAGAAATAAATAAATAATAACATAAAATATTTTTTGTTGTCGAAAATAATAATACCAAAGGTGACAAGATGGTGTTGACAAGGGATCAATTAAAAGATCTCTTAGTAGAGCAGCAGACGATTTATAGGGAGATTGAAAATATAACAAATTTAGGAGAGAAAACGTTGTGTGAAAATTCACAGCACTTAGCAGAGCTAGAGAAGCTCTGGGAAAAATTCGAAAAAAGGCATGAGATCCTAGAGGACAACAAGAAAAGTCTTGGCGAGGTAGACTATTTCCAAAAGAACGTGTGGGCGAACGTGATGAAGGTTAGAGGGGATATAATGACTTGCCTAGCTAGGTACAAACCTAAAAAACACGTACCATCAGCTCCAATGGAGACAAGCATGTCAGCCACATCCCCATTTCAAGACGAAGCCAGGCATAGGTGGGAAAAGAAAAGAAATACGGTAATAGCCAAGGCCGAAAGATTTGGCAGGCAGATTAGTGGAGATTTTCATGTAGGACTAGAGGCGCCGGAAGCGAAGAAATTCTTAGATGGAAAGTTTGAGGAAATAAAGGAGAGTATAAAAACCTTGGAAAAAGACCCCTTTAGCACTGAAAACGAAATAGGGCAAATGTTGGAAGAGGTAGAAGGACTGTTTTTGCGTAAAATGAAAGAAATTAATGAAGACAAAAGCACGAATAGCACATTAAAATTAAAAGAAATTGAAATTCATCCCTTTTTTGGAAATATAGCACAGTGGACAGCCTTTTCAGATATGTTTGGAAACTTGGTGCACAAGAACAAAAACTTGCACGAAGTTGAGAAATTTATAAGGTTAAAAGAGCTAGTTAGGGGGGAGGCGAGTTCCCTAATACAGCATCTACCAATCTCAAGGGAAAATTATAAAACGGCATTACATATTTTGAAAGATAGATACGAAAATAGGAGACAAATATTCTCCTACCACATGGACAAACTATTAGATCAGCCCACAATGAATAGTGAGTCGGAAAAAAGTGTCCAGGGCCTGCTAGATACTACTAGGCAATGTATTCATGCCATAAACGGCATGGATACAGGAATAAAAGAAGCAGATATAGTATGGGCTAGGATAGTTTTAAGAAAATTCGATAGGGCAGGACTACAACAATATGAACAGTACACTAGGAGAACAAAAGAAATCCAAACCTTAGAAGAGGTTTTGGAGTTTCTCGAACAACACCTCCAGGCAATACAAACAATGCAAATTAAGACCCCACAGGCAGATAGAGTAGATGCAATTACCGTAAACTTAGGAAAGTTTTGGGAAATCTCAGATAAAGCTGCTGAGCAAAAATTAGATTTTCCTAGATTTAGGGATTTTTGCGAAGTCTCAGATAAAGCTGCTGAGAAAAACTTAGATTTTTCTAAAATTAGTTTTATGGGAGACGTCTCAGAGAAAGCCTGTGAGAAAAAATTAGATTTTCCCAAATTTAGGGATTTTTGGGAAGTCTCAGTGAAAGCTACTGAAGAGATAGATGTTCCTAAATTTGATGTTATAAATGAAGTCTTAGAAAAGGCGTTTGAGGAAACGATAGAGTTTCCTAAATTTAGGTGTTTTTGGGAAGTCTCAGAAGAAAAGACTGAGAAAGAAGGCAACTTCAATCATTGTGAGGAAATAGGCATAAAATTAGCCTCATTCGAATTGGAAAAGTCCTCTGAGCCCATAGATTTTGTTCAATCAACGGAAGAAAGATTGGTCCCAAAATCAGAAGATTTAAAGTTCGAAGAAAAATATGATTTTGTCGGTGCTGAGACATTTACTTCTTCTTCTATTACTATACAATCACAATTAGGAATTTCTGAGGAAACAGACACCAAAGAATGTCACGATAAATTATCCTCAGTCCAATGTATAAAAACCCCTGACCTCGTAGGTGCAGACTTCGTCCAATTAACGAATGAAAAGGTAATTTCAAAATCACAATACAAACAGGCAAATTTAAAGATCGAGAAAATGTCCAATTCCACTGTACAAGCAGCACAAAGTGTGTCTGTAAAAAAGACAACTGCAGTTAAGCCAAATACTGTTGGTTTAAAATTAGAAAGACCACAATTTCACCTTATCCCTCTGGCAAGTCCTCACTTCGGAGGAATCCAAAGAACGGGGGTAGATTCAGTAGATTCAGTAAAAAATTACCAAAACAAAATAATAAAAGAACGCACTCTAACGTACGAGAAAATAAGTACGTCACTAGTGCAAATCAAGGCAATACTGAACTCCGGGCCACTGTACAGGTTAGACAGTAGCATTGAATTAGAGAACAGTTTAAAGCCAGCACAATTTCGAATTCACGAACCGCTTTTCGAAGGCATAGATCGGAAATATAACAAAGGGATTTCAGTATTGGACCGATGGAAATTGGTACCAAGCAAGAAAATCCGTTTTTGGACAAAGTGGAAAGAGAAATACAACTTGATTCTTGGATGCAATTAGAAGCATAAGTCAATAAGCATTATGGCCCGTCGCAAGATGTTCACAAAAGTGAACATAGTTTAGTCGCCAGCGACAGTTAGGTTTGCCCTGCGCAAGATGTTCACAAAAGTGAACAAGAGCTCAGAAGTTAGCATAGGGAGCACAAGCAGTAGATAGGCTAAACAACAAATCTCGGTCTAAAAATAGCCGCATGCAGCAGTGGTACAGACCAACGCATAGTAGATAACAGAAAATGCATAGGCAAATAGGACCGCGACAGCGTTTAAGGGTGGGTGCACACTGCGTTTAAGAAAGGCTTGAAATATACATATGGAGGGGAAATCCACTTGACACCGTTAGGATAGAATAAGACGAAAAATGTAAAATTAGAGTAAGTACAATGTTTAGAAAATAAGAAAGAGTCAAATATTGAATTATAAGTACATAAGAAAAACCCTAGTAAATAATAAAATCAGAATGAAATTGGAAATTTAAGCATTGGTTTGTTTCCTTTTTTGTTCTCTCAGAGACGCTCTACACGGGATAAAGTGTAGCCTCTGATAGTGAATAGTTCCTAGCTGTATAGCAAGGAACTATTTACAATAACAGTGAGAAAAAAAGAGGTGTGCAGGCGCTGGAGAGAAAAATTAAAGTTTTTTCAAATTATCTTGTGCTAGTTAAGAGGCACATTAACAAAAAAATTTCGCTTTCATTGGACTTATTATCACTTTAAAAGTGTGTCCCGTGCCCATATACATATTTACAATTAATTAAATGCTTTAATATATAATAAAACCTCCTGCAGATGGCTGGCGGCAAATAAATAAATTATTTATTAATTTTAATAATTGCACATTCTCCTTCTTTTTTACTATTATATTTAAATGAATAAAATTTCATTTAATATAATTGTAAATTATATAAATATAGGGTCGTAAAGTGTACATTGTTTGGCATCAATTAAATGATTTTATTTATCCGGCAAATGATGCAATTAAGTAATTATTTGTTTTACATAAAAGTATATATACATAATAACGTTGTCAGCAGCGGCACGCTCACTCACGTACTACACGTTCTCATTATTAATACCATCACTACTAGCTAGTAACAGATCGCATGGCGGCCATTACTTATAGATCGAGAGAGAGAGAGAGTGAGAGAGTAGGTAGAGTAGTAGCAGCAGCAGAATAATTTGCGGTACTTGTGTGCCATTGCAGAAAGATTACTGGCAACATTTTTATGTTGCAGAATTGATGTTGATAATGATACAGCTAGTTGCTTGTTTTTGCTAGCTGCATTGCGACATTGGCAGCATATTGGTGCTACATTTGTGCAATTAATTAAATGCTTTAATATATAATAAAAGTTATGGCAGATTGCTGGCGGCAAATAAATGAATTATTTCTTTATTTTAATAATCTTACATTCTCCTTGTTTTGTATTATTATATTTAAATGAATAAATATTAATTAAATATAATTGTAAAGTATATAAAAATAGGATTCTTTGACAACATCAACAACAGATCGCATGGCGGCCATTTTCCATACATATAGAGAGAGAGAGAGTGAGACAGCAGGTAGAGTAGCAGCAGCAGAATAATTTGCGGTACTTGTGTGCCATTGCAGATATATTGCTGGCATCATACATACCCACATACACCCTTCTATTTGCTAAGAGTTACTAAGAAGGAGTGAAATTTATTTTGGATATTATTATTTTAATGATTTTTTGTTCGTTTTTCGATTTTTTAGTTATTCTTTTTTAGGTCAGATGTTCTCTGTAAAAGATGTCCGACCGTCCGTCTGTATGAGCGGAAGGATCTCAGAAGGTACAAGAGCTAGAATTACCAAACTTGGCATCCAGGTTCCCCTAAGCCCTAGGCAGGTCAAGTTTGTTTTTTTATTTTGATACACCCCCCACTTCCCCGCAATTCGTGTTTTTTCTTATAACTTCAGTAATTCTTATAAATTTGAAATTTTGGCAGTTACATCCAGTTAGTGCTTATGTGTCCGTGTGGCAAGTTTCATCATGATAGGTCAATTCTGAAGAAAGTTATAGCCATAAGTAAAATCGCTGCTCATGCGCTGCATGCAGCTCTGTCGGCAGCGCTGCCCGCAGCTGTTGTTGATGTTGCTGCTTTGGTTCAACTTTGTGCTGCATACATACAAGCATATAAACACGCATAGGTACGTGATGTAAATGTATGCTGTTAAAACTGAACATAAACATGTATTCTAATTTAATTAATTAATTAATTCATTTTTTTTAATAATTTAATTTAAAAAAAAATTTTTATTTTTTAAATTTTTCTTTTTTGTGGAGAGTACAGGCTATTTTATTGTCGGGCTTGCTCGACTGTAGTGTTCTCTCTTGTTTAATAATTGTACATTCTCTCTGTTTTTTACTACTATATTTAAATGAATAAAATTTCATTTAAAATAATTGTAAATTATATAAATATAGGGTCGTAACGTGTACGACATTGTTTGGCACCAATTAAATGATTTTATTTGTCTGGCAAATGGCATACAATTAAATAATTATTGTGTTACATATATAGGTAGAGTAGCAGCAGCAAAATAATTTGCGGTACTTGTGTGCCATTGCAGAAAGATTACGGGCAACATTTTTTTGTTGCTGATGTTGATAATGATACAGCTAGTTACTTGTAGTTGTTAGAAGCATTGCAGCAATGCAACATTGACAGCAGATTGGTGCTACATTTATATTGAATTAACTTTTTTTTACAACAACCGAATTGAACTAATTTAAATAACAATTAAAAATTTGAATAGCCCGTTTCGAGATATTCGAATGCAAGGGGCGCAAACGAAAATTTTCTCGTTAAGATATTTATATTACACCTTTGATTTGCCTAAATTTCTTAGAGAGAAATATTTTCATTGACTTTTGCTAGTTAAAATGTTTCTGGAATCACAAAGAGTCAAAAAGAATGCATAAGAGACCACGCAATACAAACATCAAAAGTGTAATAATTATAAATAAATTATTTAAAAAATTTTTTTTACAAAATTGTAAATTATTTAAATGTAGAAGAGTAAAAATAACAGTGAGAAAAAAAGAGGTGTGCAGGCGCTGGAGAGAAAAATTTAAGTATCTGAATTTGCCCTGTGCGAATACCGTGGTTTTTTGCAATTATTTTGTAAACGAAAAGTTGCCCAAAATCAACATTAGCACCAATTATAGTGCTAGTTAAGAGGTATAAGTTAGGCACATGAACAAAAAAAAATTTCGTTTTCATTCGACTAGTTTTCACTTTAAATGTGTGTCCCGTGCGACATCATGGAAATGCCCATATACTATATGTACATATTTACAATTAATTAAATGCTTTAATATATAATAAAACATGCGGCAGATGGCTGGCGGCAAATAAATAAATTATTTATTAATTTTAATAATTGCACATTCTCCTTGTTTTTTACTATTATATTTAAATGAATAAAATTTCATTTACTATAATTGTAAATTATATAAATATAGGGGCGGAAAGTGTACAACATTGTTTGGCACCAATTAAATGATTTTATCTAACCCGCAAATGATGCAATTAAATAATTATTTGTTTTACATAAAAGTATATATACATAATAACGTTGTTCAGCAGCGGCACGCTCACTCACGTACTGCACGGTCTCATGATTAATACCATCACTACTAGCTACCAACATCGCATAGCGGCCATTTGCAATACTTACAGAGAGCGAGAGAGAGTGAGAGAGCAGGTAGAGTAGCAGCAGAAGAATAAATTGCGGTACTTGTGTGCCATTGCAGATATATTACGGGCATCAATCTTATGTTTCTAAATTGATGCTGATAATGATACAGCTAGTTGCTTGTTGTTGTTAGCAGCATTGCGACATTGGCAGCATATTGGTGCTACATTTATATATACATATGTGCAATTAATTAAATGCTTTAATATATAATAAAAGTTATGGCAGATTGCTGGCGGCAAATAAATGAACTATTTCTGTATTATAATAAATGCACATTATCCTTGTTGTTAATACGCTGTTATTACCTTCGCCTTTTTGTATATAACGGAATCTTTCAGCGTAATTTTTACCAATATCCAGAAGTCTGATCATCAAATTTGCACAGTGGTCAAGGACTGATTACAATACAATATTTCTAAAATTCATCCAAATCGGTAAATTCTAAGAAAAGTTATTAGCGAAACAACTTTACTACGCCCACAAGTTGCAGCATCCGATTTGCGTCAAACTGTCCACACCAGAGAACAGCACGATTGTGTTCAAGTATGTTCGACCACCCTCGCTGAAAATGCAATCAAATAAGATCTTTCAGTTCAAATCCAACTCCCATCGCGATCGGTTGGCTTTGTGTAATCTGCGCATCGAGTTTGATCTTCTGCTTTTAGCACTCGCAACCCCACGCAATTATCAGTTTTGATATAAGTCGTAAACAAATTAGTGCATAAAGAGGAAACGAAACAAGTAAAAAAGCTAAAGTCGGGTGTCCCGACTTTGAAATACTCTGTACATATGTTTACAATAATTATAGAAAATAAAAAAAATTAAGAAAATAAAAAAAAAATGTCATCGATTTTACCTTTCTCGGTATTCGAACTCAAGTAATAAAGGTATATAATTGCACATATACAAAGCAATTGCGTCTATGTGAGTGTATGTAAGCATTTTCGCAGTGAACCAAACAGCAACATCAACAACAGCCGCGGGCAGCGCTTGAGCAGCGCTGCAGCAGTAAATATATTTATGGCTATAACTTCTTGTTAAATCGGTCTATCATAGTGAAACTCGGCATACGGACACATAATAACTAACTGGAATATATAATAACTAACTGCAAAATTTTAGTTCGAAATTCCAAGAATTACGGGAGTTAGAGAAAAACGGAATTGCGCGGGAGAGGGGGGAGGGAGGGAAATTCCAAAATACACATTTTCTGCGTATTCACTAAGGCATCTGGGACTAAAATTTGGTGTTCCTAGGTCTTATGGTCTCTGAGATATAGGCGATTATACGAATGGAAAATCGGGAAAACCCCCATAGGGGGGAAGTGGAAGAAAGAGAAGAAGGGATGAAAATAAAACAAACTCGTATAGAATACACACATAAGGCATCTTTGTGCAAAATTTGGTGTCTCTATCTCTTATAGTCTCTGAGATCCAGGTGTTCATACGGACGGACAGACGGACAGGGCTAGATCGTCTCGTCTCGTCATGCTGATCAAGAATATATATACTTTGTGGGGTCTGCCACGCCTCCTTCTACCTGTTACATTTTTCAGCTCCCGCAAACCTAATATAAATAAAATAAAAATATAAAAAATTTTTCTGCATATACACAAAATTTTAAATTATTTAAATGTAGAAGAGTAAAAATAACAGTGAGAAAAAAAGAGGTGTGCAGGCGCTGGAGAGAAAAATTAAAGTTTTTTCAAATTATCTTGTGCTAGTTAAGAGGCACATTAACAAAAAAATTTCGCTTTCATTGGACTTATTATCACTTTAAAAGTGTGTCCCGTGCCCATATACATATTTACAATTAATTAAATGCTTTAATATATAATAAAACCTCCTGCAGATGGCTGGCGGCAAATAAATAAATTATTTATTAATTTTAATAATTGCACATTCTCCTTCTTTTTTACTATTATATTTAAATGAATAAAATTTCATTTAATATAATTGTAAATTATATAAATATAGGGTCGTAAAGTGTACATTGTTTGGCATCAATTAAATGATTTTATCTATCCGGCAAATGATGCAATTAAGTAATTATTTGTTTTACATAAAAGTATATATACATAATAACGTTGTCAGCAGCGGCACGCTCACTCACGTACTACACGTTCTCATTATTAATACCATCACTACTAGCTAGTAACAGATCGCATGGCGGCCATTACTTATAGATCGAGAGAGAGAGAGAGTGAGAGAGTAGGTAGAGTAGTAGCAGCAGCAGAATAATTTGCGGTACTTGTGTGCCATTGCAGAAAGATTACTGGCAACATTTTTATGTTGCAGAATTGATGTTGATAATGATACAGCTAGTTGCTTGTTTCTGCTAGCTGCATTGCGACATTGGCAGCATATTGGTGCTACATTTGTGCAATTAATTAAATGCTTTAATATATAATAAAAGTTATGGCAGATTGCTGGCGGCAAATAAATGAATTATTTCTTTATTTTAATAATCTTACATTCTCCTTGTTTTGTATTATTATATTTAAATGAATAAAAATTAATTAAATATAATTGTAAAGTATATAAAAATAGGATTCTTTGACAACATCAACAACAGATCGCATGGCGGCCATTTTCCATACATATAGAGAGAGAGAGAGTGAGACAGCAGGTAGAGTAGCAGCAGCAGAATAATTTGCGGTACTTGTGTGCCATTGCAGATATATTGCGGGCATCATACATACCCACATACACCCTTCTATTTGCTAAGAGTTACTAAGAAGGAGTGAAATTTATTTTGGATATTATTATTTTAATGATTTTTTGTTCGTTTTTCGATTTTTTAGTTATTCTTTTTTAGGTCAGATGTTCTCTGTAAAAGATGTCCGACCGTCCGTCTGTATGAGCGGAAGGATCTCAGAAGGTACAAGAGCTAGAATTACCAAACTTGGCATCCAGGTTCCCCTAAGCCCTAGGCAGGTCAAGTTTGTTTTTTTATTTTGATACACCCCCCACTTCCTCGCAATTCGTGTTTTTTCTTATAACTTCAGTAATTCTTATAAATTTGAAATTTTGGCAGTTACATCCAGTTAGTGCTTATGTGTCCGTGTGGCAAGTTTCATCATGATAGGTCAATTCTGAAGAAAGTTATAGCCATAAGTAAAATCGCTGCTCATGCGCTGCATGCAGCTCTGTCGGCAGCGCTGCCCGCAGCTGTTGTTGATGTTGCTGCTTTGGTTCAACTTTGTGCTGCATACATACAAGCATATAAACACGCATAGGTACGTGATGTAAATGTATGCTGTTAAAACTGAACATAAACATGTATTCTAATTTAATTAATTAATTAATTCATTTTTTTTAATAATTTAATTTAAAAAAAAATTTTTATTTTTAAAATTTTTCTTTTTTGTGGAGAGTACAGGCTATTTTATTGTCGGGCTTGCTCGACTGTAGTGTTCTCTCTTGTTTAATAATTGTACATTCTCTCTGTTTTTTACTACTATATTTAAATGAATAAAATTTCATTTAAAATAATTGTAAATTATATAAATATAGGGTCGTAACGTGTACGACATTGTTTGGCACCAATTAAATGATTTTATTTGTCTGGCAAATGGCATACAATTAAATAATTATTGTGTTACATATATAGGTAGAGTAGCAGCAGCAAAATAATTTGCGGTACTTGTGTGCCATTGCAGAAAGATTACGGGCAACATTTTTTTGTTGCTGATGTTGATAATGATACAGCTAGTTACTTGTAGTTGTTAGAAGCATTGCAGCAATGCAACATTGACAGCAGATTGGTGCTACATTTATATATGGGCATTTCCACCGAAAGGTCCACCGAGACCCAAAAATTAAAAGTTATTGAATTAACTTTTTTTTACAACAACCGAATTGAACTAATTTAAATAACAATTAAAAATTTGAATAGCCCGTTTCGAGATATTCGAATGCAAGGGGAGCAAACGAAAATTTTCTCGTTAAGATATTTATATTACACCTTTGATTTGCCTAAATTTCTTAGAGAGAAATATTTTCATAGACTTTTGCTAGTTAAAATGTTTCTGGAATCACAAAGAGTCAAAAAGAATGCATAAGAGACCACGCAATACAAACATCAAAAGTGTAATAATTATAAATAAATTATTTAAAAAATTTTTTTTACAAAATTGTAAATTATTTAAATGTAGAAGAGTAAAAATAACAGTGAGAAAAAAAGAGGTGTGCAGGCGCTGGAGAGAAAAATTTAAGTATCTGAATTTGCCCTGTGCGAATACCGTGGTTTTTTGCAATTATCTTGTAAACGAAAAGTTGCCCAAAATCAACATTAGCACCAATTATAGTGCTAGTTAAGAGGTATAAGTTAGGCACATGAACAAAAAAAAATTTCGTTTTCATTCGACTAGTTTTCACTTTAAATGTGTGTCCCGTGCGACATCATGGAAATGCCCATATACTATATGTACATATTTACAATTAATTAAATGCTTTAATATATAATAAAACATGCGGCAGATGGCTGGCGGCAAATAAATAAATTATTTATTAATTTTAATAATTGCACATTCTCCTTGTTTTTTACTATTATATTTAAATGAATAAAATTTCATTTAATATAATTGTAAATTATATAAATATAGGGGCGGAAAGTGTACAACATTGTTTGGCACCAATTAAATGATTTTATCTAACCCGCAAATGATGCAATTAAATAATTATTTGTTTTACATAAAAGTATATATACATAATAACGTTGTTCAGCAGCGGCACGCTCACTCACGTACTGCACGGTCTCATGATTAATACCATCACTACTAGCTACCAACATCGCATAGCGGCCATTTGCAATACTTACAGAGAGCGAGAGAGAGTGAGAGAGCAGGTAGAGTAGCAGCAGAAGAATAAATTGCGGTACTTGTGTGCCATTGCAGATATATTACGGGCATCAATCTTATGTTTCTAAATTGATGCTGATAATGATACAGCTAGTTGCTTGTTGTTGTTAGCAGCATTGCGACATTGGCAGCATATTGGTGCTACATTTATATATACATATGTGCAATTAATTAAATGCTTTAATATATAATAAAAGTTATGGCAGATTGCTGGCGGCAAATAAATGAACTATTTCTGTATTATAATAAATGCACATTATCCTTGTTGTTAATACGCTGTTATTAGCTTCGCCTTTTTGTATATAACGGAATCTTTCAGCGTAATTTTTACCAATATCCAGAAGTCTGATCATCAAATTTGCACAGTGGTCAAGGACTGATTACAATACAATATTTCTAAAATTCATCCAAATCGGTAAATTCTAAGAAAAGTTATTAGCGAAACAACTTTACTACGCCCACAAGTTGCAGCATCCGATTTGCGTCAAACTGTCCACACCAGAGAACAGCACGATTGTGTTCAAGTATGTTCGACCACCCTCGCTGAAAATGCAATCAAATAAGATCTTTCAGTTCAAATCCAACTCCCATCGCGATCGGTTGGCTTTGTGTAATCTGCGCATCGAGTTTGATCTTCTGCTTTTAGCACTCGCAACCCCACGCAATTATCAGTTTTGATATAAGTCGTAAACAAATTAGTGCATAAAGAGGAAACGAAACAAGTAAAAAAGCTAAAGTCGGGTGTCCCGACTTTGAAATACTCTGTACATATGTTTACAATAATTATAGAAAATAAAAAAAAAATTTCATCGATTTTACCTTTCTCGGTATTCGAACTCAAGTAATAAAGGTATATAATTGCACATATACAAAGCAATTGCGTCTATGTGAGTGTATGTAAGCATTTTCGCAGTGAACCAAACAGCAACATCAACAACAGCCGCGGGCAGCGCTTGAGCAGCGCTGCAGCAGTAAATATATTTATGGCTATAACTTCTTGTTAAATCGGTCTATCATAGTGAAACTCGGCATACGGACACATAATAACTAACTGGAATATATAATAACTAACTGCAAAATTTTAGTTCGAAATTCCAAGAATTACGGGAGTTAGAGAAAAACGCAATTGTGCGGGAGAGGGGGGAGGGAGGGAAATTCCAAAATACACATTTTCTGCGTATTCACTAAGGCATCTGGGACTAAAATTTGGTGTTCCTAGGTCTTATGGTCTCTGAGATATAGGCGATTATACGAATGGAAAATCGGGAAAACCCCCATAGGGGGGAAGTGGAAGAAAGAGAAGAAGGGATGAAAATAAAACAAACTCGTATAGAATACACACATAAGGCATCTTTGTGCAAAATTTGGTGTCTCTATCTCTTATAGTCTCTGAGATCCAGGTGTTCATACGGACGGACAGACGGACAGGGCTAGATCGTCTCGTCTCGTCATGCTGATCAAGAATATATATACTTTGTGGGGTCTGCCACGCCTCCTTCTACCTGTTACATTTTTCAGCTCCCGCAAACCTAATATAAATAAAATAAAAATATAAAAAATTTTTCTGCATATACACAAAATTTTAAATTATTTAAATGTAGAAGAGTAAAAATAACAGTGAGAAAAAAAGAGGTGTGCAGGCGCTGGAGAGAAAAATTAAAGTTTTTTCAAATTATCTTGTGCTAGTTAAGAGGCACATTAACAAAAAAATTTCGCTTTCATTGGACTTATTATCACTTTAAAAGTGTGTCCCGTGCCCATATACATATTTACAATTAATTAAATGCTTTAATATATAATAAAACCTCCTGCAGATGGCTGGCGGCAAATAAATAAATTATTTATTAATTTTAATAATTGCACATTCTCCTTCTTTTTTACTATTATATTTAAATGAATAAAATTTCATTTACTATAATTGTAAATTATATAAATATAGGGTCGTAAAGTGTACATTGTTTGGCATCAATTAAATGATTTTATTTATCCGGCAAATGATGCAATTAAGTAATTATTTGTTTTACATAAAAGTATATATACATAATAACGTTGTCAGCAGCGGCACGCTCACTCACGTACTACACGTTCTCATTATTAATACCATCACTACTAGCTAGTAACAGATCGCATGGCGGCCATTACTTATAGATCGAGAGAGAGAGAGAGTGAGAGAGTAGGTAGAGTAGTAGCAGCAGCAGAATAATTTGCGGTACTTGTGTGCCATTGCAGAAAGATTACTGGCAACATTTTTATGTTGCAGAATTGATGTTGATAATGATACAGCTAGTTGCTTGTTTCTGCTAGCTGCATTGCGACATTGGCAGCATATTGGTGCTACATTTGTGCAATTAATTAAATGCTTTAATATATAATAAAAGTTATGGCAGATTGCTGGCGGCAAATAAATGAATTATTTCTTTATTTTAATAATCTTACATTCTCCTTGTTTTGTATTATTATATTTAAATGAATAAAAATTAATTAAATATAATTGTAAAGTATATAAAAATAGGATTCTTTGACAACATCAACAACAGATCGCATGGCGGCCATTTGCCATACATATAGAGAGAGAGAGAGTGAGACAGCAGGTAGAGTAGCAGCAGCAGAATAATTTGCGGTACTTGTGTGCCATTGCAGATATATTGCGGGCATCATACATACCCACATACACCCTTCTATTTGCTAAGAGTTACTAAGAAGGAGTGAAATTTATTTTGGATATTATTATTTTAATGATTTTTTGTTCGTTTTTCGATTTTTTAGTTATTCTTTTTTAGGTCAGATGTTCTCTGTAAAAGATGTCCGACCGTCCGTCTGTATGAGCGGAAGGATCTCAGAAGGTACAAGAGCTAGAATTACCAAACTTGGCATCCAGGTTCCCCTAAGCCCTAGGCAGGTCAAGTTTGTTTTTTTATTTTGATACACCCCCCACTTCCTCGCAATTCGTGTGTTTTCTTATAACTTCAGTAATTCTTATAAATTTGAAATTTTGGCAGTTACATCCAGTTAGTGCTTATGTGTCCGTGTGGCAAGTTTCATCATGATAGGTCAATTCTGAAGAAAGTTATAGCCATAAGTAAAATCGCTGCTCATGCGCTGCATGCAGCTCTGTCGGCAGCGCTGCCCGCAGCTGTTGTTGATGTTGCTGCTTTGGTTCAACTTTGTGCTGCATACATACAAGCATATAAACACGCATAGGTACGTGATGTAAATGTATGCTGTTAAAACTGAACATAAACATGTATTCTAATTTAATTAATTAATTAATTCATTTTTTTTAATAATTTAATTTAAAAAAAAATTTTTATTTTTAAAATTTTTCTTTTTTGTGGAGAGTACAGGCTATTTTATTGTCGGGCTTGCTCGACTGTAGTGTTCTCTCTTGTTTAATAATTGTACATTCTCTCTGTTTTTTACTACTATATTTAAATGAATAAAATTTCATTTAAAATAATTGTAAATTATATAAATATAGGGTCGTAACGTGTACGACATTGTTTGGCACCAATTAAATGATTTTATTTGTCTGGCAAATGGCATACAATTAAATAATTATTGTGTTACATATATAGGTAGAGTAGCAGCAGCAAAATAATTTGCGGTACTTGTGTGCCATTGCAGAAAGATTACGGGCAACATTTTTTTGTTGCTGATGTTGATAATGATACAGCTAGTTACTTGTAGTTGTTAGAAGCATTGCAGCAATGCAACATTGACAGCAGATTGGTGCTACATTTATATATGGGCATTTCCACCGAAAGGTCCACCGAGACCCAAAAATTAAAAGTTATTGAATTAACTTTTTTTTACAACAACCGAATTGAACTAATTTAAATAACAATTAAAAATTTGAATAGCCCGTTTCGAGATATTCGAATGCAAGGGGCGCAAACGAAAATTTTCTCGTTAAGATATTTATATTACACCTTTGATTTGCCTAAATTTCTTAGAGAGAAATATTTTCATAGACTTTTGCTAGTTAAAATGTTTCTGGAATCACAAAGAGTCAAAAAGAATGCATAAGAGACCACGCAATACAAACATCAAAAGTGTAATAATTATAAATAAATTATTTAAAAAATTTTTTTTACAAAATTGTAAATTATTTAAATGTAGAAGAGTAAAAATAACAGTGAGAAAAAAAGAGGTGTGCAGGCGCTGGAGAGAAAAATTTAAGTATCTGAATTTGCCCTGTGCGAATACCGTGGTTTTTTGCAATTATCTTGTAAACGAAAAGTTGCCCAAAATCAACATTAGCACCAATTATAGTGCTAGTTAAGAGGTATAAGTTAGGCACATGAACAAAAAAAAATTTCGTTTTCATTCGACTAGTTTTCACTTTAAATGTGTGTCCCGTGCGACATCATGGAAATGCCCATATACTATATGTACATATTTACAATTAATTAAATGCTTTAATATATAATAAAACATGCGGCAGATGGCTGGCGGCAAATAAATAAATTATTTATTAATTTTAATAATTGCACATTCTCCTTGTTTTTTACTATTATATTTAAATGAATAAAATTTCATTTAATATAATTGTAAATTATATAAATATAGGGGCGGAAAGTGTACAACATTGTTTGGCACCAATTAAATGATTTTATCTAACCCGCAAATGATGCAATTAAATAATTATTTGTTTTACATAAAAGTATATATACATAATAACGTTGTTCAGCAGCGGCACGCTCACTCACGTACTGCACGGTCTCATGATTAATACCATCACTACTAGCTACCAACATCGCATAGCGGCCATTTGCAATACTTACAGAGAGCGAGAGAGAGTGAGAGAGCAGGTAGAGTAGCAGCAGAAGAATAAATTGCGGTACTTGTGTGCCATTGCAGATATATTACGGGCATCAATCTTATGTTTCTAAATTGATGCTGATAATGATACAGCTAGTTGCTTGTTGTTGTTAGCAGCATTGCGACATTGGCAGCATATTGGTGCTACATTTATATATACATATGTGCAATTAATTAAATGCTTTAATATATAATAAAAGTTATGGCAGATTGCTGGCGGCAAATAAATGAACTATTTCTGTATTATAATAAATGCACATTATCCTTGTTGTTAATACGCTTTTATTAGCTTCGCCTTTTTGTATATAACGGAATCTTTCAGCGTAATTTTTACCAATATCCAGAAGTCTGATCATCAAATTTGCACAGTGGCCAAGGACTGATTACAATACAATATTTCTAAAATTCATCCAAATCGGTAAATTCTAAGAAAAGTTATTAGCGAAACAACTTTACTACGCCCACAAGTTGCAGCATCCGATTTGCGTCAAACTGTCCACACCAGAGAACAGCACGATTGTGTTCAAGTATGTTCGACCACCCTCGCTGAAAATGCAATCAAATAAGATCTTTCAGTTCAAATCCAACTCCCATCGCGATCGGTTGGCTTTGTGTAATCTGCGCATCGAGTTTGATCTTCTGCTTTTAGCACTCGCAACCCCACGCAATTATCAGTTTTGATATAAGTCGTAAACAAATTAGTGCATAAAGAGGAAACGAAACAAGTAAAAAAGCTAAAGTCGGGTGTCCCGACTTTGAAATACTCTGTACATATGTTTACAATAATTATAGAAAATAAAAAAAATTAAGAAAATAAAAAAAAAATTTCATCGATTTTACCTTTCTCGGTATTCGAACTCAAGTAATAAAGGTATATAATTGCACATATACAAAGCAATTGCGTCAATGTGAGTGTATGTAAGCATTTTCGCAGTGAACCAAACAGCAACATCAACAACAGCCGCGGGCAGCGCTTGAGCAGCGCTGCAGCAGTAAATATATTTATGGCTATAACTTCTTGTTAAATCGGTCTATCATAGTGAAACTCGGCATACGGACACATAATAACTAACTGGAATATATAATAACTAACTGCAAAATTTTAGTTCGAAATTCCAAGAATTACGGGAGTTAGAGAAAAACGCAATTGCGCGGGAGAGGGGGGAGGGAGGGAAATTCCAAAATACACATTTTCTGCGTATTCACTAAGGCATCTGGGACTAAAATTTGGTGTTCCTAGGTCTTATGGTCTCTGAGATATAGGCGATTATACGAATGGAAAATCGGGAAAACCCCCATAGGGGGGAAGTAGAAGAAAGAGAAGAAGGGATGAAAATAAAACAAACTCGTATAGAATACACACATAAGGCATCTTTGTGCAAAATTTGGTGTCTCTATCTCTTATAGTCTCTGAGATCCAGGTGTTCATACGGACGGACAGACGGACAGGGCTAGATCGTCTCGTCTCGTCATGCTGATCAAGAATATATATACTTTGTGGGGTCTGCCACGCCTCCTTCTACCTGTTACATTTTTCAGCTCCCGCAAACCTAATATAAATAAAATAAAAATATAAAAAATTTTTCTGCATATACACAAAATTTTAAATTATTTAAATGTAGAAGAGTAAAAATAACAGTGAGAAAAAAAGAGGTGTGCAGGCGCTGGAGAGAAAAATTAAAGTTTTTTCAAATTATCTTGTGCTAGTTAAGAGGCACATTAACAAAAAAATTTCGCTTTCATTGGACTTATTATCACTTTAAAAGTGTGTCCCGTGCCCATATACATATTTACAATTAATTAAATGCTTTAATATATAATAAAACCTCCTGCAGGTGGCTGGCGGCAAATAAATAAATTATTTATTAATTTTAATAATTGCACATTCTCCTTCTTTTTTACTATTATATTTAAATGAATAAAATTTCATTTAATATAATTGTAAATTATATAAATATAGGGTCGTAAAGTGTACATTGTTTGGCATCAATTAAATGATTTTATCTATCCGGCAAATGATGCAATTAAATAATTATTTGTTTTACATAAAAGTATATATACATAAAAACGTTGTCAGCAGCGGCACGCTCACTCACGTACTACACGTTCTCATTATTAATACCATCACTACTAGCTAGTAACAGATCGCATGGCGGCCATTACTTATAGATCGAGAGAGAGAGAGAGTGAGAGAGTAGGTAGAGTAGTAGCAGCAGCAGAATAATTTGCGGTACTTGTGTGCCATTGCAGAAAGATTACTGGCAACATTTTTATGTTGCAGAATTGATGTTGATAATGATACAGCTAGTTGCTTGTTTTTGCTAGCTGCATTGCGACATTGGCAGCATATTGGTGCTACATTTGTGCAATTAATTAAATGCTTTAATATATAATAAGAGTTATGGCAGATTGCTGGCGGCAAATAAATGAATTATTTCTTTATTTTAATAATCTTACATTCTCCTTGTTTTGTATTATTATATTTAAATGAATAAATATTAATTAAATATAATTGTAAAGTATATAAAAATAGGATTCTTTGACAACATCAACAACAGATCGCATGGCGGCCATTTGCCATACATATAGAGAGAGAGAGAGTGAGACAGCAGGTAGAGTAGCAGCAGCAGAATAATTTGCGGTACTTGTGTGCCATTGCAGATATATTGCGGGCATCATACATACCCACATACACCCTTCTATTTGCTAAGAGTTACTAAGAAGGAGTGAAATTTATTTTGGATATTATTATTTTAATGATTTTTTGTTCGTTTTTCGATTTTTTAGTTATTCTTTTTTAGGTCAGATGTTCTCTGTAAAAGATGTCCGTCCGTCCGTCTGTATGAGCGGAAGGATCTCAGAAGGTACAAGAGCTAGAATTACCAAACTTGGCATCCAGGTTCCCCTAAGCCCTAGGCAGGTCAAGTTGGTTTTTTTATTTTGATACACCCCCCACTTCCCCGCAATTCGTGTTTTTTCTTATAACTTCAGTAATTCTTATAAATTTGAAATTTTGGCAGTTACATCCAGTTAGTGCTTATGTGTCCGTGTGGCAAGTTTCATCATGATAGGTCAATTCTGAAGAAAGTTATAGCCATAAGTAAAATCGCTGCTCATGCGCTGCATGCAGCTCTGTCGGCAGCGTTGCCCGCAGCTGTTGTTGATGTTGCTGCTTTGGTTCAACTTTGTGCTGCATACATACAAGCATATAAACACGCATAGGTACGTGATGTAAATGTATGCTGTTAAAACTGAACATAAACATGCATTCTAATTTAATTAATTAATTAATTCATTTTTTTTAATAATTTAATTTAAAAAAAATTTTTTTTTTAATTTTTCTTTTTTGTGGAGAGTACAGGCTATTTTATTGTCGGGCTTGCTCGACTGTAGTGTTCTCTCTTGTTTAATAATTGTACATTCTCTCTGTTTTTTACTACTATATTTAAATGAATAAAATTTCATTTAAAATAATTGTAAATTATATAAATATAGGGTCGTAACGTGTACGACATTGTTTGGCACCAATGATTTTATTTGTCTGGCAAATGGCATACAATTAAATAATTATTGTGTTACATATATAGGTAGAGTAGCAGCAGCAAAATAATTTGCGGTACTTGTGTGCCATTGCAGAAAGATTACGGGCAACATTTTTTTGTTGCTGATGTTGATAATGATACAGCTAGTTACTTGTAGTTGTTAGAAGCATTGCAGCAATGCAACATTGACAGCAGATTGGTGCTACATTTATATATGGGCATTTCCACCGAAAGGTCCACCGAGACCCAAAAATTAAAAGTTATTGAATTAACTTTTTTTTTACAACAACCGAATTGAACTAATTTAAATAACAATTAAAAATTTGAATAGCCCGTTTCGAGATATTCGAATGCAAGGGGCGCAAACGAAAATTTTCTCGTTAAGATATTTATATTACACCTTTGATTTGCCTAAATAATTGCACATTCTCCTTGTTTTTTACTATTATATTTAAATGAATAAAATTTCATTTACTATAATTGTAAATTATATAAATATAGGGGCGGAAAGTGTACAACATTGTTTGGCACCAATTAAATGATTTTATCTAACCCGCAAATGATGCAATTAAATAATTATTTGTTTTACATAAAAGTATATATACATAATAACGTTGTTCAGCAGCGGCACGCTCACTCACGTACTGCACGGTCTCATGATTAATACCATCACTACTAGCTACCAACATCGCATAGCGGCCATTTGCAATACTTACAGAGAGCGAGAGAGAGTGAGAGAGCAGGTAGAGTAGCAGCAGAAGAATAAATTGCGGTACTTGTGTGCCATTGCAGATATATTACGGGCATCAATCTTATGTTTCTAAATTGATGCTGATAATGATACAGCTAGTTGCTTGTTGTTGTTAGCAGCATTGCGACATTGGCAGCATATTGGTGTTACATTTATATATACATATGTGCAATTAATTAAATGCTTTAATATATAATAAAAGTTATGGCAGATTGCTGGCGGCAAATAAATGAACTATTTCTGTATTATAATAAATGTGTTGCAGAATTGATGTTGATAATGATACAGCTAGTTGCTTGTTTTTGCTAGCTGCATTGCGACATTGGCAGCATATTGGTGCTACATTTGTGCAATTAATTAAATGCTTTAATATATAATAAGAGTTATGGCAGATTGCTGGCGGCAAATAAATGAATTATTTCTTTATTTTAATAATCTTACATTCTCCTTGTTTTGTATTATTATATTTAAATGAATAAATATTAATTAAATATAATTGTAAAGTATATAAAAATAGGATTCTTTGACAACATCAACAACAGATCGCATGGCGGCCATTTTCCATACATATAGAGAGAGAGAGAGAGTGAGACAGCAGGTAGAGTAGCAGCAGCAGAATAATTTGCGGTACTTGTGTGCCATTGCAGATATATTGCGGGCATCATACATACCCACATACACCCTTCTATTTGCTAAGAGTTACTAAGAAGGAGTGAAATTTATTTTGGATATTATTATTTTAATGATTTTTTGTTCGTTTTTCGATTTTTTAGTTATTCTTTTTTAGGTCAGATGTTCTCTGTAAAAGATGTCCGTCCGTCCGTCTGTATGAGCGGAAGGATCTCAGAAGGTACAAGAGCTAGAATTACCAAACTTGGCATCCAGGTTCCCCTAAGCCCTAGGCAGGTCAAGTTGGTTTTTTTATTTTGATACACCCCCCACTTCCCCGCAATTCGTGTTTTTTCTTATAACTTCAGTAATTCTTATAAATTTGAAATTTTGTCAGTTACATCCAGTTAGTGCTTATGTGTCCGTGTGGCAAGTTTCATCATGATAGGTCAATTCTGAAGAAAGTTATAGCCATAAGTAAAATCGCTGCTCATGCGCTGCATGCAGCTCTGTCGGCAGCGCTGCCCGCAGCTGTTGTTGATGTTGCTGCTTTGGTTCAACTTTGTGCTGCATACATACAAGCATATAAACACGCATAGGTACGTGATGTAAATGTATGCTGTTAAAACTGAACATAAACATGTATTCTAATTTAATTAATTAATTAATTCATTTTTTTTAATAATTTAATTTTAAAAAATTTTTTTTTTAAATTTTTCTTTTTTGTGGAGAGTACAGGCTATTTTATTGTCGGGCTTGCTCGACTGTAGTGTTCTCTCTTGTTTAATAATTGTACATTCTCTCTGTTTTTTACTACTATATTTAAATGAATAAAATTTCATTTAAAATAATTGTAAATTATATAAATATAGGGTCGTAACGTGTACGACATTGTTTGGCACCAATTAAATTATTTTATTTGTCTGGCAAATGGCATACAATTAAATAATTATTGTGTTACATATATAGGTAGAGTAGCAGCAGCAAAATAATTTGCGACTTGTGTGCCATTGCAGAAAGATTACGGGCAACATTTTTTTGTTGCTGATGTTGATAATGATACAGCTAGTTACTTGTAGTTGTTAGAAGCATTGCAGCAATGCAACATTGACAGCAGATTGGTGCTACATTTATATATGGGCATTTCCACCGAAAGGTCCACCGAGACCCAAAAATTAAAAGTTATTGAATTAACTTTTTTTTTACAACAACCGAATTGAACTAATTTAAATAACAATTAAAAATTTGATTAGCCCGTTTCGAGATATTCGAATGCAAGGGGCGCAAAGGAAAATTTTCTCGTTAAGATATTTATATTACACCTTTGATTTGCCTAAATTTCTTAGAGAGAAATATTTTCATTGACTTTTGCTAGTTAAAATGTTTCTGGAATCACAAAGAGTCAAAAAGAATGCATAAGAGACCACGCAATACAAACATCAAAAGTGTAATAATTATAAATAAATTATTTAAAAAATTTTTTTTACAAAATTGTAAATTATTTAAATGTAGAAGAGTAAAAATAACAGTGAGAAAAAAAGAGGTGTGCAGGCGCTGGAGAGAAAAATTTAAGTATCTGAATTTGCCCTGTGCGAATACCGTGGTTTTTTGCAATTATCTTGTAAACGAAAAGTTGCCCAAAATCAACATTAGCACCAATTATAGTGCTAGTTAAGAGGTATAAGTTAGGCACATGAACAAAAAAAAATTTCGTTTTCATTCGACTAGTTTTCACTTTAAATGTGTGTCCCGTGCGACATCATGGAAATGCCCATATACTATATGTACATATTTACAATTAATTAAATGCTTTAATATATAATAAAACATGCGGCAGATGGCTGGCGGCAAATAAATAAATTATTTATTAATTTTAATAATTGCACATTCTCCTTGTTTTTTACTATTATATTTAAATGAATAAAATTTCATTTAATATAATTGTAAATTATATAAATATAGGGGCGGAAAGTGTACAACATTGTTTGGCACCAATTAAATGATTTTATCTAACCCGCAAATGATGCAATTAAATAATTATTTGTTTTACATAAAAGTATATATACATAATAACGTTGTTCAGCAGCGGCACGCTCACTCACGTACTGCACGGTCTCATGATTAATACCATCACTACTAGCTACCAACATCGCATAGCGGCCATTTGCAATACTTACAGAGAGCGAGAGAGAGTGAGAGAGCAGGTAGAGTAGCAGCAGAAGAATAAATTGCGGTACTTGTGTGCCATTGCAGATATATTACGGGCATCAATCTTATGTTTCTAAATTGATGCTGATAATGATACAGCTAGTTGCTTGTTGTTGTTAGCAGCATTGCGACATTGGCAGCATATTGGTGCTACATTTATATATACATATGTGCAATTAATTAAATGCTTTAATATATAATAAAAGTTATGGCAGATTGCTGGCGGCAAATAAATGAACTATTTCTGTATTATAATAAATGCACATTATCCTTGTTGTTAATACGCTGTTATTAGCTTCGCCTTTTTGTATATAACGGAATCTTTCAGCGTAATTTTTACCAATATCCAGAAGTCTGATCATCAAATTTGCACAGTGGTCAAGGACTGATTACAATACAATATTTCTAAAATTCATCCAAATCGGTAAATTCTAAGAAAAGTTATTAGCGAAACAACTTTACTACGCCCACAAGTTGCAGCATCCGATTTGCGTCAAACTGTCCACACCAGAGAACAGCACGATTGTGTTCAAGTATGTTCGACCACCCTCGCTGAAAATGCAATCAAATAAGATCTTTCAGTTCAAATCCAACTCCCATCGCGATCGGTTGTCTTTGTGTAATCTGCGCATCGAGTTTGATCTTCTGCTTTTAGCACTCGCAACCCCACGCAATTATCAGTTTTGATATAAGTCGTAAACAAATTAGTGCATAAAGAGGAAACGAAACAAGTAAAAAAGCTAAAGTCGGGTGTCCCGACTTTGAAATACTCTGTACATATGTTTACAATAATTATAGAAAATAAAAAAAAAATTTAATCGATTTTACCTTTCTCGGTATTCGAACTCAAGTAATAAAGGTATATAATTGCACATATACAAAGCAATTGCGTCTATGTGAGTGTATGTAAGCATTTTCGCAGTGAACCAAACAGCAACATCAACAACAGCCGCGGGCAGCGCTTGAGCAGCGCTGCAGCAGTAAATATATTTATGGCTATAACTTCTTGTTAAATCGGTCTATCATAGTGAAACTCGGCATACGGACACATAATAACAAACTGGAATATATAATAACTAACTGCAAAATTTTAGTTCGAAATTCCAAGAATTACGGGAGTTAGAGAAAAACGGAATTGCGCGGGAGAGGGGGGAGGGAGGGAAATTCCAAAATACACATTTTCTGCGTATTCACTAAGGCATCTGGGACTAAAATTTGGTGTTCCTAGGTCTTATGGTCTCTGAGATATAGGCGATTATACGAATGGAAAATCGGGAAAACCTCCATAGGGAGGAAGTGGTGGGGGGCGGGGGAAATCAAAAAAATAAAACAAACTCGTATAGAATACACACATAAGGCATCTTTGTGCAAAATTTGGTGTGTCTATCTCTTATAGTCTCTGAGATCCAGGTGTTCATACGGACGGACAGACGGACAGACAGACAGACCGATAGGGCTAGATCGACTCGTCTCGTCATGCTGATTGAGAATATATATACTTTGTGGGGTCTGCCACGCCTCCTTCTACCTGTTACATTTTTCAGCTCCCGCAAACCTAATATAAATAAAATAAAAATATAAAAAATTTTTCTGCATATACACAAAATTTTAAATTATTTAAATGTAGAAGAGTAAAAATAACAGTGAGAAAACAAGATAGAACGCTACAGTCGAGCAAGCCCGACAGTAAAATAGCCTGTACTCTCCACAAAAAAGAAAAATTAAATAAAAAAATTTAAAAAAAAAATTAAATTATTAAAAAAAATTAATGAATTAATTAATTAAATTAAATTAGAATATTTGTTTATGTTTAGTTTTAACAGCATACATTTACATCAAGTACCTATGCGTGTTTATATGCGTGTATGTATGCAGCACAAAGTTGAACCAAAGCAGCAACAACAACAGCTGCGGGCAGCGCTGCCGACAGAGGCAGCGCATGAGCAGCGATTTTACTTATGGCTATAACTTTCTTCAGAATTGACCTATCATGATGAAATTTGGCACACGGACACATTAGTACTAACTGGATGTACCTACCAAAATTGATTTCAAAATTCCGAGAATTACGGAAGTTATAAGAAAAAACACGAATTGCGGGGGAGTGGGGGGGTGCATCGAAAAAAAACTCAAACTCGTACTTTCTCGGTCTTAGGAGAATATGGAAACCAAGTTTGGTTATTCTAGCTCTTATACTTTCTGAGATCCTTGCGTTCATACGGACAGACGGACAGACAGACGGACAGACGGACAGACAGACGGACAGACGGACGGACGGACAAGGCTATATCGACTCGGCTTCTCATCCTGATCAAGAATATATATACTTTGTGGGGTCTGCCACGCCTCCTTCTGTGTGTTACATACATGCGCACAAAACTAGTATAGCCTTTAACCCTTTGGGTACAGGCTATAAAAAGAGGTGTGCAGGCGCTGGAGAGAAAAATTAAAGTTTTTTCAAATTATCTTGTCCTAGTTAAGAGGCACATTAACAAAAAAATTTCGCTTTCATTGGACTTATTATCACTTTAAAAGTGTGTCCCGTGCCAATATACATATTTACAATTAATTAAATGCTTTAATATATAATAAAACCTCCTGCAGATGGCTGGCGGCAAATAAATAAATTATTTATTAATTTTAATAATTGCACATTCTCCTTCTTTTTTACTATTATATTTAAATGAATAAAATTTCATTTAATATAATTGTAAATTATATAAATATAGGGTCGTAAAGTGTACATTGTTTGGCATCAATTAAATGATTTTATCTATCCGGCAAATGATGCAATTAAATAATTATTTGTTTTACATAAAAGTATATATACATAAAAACGTTGTCAGCAGCGGCACGCTCACTCACGTACTACACGTTCTCATTATTAATACCATCACTACTAGCTAGTAACAGATCGCATGGCGGCCATTACTTATAGATCGAGAGAGAGAGAGAGTGAGAGAGTAGGTAGAGTAGTAGCAGCAGCAGAATAATTTGCGGTACTTGTGTGCCATTGCAGAAAGATTACTGGCAACATTTTTATGTTGCAGAATTGATGTTGATAATGATACAGCTAGTTGCTTGTTTTTGCTAGCTGCATTGCGACATTGGCAGCATATTGGTGCTACATTTGTGCAATTAATTAAATGCTTTAATATATAATAAGAGTTATGGCAGATTGCTGGCGGCAAATAAATGAATTATTTCTTTATTTTAATAATCTTACATTCTCCTTGTTTTGTATTATTATATTTAAATGAATAAATATTAATTAAATATAATTGTAAAGTATATAAAAATATGATTCTTTGACAACATCAACAACAGATCGCATGGCGGCCATTTGCCATACATATAGAGAGAGAGAGAGTGAGACAGCAGGTAGAGTAGCAGCAGCAGAATAATTTGCGGTACTTGTGTGCCATTGCAGATATATTGCGGGCATCATACATACCCACATACACCCTTCTATTTGCTAAGAGTTACTAAGAAGGAGTGAAATTTATTTTGGATATTATTATTTTAATGATTTTTTGTTCGTTTTTCGATTTTTTAGTTATTCTTTTTTAGGTCAGATGTTCTCTGTAAAAGATGTCCGTCCGTCCGTCTGTATGAGCGGAAGGATCTCAGAAGGTACAAGAGCTAGAATTACCAAACTTGGCATCCAGGTTCCCCTAAGCCCTAGGCAGGTCAAGTTGGTTTTTTTTATTTTGATACACCCCCCACTTCCCCGCAATTCGTGTTTTTTCTTATAACTTCAGTAATTCTTATAAATTTGAAATTTTGGCAGTTACATCCAGTTAGTGCTTATGTGTCCGTGTGGCAAGTTTCATCATGATAGGTCAATTCTGAAGAAAGTTATAGCCATAAGTAAAATCGCTGCTCATGCGCTGCATGCAGCTCTGTCGGCAGCGCTGCCCGCAGCTCTGTCGGCAGCGCTGCCCGCAGCTGTTGTTGATGTTGCTGCTTTGGTTCAACTTTGTGCTGCATACATACAAGCATATAAACACGCATAGGTACGTGATGTAAATGTATGCTGTTAAAACTGAACATAAACATGTATTCTAATTTAATTAATTAATTAATTCATTTTTTTTAATAATTTAATTTAAAAAAATTTTTTTTTTTAATTTTTCTTTTTTGTGGAGAGTACAGGCTATTTTATTGTTGGGCTTGCTCGACTGTAGTGTTCTCTCTTGTTTAATAATTGTACATTCTCTCTGTTTTTTACTACTATATTTAAATGAATAAAATTTCTTTTAAAATAATTGTAAATTATATAAATATAGGGTCGTAACGTGTACGACATTGTTTGGCACCAATGATTTTATTTGTCTGGCAAATGGCATACAATTAAATAATTATTGTGTTACATATATAGGTAGAGTAGCAGCAGCAAAATAATTTGCGGTACTTGTGTGCCATTGCAGAAAGATTACGGGCAACATTTTTTTGTTGCTGATGTTGATAATGATACAGCTAGTTACTTGTAGTTGTTAGAAGCATTGCAGCAATGCAACATTGACAGCAGATTGGTGCTACATTTATATATGGGCATTTCCACCGAAAGGTCCACCGAGACCCAAAAATTAAAAGTTATTGAATTAACTTTTTTTTTACAACAACCGAATTGAACTAATTTAAATAACAATTAAAAATTTGAATAGCCCGTTTCGAGATATTCGAATGCAAGGGGCGCAAACGAAAATTTTCTCGTTAAGATATTTATATTACACCTTTGATTTGCCTAAATTTCTTAGAGAGAAATATTTTTATTGACTTTTGCTAGTTAAAATGTTTCTGGAATCACAAAGAGTCAAAAAGAATGCATAGGAGACCACGCAATACAAACATCAAAAGTGTAATAATTATAAATAAATTATTTAAAAAATTTTTTTTACAAAATTGTAAATTATTTAAATGTAGAAGAGTAAAAATAACAGTGAGAAAAAAAGAGGTGTGCAGGCGCTGGAGAGAAAAATTTAAGTATCTGAATTTGCCCTGTGCGAATACCGTGGTTTTTTGCAATTATCTTGTAAACGAAAAGTTGCCCAAAATCAACATTAGCACCAATTATAGTGCTAGTTAAGAGGTATAAGTTAGGCACATGAACAAAAAAAAATTTCGTTTTCATTCGACTAGTTTTCACTTTAAATGTGTGTCCCGTGCGACATCATGGAAATGCCCATATACTATATGTACATATTTACAATTAATTAAATGCTTTAATATATAATAAAACATGCGGCAGATGGCTGGCGGCAAATAAATAAATTATTTATTAATTTTAATAATTGCACATTCTCCTTGTTTTTTACTATTATATTTAAATGAATAAAATTTCATTTACTATAATTGTAAATTATATAAATATAGGGGCGGAAAGTGTACAACATTGTTTGGCACCAATTAAATGATTTTATCTAACCCGCAAATGATGCAATTAAATAATTATTTGTTTTACATAAAAGTATATATACATAATAACGTTGTTCAGCAGCGGCACGCTCACTCACGTACTGCACGGTCTCATGATTAATACCATCACTACTAGCTACCAACATCGCATAGCGGCCATTTGCAATACTTACAGAGAGCGAGAGAGAGTGAGAGAGCAGGTAGAGTAGCAGCAGAAGAATAAATTGCGGTACTTGTGTGCCATTGCAGATATATTACGGGCATTAATCTTATGTTTCTAAATTGATGCTGATAATGAAACAG
Organism: Scaptodrosophila lebanonensis; assembly: GCF_003285725.1. Lineage (NCBI taxonomy): Eukaryota > Metazoa > Arthropoda > Insecta > Diptera > Drosophilidae > Scaptodrosophila > Scaptodrosophila lebanonensis. Next base: position 112,106 of record NW_022060604.1, on the reverse strand, counting down.
CTAGTTGCTTGTTGTTGTTAGCAGCATTGCGACATTGGCAGCATATTGGTGCTACATTTATATATACATATGTGCAATTAATTAAATGCTTTAATATATAATAAAAGTTATGGCAGATTGCTGGCGGCAAATAAATGAACTATTTCTGTATTATAATAAATGCACATTATCCTTGTTGTTAATACGCTGTTATTAGCTTCGCCTTTTTGTATATAACGGAATCTTTCAGCGTAATTTTTACCAATATCCAGAAGTCTGATCATCAAATTTGCACAGTGGTCAAGGACTGATTACAATACAATATTTCTAAAATTCATCCAAATCGGTAAATTCTAAGAAAAGTTATTAGCGAAACAACTTTACTACGCCCACAAGTTGCAGCATCCGATTTGCGTCAAACTGTCCACACCAGAGAACAGCACGATTGTGTTCAAGTATGTTCGACCACCCTCGCTGAAAATGCAATCAAATAAGATCTTTCAGTTCAAATCCAACTCCCATCGCGATCGGTTGTCTTTGTGTAATCTGCGCATCGAGTTTGATCTTCTGCTTTTAGCACTCGCAACCCCACGCAATTATCAGTTTTGATATAAGTCGTAAACAAATTAATGCATAAAGAGGAAACGAAACAAGTAAAAAAGCTAATGTCGGGTGTCCCGACTTTGAAATACTCTGTACATATGTTTACAATAATTATAGAAAATAAAAAAAAAATTTCATCGATTTTACCTTTCTCGGTATTCGAACTCAAGTAATAAAGGTATATAATTGCACATATACAAAGCAATTGCGTCTATGTGAGTGTATGTAAGCATTTTCGCAGTGAACCAAACAGCAACATCAACAACAGCCGCGGGCAGCGCTTGAGCAGCGCTGCAGCAGTAAATATATTTATGGCTATAACTTCTTGTTAAATCGGTCTATCATAGTGAAACTCGGCATACGGACACATAATAACTAACTGGAATATATAATAACTAACTGCAAAATTTTAGTTCGAAATTCCAAGAATTACGGGAGTTAGAGAAAAACGGAATTGCGCGGGAGAGGGGGGAGGGAGGGAAATTCCAAAATACACATTTTCTGTGTATTCACTAAGGCATCTGGGACTAAAATTTGGTGTTCCTAGGTCTTATGGTCTCTGAGATATAGGCGATTATACGAATGGAAAATCGGGAAAACCCCCATAGGGGGGAAGTGGAAGAAAGAGAAGAAGGGATGAAAATAAAACAAACTCGTATAGAATACACACATAAGGCATCTTTGTGCAAAATTTGGTGTCTCTATCTCTTATAGTCTCTGAGATCCAGGTGTTCATACGGACGGACAGACGGACAGGGCTAGATCGTCTCGTCTCGTCATGCTGATCAAGAATATATATACTTTGTGGGGTCTGCCACGCCTCCTTCTGCCTGTTACATTTTTCAGCTCCCGCAAACCTAATATACTTCTGTACATTTCATGTACAGAGTGTAAAAAGACAAACAAGCAAGCTTAAGCACTAGCTTTGCAATGTGGACGAACACTTCCCCTTCTGACCGTCAGATGCCGGGAGGGGCAAAACTGTTGTGTGCAAGTGCAACAAAAACAATACTCACGCCTGGATCGAAATATCTAATTATCTCGCGTACAGATGTTGCTGACAAAAAATTTAAACTCTCGCCTTTTGCCATAAAAAAAATTTTTGACTACATATGTGACGGCCCAGTCACATCTTGCATTACACTTTGTAGTGGTGATCTCCTGGTGAACACAAAAAACCAACAACAAGCCACCAAACTGCTTAAAATGACCCACTTTACTGACACTATTCCTGTCAGCGTCTCCCTACACAATTCCCTAAACTATACCAAGGGAGTAATTTACTCCAACGACTTGCGTGAAGTACCAGACGAAGAAATCCAAACGGAACTTAAAGGCCAGATTTAATTTACACAAAACCAACATAAGCAATTTCCTTTCACATCACACCCCAAGTCAATCAGCAAACCAAATGGAATTACCTATTTCTCCCATCGAATTAGTAAGCTCTCTTTGTTCACTTAAAGGCCACACCCCAGGATATGACAGGATTTCATACCCTATGATTAAACACACCATCCCTATTCTCAAAAATAGAATAACCAGACACTTTAACAATATTTTTCATTCCAAAATACCACAACAATATAAAACCAGCTTAGTCATCCCAGTTAACAAACCCAATTCCGACAAAACAAAACCCGATTCATACCGTCCCATATCTCTCAATCAATGCCTCTCTAAAGTATTGGACAAAATTATTGCAAAACGCCTGTGGTGGTTCGTTCACCATAACAACTTTTTATCGCAAAATCAATTTGGCTTTAAAAAACACAAATCTGTAGCTGATTGTCTGCTCTATGCAGATCATCTGATTACTGGATCACTTAAAGCAAAAAAGCATACTTCAATCGTCTCCCTCGACTTCTCCAATGCGTTCTACCGAATTGGAGTTCATGCAATAATAGAGCAACTTGTTGAATGGCAAGTCGGCCCAAAAATAATAGAATACATTAAAAACTTCATGACCAATAGAAAAAACATTATTAAAGTAGGCTCACATCTATCTAAGTCTGTCCCGATCGATAATGGTATACCACAAGGCTCACCAATATCTGTTATTCTATTTCTCATTGCATACAACAAGCTTTGCAAAATCATTGATGTTCAAAAAGATATAACCTTTTGCAGCTACGCAGACGATTTTCAATTAATTATTAGTTTCAATAAAAAGAAAAATACCACGAAATGCTTAGACAATTTATTACAAAATATTCTAGACTGGGGTGAATACTCTGGTACTAAACTATCACTCGATAAATGTAAGCATATATAGTACATATCTGTAACAAGCACCAATGCCAAAGTCAAATCTCATCAAACAACATTATTATTCCAACAGTAGATACATTAAAAATTCTTGGAATTACATTCAGCAAGAAATATAAATGGAATGAGCACATTAAGTAACTAATTATCTCACTTTCAAAAAAACTGAACATTATCAAATGCTTGGCCAGCCCTAAATTACAATGCGATACTACGGCCCTCATCTCAATTTTGAAAGCACTCATTATTTCCAAGCCTGATTTTGGCCTCTTCCTTTACGGTCGCGCCCCAAAGTCCACTCTTAATAAAGTACAAACTGTAATTAATGCAGCACTAAGAACCACCCTCGGAGCATGCCGTACTACACCAATCAATAATCTTAGATTAGAGGCAAACATAGCACCACTTGATATTAGGCATATATTTTTAAAAACCAAATTATATAAAGTTCTTTTGAACGCAGCAGACACTCCCATATCCAAATACTTAAAGAAATCTACAATACGAATGAGCAGATGCACTAATTCAACTTTAGATTATTTGATCACCAATTGCAAAAGACGACATATACCATACAGCCCAATTAAAAATAGAAACGAAATGCCATACTGGTTATTTAACGATAACTCAATAGACCTATCTCTAAGACAATTCAACAAACAACATACAAATAATAAAATATACCAATCCATTTTCCATTCCATCAAAGAGTCACACCCAGATCGCAAATTTATTTACACAGACGGTTCTGCAACTTATTTATCCATCACCTTCGCTATAACAACGGAAACATCAACACTTAGGTACGGTATGCTTCCCAACTATTCCTCAGTTTTCTCGGCAGAGATTATAGCTATAAATGAAGCAATAAAACTTATTGAAATATCACCAGGGAAATACTTTATTTGCACAGACTCTATGTCAGCACTAGATGCCATTATTAACACAAACAATGTCGATCATTACCCCCGACTTATTAGAAATCTGCTTGCCAAATCTATATATATAAAACAGTTTGTCCTGACTGACTGACTGATTGGTGATCAACGCACAGCCCAAACGGTAAAGTCTAGGAAGCTGAAATTTGGACTTAAGTATCCTTTCATAGTCTAGGTCCCCACTAAGAAGGGATTTTGGAAAACTCGAGCTCCAAAGGGGGGAAAACAGGCTCTAACGTTTGTATGAAAAATCTACAGTTTTCATCTGATTAACTTGAAACTTAGTTTCTATACTCTCAGAACAATTCCAAGAAAAACTGTATACTTGGTTTTTTGATATATTTTTTGGGGCCTAAAATATGGGAGTTTTCCTGTAAAAAAAATGTTGGGGCACAAAAGCAAACCGCGTCAACAGCCCACAGCCCACACGGTAAAAGCTAGGATGCTGAAATTTGGGCTCAAGTATCCTATCATGGTGTAGATGAGCACTAAGAAGGGATTTTGGAAAATTCGAGCTCCAAAGGGGGGGAAATTAGCTCCAAAGTTTGTTTGAAAAATCCTCATTTTTCAACCGATCGACTTAAAACTTAGTTTCTAAAATCAATTAAAGAATGCAAAGAAAACTGCATACTTAGATTTTGTGTTGGATTTGTGTTGGAGCTTGAATTATTGGGGTTTTAATATTTATTCACTATTTCAAATGAAAAGTTTGTGTTATAAATTTAGTCCGATCGATTTAAAATTTGGATAATGTAATCTACGTAACTAAATCTACAACTTTGCATTCAAGGATTTTCAAAATATGCATTTTACAAAAGCAGGCAGAACAAACAATACAAAATATCAAACAGTTGGGGACAACTAAGTATACATACACACACATACAAACAGCTGTTCGTGTAGTTGCGTGCAAACGATTGAAATAGCCAAAGCAATATGTGAGACACTAATGTGTGAATGTCCATAGATACATATGTATGTGCACATCTATGTATGTACATATGTATCTACATATGTATGTATGTACATTCGTCTTGCACTGACAGAGCAAGAAATGTTAATTAATTGAAAATTATATAATATAACATTTTTAAAAGTAATTTTTTCTTTGTTTAGTGCATTTGGCATTAGTGTTTTCATTAATAACTTTATGCAGCAACAACAAATATCAAATAGTTGGGGACATCACATACACACACTCACACACAACAAGCAACAGTTCGTGTCTATGTGTGCGGTTCTCTACGTACGGTTGAAAAAGTAAAGAGAAACATATGTACATATGTATGTATGCCTGCGTATGAATATAGCATGTATGTACATTCGTATTAATGTATACATTGGGCAATCGAACACAGTTGTTTGATTCTAAAAAAAAATAATGCTCTAAAAACAACAAGAACTGCAAGTCATTGGCTCGCTCTTCTTCTTTCGTTTTGACCATTTAATGTTAATTGCAAAGGCAAAACGCCAAAATGTTACAGTTACCGTCGCTAGGCAACGACTGCGTAAGCGATAGTAAAGCAGAAACCGAATAACGGAGATACGCATATTCTGCTTCGCATTGCGGGCAGATGTATGTATGCATGTATATGATTTGTTCTTATTGATCTCAATAAATAATTCGATTTCATTATTTAAATATTCTGCTTATTGCATTCAAACTTCGATATTTTGATGGTATCGGTGCCAGTGCTTTTTGATCGTGGCTCATCGCTGCACGGCATTGACACGAGTGCCGTGTTTCATATTCCGAGTTTGTGCGTGGCCGTATTGGCTCAAGATGACACGAAAAGACTCAAATGTGAATTTAAATTTGGACTCAAGTATCGTTTCATAGTATCCATCATAGTGTAGGAGCACACTAAGAAAGGCTTTTGGAAAATTCTAGCTCCAACGGGGGGAAAACGAGCTTTAAAAAATATTAGTTATAGTGGTCATGTTCGTTTAACGAAATAGTTTGGCAAGAACAAAAATGTAACGGACTACTGAACAATTTTTTGTCAAGAACAGAAAATTTTCATTCAAATACCTTAAATGCCTTCCTACTGGTTACCTTTAAGGTGAAAACATATGGGTAGGTTATGCACACACAAAATAAATACAATTGGAAACATATTGAGCCGGGTTAAGACGGGCAATACCTGCTAGTATAAGGATAAAATAAAACTTCTATGGGTACCAGGACATTCACACATAAAGGGTAACGAGACTGCTGATGCGGCAGCTAAGCTAGCCCACTCACTACCATTAGTTTGCACAAAAAACTTAAACAAAATTGACATTGACCGTTTTCTAAAAAATGAGTTCATAGAAACACATAAAAACATTTGGAAATTAACTACAAACTGGTACCGTACTCACACATTACAAACCTCCCTTTCACCAACTTTACACAAAAACTGTAAACTATCAAGATTAGAACAAATCAAAATTATCCGCCTTAGACTAGGTCACACAAAACTTACACACAAACACTACCTGAACCATGACATTCCCAACTCTTGCCAACTTTGTCATGAACCCCTCACCTCAAATATTAAACACCTACTCACTTCTTGTCCAACACTCACCCAATCTAGAAACTATTCTTTAATAGGGAAAACCCCATATCTTTACTTGAAAACCATAATGATACCAATTTAAATATGATTTTGAGTTTCCTAAGGTATATTCCATAAAATATGATAAACAATGCTTTAATAAACTCTCTGTTTAACACCAATTTTGTTACATATAACTATTCATAATGGAACTTAATATATACATACATTCTTGTACACGTTTAATTTAATCACTATTCACTCTATATATAACTTGTAATTCATTTACTCGTAAGTAGCTAAAGGCCTCAGCAGCCGAAGCTAAATATACTACTAGTTTTTAAGTTTACCTTAAGAACTTTGTATTTAATAAAAAAAAAAAAAAAGTTTTTTGCTTGATTGCAAACGAGTTCGAACGGGTTGTTTTCTTATGATCGAACTTGAATGAGCCAGTAATCTATTTTTGCGAACAAGTATAGTATAAACAGTCGGGCCTATCTATTGACTTTATAAATACTCTTTAGCGAAATCCAATTTTGCTCTCCTTAATTCATAATGTTATAATAATTACCTTGCCCGATGTAAGATACAATTTGCACAGGACCCTAAACAATTCTATAAGTTCGTTAACTCTAAACGTAAATCTGCTTCCCTTCCTTCGTCATTTTTCCTTGGTGACAAAAAAGCCAGCAACGATTCTGAAGCTGCTGACTTGTTTGCCAACTTCTTCCAATCAACATATTCCTCTGTCTCTATTAGTAATACCTCTTATCCTTATAGCATTTCATCTTCCCACACTATTTACGCTCCCATAATTTCTGATAGCTGTCTACTCTCTGCTATCAAATCCTTAAAATCTTCATACTCTCCTGGAGCAGACAACATTCCTAGTTGTATTCTCAAGGAGTGTTCTAGTTCCCTTTTACAACCATTATTTAAAATTTTTAATCTGTCTCTTGGTTCCTCAATCTTTCCAACTATTTGGAGAGAATCTTTTATTATTCCTCTTTATAAAAAGGGTGGTAAGTCTGATATTTCAAACTACAGAGGAATTGCAAAGTTGTCTGCCATACCAAAATTATTTGAAAAAATAGTTTGCAGCACTTTGCAGTACCTCTGTAAATCTGTCATATCTCCAGCTCAACATGGATTCATGAAGAGACGGTCTGTACATGAAATGTACAAGAGTATATTAGGTTTGCGGGAGCTGAAAAATGTAACAGGCAGAAGGAGGCGTAGCAGACCCCACAAAGTATATATATTCTTGATCAGCGTGACAAGACGAGTCGATCTAGCCCTGTCTGTCTGTCTGTCCGTCTGTCCGTCCGTATGAACACCTGGATCTCAGAGACTATAAGAGATAGAGACAACAAGACTGCGAAAATGCTTACACAGACACGAATTGATGCGCATAGGCACACAGACGCAATTGCTATGTAAATGTGCAATTATACACCCTACGTGAGTTCGAATACCGAGAAAGGTAAAATCGATCATTGAATTTTTTTTTATTTTCTTAATTTTTTTTATTATCTATAATTATTGTAAACATATGTACAGAGTATTTCAAAGTCGGGACACCCGACTTTAGCTTTTTTACTTGTTTGAGTTGGATTTCGTCTTATCGAAAAAATAGGACCCAACGGATCTTGCTTAGGTCGCACATTTCTAAGCCCGTGTTTGCATCATCAGGTGTACCTCAAGGTAGCCATCTTGGCCCCTTCCTTTTTACATTATTTATTAATGACCTCCCCTCTACCTTGTCACACTCTCATATTCTTATGTATGCTGATGATGTGAAACTTATTCTGACTTATAAAGACCATACTCATTTTCATCGCCTGCAGGATGATCTGAACTGCATGCAATCGTGGTGCTTAGCTAACCACTTGTACCTCAATTGCGCTAAGTGTAAGTTCATGACATTTCACCGAACTTTGCCCCATTTAGTCACGTATACGATTGACAATGTGCCATTGCAACGTATATCGACTGTTGAAGACCTTGGGGTTCTTTTTGATTCCAAATTGAACTTCAACCTTCACATATCTAGTATTGTCAATAAGGCTAAGGGATTACTTGGATTCATTAAACGTTGGTCCAAGGAATTCAATGACCCATATACCACTAAGCTTCTTTACACTGCACTAGTACGCCCTGTGCTTGAATACTGCTCATGCGTTTGGTGTCCGCAGTATAGAAAGCAACAGGAACGTATTGAGTCTGTTCAGAAGCAATTCCTTCTTTTTGCTCTACGTGGTTTAAGCTGGGATCCCAACCTCCGCTTGCCATCGTACTCTAGCAGGCTGATGCTTATAAACCTTCCTTCTTTAGTTAATCGTAGGACTGTTCTTGGAGTAGTTTTTCTCCACAAGTTGATTATCGGCGAGGTTGACTCCTCTTCCCTCTTAGGTCGCCTTAATTTTTTCGTTCCTTGTAGACCAACAAGGAATTATTTGCCATTCGTCTTGTCTAGGTGCACAACCGATTACGCTGCGCACAATCGTTTTCGAGTCATTTGTTCCAAATATATTGAGCTTTCTCATTTACTTTCAACAGAACTTTCTCTTTATTCTATAAAAGTTCTTCTTTATAGTTATCTCCGCGGAAATCTCTGACCACATACTGCTGTGAGTCGGGGCATAGCTGGCCGGACTGGCTTAAAACTTTCCCCCACCGGGTTGGAGATTTCCCTCTTTCTTGTTCCATCTTTCTCTTTCTCTGTTTCTCTCTTCCCCTTTCTCTTCCTCTTCCTTTCTCTCCCTCTTTACCTCTGTCTCTTTCTACTCCTTACTTTTTCTAATTAGCTCCTAAGTAGAATTAATTCTTCTCTTCTACATACTATTTGTTTAGATTGTCAGGTCTATAATGTCTCTGACCACATATGGCTGTGAATCGGGGCATAGCTGGCCAACTGCAAATAAAATTCCCCCAACGTGTCGGGGTCATTTATAGACGTTATTGTACAGCTTTTTTGTAGGCTTTCTTATCTTTTAAGTTGAGACTTTGTTATATTAATCATATTTGTATTTTTAATTTTAAATCTTAATATATATATATAATATGTTGATACTTATATATTGTTTTTGAATAAATCGACAGAACCACTTGTTGATTTAAATAAATAAATAAAAAAAGTACCAGCCCTGATTGGTTTGCTTTCAAACATTTCATACATTGCGCGAGTTGTTCTCGGGTGGGGTTTTCCCGAGTATGACCGTAAAAAATGCATGTATGTACATATGTATGTATTTGTGCGTGCATGCGTTGCTTGAAATTATGCGCAAACATGTGAATGTGCATATTTTAAATAATGATGCACAGAATTAAAACTTATTTATTGATTTTCATATTTTTATATGTAGCATGATTTTACTTCTTAAACAAGATAGACCGCTACAGTCGAGCAAGCCCGACAGTAAAATAGCCTGTACTCTCCACAAAAAGGAAATATTAAAACAAAAATTTTTTTTTAAAATTAAATTATTATAAAAATGAATGAATGAATTAATTAAAATTAATTAAATTAAATTAAATTAGAAATCATGTTTATGTTCAGTTTTAACAGCATACATTTACATCACGTACCTATGCATGTTTATATGCGTGTATATATGCGTTGCGCAGCAACCAGCTGGGCGTCATTACGAGTAATTTTAAGCTAACAAGTAGTTGTAAAGAATAGTAAGCCATGAAGGCGAGTAATTTTAAGTTCGGTTCTAGTTAGTTCTCTTCTGGCTCAGGCCCAACGCGCACTGAAGCGCTCTGTATGTTTTCCTACAATTAAAGAAACACAAGTGGCGCCCGAGCAGGGACCACTCGTAACGTTGTTACTCTGCCGCGGGTATGCTCGCCGGCCAGAGTATGCTGAAATAAATTAGGCACCCAAAAGTGCCGAGGTGTCCACCAAATAAGAGAGGGCGGTATGCCCAAACTTCTCCACGTGTTTCTTTAATTGTAGGAAAACATACAGAGCGCTTCAGTGCGCGTTGGGCCTGAGCCAGAAGAGCACTAACTAGAACCGAACTTAAAATTACTCGCCTTCATGGCTTACTATTCTTTACAACTACTTGTTAGCTTAAAATTACTCGTAATGACGCCCAGCTGGTTGCTGCGCAACGCGTCGTTACACCTCCCCCTTTCCCCAAGGGGTCGAACGGCCCGATCGGTGGTTTTTTCGAATTTTCCTTCACCGCGCCATAATCGAACGGCAGATGCGTAGCAGCTGGGTGGCAGCGCTGCCACCCCTCGCGTTTGGCCACCTGTCAACGCCACCTGTACCTTCACCGTCAGCTGTTCGCTCTGTCATTCGGTCGCATTGTTGTTTTCTGCATTTCCGCCGCGTGGTGCTGACGTGTCGTCATCCTCTGGGTTCTGTAATGGGTGCTGTAGTGGCTGCTGTGGGACTGGCTGCTGTTGCCGTAGCTGTTTAGGGATCGCCAATGGAATTATCATACCGCCCATCTGCTGCGTCTCTGGTATATTCGGCGCTGAGTGTGTATCTCAGGCGGTGCGGTAATCTACATCGCTTCACATGGCCTGAAACGTAACAACAAACTGCGTTTAATTATGTTTGTAGGCTTACATGGGCATCTTCTTCGGCTAGAACGGCAGCTTTGCTGTTCCCGCTTTGGTGGACGCCGGTGGTGTTGCCGTTGCTGTTGTCGGTGTGGCTGCTACGAAGCCCTGGTTGCTGTTGCTGCTGTCGTGGCTGTCGTGACCGTGGCTGCTGTCGTCGTGCTCGTTGATATGGCCGATTTTGTTGCCCGGACTGCCGCTGTGGCTGCTTTTGTTGACGCTGAGGAGTGGCCTGCTGTGAAGCTGTCGGTGGCGTGGCCCTGGTGACCATACTAACGCTGCCTCTGTCGTCGCTGCCTTCGTCGGCTTCGCTGTCTTCTGCATTCACCGCTTTTAGATCCCGCACATGTGCCGTTCTACCTCTGCCGCCCGCCACCGGTCGCACACGCACTATAACTGGGGATATGAATGCTCGCACCGTGAATGGGCCATCGAAGCGAGGCGCCAGCTTGGCCGCAAACTGCTCGGCTGCGTTGGACAGGTGATGTTGTCGCACGAGCACCTCGTCGCCCAGTCTGGGTCGCCACTCGCGTCTCCGCAGATTGTACTGGCGTGCCTGATCCTCGCTTGTCACCAAGGCTGCATGTCGGGCTCTGCGATTTCGCCTCCGCCGTCTGCGTGGCCGTGGATCGTTTGTTCGCAATTCTACAGTTTGGCCGCCCACAGTCACCGCCCCATTGGCCATTTGGACATAATCTAGTCCCAATGTGAGCTCATCTATGCATCCGGGGAGTGTGAGCAGCGGCAGTACTACGCGACTGTCGCCCACCGTGACCGTCGCCTTCGTTTCTTCACGGACCGTCTTCTGTGTCCCGTCAGCCATGGACACAGTCACGCTCACGGACCGTACATTTCCTCCGTCTGGCGCCCGCAGGCGTTGCGCCAGCCTCGGACTCGCGAAGCTGCGTGTCGCTCCGGTGTCCACGCAGGGTAGCGGCCGCGCTACCAGTAGACTGCGATGGTGTACTGGTAGAGGCGGTTAGTATGGTCACCAGGGCCACGCCACCGACAGCTTCACAGCAGGCCACTCCTCAGCGTCAACAAAAGCAGCCACAGCGGCAGTCCGGGCAACAAAATCGGCCATATCAACGAGCACGACGACAGCAGCCACGGTCACGACAGCCACGACAGCAGCAACAGCAACCAGGGCTTCGTAGCAGCCACACCGACAACAGCAACGGCAACACCACCGGCGTCCACCAAAGCGGGAACAGCAAAGCTGCCGTTCTAGCCGAAGAAGATGCCCATGTAAGCCTACAAACATAATTAAACGCAGTTTGTTGTTACGTTTCAGGCCATGTGAAGCGATGTAGATTACCGCACCGCCTGAGATACACACTCAGCGCCGAATATACCAGAGACGCAGCAGATGGGCGGTATGATAATTCCATTGGCGATCCCTAAACAGCTACGGCAACAGCAGCCAGTCCCACAGCAGCCACTACAGCACCCATTACAGAACCCAGAGGATGACGACACGTCAGCACCACGCGGCGGAAATGCAGAAAACAACAATGCGACCGAATGACAGAGCGAACAGCTGACGGTGAAGGTACAGGTGGCGTTGACAGGTGGCCAAACGCGAGGGGTGGCAGCGCTGCCACCCAGCTGCTACGCATCTGCCGTTCGATTATGGCGCGGTGAAGGAAAATTCGAAAAAACCACCGATCGGGCCGTTCGACCCCTTGGGGAAAGGGGGAGGTGTAACGCGTTGCGCAGCAACCAGCTGGGCGTCATTACGAGTAATTTTAAGCTAACAAGTAGTTGTAAAGAATAGTAAGCCATGAAGGCGAGTAATTTTAAGTTCGGTTCTAGTTAGTTCTCTTCTGGCTCAGGCCCAACGCGCACTGAAGCGCTCTGTATGTTTTCCTACAATTAAAGAAACACGTGGAGAAGTTTGGGCATACCGCCCTCTCTTATTTGGTGGACACCTCGGCACTTTGGGGTGCCTAATTTATTTCAGCATACTCTGGCCGGCGAGCATACCCGCGGCAGAGTAACAACGTTACAGCATAATGAAAAAATTCTTCAGTATTTTGAGAAAAAAGGGACAAATATTTTTACAATAAAAGAACAAGATCAACTTATTGATGTTACACTTAATTTAGGTGTTAAGAATGTGGACTTTGTTCTCCTAATGATATTAACAAGACGGATGGTCTTCCTAAAGTATTGAAAATTTTTGTGGGAGCTAAAGTAATGTTGAGATCCAATATTGACGTGGCAAAAGATTTAGTAAATGGTAATATGGGTATTATCACTGAAATTATTTGGCCACATCTTCGTCGTGATCAAGTATATGATTCAGACATACCATCAGTCCGTATTGACTTAGGTCAAGATGGTGTACATCTATTTAAACCAATATCAATACAGTTTCCAGCTAAATATAGCTATGGTACCACTGAAAGACGAATGCTGCCATTAATCCTGAGTTGGCATCCACTGTCCAGAAGGCTGTACGGCAGATCATGCAGTTATTTATCTGGGATCTCGATTGTTTGCTGCCGGTCAGGCTTATGTAGCTCTGAGTCGCGGAAGATCAATTCGAATAGAAGAACTTGATTGATCGAAGATAATGGGAAAAGTTCCATGTAATAGTGATGCGTTAGATGACATGGAAAGGATACGTAAACATGAAAGAAATGAATTTAGATTTATTGTCAAACATAAGACAAGGCTTTTTATTTATATAATTACTTTTGACATATTTTTATACTCTGTATATGAAATGTACAAGAGTATATTAGGTTTGCTGTAACAGGCAGAAGGAGGCGTGGCAGACCCCACAAAGTATATATATTCTTGATCAGCATGACAAGATGAGTCGATTTAAAATATAAATTTTCTGCGTATTTACACAAGGCATCTTGGACTAAAATTTGGTGTTCCTAGGTCTTATAGTCTCCGAGATATATGATTATATGAATGGAAAATCGGGAAAACCCCCATAGGGGGGAAGTGGGGGGGGGGGGGGGCAAATCAAAAAAATAAGGCATCTTTGTGCAAAATTTGGTATCTCTATCTCTTATAGTCTCTGAGATTCAGGTGTTCATACGGACGGACAGACGGACAGACGGACAGACAGGGCTAGATCAACTCGTCTCGTCATGCTGATCAAGAATATATATACTTTGTGGGGTCTGCCACGCCTCCTTCTGCCTGTTACAGCAAACTTAATATACTCTTTCAGCTCGCGCAAACCTAATATACTTCTGTACATTTCATGTACAGAGTATAATTATGAAAATAAATTATAGTTTAAAAAACTTAAAAAACACGTTTAAATGGCAATCCGAACAAAAAGTAAAAAATAATTTTTAAGTATCCAGAGCTTGTGTTACAGAAATAGAAAATTCCAACAATCAATTACGACTAATTCATTTGGAATAAGATTAAAATACAAACTAAATTATTAATAAAATAATTCAATTATAGTAAAACAAGATAGAACGCTACAGTCGAGCAAGACCGACAGTAAAATAGCCTGTACTCTCCACAAAAAAGAAAAATTTAAAAAAAAATTTAAAAAAAATTAAATTATTAAATCAAGTAAGAAAGCTAAAGTCGGGTGTCCCGACTTTGAAATACTCTGTACATATGTTTACAATAATTATAGAAAATAAAAAAAATTAGGAAAATAAAAAAAAAATTTGATCGATTTTACCTCTCCTGGTATTCGAACTCACGTAAAGGGTTTTTAATTGCACATTTACATAGCAATTGCGTCCGTGTGAGTGTATATATGCCTATGCGCATCTATTCGTGTCTGTGTAAACATGTGTGCAGTCAACCAAAGCACCAGCATCAACAGCCGCGGGCAGCAGCAAATATATTTATGGCTATAACTTCTTGTTAAATCGGTCTATCATAGTGAAACGACACATAACAACCAACTGGGGGTATTTCTAAAATTTTAGTTCGAAATTCCAAGAATTACGGGAGTTAGAGAAAATTGCGACTTGCGGTAGAGAGGGGGGAGGGAGGGATATTCCAAAATATACATTTTCTGCGTATTCACACAAGGCATCTGGGACTAAAATTTGGTGTTCCTAGGTCTTATGGTCTCCGAGATATAGGCGATTATACGAATGGAAAATCGGGAAAACCCCCATAGGGGGGAAGTGGGGGAAAATCAAAAAAATAAAACGAACTCGTATAGAATACACACATAACGCATCTTCGTGCAAAATTTGGTGTCTCTATCTCTTATAGTCTCTGAGATCCAGGTGTTCATACGGACGGACAGACGGACAGGGCTAGATCGACTCGTCTCGTCATGCTGATCAAGAATATATATACTTTGTGGGGTCTGCCACGCCTCCTTCTGCCTGTTACATTTTTCACCTCCCGCAAACCTAATATACTTCTGTACATTTCATGTACAGAGTATAAAAAATGAATTAATTAATTAAATTAGAATACATGTTTATGTTCAGTTTTAACAGCATAAATGTATGATGTATGCATCACATACCTATGCGTGTTTATATGGATGTATGTATGCAGCACAAAGTTGAACCAAAGCAGCAACAACAGCTGCGGGCAGCGCTGCCGACAGAGCTGCAGGCAGCGCATGAGCAGCGATTTTACTTATGGCTATAACTTTCTTCAAAATTGACCTATCATGATGAAACTTGGCACACGGACACATAAGCACTAACTGGATGTAACTACCAAAATTGATTGATGATTTGCGGTGGACTGGGGGGTGTATCAAAATAAAAAAACAAACTTGACCTGCCTAGGGCTTAGGGGATCCTGGATGCCAAGTTTGGTAATTCTAGCTCTTGTACCTTCTGAGATCCTTGCGCTCATACAGACGGACGGACGGACATGGCTATATCGACTCGGCTTGTCACCCTGATCAAGAATATACATACTTTGTGGGGTCTGTCACGCCTCCTTCTGTGTGTTACATACATGCGCACAAAACTAGTATAGCCTTTCACCCTTTGGGTACAGGCTTGAAATCAAATCAATTTTGGTAGGTACATCCAGTTAGTACTAATGTGTCCATGTGCCAAATTTCATCATGATAGGTCAATTCTGAAGAAAGTTATAGCCATAAGTAAAATCGCTGCTCATGCGCTGCCTGCAGCTCTGTCGGCAGCGCTGCCCGCAGCTGTTGTTGTTGTTGCTGCTTTTGTTCAACTTTGTGCTGCATACATACACGCATATAAACACGCATGGGTACGTGATGTAAATGTATGCTGTTTAAACTGAACATAAACATGTATTCTAATTTAATTTAATTATTTTTTTAAATTAATTAATTCATTCATTTTTTTTAATAATTTAATTTTTTTTTAATTTTTGTTGTTGTTAATTTTTCCTTTTTGTGGAGAGTACAGGCTATTTTACTGTCGGGCTTGCTCGACTGTAGCGTTCTATCTTGTTATGTTTCTGAAATGATGTTGGCAGCATATTGGTGCTACATTTATATATACATATGTCAGGTTCTTTAATTGTATGCATTTCTTCAGTTTATTTACATCCAAGTTATTATTCAAACAATTTACATATATAAGAACTTAAAATAAGAATAACTTCTGCTGTGCTCTTGTCCACGTACACGTCTGCTCTCTTCGACGACTCAAACGATACTCTCCTCTCGTCATACTTGACATTCGGCCTCTCCTGACAATCCGCCGTCATCGCTTGTGTATTGATACATCTGCTCGTCGATATCCAAGTTTGGAATTAAGGCACACATTGGCCTCATATGGTCGCTGGATACCACATTGCAGTAACGGCGTTGGGTAATGGCGTGATCTGGCAGGTCTTCTACAATATACCGATCGTTATCCAAAACTTTTGTGACCACATATGGTCCTTTATATATTGGATCTAATTTGTGTGAATCTCCTGTGGCTGCTGGAACAAAGCTAATGGCAACTAAATCATTCACTTTGTACTTCGTCGGCTGAGCATGTTTAGCGTCGAATCGAATTTTCCATTTCTGCTGCTCAGCTGTTATATTTGCTGCTGCTTGCTGCCTGTTACTCTCTATGTCTGCTTCTGGAATCGCTTCGTTTGAAAGAGCCTGTATTAAACGATTGATTGTCACGTCACGTGGGTTAAAGTTGAAAACTAAATCGTTGGGAGAAAATTTGGTTGTAGCATTAATGTGTGTATTCATGCCCCATTGTATTTTGAATAATTGCTGGTCCCATTCCTTAGTTTTTTCTGTGCTGGTCTTTAAAGCATTTAATAATGTTTTGTTCATCCGTTGTATGCCATGCTCCTTTGCAAAGCTTTCAAACTCCTTTGACGTCAACGCTGTTCCTCGGTCTGAAATTATGCTCATCGGCTGACCAAATACTGCAAATAGCTGATTTAGCGCTCTTATAACAGGTGTTGTCTTCGTTGTTCGAGTTGCAGCCAGAAATGTATATTTGGTAATTTTTAATTTAAGCTAGCATCGGATCTTGCTTCTGCATTGCGTATACCCAATCCTCAATCCTCAATTCTTGGTCTTCTCCCCACAAGAACTCCACATCTTTTTTCAACAGCTTGCTTAACGGGTATGCGCTCATACTGTAATCCTTGACGAACTTGTGGAAGAATCCCGTGATACCAAGGAATCTTCGTACCTCTGTTTCATTACATGGCTGTTGATAGTCTTTGATGCACTCGGTCTTCTCATTGCCAGGCTGGATTCCGTCGCCTGTGATTACGTGTCCCAAAAAATTGACTTTTGTATGCATGAATGCACAATTGGATGGACGTAGCGTTAGACCAGCCGATCTAACAGCTTCCATAAATTCGTTCAGTATGAGCAGCCCTTCCTCCACTGCTTTTGACGAAATTATGACTTCATCTACGTAGTTAATGATATTTCGTTGGTACTTCGATGGCTCATCGATATTCGCTCGACGCCCGATAGCTAACATCGCATAGAAATACTCACTTAATGATTCGTTGCTACGCCGTTTGCGTCGCATCAATTCTCTTTGCACATCGGCCGTATTCACCACACAACCTTAGAGCTATTTTTAATTGCTCCCAAGTTTAATATACCTGCTGTGAGTCAAGCCATATTTTTGCCACTCCACGCATTTTATGCTGCACTGCAAAAAGCACCGTTTCGTTTGACCACACATACACATTTTGAAGCTGTTCAACTTTCGCAATTAATTGCTCAGACGTTATGAACCCTTTTAATGGATCAAATTCCGGTAGTACGCCAATTACTTCTTTGATGCTTGTAAAGCCATGACCTTGAAGACTTGGTGACATTCGTACATCTTCTTTTCAAAGCTGCTGTTCTACCTCAGTTGCATTGCCATGTGCCGATACCATTTCCAAGCGCCCTTGTCTATGCGTGACCTGCGCTTGTTGTTGCTGCACACACACCGTTTGCACTGTTGTCGTTAGGCTTGCCACCATCTGCTTTAATTCGTCGATTTGTTTCTGCATACTTGTTTTTGCTTCCAATGCCGGGTACTCATTTGTGTCAATTTCGTCTCCGCCTATGACTTGTATTAACTCGTTAATTTTCGCTGCCTTGTTTCCTTTGACTTGGATATTATGCTCTTGCAAAATAATATCCAAACCGCAAATTCGCAATTGATTTAGTGGCACTCGCATCGTTGGTTATTTTATTTGTTTCCTTTACGTTGAGACCGAAAATATACGCACGTCTGCACTCGTTGCCGTTTGCTGTTCCTCCTTTATTAATTGTGATCTTTTTCTATCGTTGTTGCTGAATGTCTGTCTTCTTCACCGTTGCTGCCGTTCGGTGCAGCTTTTTTTTCCTTTTTCTATTTCCTTGTTCTATTTTCGTCGTTGCTAGAAACTCGACTCGTTGCTATGCCGTGCCGTGCGTCGATATTTTTCCCTTTCGATCGACCGTTCTGCTAATTCCTGCCGTTTCGTCGATCTTCCTCTTTGCTATCAACAGTTTTGCCAATTCGTGCCGTTTCGTTGATCTTTTCGCCCTCGTTCGTTGAGCTTCGTTACTATCGACCGTTTTGCCGTTTTGCTTTTCCGTGCCGTTTTATCGAAATTATTATACATACATTTTATTAATTAAATATTCTTTCGTGTAGAGATGAACTCGTATCCCACTTCTGAACTGTCAGGTTCTTTAATTGTATGCATTTTTTCAGTTTATTTACAAGTTATTAATCAAACAATATACATATATAAGAACTTAAAATAAGAATACCTTCTGCTGTACTCTTGTCCACGTACACGTCTGCTCTCTTCGACGACTCAAACAATACTCTCCTCTCCTCATACTTGACACATATGTGCAATTAATTAAATGCTTTAATATATAATAAAACTTGCGGCAGATTGCTGGCGGCAAATAAATGAATTATTTCTTTATTTTTATAAACGTACTTTCTTGTTTTTTATTATTATATTTAAATGAATAAAAATTAATTAAATATAATTGTAAATTATATAAAAATAGGATCGTAACGTGTACGACATTGTTTAACAACATCGACAACAGATCGCATGGCGACCATTTGCAATACATATAGAGAAAGAGAGAACAGGTAGAGTAACAGCAGCAGAATAATTTGCGGTAATTGTGTGCCATTTTAGCAACATTTTTGTGTTGCTATACACCGCTCGTTGTGTTATAGCAGCAATGCGGTTTGACGTTGTCCGCATATTGATGCCATGTATTACATTATGTACAATTCATTAAATACGCTTTTATATATATTATAATGCGGCATATGGCAGACAATCAGCAAATAAATGAACGTTTTATTAATATAATTAAAATTTCACACTCCCTGTTTTTATAGCCTGTACCCAAAGGGTAAATGGCTATACTAGTTTCGTGGGAATGTATGTAACATGCAGAAGGAGCCGTGGCAGACCACACAAAGTATATATATTTTTGATCAGGATGACAAGTCGGGCCAAAATAGCCATGTTTGTCCGTCCGTCCGTCTGTATGAACGCAAGGATGTCAGCAAGTACAAGAGCTAGAATTACCAAACTTTGTATCCAGGTTCCCCTGAGCCCTAGGCAGGTCACTCCCCCGAAATTCTTGTTCTTGTCTCCCATAATTATTGGAATTTTGAACTGGCATATACATCCAGTTTGTTGTTATCTGTCCGTATGCCAAGTTTTATCATGTTAGGTCAGTTCTGCTTTGTTACTGCTTTAGTTCAACTTTGTGCGGAATACACGCATATAAACACGCAGAGACACGATTCTGATGTAAATGTATGCTGTTGAAACTGTACATGAACATGTCTCCACTTTTGTATATATGTATGTATGTCATCTTGTGTATCACAGAATGTTTATTATTGATAACGATACCACGATATATGATATAGTTTAAAATAGGAATATAATGTAAAACAAGTAAAAAAGATAAAGTCGGGTGTCCCGACTTTGAAATACTCTGTACATATGTTTACAATAACTATAGAAAATTAAAAAAAATTAAGAAAAAAAAAAAACAAGAAAGGAATGCTAAAGTCGAGCAGGCTCAACTCTTAAATACCCTGTACCACCCCACAAAAAAGTAATTAAATTAATTAAATTAAATTAATTAATTAATTAAATTTAATTAATCCGGCCAGCCACTCGTCGATCTGCTGCTTCACTGCTGATTCTTCATTGATGGCAATGGGGCTTGGTGCATGCCGAAAGGGCATGATGTTGTCCTCCAAAACTATTTTGAGTTCGATCGGACACTCAGCAGTCTTCTCGGTCGCCTTGAACTCGGATATCATTGACTGTACAGCAGATTTGAACTGAAGAGGTATTTCAGGATCATTATTTGTCTCAACTACATTATAAATACTTATCTGATTATTCTCCTGAGTCTCCTCCCCAGCAGGGGGAGAAAACTGAAATCCAGCCGCCGTCACGGTGACATTAAACTTTGATAGAAAGTCGTATCCAAGCAGCGCGTTGTATCCAATGTCACCATCAGCCACTACCAAGAAATTGTATAACACCTTCATATTGTCGATCTCCACCTCTGCTAGAAATTGACCCACCGGGCGTATCCTGTTAGTGCCAAAGCCTCGAAGTGTAGCCACGTTGCTTTGCAATTTGGCGCCGCCGATTTTGTTAAATGCTGCCTTTCTCATTATTGAGACGTCGACAAGTGCATTGTCGAAATTATTATACATACATTTTATTAATTAAATATTCTTTCGTGTAGAGATGAACTCGTATCCCACTTCTGAACTGTCAGGTTCTTTAATTGTATGCATTTTTTCAGTTTATTTACAAGTTATTAATCAAACAATATACATATATAAGAACTTAAAATAAGAATACCTTCTGCTGTACTCTTGTCCACGTACACGTCTGCTCTCTTCGACGACTCAAGAAAACTGAAATCCAGCCGCCGTCACGGTGACATTAAACTTTGATAGAAAGTCGTATCCAAGCAGCGCGTTGCATCCAATGTCACCATCAGCCACTACCAAGAAATTGTATAACACCTTCATATTGTCGATCTCCACCTCTGCTAGAAATTGACCCACCGGGCGTATCCTGTTAGTGCCAAAGCCTCGAAGTGTAGCCACGTTGCTTTGCAATTTGGCGCCGCCGATTTTGTTAAATGCTGCCTTTCTCATTATTGAGACGTCGACAAGTGCATTGTCGAAATTATTATACATACATTTTATTAATTAAATATTCTTTCGTGTAGAGATGAACTCGTATCCCACTTCTGAACTGTCAGGTTCTTTAATTGTATGCATTTTTTCAGTTTATTTACAAGTTATTAATCAAACAATATACATATATAAGAACTTAAAATAAGAATACCTTCTGCTGTACTCTTGTCCACGTACACGTCTGCTCTCTTCGACGACTCAAGAAAACTGAAATCCAGCCGCCGTCACGGTGACATTAAACTTTGATAGAAAGTCGTATCCAAGCAGCGCGTTGCATCCAATGTCACCATCAGCCACTACCAAGAAATTGTATAACACCTTCATATTGTCGATATCCACCTCTGCTAGAAATTGACCCACCGGGCGTATCCTGTTAGTGCCAAAGCCTCGAAGTGTAGCCACGTTGCTTTGCAATTTGGCGCCGCCGATTTTGTTAAATGCTGCCTTTCTCATTATTGAGACGTCGACAAGTGCATTGACCACTGCGTCATTAATTTGTATCTCCCTGAGACGCTTTGCTTCATATACAACATTTAAGTTGGCCGAAGATGTGCACTCTGTTGACATATGCCCAGTTTTATTGCAACGAAAGCACTTGATTTCCGCTTTGCAGTCCTTGTGCAAATGATCCACTGCACCAAAATTAAAACAATGCTGCTCCTTACGCTTCTTACATTTGCATTTTTGTTGTTGTATTTGTTTGGTACAATCTGTTTTCGCTCTGCGTACACTTTCTCGTTTGTTTCCGCTACACTTTCATAAACTTCATATTTCTCTCACAATTCTTTGAACGATGTGCAGCTATACAAATTGGATTTAAAATCAGTTTAAAGATTTAGCCCATCCACAACATATCGAATTAACGATTCAGTATCCATCACTCCACGGGATGCAATGCTCTTCATTTGCAACAAATACTCATGAAAATGTTCATCTTTGCGTTTTATGCGAGCACTTAATTGTTTGTGGATTTCGGCACTGCAATTTTTGCCTCGTTGAAATTCATCGATCACCTGTTCACGCAACGATTTGTACTCGTATATGAACGTAGACTCCAAAAACAATGCTGCTGTGCGCGTCATCTTGGCGCGTGCCTGAACATACTTTTGTTTTTCGTTCAAAATCGTACGCGTCTGCATTTAATTCAAAATTTGTGAACCACTTTTCCACTTGCATATTTTCACCGTCAAACTCCGGAATAATTTTAGCCCTTTCGGCCCCAACTTTTTCCCTGTAGAATTAAAAATTTATTTATTCCATTCTTTTTGTATTGGTCTAAGAAGTATTTGAGCAAAATTTCAAGTCGCCACGCCCACCAGTTTTGGCGCTACCGAAAGTTGCTTGTGAGCAACATAAATATGGTAACTTATAAAACAGTTTTTATTGTTGTTACAGCAAAGGTGGACTTTACATTTGATGCATTTAGACATTGGGGTTCCTGTCTTACACAATCTGCAACGTCCTTTTTCAGCAAATACCACCCAATGTTCCACGTTATCGTAGCGCAGAGAATTTGTAGGATTTGGCTGAAACCTGTACTTTCTGGATTGATTCGAAGACACACTGCTTGCTGGAGAGCCCAAGGATATTACTGAGCTTTCTCATGAGCAACTTCCATTTGAAATTTTATAAGCGGTTTATACTTATGGTTCGCGCTTATCAAATGTAAATGCTTTCTGTACAATAGCCATGCATTTGTCATTGATGTTCCCAAGCACCAATAAAAAATTCTCATGTACCACTTTCTGGAACGGTGGTTGACTTTGTACAACTCCATGAGAATGTCCGCTAAATCTACTCCACCCATACCCTTATTATAGGAAGCTACAATAGCAGGCCTTGATACATCAATGTAAACTTTTTCTTTTGGACTCCATCGTTTGCAAATCCCAAACCACTTAACACATACAAAATTTTTGTTCACTTCATATTTTGTATCAAAAGATCCTCTGCCACGTTTTTTCAATTCTGCATCTGAAAGAAGTTTGCAATTGCTTATGCGATTTTTACGGATAGTTCCAGTTGCAAATATGCCCATTTCCTTCAATGCAATTAAAAGACTAACTGACGTAAACCAGTTGTCAAAATAAAGCTTCAAAGGTTTGCCTTGGGGAAGCCCTTTTGCTAAATACAAAACAACATCCGATGATATTCCCAATCCAAAACAGGGACTAATCCAGATGTTCCAGAGGTTTAGCTGGGTTGTATTGTTTATATGACGATTGACCTGAAAACAAAATTTAAATTGAAGATATAGTTTCTCATAAATTTTAAATTTGAATATCTTTGTACGCAATGATTTCCTCATCAACGCTTTGATGTTCTTCTTGGGGTAGTTTACCGAAACTTTCCTTGAGAATGTCTAGTAAAGGGCGTATCTTGTACAGCCTATCATAGTTCAAATCTCCTTTTTTAGATTGTTTAGTGTTATCGTTGAAGTGCAAACATTGTTTGATTTTTTCAAACCTTCCTCGTGGCATTGAATCTGATATAGAAGTAAGCTTTAAATCTTTTGACCAAGCCATTTTCAGTTGCGGAACTTTTATTACACCCAAGTATAACCAAATTCCAATATATCTCTTGATATGATCTGCAGTGCATTGAAGCTCTATGCCGTGCTCCTGCAACCCATACAAATTAGTTTGCTTTGTTATCAAATCAATTACTTTGAAGTCAAAAAAGGTGCAGAAATACTCTACTGGTGTCATCAAGTTATCGACGTGGAGCTTATCGTCTTCTTCCCAAATACTTTCTGGAGCTTTAAATGACCTTTTTCTCCACTTTAGTGTCTTCGGATCAACTTTTTCAAAGCAACTGTTAGCCACAAATTTTCAATATAATCAAACTCCAAGATCCCTTTTAAATTCCTCTCCAGCACTGCAGAGATATCTTCCATTTCATCACCACTTTCTTCGTCAGTGGAGTCATCCCAATCGAAGTTGATAATCCTCTCAATGTCATCATTTGATAAGCCTTTCTCTTTCGGTCTCATACTATGTTAAATACTTTCAATGGCCCAAGGTTGCCCACAAGCAACTTTACAACATTGAAAATACGTCACCTGTTATTTATTGCAAAATAATTATATTGAACTTTAACATAGTTTAACTAATTCATTGATACACAATATTTCATTTATACTTACAAATAACACAACTACTTTTTTTGCGACGCACGTCCAGTCTGTTGCAAATAATTTCGTCAAATGATGCCCAAATTAGAATTTTTTCCTCACATTATGAGTACACACATAAAAGCACCGATTACCGTTAGCCGTTAAACATTGGAAATTGCTCACAGGCAACGCTGGGGTCGAATGGGTTAGAAAAATTTTCCACCACCAATTTGCCTTCTTCTTTGCTGCTGTCTTCCGTTTGGCATTTCAGGGTCAATAGTTGCACTAGCTGTTGCATGGTAACGCTGTTTTCGGCTGTTGTGGTTCTATTCGTTTCTTCATTTGTTCTTGTTTTTCTCTGTTCCCCTCGGACCTTTCTGGCAACATCGCCTCATATGATATTGTCAGTGCGTGCTCACTTGTAACGGTTTCTTAGTCCTCTTTGTTATTCATTTTCGTGAGCGTCGACCGCGTTGAAACTGAAGGCTTTTTTGTCCTTGAGACTACTGGCGCCTTTCCTTTTAGAATAAACTGACTCACTCGCACTGGTTTCGGCTTTGCAACTGTGGGTACTGGCGTCGGCTTTGGTTTGCAGCCTGATCTCGTTTTTCTGGCACTCATGCAACTTTAATTGAATTTAATGTACATACATATGAGTATGCATGCCACTTTTCACGCACTTTTTGTCACTTTTTTCACAGCCCTTTTTTTCCACAGCTTTCAAAGTTTTTAGGTTGAGCCCCCAAATGTGATCTTGTATATCATAGAATGTTTATTATTGATAACGATACCAAGATATATGATATAGTAAAATAGGAATATAATGTAAAATGATGATGGCGAATATTAGCATATGCAGCTAATGCACTCTGGTTCGACGGCTTCTCTCTGCTTCTTCTTCTGACTGCTGACTTCTGCTTCTTTCTTTACGGCTGACGACTGTGCTTGTAGTGCGGCTGACAACTTACTACTGACCACTAAGTACATTTCTACTGACTGCTTAAAACCAAAATGAGTACCGAGCACTGATGGCGATGCTGCTTCTAGGTGTTCCGCCATTCTCACTATCCTGCCTTCCCATCTTACATGTATTGATAAATTTGTATTTAATTTAATTAAATAATTTAATTAATATTTTTTTTAAATTACTTTAATAATTTTTTTCTTGAATTTTTCCTTTTTGGTGGGAGGTGCAGGGTATTTAAGAGTTAAGCTCGCTCGAGTTTAGCATTTCTTTCTTGTTTATAATCTCTACACGAGTACACTAGGTTAGCGGGAGAGGAAAAAGGTAAGAGGCAGAAGGAGGCGTGGCAAACCCCGCAAAGTATATATATTCTTGATCACTATGACAAGAAGAGTCGATCTATGTCTGTCCGTATAAACACCGGGTTCTCAGAGACTATAGGAGCTAGATACACTAAATTTATATTTATATTTTTGATTTTCCCCCCACTTCCCCCTATGGCGGATTTCCTGATTTCCAATCGTATAATCGCTTATATCTCAGAGACTATAAAAGCTAGTGACACCAAATTTTAATCCCAAATGACTTATGTGAATATGCAGAATATGTGATTTTCAGAATTTCTCTTCCTCTCCACCGCAATTAGCGATTTAGCACAATTCGCAAATAAATAAATAATTTATTAATTTTAATAATTGTACATTCTCTTTGTTTTTTATTATTATATTTAAATGAATAAAATTTCATTTAATATAATTGTAAATGATATAAATATAAAGACGTAAAGTGTACGACATTGTTTAACACCAATTAAATGATTTTATCTATCTGGCAAATGGCATGCAATTAAATAAATATTGTTTTACATATATATACATAGTATCGTTGTTTAGCAGCAGCACGCTCACTCCCGCACTACACGGTCTCATTATTAATACCATCACTACTAGCTAGCAACATATCGCATGGCGGTCATTTGCAATTCTTATAGAGAGAGAGAGAGAGAGAGAGAGTGAAAGAGTAGGTAGAGTAGCAGCAGCAGCAGAATAATTTGCGGTACTTGTGTGCCATTGCAGAAAGATTACGGGCAACAATTTTATGTTGCTGAATTGATGTTGATAATGATAGGCTAGTTGCTTGTAGTTGTTAGCAGCATTGCAGCAATGCAACATTGACAGCAGATTGGTGCTACATTTATGTACATATGGGCTCCGAAAGGTCCACAGAGACCCAAAAATTAAAAGTTATTGAATTAACTTTTTTTTGTTATCATATTCTTATAGAGAAACAACCGTATTTAACTAATTTAATTAACAATTAAAAATTTGAATAGCCCGTTTCGAGATATTCGAATGCAAGGGGCGCAAACGAAAATTTTCTCGTTAAGATATTTTTATTACACTTTTGTTTTGCTTATATTTCTTAGAGAGAAATATTGTTCATGGACTTTTGTTAGTTAAAATGTTTCTGGAATCACAAAGAGTAAAAAAGAATGCATAAGAGACCACGCAATACAGATAACTGTAAATTTTAATTTTACATTTTCATATATTTTGATGTCCCGTGCGACATCAAAAAACATCATCAAATATTGATCACAAATATTAATTATCAATACAACTAATTAAAAATTGATAAAAAATTAAATTTGCGATTGTGAGAAAATTAATAAGTTTGTCCTGTGCGACATCGTAAGTGTGGAATTTATAAATAAATTATTTAAATAAATAACAGTGAGAAAGAAAGAGGTGTGCAGGCGCTGGGGAGAAAAATTTAAGTTAGGCACATTATCAAAAAAAATTTCGTTTTCGTTCGACTAGTTTTCACTTTAAATGTGTGTCCCGTGCGACAGCATGGAAATGCCCATATACTATATGTACATATTTACAATTAATTAAATGCTTTAATATATATAAATAAATAAATTATTTATTAATTTTAATAATTGCACATTCTCCTTGTTTTTTACTATTATATTTAAATGAATAAAATTTCATTTAATATAATTGTAAATTATATAAATATAGGGTCGGAAAGTGCACAACATTGTTTGGCACCAATTAAATGATTTTAATTGATGCAATTAAATAATTATTTGTTTTACATATATATACTTAATAACGTTGTTTAGCAGCAGCACGCTCACTCACGCACTACACGGTCTCAATATTAATACCATCACTACTAGCTAGCAACATATCGCTTGGCCGCCATTTGCAATTCTTATGGAGAGTGAGAGATTTGCGAGATAATTTGCGGTACTTGTTTGCCATTGCAGAAAGATTGCGGGCAACATTTTTATGTTGCTGAATTGCTGTTGATAATGATATAGCTAGTTGATTGTTGTTGTTAGCTGCATTGCGACATTGGCAGCATATTGGTGCTACATTTATATATGCATATGTGCAATTAATTAAATGCTTTAATATATAATAAAAGTTATGGCAGATTGCTGGCGGCAAATAAATGAATTATTTCTTTATTTTAATAATCTTACATTCTCCTTGTTTTGTATTATTATATTTAAATGAATAAAAATTAATTAAATATAATTGTACAGAGAGAGAGAGAGAGTGAGACAGCAGGTAGAGTAGCAGCAGCAGAATAATTTGCGGTACTTGTGTGCCATTGCAGATATATTGCGGGCATCATACACCCTTCTATTTGCTATGAGTTACTAAGAAGGAGTGAAATTTATTTTGGATATTATTATTTTAATGATTTTTTGTTCGTTTTTCGTTTTTTTCGTTATTCTTTATTAGGTCAGATGTTCTCTGTAAAAGATATTTGATGTTTTATATTGGGGTAGCAAAATAAATCGATTTTCTGGAGCTCCGACCCGTGATAGGTCAACGTACCGTAAAACATTGCTTTCGTATGTCGATCCCTACTAATGCGAAGGCTTGGCCTTGGGACTACCGGAAATTGAATCCATATAAATAATCAAATGGGATCATCGGTATCCTCGTTATATGAGCTAGTTGACCAGTTTCTGGGCCGTTGATAATAGTTGCAACACTTAAATTGTCCTGCAATTCCTTAATAAGCAGCCTCGTCCCATCGCACATGATTGGAAGGCTTTAATTTCTCAAAAGCATGATTGCAATTCCGAATTTTAGTGGCAATTCATGTGGCGGCAGTCCAGAAGGGTTTGGTGAATTGAAATGTCTTCAATATTAATCACGGTGTCGATCGATTTGTAATTTTTTATTTGGCTGGGGCTTTTGAATATTTATTTTTATTTATTTAAGAGCTAACTTAATAATAATAAAATTATAGGCTAGCTTATTTGTTTTCTAAGCTATGGCAACAGAGGCCTTCAGCTCAATAGATGTGTGGTTTTTATGTTATTTACATGAATTTTCTTATTTGTATGTGTGTTTATATACATATGTACAGGGGATGTTTAGGGTAGTCTACTTAGTTTAGGTACATTTATTTGATCTTAGATCTTATGATATAAGTTTGTAGTTTTTAGGTATCTTAGAATGTTTGATATGTTTGAGGGAGTGGGATTCGATAGACATTGGAGAGGGTCAGTGTTTCTAAATATTGCTTGTCTTTGGTGTTTTAGGCTATTGCAGTTGGAAAGTATGTGTTCAATTGAAATGGTGTCATTGCAAAAGGGGCATGTTCTTGGATATTGGTCTATGTGGTGTATCTGAGTTATTTTGGTGTGACCGAGTCTAAGTCTGGTTATTATTATTTGGTCTCTGGTTTTCCTTTGTTATTAGAGGCAGCTTCGTATGTTTTGAGTATGTTGATAAGTGGGGAGTCTTTTGCTGCAATCAGGGATTTTATCAGATTAGCAGTTAGAAGTTCACGTCTGTCTTCTAATGTGGAAATTTTTGCTTCATATTGTATGTTTTTAGTGGGCGTGGTTTTGAATGCTCCTAGAGCAATTCTAAATCCTGTGTTGAGTGAGGTTTTTATGGGTCGAAAGGTTGTTTTCGGACAGTGCCCATAAATGGGACGACCATAATTTGCTTTTGAGGAAAGTATTGCTTTTGTGATTTTTATTAGTGTGGAAGTGTGGCAGTTAAATTTTGAGTTTGCTAGACATTTTATTATATTAATTGTTCTTTTAAGGGTGTGCGTGAGCTGTTCAGTGTGTGTATTCCATCTGTGTTTGTTGTTAAAGTGAAGGCCTAGAATTTTTAGTGATGAGACATTCTGGATTTGTATGCTTCCTATTGTTAGGGTACATTCACAGTTGTGTTTTCTGCAGACGTGCATGTGTCTGCATTTGGTGGTGGAGAGCATGGCGCCTGAATAATCGGCCCAATCTAGTATGGTTCTGAGAATTGGTTCTAGGTTTATATTGATGTTTTTTCTATTTTTTAGTTTTATTATTATGTTAAAATCATCTGCGTAGGCGCTTAGATTAATATTTGGGTGTAGGGTGATCATTGTGGTGAGTTTGTTATAGGCTATTACGAATAGGACTACTGAGAGTGGTGAACCCTGGGGGATGCCGTTATGGAGTGGGTGGAAAGGGGAAAGGGTGTTGTTTATTCGCACTGTAATTTTTCTGTTTGTCATGAAATTTTTTATGTAGTTTAGTATTTTTGGTCCCGTTTCCCATTCCGTGAGTTGGTGTAGTATTGAGT
Source organism: Scaptodrosophila lebanonensis (assembly GCF_003285725.1). NCBI lineage: Eukaryota > Metazoa > Arthropoda > Insecta > Diptera > Drosophilidae > Scaptodrosophila > Scaptodrosophila lebanonensis. The sequence continues at coordinate 81,892 of NW_022060604.1, read as the reverse complement.
GCAGTCCGATTCTGTCGAAGGCTTTTGCAAAGTCTAAGGATATTATAGATGTATGGTTTCTTCTGGAGATGGATCTTGCTAATAGGTGGTCTATTAATAGTAGACTATCTATAGCAGATTTCCCCTTCTTGAAACCAGTTTGACTGTTATGGATTAGTTTATCGTTAGAAACAAACCACCACAGCCTCTTTGCTATTATTTTGTCAAGCACTTTTGATAGGCATGAGTTCAGTGATATTGGTCGGTAGGAGTCTAGTATAGTTTTGTCTGCTTTGGGTTTTGCGATTGGAATTAAAATGCTGTTTTTGAAAGCTTGGGGGATGTAATTGTTTAGTATGGGGTTTTGGAGGTTAATTATTCGGCATTTTCTAGTCCGGGTGTATTACCTTTTAATGTGCTTAGGGCTGATGTAAATTCGAATAATGTTATTTCTTTTTCTATTTCGGTAGCTCTTTTTCTAGGGGTGTATGTATGGTTGAGGAGGTTGTTAAGTGATGCTTGTTTTGTGTTTGTAAATGTAGTGGAGAAATTGTACAAGAGTATATTAGGTTTGCGCGAGCTGAAAAATGTAACAGGCAGAAGGTGGCGTGGTAGACCCCACAAAGTATATATATTCTTGATCAGCATGACAAGACGAATCGATTTAGCCCTGTCTGTCTGTCTGTCCGTCTGTCCGTCTGTATGATCACCTAGATCTCAGAGACTTTAAGAGCTAGAGACACCAAATTTTGCACAAAGATGCCTTATGTGTGTACGCTATACGAGTTTGTTTTATTTTTTTGATTTCCCCCCCCCCCCCCCACTTCCCTTCTATGGGGGTTTTCCCGATTTTCCATTCGTATAATCGCCTATATCTCGGAGACTATAAGACCTAGGCACACAAAATTTTAGTCCCAGATGCCTTGTGCCAATACGCATAAAATGTATATTTTGGAATTTCCCTCCCTCCCCCCTCTCCGCCGCAAATGCGATTTTCTCTAACTCCCGTAATTCTTGGAATTTCGAACTAAAATTTTGCAAATACCCCCAGTTATTAATTATGTGTCCGTATGCCAAGTTTCACTATGATAGACCGATTTACCAAGAAGTTATAGCCATAAATATATTTGCTGATGCAGCGCTGCTGCAGCGCTGCTCAAGCGCTGCCCGCGGCTGTTGTTGATGTTGCTGGTTGGTTGACTGCGAAAATGCTTACACAGACAGGAATAGATGCGCATAGGCATACATACACTCACACAGACGCAATTGCTATGTAAATGTGCAATTATACACCCTTTACGTGAGTTCGAATACCGAGAAAGGTAAAATCGATCATTGAATTTTTTTTTATTTTCTTAATTTTTTTATTTTCTATAATTATTGTAAACATATGTACAGAGTATTTCAAAGTCGGGACACCCGATTTTAGCTTTTTTACTTGTTTTTTTCTATAATTATTGTAAACATATGTACAGAGTATTTCAAAGTCGGGACACCCGACTTTAGCTTTTTTACTTGTTTGTATTGTGGCTGCCTCTTTGTTTATGTTTGTACTTGTTTCTAGCTGTGAGGAGTACTTTTCTGTAAGTTTTGAAAATTGTTCCCAGTTGGCTTTGTCGGTGATGAAAATGGGTTTGGAGGAAAAGGTTTGGGTTGTTATTAGGTTAGAGTTAAATAGTTTTATTATGATGGGGAAGTGGTCGCTTCCAAATAGGTAATTTTCTGTGTACCATGTGCTGTCGATTTGTAATATTGGGCTGCTGAAAGTTATGTCGATGTTCGTTAGTGTATTGTGTGTGCTAAGGTGTGTTGGTGAACTGTCATTTAGTAGGATGTAGTTAGATTGGGTTATAAATGTTTCGAGTATTTTACCTCTAACGTTATTTGTCTTTGAACCCCAGCTTGTATGCCAACCGATAAAGTCGCCTGTGACTATTGTGGGTATGGTTGAACTTTCCAGTACACTTTGGATGTTTTTTATAGAAAAACTTTGATTGGGTGCAATGTAGGCCGATATTACTCTAAATTTGAGTTTTGATGTTAACTCTGCGCATACTGCGTCGAAGCCGTCGTTCAGAGTTATATTTTGGGATTGAAGGGAGTTGTGTATCAGGAGAGCTACACCCCCATATGAAGGTGAACTGTTTTTTGCTATTAATGTGTAGTTGATAGGTGTGGGAATGTAGTTGGTGTGTATTATATGTGTTTCTTGTAAAGATAGTATATGTGGCATATGTTTTTTAATTATTATTTGGAGTTCGCTGTAATTGTTTACGTAACCGTTTAAGTTCCATTGAACAATCTTAATGGACATTTTGTTTTATTTGAATTTAAAGAAAAAGAAGAATAAAATGAGTGTGTTGTGTATTAACTTTGTAATAATTACGATTACAGCGCCTAATGGGTGTTAGATGGAGTCGCTGTCGCTATTGTTTTTATGTTTGTTTTTGTTTGAAGCTTTTGTTTTTTGTATGTTGGGTTTTGTGGGTTTAAGGTTTGTTGAAAGGGTGTTGTTTTTTTCTTTAGAAAATATTCTTAATTTTAAGTCTTTAGTTTTTTCGCTTGTTAAAGTGTGCGAGTTGTTGAGGTTGTCTACGTCCATATCCATGTCTTCTATGTGATGGTGTTGAAGTGTATTTGCTGTTAGCTGATGTAGTTGGGGTCTCTGATAAAAGGTCGTGGTAAGATGTGAATGAAGATGGGGTGTTTCTTTGGTGGGTAGTTGACGGTTTTGTGTTGCGCTGCGTAGTGGATGATGTTATGGTTGTGTTTGGTGTTGGTGTGTTTGGGTTTTGTTTTGGTGCGGCTTTGGTTATTATTGATGCGAAACTGTTGCTAAGTGGCAGATTGTGTCGGTTGTAATAGATTGAAAGTGCAGTTTTATGGTCGACTTTCTCCATTGCTTTGATTGCTACCAATTCTTGTTGTTTTGCGAATGCTGGGCATTTGCGGTCGAGTGGGCTGTGTTTAGAATCAGTTTCGGGGTTGTTTATGGAATTAAGGCAGCATTTTTCATTGGAGCAGGTTTCATTTTCGTTTGTGTGCATCGGTTACATCTCAGTGGAAACGGTATGTACGGACGGACTGGTGTGTTCTCATATCCAATTTTTAGAGATTGTGGGAGGGTGTGTGAGTCGAATGTAATTGTTATTTGGCCAGTTTCTACCATGCACTGCTCTTGTTTTTTTAATATTTGAATAATATTGCCTTAATATTTAAAGTGACAATGTTTCGAGGATGATTATGAACGTCCGTATGAACACCTGGATCTCAGAGACTATAAGAGATAGAGACACCAAATTTTGCACAAAGATGCCTTATGTGTGTATTCTATACGAGTTTGTTTTATTTTTTCGATTTTCCCCCCACTTCCCCCATGGGGATTTTCCCGATTTTCCATTCGTATAATCGTCTATATCTCGGATACTATAAGACCTATGGACACCAAATTTTAGTCCAAGATGCCTTGTGTGAATACGCAGAACATGTATGGCATGGCAAATGAAGAATTTAAATTGTGAAGTTTCTGAAAAATAAATTATAATTTGTGGGTGCCCACCCTCCTCTGCGATTCTCACACCAAGTACCTAAGCGCTGGCAAAAGGAGAATTAAATTCTGCAATTTCTGAGAAATTAAATTACAATATTGTGGCCCCGTTCCTCTGCGATTCTCACACGAAATAACTAACCGCTGGAAAATCGAAAATTAAATTGTGAAATTTCTGAAAAATTAAATTAATATATTGTGGGCCTGCTTGCTATCCCGCCCGCTGCAGGCCCTCTGTGACGTACACTGTTGTGCTTTTGCCTATAGACGTATTCCCAGCCATACCGCCCGCCGCACACCTGTAGTCACGTTTCTTCCAGCCATACCGCCCGTCGCAAGCCCGTTGCGACGTTGCCCATTCAGACACTGCTCTACCGATAGCACCTTGTTACCGACTTCTGCTGTACCGCTCGTCGCAATACAGTTGCGACGTTTTTTACTTGCCATACCGCCCGTCGCCACGCCTATTCCACTGCGGCAGCTGCGGTATCCCCACGAAGCTTATATGCAACAACTGCTGCTGCTCCATTACCAAGTGGCGTGGCATATTGGAGAGCGTTGCGGCCAAGATAACATAGCTCCCTGGGTTCGATCTCGATCCTAAACTCAGGGCTACATTTCCGCTTATTTCAATATATTTCGTCACCGCTAGCACCGCGTAGAGGTGACCTCACTTCTGCAGCAGTACGTAGGCTGCTTATATATGACTTAGGCTGCTGTCAACTAACAAACGGCTTCAGCTTAGAGGCTAGAGTGCACTGCTCTGCCCACACACCATAGCACTTGGGTTCGGCCCAAGTAAAAAGCATTCTTTTCCTGCAAATTCTAGTACTGGTAATAATATAACCCCCTCCTACCCTACAGCCGACCACAGCACACCATCGCAAAAGGAAACAAGATATAGAACGCTACAGTCGAGCAAGCCCGACAGTAAAATAGCCTGTACTCTCCACAAAAAAGAAAAATTAAAAAAAAAAATTAAATTATTAAAAAAAAAACGAATTAATTAATTAAATTAAACTAGAATACATGTTTATGTTCAGTTTTTTTAACAGCATACATTTACATCACGTACCTATGCGTGTTTATATGCGTGTATGTATGCAGCACAAAGTTGAACCAAAGCAGCAACAACAACAACAGCTGCGGGCAGCGCTGCCGACAGATTTCAAAATTCCGAGAATTACGGAAGTTATAAGAAAAAACACGAATTGCGGGGGAGTGGGAGGGTGCATCGAAAAAAAAAACTCAAACTCGTACTTTCTCGGTCTTAGGAGAATATGGAAACCAAGTTTGGTTATACTAGCTCTTATACTTTCTGAGATCCTTGCGTTCATACGGACAGACAGACGGAAAGAAGGACGGACGGACAAAGCTATATCCACTCGGCTTCTCATCCTGATCAAGAATATATATACTTTGTGGGGTCTGCCATGCCTCCTTCTGTGTGTTACATACATGCGCACAAAACTAGAATAGCCTTTCACCCTGAAAGAAACTGGAGAATTAAATTGTGAAATTCTGACAAATGAAATTCAAATATTGTGAAATTGAATAGTGAAATTTCTGAAAGATGAAATTTTAAAATATTGTGGGCGCCCGCCCTCCTCTGCGATTCTCACACCAAGTACCTAAGCGCTGGCAAATGGAGAATTAAATTGTGAAGTTTCTGAAAAAGAAATTAAAATATTGTGGGCGCCCGCCTCTCCTCTGCGATTCTCACACCAAGTACCTAAGCGCTGGCAAATCGAAAATTAAATTGTGCAATTTCTGAAGACGAAATTAAAATATTGTGGCCCCGTTCCTCTGCGATTCTCACACCAAGTACCTAAGCGCTGGCAAATGCAAAATAAAATTGTGAAGTTTCTGAGAAAGAAATAATAATATTGTGGGTGCCCGCCTTTCTCTGTGATTCTCACACCAAGTACCTCTAAGCGCTGGCAAATGGAGAATTAAATTGTGAAATTTCTGAAAAAGAAATTAAAATATTGTGGGCGCCCGCTCTCCTCTGCGATTCTCACACCAAGTACCTCTAAGCGCTGGCAAATGGAGAATTAAATTGTGCAATTTCTGAAAAAGAAATTAAAATATTGTGGGCGCCCGCTCACCTCTGCGATTCTCACACCAAGTATTTCTAAGCGCTGGCAAATGGAGAATTAAATTGTGAAATTTCTGAAAAAGAAATTAAAATATTGTGGCCGCCCGCCCTCCTCAGCGATTCTCACACCAAGTACCTCTAAGCGCTGGCATATTGTGGGCACCCGCCCTCCTTTGCGATTCTCTGCGATTTTCACACCAAGTCCTAAGCTCTGGCAAATGGAGAATTAAATTGTGAAATTTCTGAAAAAGAAATTAAAATATTGTGGGCGCCCGCCCTCATCTGCGATTCTCACACCAAGTACCTAAGCGCTGGCAAATCGAAAATTAAAATGTGAAATTTCTGAAAAAGAAATTAAAATATTGTGGGCGCCCGCCCCTCCTCTGCGATTCTCACACCAAGTACCTAAGCGCTGGCAAATCGAAAATTAAATTGTGAAATTTCTGAAAAAGAAATTAAAATATTGTGGGCGCCGCCCCTCCTCTGCGATTGTCACACCAAGAAGTACCTAAGCGCTGGCAAATGGAGAATTAAATTGTGAAGTTTCTGAAAAAGAAATTTAAATATTGTGGGCGCCGCCCCTCCTCTGCGATTGTCACACCAAGAAGTACCTAAGCGCTGGCAAATCGAAAATTAAATTGTTAAATTTCTGAAATAGAAATTAAAATATTGTGGGCGCCCGCCCCTCCTCTGCGATTGTCACACCAAGAAGTACCTAAGCGCTGGCAAATGGAGAATTAAATTGTGAAATTTCTGAAAAAGAAATTTAAATATTGTGGGCGCCGCCCCTCCTCTGCGATTCTCACACCAAGTACCTAAGCGCTGGCAAATCGAAAATTAAATTGTTAAATTTCTGAAATAGAAATTAAAATATTGTGGTCGCCCGCCCCTCCTCTGCGATTCTCACACCAAGTACCTAAGCGCTGGAAAATGCAAAATAAAATTGTGAAGTTTCTGAGGCAGAAATTATAATATTGTGGCCCCGTTCCTCTGCGATTCTCACACCAAGTACCTAAGCGCTGGCAAATCGAAAATTAAATTGTGAAATTTCCGAAAAAGAATCTAAAATATTGTGGCCCCGTTCCTCTGCGATTCTCACGCCAAGTACCTAAGCGCTGGAAAATGCAAAATAAAATTGTGAAGTTTCTGAGAAAGAAATAATAATATTGTGGGCGCCCGCTCTCCTCTGCGATTCTCACACCAAGTACCTATAAGCGCTGGCAAATGGAGAATTAAATTGTGAAGTTTCTGAGAAAGAAATTATAATATTGTGGCCCCGTTCCTCTGCGATTCTCACACCAAGTACCTAAGCGCTGGCAAATGCAAAATAAAATTGTGAAGTTTCTGAGAAAGAAATTATAATATTGTGGGTGCCCGCCTTTCTCTGCGGTTCTCACACCAAGTACCTCTAAGCACTGGCAAATGGAGAATTAAATTGTGAAATTTCTGAAAAAGAAATTATAATATTGTGGCCCCGTTCCTCTGCGATTCTCACACCAAGTACCTAAGCGCTGGCAAATGCAAAATTAAATTGTGAAATTTCTGAAAAAGAAATTAAAATATTGTGGGCGACCGCCCCTCCTCTGCGATTCTCTTCGATTTTCACACCAAGTCCTAAGCGCTGGCAAATGGAGAAATAAATTGTGAAATTTCTGAGAAATGAAATTAAAATATTGTGGCCCCGTTCCTCTGCGATTCTCACACCAAGTACCTAAGCGCTGGCAAATCGAAAATTAAATTGTGCAATTTCTGAAAAAGAAATTAAAATATTGTGGGCGCCCGCCCCTCCTCTGCGATTCTCTGCGATTTTCACACCAAGTCCTAAGCTCTGGCAAATGGAGAATTAAATTGTGAAATTTCTGAAAAAGAAATTAAAATATTGTGGGCGCCCGCCCCTCCTCTGCGATTCTCACACCAAGAAGTACCTAAGCGCTGGCAAATGGAGAATTAAATTGTGAAATTTCTGAAAAAGAAATTTAAATATTGTGGGCACCCGCCCCTCCTCTGCGATTCTCTGCGATTTTCACACCAAGTCCTAAGCTCTGGCAAATGCAGAAATAAATTGTGAAATTTCTGAGAAATGACATTAAAATATTGTGGCCCCGTTCCTCTGCGATTCTCACACCAAGTACCTAAGCGCTGGCAAATCGAAAATTAAATTGTTAAATTTCTGAAATAGAAATTAAAATATTGTGGGCGCCCGCCCCTCCTCTGCGATTCTCACACCAAGAAGTACCTAAGCTCTGGCAAATGGAGAATTAAATTGTGAAATTTCTGAACAAGAAATTTAAATATTGTGGGCGCCCGCCCCTCCTCTGCGATTCTCACACCAAGTACCTAAGCGCTGGCAAATCGAAAATTAAATTGTGAAATTTCTGAAAAAGAAATTAAAATATTGTGGGCGCCGCCCCTCCTCTGCGATTCTCACACCAAGTACCTAAGCGCTGGAAAATCGAAAATTAAATTGTTAAATTTCTGAAATAGAAATTAAAATATTGTGGTCGCCCGCCCCTCCTCTGCGATTCTCACACCAAGTACCTAAGCGCTGGAAAATGCAAAATAAAATTGTGAAGTTTCTGAGGAAGAAATTATAATATTGTGGCCCCGTTCCTCTGCGATTCTCACACCAAGTACCTAAGCGCTGGCAAATCGAAAATTAAATTGTTAAATTTCCGAAAAAGAATCTAAAATATTGTGGCCCCGTTCCTCTGCGATTCTCACACCAAGAAGTACCTAAGCTCTGGCAAATGGAGAATTAAATTGTGAAATTTCTGAAAAAGAAATTTAAATATTGTGGGCGCCCGCCCCTCCTCTGCGATTCTCACACCAAGTACCTAAGCGCTGGCAAATGGAGAATTAAATTGTGGAATTTCTGAAAAAGAAATTAAAATATTGTGGGCGCCCGCACTCCTCTGCGATTTTCACACCAAGTACCTAAGCGCTGGCAAATCGAAAATTAAATTGTGAAATTTCTGAAAAAGAAATTAAAGTATTGTGGGCGCCCGCCCCTCCTCGGCGCTTCTCACACCAAGTACCTAAGCGCTGGCAAATCGAAAATTAAATTGTGAAATTTCCGAAAAAGAATCTAAAATATTGTGGCCCCGTTCCTCTGCGATTCTCACGCCAAGTACCTAAGCGCTGGCAAATCGAAAATTAAATTGTTAAATTTCTGAAATAGAAATTAAAATATTGTGGGCGCCCGCCCTCCTCAGCGATTCTCACACCAAGTACCTAAGCGCTGGCAAATGGAGAATTAAATTGTGGAATTTCTGAAAAAGAAATTAAAATATTGTGGGCGCCCGCACTCCTCTGCGATTTTCACACCAAGTACCTAAGCGCTGGCAAATCGAAAATTAAATTGTGAAATTTCTGAAAAAGAAATTAAAGTATTGTGGGCGCCCGCCCCTCCTCGGCGCTTCTCACACCAAGTACCTAAGCGCTGGCAAATGCAAAATAAAATTGTGAAGTTTCTGAGAAAGAAATAATAATATTGTGGGTGCCCGCCTTTCTCTGTGATTCTCACACCAAGTACCTCTAAGCGCTGGCAAATGGAGAATTAAATTGTGAAATTTCTGAAAAAGAAATTAAAATATTGTGGGCGCCCGCTCTCCTCTGCGATTCTCACACCAAGTACCTCTAAGCGCTGGCAAATGGAGAATTAAATTGTGCAATTTCTGAAAAAGAAATTAAAATATTGTGGGCGCCCGCTCACCTCTGCGATTCTCACACCAAGTATTTCTAAGCGCTGGCAAATGGAGAATTAAATTGTGAAATTTCTGAAAAAGAAATTAAAATATTGTGGCCGCCCGCCCTCCTCAGCGATTCTCACACCAAGTACCTCTAAGCGCTGGCATATTGTGGGCACCCGCCCTCCTTTGCGATTCTCTGCGATTTTCACACCAAGTCCTAAGCTCTGGCAAATGGAGAATTAAATTGTGAAATTTCTGAAAAAGAAATTAAAATATTGTGGGCACCCGCCCCTCCTCTGCGATTCTCTGCGATTTTCACACCAAGTCCTAAGCTCTGGCAAATGCAGAAATAAATTGTGAAATTTCTGAGAAATGACATTAAAATATTGTGGCCCCGTTCCTCTGCGATTCTCACACCAAGTACCTAAGCGCTGGCAAATCGAAAATTAAATTGTTAAATTTCTGAAATAGAAATTAAAATATTGTGGGCGCCCGCCCTCATCTGCGATTCTCACACCAAGTACCTAAGCGCTGGCAAATCGAAAATTAAAATGTGAAATTTCTGAAAAAGAAATTAAAATATTGTGGGCACCCGCCCCTCCTCTGCGATTCTCTGCGATTTTCACACCAAGTCCTAAGCTCTGGCAAATGCAGAAATAAATTGTGAAATTTCTGAGAAATGACATTAAAATATTGTGGCCCCGTTCCTCTGCGATTCTCACACCAAGTACCTAAGCGCTGGCAAATCGAAAATTAAATTGTTAAATTTCTGAAATAGAAATTAAAATATTGTGGGCGCCCGCCCCTCCTCTGCGATTGTCACACCAAGAAGTACCTAAGCGCTGGCAAATGGAGAATTATATTGTGAAATTTCTGAAAAAGAAATTTAAATATTGTGGGCGCCGCCCCTCCTCTGCGATTCTCACACCAAGTACCTAAGCGCTGGCAAATCGAAAATTAAATTGTTAAATTTCTGAAATAGAAATTAAAATATTGTGGTCGCCCGCCCCTCCTCTGCGATTCTCACACCAAGTACCTAAGCGCTGGAAAATGCAAAATAAAATTGTGAAGTCTCTGAGGAAGAAATTATAATATTGTGGCCCCGTTCCTCTGCGATTCTCACACCAAGTACCTAAGCGCTGGCAAATCGAAAATTAAATTGTGAAATTTCCGAAAAAGAATCTAAAATATTGTGGCCCCGTTCCTCTGCGATTCTCACGCCAAGTACCTAAGCGCTGGCAAATGGAGAATTAAATTGTGAAAATTCTGAAAAAGAAATTAAAATATTGTGGCCCCGTTCCTCTGCGATTCTCACACCAAGTACCTAAGCGCTGGAAAATGCAAAATAAAATTGTGAAGTTTCTGAGAAAGAAATAATAATATTGTGGGCGCCCGCTCTCCTCTGCGATTCTCACACCAAGTACCTATAAGCGCTGGCAAATGCAAAATTAAATTGTGAAATTTCTGAAAAAGAAATTAAAATATTGTGGGCGACCGCCCCTCCTCTGCGATTCTCTTCGATTTTCACACCAAGTCCTAAGCTCTGGCAAATGGAGAAATAAATTGTGAAATTTCTGAGAAATGAAATTAAAATATTGTGGCCCCGTTCCTCTGCGATTCTCACACCAAGTACCTAAGCGCTGGCAAATCGAAAATTAAATTGTGCAATTTCTGAAAAAGAAATTAAAATATTGTGGGCGCCCGCCCCTCCTCTGCGATTCTCTGCGATTTTCACACCAAGTCCTAAGCTCTGGCAAATGGAGAATTAAATTGTGAAATTTCTGAAAAAGAAATTAAAATATTGTGGGCGCCCGCCCCTCCTCTGCGATTCTCACACCAAGAAGTACCTAAGCGCTGGCAAATGGAGAATTAAATTGTGAAATTTCTGAAAAAGAAATTTAAATATTGTGGGCACCCGCCCCTCCTCTGCGATTCTCTGCGATTTTCACACCAAGTCCTAAGCTCTGGCAAATGCAGAAATAAATTGTGAAATTTCTGAGAAATGACATTAAAATATTGTGGCCCCGTTCCTCTGCGATTCTCACACCAAGTACCTAAGCGCTGGCAAATCGAAAATTAAATTGTTAAATTTCTGAAATAGAAATTAAAATATTGTGGGCGCCCGCCCCTCCTCTGCGATTGTCACACCAAGAAGTACCTAAGCGCTGGCAAATGGAGAATTATATTGTGAAATTTCTGAAAAAGAAATTTAAATATTGTGGGCGCCGCCCCTCCTCTGCGATTCTCACACCAAGTACCTAAGCGCTGGCAAATCGAAAATTAAATTGTTAAATTTCTGAAAAAGAAATTAAAGTATTGTGGTCGCCCGCCCCTCCTCTGCGATTCTCACACCAAGTACCTAAGCGCTGGAAAATGCAAAATAAAATTGTGAAGTTTCTGAGGAAGAAATTATAATATTGTGGCCCCGTTCCTCTGCGATTCTCACACCAAGTACCTAAGCGCTGGCAAATCGAAAATTAAATTGTGAAATTTCCGAAAAAGAATCTAAAATATTGTGGCCCCGTTCCTCTGCGATTCTCACGCCAAGTACCTAAGCGCTGGCAAATGGAGAATTAAATTGTGAAAATTCTGAAAAAGAAATTAAAATATTGTGGCCCCGTTCCTCTGCGATTCTCACACCAAGTACCTAAGCGCTGGAAAATGCAAAATAAAATTGTGAAGTTTCTGAGAAAGAAATAATAATATTGTGGGCGCCCGCTCTCCTCTGCGATTCTCACACCAAGTACCTATAAGCGCTGGCAAATGGAGAATTAAATTGTGAAGTTTCTGAGAAAGAAATTATAATATTGTGGGTGCCCGCCTTTCTCTGCGATGCTTACACCAAGTACCTCTAAGCGCTGGAAAATGGAGAATTAAATTGTGAAATTTCTGAAAAAGAAATTAAAATATTGTGGCCCCGTTCCTCTGCGATTCTCACACCAAGTACCTAAGCGCTGGCAAATGCAAAATAAAATTGTGAAGTTTCTGAGAAAGAAATTATAATATTGTGGGTGCCCGCCTTTCTCTGCGGTTCTCACACCAAGTACCTCTAAGCACTGGCAAATGGAGAATTAAATTGTGAAATTTCTGAAAAAGAAATTAAAATATTGTGGGCGCCCGCTCTCCTCTGCGATTCTCACACCAAGTAGCTCTAAGCGCTGGCAAATGGAGAATTAAATTGTGCAATTTCTGAAAAAGAAATTATAATATTGTGGCCCCGTTCCTCTGCGATTCTCACACCAAGTACCTAAGCGCTGGCAAATGCAAAATTAAATTGTGAAATTTCTGAAAAAGAAATTAAAATATTGTGGGCGACCGCCCCTCCTCTGCGATTCTCTTCGATTTTCACCCCAAGTCCTAAGCTCTGGCAAATGGAGAAATAAATTGTGAAATTTCTGAGAAATGAAATTAAAATATTGTGGCCCCGTTCCTCTGCGATTCTCACACCAAGTACCTAAGCGCTGGCAAATCGAAAATTAAATTGTGAAATTTCTGAAAAAGAAATTAAAATATTGTGGGCGCCCGCCCCTCCTCTGCGATTCTCTGCGATTTTCACACCAAGTCCTAAGCTCTGGCAAATGGAGAATTAAATTGTGAAATTTCTGAAAAAGAAATTAAAATATTGTGGGCGCCCGCCCCTCCTCTGCGATTCTCACACCAAGAAGTACCTAAGCTCTGGTAAATGGAGAAATAAATTGTGAAATTTCTGAAAAAGAAATTTAAATATTGTGGGCACCCGCCCCTCCTCTGCGATTCTCTGCGATTTTCACACCAAGTCCTAAGCTCTGGCAAATGCAGAAATAAATTGTGAAATTTCTGAGAAATGACATTAAAATATTGTGGCCCCGTTCCTCTGCGATTCTCACACAAAGTACCTAAGCGCTGGCAAATCGAAAATTAAATTGTTAAATTTCTGAAATAGAAATTAAAATATTGTGGGCGCCCGCCCCTCCTCTGCGATTCTCACACCAAGAAGTACCTAAGCTCTGGCAAATGGAGAATTAAATTGTGAAATTTCTGAAAAAGAAATTTAAATATTGTGGGCGCCCGCCCCTCCTCTGCGATTCTCACACCAAGTACCTAAGCGCTGGCAAATCGAAAATTAAATTGTTAAATTTCTGAAATAGAAATTAAAATATTGTGGTCGCCCGCCCCTCCTCTGCGATTCTCACACCAAGTACCTAAGCGCTGGCAAATCGAAAATTAAATTGTGAAATTTCTGAAAAAGAAATTAAAATATTGTGGGCGACCGCCCCTCCTCCGCGATTCTCTGCGATTTTCACACCAAGTCCTAAGCTCTGGCAAATGGAGAAATAAATTGTGATATTTCTAAGAAATGAAATTAAAATATTGTGGCCCCGTTCCTCTGCGATTCTCACACCAAGTACCTAAGCGCTGAAAAATGCAAAATAAAATTGTGAAGTTTCTGAGAAAGAAATAATAATATTGTGGGCGCCCGCTTCTCCTCTGCGATTCTCTGCGATTTTCACACCAAGCTCTGGCAAATGGAGAAATAAATTGTGAAATTTCTGACAAATGAAATTAAAATATTGTGGCCCCGTTCCTCTGCGATTTTCACACCAAGTACCTAAGTGCTGGCAAATCGAAAATTAAATTGTGAAATTTCTGAAAAAGAAATTATAATATTGTGGATGATCGCCCTTCCCTGCGATTCTCACACCAAGTACCTAAGCGCTGGAAAATGCAAAATAAAATTGTGAAGTTTCTGAGAAAGAAATAATAATATTGTGGGCGCCCGCTTCTCCTCTGCGATTCTCTGCGATTTTCACACCAAGCTCTGGCAAATGGAGAAATAATTTGTGAAATTTCTGAGAAATGAAATTAAAATATTGTGGCCCGTTCCTCTGCGATTCTCACACCAGGAAGTACGTAATCGAAAATTAAATTGTGAAATTTCTGAGAAAGAAGTTATAATATTGTGGATACTCACCCTTCTCTGCGATTCTCACACAAAGTACCTCTAAGCGCTGGCAAATCGAAAATAAAATTGTGAAATTTATGAAAAAAAATTAAAATATTGTGGCCCCGTTCCTCTGCGATTCTCACACCAAGTACCTAAGCGCTGGAAAATGGAGAATTAAATTGTGAAGTTTTTGAAAAAGAAATTATAATATTGTGGCCCCGTTCCTCTGCGATTCTCACACCAGGTACCTAAGCACTGGCAAATGGAGAATTAAATTGTGCAATTTCTGAAAAAGAAATTAAAATATTGTGGGCCCGTTCCTCTGCGATTCTCACACCAAGTACCTAAGCGCTGGAAAATGGAGAATTAAATTGTGAAGTTTCTGAAAGAGAAATTATAATATTGTGGCCCCGTTCCTCTACGATTCTCACACCAAGTACCTAAGCGCTGGCAAATCGAAAATTAAATTGTACAATTTCTGAAAAAGAAATTAAAATATTGTGGGCACCCGCCCTCCTTTGCGATTCTCAGCGATTTTCACACCAATTCCTATACTCTGGCAAATGGAGAAATAAATTGTGAAATTTCTGAGAAATGAAATTAAAATATTGTGGCCCGGTTCCTCTGCGATTTTCACACCAAGTACCTAAGTGCTAGCAAATCGAAAATTAAATTGTGAAATTTCTGAAAAAGAAATTAAAATATTATGGCCCCGTTCCTCTGCGATTCTCACACCAAGTACCTAAGCGCTGGCAAATGGAGAATTAAATTGTGAAATTTCTGAAAAAGAAATTATAGTATTGTGGGTGCCCGCCTTTCTCTGCGATTCTCACACCAAGGAGTACCTAAGCTCTGGTAAATGGAGAAATAAATTGTGAAATTTCTGAGAAATGAAATTAAAATATTGTGGCCCCGTTCCTCTGCGATTCTCACACCAAGTACCTAAGCGCTGGCAAAAGGAGAATTAAATTGTGAAATTTCTGAAAAAGAAATTAAAATATTGTAGGCACCCGCCCTCCTCTGCGATTCTCACACCAAGAAGTACCTAAGCTCTGGTAAATGGAGAATTAAATTGTGAAATTTCTGAAAAAGAAATTAAAATATTGTGGGCGCCCGATTCTCACACCAAGTACCTAAGCGCTGGCAAATCGAAAATTAAATTGTGAAATTTCTGAAAAAGAAATTAAAATATTGTGGGTGCCCGCCTTTCTCTGCGATTCTCACACCATGTACCTCTAAGCGCTGGAAAATGGAGAATTAAATTGTGAAATTTCTGAAAAAGAAATTATAATATTGTGGCCCCGTTCCTCTGCGATTCTCACACAAAGAAGTACCTAAGCGCTGGCAAATGGAGAATTAAATTGTGAAATTTCTGAAAAAGAAATTATAATATTGTGGCCCCGTTCCTCTGCGATTCTCACACAAAGAAGTACCTAAGCGCTGGCAAATGGCGAATAAAATTGTGAAATTTCTGAGAAAGAAATTATAATACTGTGGGTGCCCGCCTTTCTCTGCGATGCTCACACCAAGTACCTCTAAGCGCTGGAAAATGGAGAATTAAATTGTGAAATTTCTGAAAAAGAAATTATAATATTGTGGCCCCGTTCCTCTGCGATTCTCACACAAAGAAGTACCTAAGCGCTGGCAAATGGAGAATTAAATTGTGAAATTTCTGAAAAAGAAATTAAAATATTGTGGGCGCTCGCCCTCCTCTGCGATTCTCACACCAAGTACCTAAGCGCTGGCAAATCGAAAATTAAATTGTACAATTTCTGAAAAAGAAATTAAAATATTGTGGGCACCCGCCCTCCTTTGCGATTCTCTGCGATTTTAACACCAAGTCCTAAGCTCTGGCAAATCGAAAATTAAATTGTGAAATTTCTGAGAAAGAAATTATAATATTGTGGATACTCGCCCTTCTCTGCGATTCTCACACCAAGTACCTCTAAGCGCAGGCAAATCAAAAATTAAATTGTGAAATTTCTGAAAAAAAATTAAAATATTGTGGGCACCCGCCCTCCTCTGAGATTCTCACACCAAGAACCTAAGCGCTGGCAAATCGAAAATTAAATTGTGAAATTTCTGAAAAAGAAATTAAAATATTGTGGGCGCCCGCCGCTCCTCTGCGATTCTCACACCAAGTACCTAAGCGCTGGCAAATCGAAAATTAAATTGTGAAATTTCTGAAAAAGAAATTAAAATATTGTGGGTGCCCGCCTTTCTCTGCGATTCTCACACCAAGTACCAAAGCGCTGGCAAATCGAAAATTAAATTGTGAAATTTCTGAGAAAGAAATTATAATATTGTGGATACTCACCCTTCTCTGCGATTCCCACACCAAGTACCTCTAAGCGCTGGCAAATCGAAAATTAAATTGTGAAATTTCTGAGAAAGAAATTATAATATTGTGGATACTCGCCCTTCTCTGCGATTCTCACACCAAGTACCTCTAAGCGCTGGCAAATCGAAAATTAAATTGTGAAATTTCTGAGAAAGAAATTATAATATTGTGGATACTCGCCCTTCTCTGCGATTCTCACACCAAGTACCTCTAAGCGCAGGCAAATCAAAAATTAAATTGTGAAATTTCTGAAAAAAAATTAAAATATTGTGGGCACCCGCCCTCCTCTGCGATTCTCACACCAAGAACCTAAGCGCTGGCAAATCGAAAATTAAATTGTGAAATTTCTGAAAAAGAAATTAAAATATTGTGGGCGCCCGCCGCTCCTCTGCGATTCTCACACCAAGTACCTAAGCGCTGGCAAATCGAAAATTAAATTGTGAAATTTCTGAAAAAGAAATTAAAATATTGTGGGTGCCCGCCTTTCTCTGCGATTCTCACACCAAGTACCTCTAAGCGCTGGCCAATGGAGAATTAAATTGTGAAATTTCTGAAAAAGAAATTAAAATATTGTGGGCACCCGCCCTCCTCTGCGATTTTCACACCAAGTACCTCTAAGCGCTGGCAAATCGAAAATTAAATTGTGAAATTTCTGAACAAGAAATTAAAATATTGTGGCCCCGTTCCTCTGCGATTCTCACACCAAGTACCTAAGCGCTGGCAAATGCAAAATAAAATTGTGAAGTTTCTGAGAAAGAAATTATAATATTATGGGTGCCCGCCTTTCTCTGCGATTCTCACACCAAGTACCTCTAAGCGCTGGCAAATCGAAAATTAAATTGTGAAATTTCTGAGAAAGAAATTATAATATTGTGGATACTCGCCCTTCTCTGCGATTCTCACACCAAGTACCTCTAAGCGCAGGCAAATCAAAAATTAAATTGTGAAATTTCTGAAAAAAAATTAAAATATTGTGGGCACCCGCCCTCCTCTGAGATTCTCACACCAAGAACCTAAGCGCTGGCAAATCGAAAATTAAATTGTGAAATTTCTGAAAAAGAAATTAAAATATTGTGGGCGCCCGCCGCTCCTCTGCGATTCTCACACCAAGTACCTAAGCGCTGGCAAATCGAAAATTAAATTGTGAAATTTCTGAAAAAGAAATTAAAATATTGTGGGTGCCCGCCTTTCTCTGCGATTCTCACACCAAGTACCTCTAAGCGCTGGCCAATGGATAATTAAATTGTGAAATTTCTGAAAAAGAAATTAAAATATTGTGGGCACCCGCCCTCCTCTGCGATTTTCACACCAAGTACCTCTAAGCGCTGGCAAATCGAAAATTAAATTGTGAAATTTCTGAACAAGAAATTAAAATATTGTGGCCCCGTTCCTCTGCGATTCTCACACCAAGTACCTAAGCGCTGGCAAATGCAAAATAAAATTGTGAAGTTTCTGAGAAAGAAATTATAATATTATGGGTGCCCGCCTTTCTCTGCGATTCTCACACCAAGAAGTACCTAAGCTCTGGCAAATGGAGAATTAAATTGTGAAATTTCTGAAAAAGAAATTTAAATATTGTGGGCGCCCGCCCCTCCTCTGCGATTCTCACACCAAGTACCTAAGCGCTGGCAAATCGAAAATTAAATTGTTAAATTTCTGAAATAGAAATTAAAATATTGTGGTCGCCCGCCCCTCCTCTGCGATTCTCACACCAAGTACCTAAGCGCTGGCAAATCGAAAATTAAATTGTGAAATTTCTGAAATAGAAATTAAAATATTGTGGGCGCCCGCCCCTCCTCTGCGATTCTCACACCAAGAAGTACCTAAGCTCTGGCAAATGGAGAATTAAATTGTGAAATTTCTGAAAAAGAAATTTAAATATTGTGGGCGCCCGCCCCTCCTCTGCGATTCTCACACCAAGTACCTAAGCGCTGGCAAATCGAAAATTAAATTGTTAAATTTCTGAAATAGAAATTAAAATATTGTGGTCGCCCGCCCCTCCTCTGCGATTCTCACACCAAGTACCTAAGCGCTGGCAAATCGAAAATTAAATTGTGAAATTTCTGAAAAAGAAATTAAAATATTGTGGGCGACCGCCCCTCCTCCGCGATTCTCTGCGATTTTCACACCAAGTCCTAAGCTCTGGCAAATGGAGAAATAAATTGTGATATTTCTAAGAAATGACATTAAAATATTGTGGCCCCGTTCCTCTGCGATTCTCACACCAAGTACCTAAGCGCTGAAAAATGCAAAATAAAATTGTGAAGTTTCTGAGAAAGAAATAATAATATTGTGGGCGCCCGCTTCTCCTCTGCGATTCTCTGCGATTTTCACACCAAGCTCTGGCAAATGGAGAAATAAATTGTGAAATTTCTGACAAATGAAATTAAAATATTGTGGCCCCGTTCCTCTGCGATTTTCACACCAAGTACCTAAGTGCTGGCAAATCGAAAATTAAATTGTGAAATTTCTGAAAAAGAAATTATAATATTGTGGATGATCGCCCTTCCCTGCGATTCTCACACCAAGTACCTAAGCGCTGGAAAATGCAAAATAAAATTGTGAAGTTTCTGAGAAAGAAATAATAATATTGTGGGCGCCCGCTTCTCCTCTGCGATTCTCTGCGATTTTCACACCAAGCTCTGGCAAATGGAGAAATAATTTGTGAAATTTCTGAGAAATGAAATTAAAATATTGTGGCCCGTTCCTCTGCGATTCTCACACCAGGAAGTACGTAATCGAAAATTAAATTGTGAAATTTCTGAGAAAGAAGTTATAATATTGTGGATACTCACCCTTCTCTGCGATTCTCACACAAAGTACCTCTAAGCGCTGGCAAATCGAAAATAAAATTGTGAAATTTATGAAAAAAAATTAAAATATTGTGGCCCCGTTCCTCTGCGATTCTCACACCAAGTACCTAAGCGCTGGAAAATGGAGAATTAAATTGTGAAGTTTTTGAAAAAGAAATTATAATATTGTGGCCCCGTTCCTCTGCGATTCTCACACCAGGTACCTAAGCACTGGCAAATGGAGAATTAAATTGTGCAATTTCTGAAAAAGAAATTAAAATATTGTGGGCCCGTTCCTCTGCGATTCTCACACCAAGTACCTAAGCGCTGGAAAATGGAGAATTAAATTGTGAAGTTTCTGAAAGAGAAATTATAATATTGTGGCCCCGTTCCTCTACGATTCTCACACCAAGTACCTAAGCGCTGGCAAATCGAAAATTAAATTGTACAATTTCTGAAAAAGAAATTAAAATATTGTGGGCACCCGCCCTCCTTTGCGATTCTCAGCGATTTTCACACCAATTCCTATACTCTGGCAAATGGAGAAATAAATTGTGAAATTTCTGAGAAATGAAATTAAAATATTGTGGCCCGGTTCCTCTGCGATTTTCACACCAAGTACCTAAGTGCTAGCAAATCGAAAATTAAATTGTGAAATTTCTGAAAAAGAAATTAAAATATTATGGCCCCGTTCCTCTGCGATTCTCACACCAAGTACCTAAGCGCTGGCAAATGGAGAATTAAATTGTGAAATTTCTGAAAAAGAAATTATAGTATTGTGGGTGCCCGCCTTTCTCTGCGATTCTCACACCAAGGAGTACCTAAGCTCTGGTAAATGGAGAAATAAATTGTGAAATTTCTGAGAAATGAAATTAAAATATTGTGGCCCCGTTCCTCTGCGATTCTCACACCAAGTACCTAAGCGCTGGCAAAAGGAGAATTAAATTGTGAAATTTCTGAAAAAGAAATTAAAATATTGTAGGCACCCGCCCTCCTCTGCGATTCTCACACCAAGAAGTACCTAAGCTCTGGTAAATGGAGAATTAAATTGTGAAATTTCTGAAAAAGAAATTAAAATATTGTGGGCGCCCGATTCTCACACCAAGTACCTAAGCGCTGGCAAATCGAAAATTAAATTGTGAAATTTCTGAAAAAGAAATTAAAATATTGTGGGTGCCCGCCTTTCTCTGCGATTCTCACACCATGTACCTCTAAGCGCTGGAAAATGGAGAATTAAATTGTGAAATTTCTGAAAAAGAAATTATAATATTGTGGCCCCGTTCCTCTGCGATTCTCACACAAAGAAGTACCTAAGCGCTGGCAAATGGAGAATTAAATTGTGAAATTTCTGAAAAAGAAATTATAATATTGTGGCCCCGTTCCTCTGCGATTCTCACACAAAGAAGTACCTAAGCGCTGGCAAATGGCGAATAAAATTGTGAAATTTCTGAGAAAGAAATTATAATACTGTGGGTGCCCGCCTTTCTCTGCGATGCTCACACCAAGTACCTCTAAGCGCTGGAAAATGGAGAATTAAATTGTGAAATTTCTGAAAAAGAAATTATAATATTGTGGCCCCGTTCCTCTGCGATTCTCACACAAAGAAGTACCTAAGCGCTGGCAAATGGAGAATTAAATTGTGAAATTTCTGAAAAAGAAATTAAAATATTGTGGGCGCTCGCCCTCCTCTGCGATTCTCACACCAAGTACCTAAGCGCTGGCAAATCGAAAATTAAATTGTACAATTTCTGAAAAAGAAATTAAAATATTGTGGGCACCCGCCCTCCTTTGCGATTCTCTGCGATTTTAACACCAAGTCCTAAGCTCTGGCAAATCGAAAATTAAATTGTGAAATTTCTGAGAAAGAAATTATAATATTGTGGATACTCGCCCTTCTCTGCGATTCTCACACCAAGTACCTCTAAGCGCAGGCAAATCAAAAATTAAATTGTGAAATTTCTGAAAAAAAATTAAAATATTGTGGGCACCCGCCCTCCTCTGAGATTCTCACACCAAGAACCTAAGCGCTGGCAAATGGAGAATAAAATTGTGAAATTTCTGAAAAAGAAATTAAAATATTGTGGGCGCCCGCCGCTCCTCTGCGATTCTCACACCAAGTACCTAAGCGCTGGCAAATCGAAAATTAAATTGTGAAATTTCTGAAAAAGAAATTAAAATATTGTGGGTGCCCGCCTTTCTCTGCGATTCTCACACCAAGTACCAAAGCGCTGGCAAATCGAAAATTAAATTGTGAAATTTCTGAGAAAGAAATTATAATATTGTGGATACTCACCCTTCTCTGCGATTCCCACACCAAGTACCTCTAAGCGCTGGCAAATCGAAAATTAAATTGTGAAATTTCTGAGAAAGAAATTATAATATTGTGGATACTCGCCCTTCTCTGCGATTCTCACACCAAGTACCTCTAAGCGCTGGCAAATCGAAAATTAAATTGTGAAATTTCTGAGAAAGAAATTATAATATTGTGGATACTCGCCCTTCTCTGCGATTCTCACACCAAGTACCTCTAAGCGCAGGCAAATCAAAAATTAAATTGTGAAATTTCTGAAAAAAAATTAAAATATTGTGGGCACCCGCCCTCCTCTGCGATTCTCACACCAAGAACCTAAGCGCTGGCAAATCGAAAATTAAATTGTGAAATTTCTGAAAAAGAAATTAAAATATTGTGGGCGCCCGCCGCTCCTCTGCGATTCTCACACCAAGTACCTAAGCGCTGGCAAATCGAAAATTAAATTGTGAAATTTCTGAAAAAGAAATTAAAATATTGTGGGTGCCCGCCTTTCTCTGCGATTCTCACACCAAGTACCTCTAAGCGCTGGCCAATGGAGAATTAAATTGTGAAATTTCTGAAAAAGAAATTAAAATATTGTGGGCACCCGCCCTCCTCTGCGATTTTCACACCAAGTACCTCTAAGCGCTGGCAAATCGAAAATTAAATTGTGAAATTTCTGAACAAGAAATTAAAATATTGTGGCCCCGTTCCTCTGCGATTCTCACACCAAGTACCTAAGCGCTGGCAAATGCAAAATAAAATTGTGAAGTTTCTGAGAAAGAAATTATAATATTATGGGTGCCCGCCTTTCTCTGCGATTCTCACACCAAGTACCTCTAAGCGCTGGCAAATCGAAAATTAAATTGTGAAATTTCTGAGAAAGAAATTATAATATTGTGGATACTCGCCCTTCTCTGCGATTCTCACACCAAGTACCTCTAAGCGCAGGCAAATCAAAAATTAAATTGTGAAATTTCTGAAAAAAAATTAAAATATTGTGGGCACCCGCCCTCCTCTGAGATTCTCACACCAAGAACCTAAGCGCTGGCAAATCGAAAATTAAATTGTGAAATTTCTGAAAAAGAAATTAAAATATTGTGGGCGCCCGCCGCTCCTCTGCGATTCTCACACCAAGTACCTAAGCGCTGGCAAATCGAAAATTAAATTGTGAAATTTCTGAAAAAGAAATTAAAATATTGTGGGTGCCCGCCTTTCTCTGCGATTCTCACACCAAGTACCTCTAAGCGCTGGCCAATGGATAATTAAATTGTGAAATTTCTGAAAAAGAAATTAAAATATTGTGGGCACCCGCCCTCCTCTGCGATTTTCACACCAAGTACCTCTAAGCGCTGGCAAATCGAAAATTAAATTGTGAAATTTCTGAACAAGAAATTAAAATATTGTGGCCCCGTTCCTCTGCGATTCTCACACCAAGTACCTAAGCGCTGGCAAATGCAAAATAAAATTGTGAAGTTTCTGAGAAAGAAATTATAATATTATGGGTGCCCGCCTTTCTCTGCGATTCTCACACCAAGTACCTCTAAGCGCTGGCAAATCGAAAATTAAATTGTGAAATTTCTGAAAAAGAAATTAAAATATTGTGGGCGGCCGCCACTCCTCTTCGATTCTCACACCAAGTACCAAAGCGCTGGCAAATGCAAAATTAAATTGTGAAGTTTCTGAAAAAGAAATTATAATATTGTGGCCGCCCGCCCTTCTTCTGCGATTCTCACACCAAGTACCAAAGCGCAGGCAAATCGAAAATTAAATTGTGAAATTTCTGAGAAAGAAATTATAATATTGTGGAAGCTCGCCCTTCCTCTGCGATTCTCACACCAAGAACCTAAGCGCTGGCAATTCGAAAATTAAATTGTGAAATTTCTGAAAAAAAAATTAAAATATTGTGGCCCCGTTCCTCTGCGATTCTCACACCAAGTACCTAAGCGCTGGCAAATGCAAAATAAAATTGTGAAGTTTCTGAGAAAGAAATTATAATATTGTGGGTGCCCGCCTTTCTCTGCGATTCTCACACCAAGTACCTCTAAGCGCTACCAAATCGAAAATTAAATTGTGAAATTTCTGAAAAAGAAATTAAAATATTGTGGGCACCCGCCCTCCTCTGCGATTCTCACACCAAGTACCAAAGCGCTGGCAAATCGAAAATTAAATTGTGAAATTTCTGAAAAAGAAATTAAAATATTGTGGGCACCCGCCCTCCTCTGCGATTCTCTGCGATTTTCACACCAAGTCCTATACTCTGGCAAATGGAGAAATAAATTGTGAAATTTCTGAGAAATGAAATTAAAATATTGTGGCCCCGTTCCTCTGCGATTTTTACACCAAGTACCTAAGCGCTGGCAAAAGGAGAATTAAATTGTGAAAATTCTGAAAAAGAAATTTAAATATTGTGGGCGCCCGCCCTCCTCTGCGATTCTCACACCAAGAAGTACCTAAGCGCTGGCAAATGCAGAATTAAATTGTGAAATTTCTGAAAAAGAAATTAAAATATTGTGGGCCCGTTCCTCTGCGATTCTCACACCAAGTACCTAAGCGCTGGAAAATGGAGAATTAAATTGTGAAGTTTCTGAAAGAGAAATTATAATATTGTGGCCCCGTTCCTCTGCGATTCTCACACCAAGTACCTAAGCGCTGGCAAATCGAAAATTAAATTGTACAATTTCTTAAAAAGAAATTAAAATATTGTGGGCACCCTCCTCTGCGATTATCTGCGATTTTCACACGAAGTCCTATACTCTGGCAAATGGAGAAATAAATTGTGAAATTTCTGAGAAATGAAATTAAAATATTGTCGCCCCGTTCCTCTGCGATTTTCACACCAAGTACCTAAGTGCTGGCAAATCGAAAATTAAATTGTGAAATTTCTGAAAAAGAAATTAAAATATTATGGCCCGTTCCTCTGCGATTCTCACACCAAGTACCTAAGCGCTGGCAAATGCAAAATAAAATTGTGAAGTTTCTGAGAAAGAAATTAAAATATTGTGGCCCCGTTCCTCTGCGATTCTCACACCAAGTACCTAAGCGCTGGAAAATGCAAAATAATATTGTGAAGTTTCTGAGAAAGAAATTATAATATTGTGGATGCCCGCCTTTCTCTGCCATTCTCACACCAAGTACCTCTAAGCGCTGGCAAATGGCGAATAAAATTGTGAAATTTCTGAGAAAGAAATTATAATACTGTGGGTGCCCGCCTTTCTCTGCGATGCTCACACCAAGTACCTCTAAGCGCTGGAAAATGGAGAATTAAATTGTGAAATTTCTGAAAAAGAAATTATAATATTGTGGCCCCGTTCCTCTGCGATTCTCACACAAAGAAGTACCTAAGCGCTGGCAAATGGAGAATTAAATTGTGAAATTTCTGAAAAAGAAATTAAAATATTGTGGGCGCTCGCCCTCCTCTGCGATTCTCACACCAAGTACCTAAGCGCTGGCAAATCGAAAATTAAATTGTACAATTTCTGAAAAAGAAATTAAAATATTGTGGGCACCCGCCCTCCTTTGCGATTCTCTGCGATTTTAACACCAAGTCCTAAGCTCTGGCAAATCGAAAATTAAATTGTGAAATTTCTGAGAAAGAAATTATAATATTGTGGATACTCGCCCTTCTCTGCGATTCTCACACCAAGTACCTCTAAGCGCAGGCAAATCAAAAATTAAATTGTGAAATTTCTGAAAAAAAATTAAAATATTGTGGGCACCCGCCCTCCTCTGAGATTCTCACACCAAGAACCTAAGCGCTGGCAAATCGAAAATTAAATTGTGAAATTTCTGAAAAAGAAATTAAAATATTGTGGGCGCCCGCCGCTCCTCTGCGATTCTCACACCAAGTACCTAAGCGCTGGCAAATCGAAAATTAAATTGTGAAATTTCTGAAAAAGAAATTAAAATATTGTGGGTGCCCGCCTTTCTCTGCGATTCTCACACCAAGTACCTCTAAGCGCTGGCCAATGGATAATTAAATTGTGAAATTTCTGAAAAAGAAATTAAAATATTGTGGGCACCCGCCCTCCTCTGCGATTTTCACACCAAGTACCTCTAAGCGCTGGCAAATCGAAAATTAAATTGTGAAATTTCTGAACAAGAAATTAAAATATTGTGGCCCCGTTCCTCTGCGATTCTCACACCAAGTACCTAAGCGCTGGCAAATGCAAAATAAAATTGTGAAGTTTCTGAGAAAGAAATTATAATATTATGGGTGCCCGCCTTTCTCTGCGATTCTCACACCAAGTACCTCTAAGCGCTGGCAAATCGAAAATTAAATTGTGAAATTTCTGAAAAAGAAATTAAAATATTGTGGGCGGCCGCCACTCCTCTTCGATTCTCACACCAAGTACCAAAGCGCTGGCAAATGCAAAATTAAATTGTGAAGTTTCTGAAAAAGAAATTATAATATTGTGGCCGCCCGCCCTTCTTCTGCGATTCTCACACCAAGTACCAAAGCGCAGGCAAATCGAAAATTAAATTGTGAAATTTCTGAGAAAGAAATTATAATATTGTGGAAGCTCGCCCTTCCTCTGCGATTCTCACACCAAGAACCTAAGCGCTGGCAATTCGAAAATTAAATTGTGAAATTTCTGAAAAAAAAATTAAAATATTGTGGCCCCGTTCCTCTGCGATTCTCACACCAAGTACCTAAGCGCTGGCAAATGCAAAATAAAATTGTGAAGTTTCTGAGAAAGAAATTATAATATTGTGGGTGCCCGCCTTTCTCTGCGATTCTCACACCAAGTACCTCTAAGCGCTACCAAATCGAAAATTAAATTGTGAAATTTCTGAAAAAGAAATTAAAATATTGTGGGCACCCGCCCTCCTCTGCGATTCTCACACCAAGTACCAAAGCGCTGGCAAATCGAAAATTAAATTGTGAAATTTCTGAAAAAGAAATTAAAATATTGTGGGCACCCGCCCTCCTCTGCGATTCTCTGCGATTTTCACACCAAGTCCTATACTCTGGCAAATGGAGAAATAAATTGTGAAATTTCTGAGAAATGAAATTAAAATATTGTGGCCCCGTTCCTCTGCGATTTTTACACCAAGTACCTAAGCGCTGGCAAAAGGAGAATTAAATTGTGAAAATTCTGAAAAAGAAATTTAAATATTGTGGGCGCCCGCCCTCCTCTGCGATTCTCACACCAAGAAGTACCTAAGCGCTGGCAAATGCAGAATTAAATTGTGAAATTTCTGAAAAAGAAATTAAAATATTGTGGGCCCGTTCCTCTGCGATTCTCACACCAAGTACCTAAGCGCTGGAAAATGGAGAATTAAATTGTGAAGTTTCTGAAAGAGAAATTATAATATTGTGGCCCCGTTCCTCTGCGATTCTCACACCAAGTACCTAAGCGCTGGCAAATCGAAAATTAAATTGTACAATTTCTTAAAAAGAAATTAAAATATTGTGGGCACCCTCCTCTGCGATTATCTGCGATTTTCACACGAAGTCCTATACTCTGGCAAATGGAGAAATAAATTGTGAAATTTCTGAGAAATGAAATTAAAATATTGTCGCCCCGTTCCTCTGCGATTTTCACACCAAGTACCTAAGTGCTGGCAAATCGAAAATTAAATTGTGAAATTTCTGAAAAAGAAATTAAAATATTATGGCCCGTTCCTCTGCGATTCTCACACCAAGTACCTAAGCGCTGGCAAATGCAAAATAAAATTGTGAAGTTTCTGAGAAAGAAATTAAAATATTGTGGCCCCGTTCCTCTGCGATTCTCACACCAAGTACCTAAGCGCTGGAAAATGCAAAATAATATTGTGAAGTTTCTGAGAAAGAAATTATAATATTGTGGATGCCCGCCTTTCTCTGCCATTCTCACACCAAGTACCTCTAAGCGCTGGCAAATGGCGAATAAAATTGTGAAATTTCTGAGAAAGAAATTATAATACTGTGGGTGCCCGCCTTTCTCTGCGATGCTCACACCAAGTACCTCTAAGCGCTGGAAAATGGAGAATTAAATTGTGAAATTTCTGAAAAAGAAATTATAATATTGTGGCCCCGTTCCTCTGCGATTCTCACACAAAGAAGTACCTAAGCGCTGGCAAATGGAGAATTAAATTGTGAAATTTCTGAAAAAGAAATTAAAATATTGTGGGCGCTCGCCCTCCTCTGCGATTCTCACACCAAGTACCTAAGCGCTGGCAAATCGAAAATTAAATTGTACAATTTCTGAAAAAGAAATTAAAATATTGTGGGCACCCGCCCTCCTTTGCGATTCTCTGCGATTTTAACACCAAGTCCTAAGCTCTGGCAAATCGAAAATTAAATTGTGAAATTTCTGAGAAAGAAATTATAATATTGTGGATACTCGCCCTTCTCTGCGATTCTCACACCAAGTACCTCTAAGCGCAGGCAAATCAAAAATTAAATTGTGAAATTTCTGAAAAAAAATTAAAATATTGTGGGCACCCGCCCTCCTCTGAGATTCTCACACCAAGAACCTAAGCGCTGGCAAATCGAAAATTAAATTGTGAAATTTCTGAAAAAGAAATTAAAATATTGTGGGCGCCCGCCGCTCCTCTGCGATTCTCACACCAAGTACCTAAGCGCTGGCAAATCGAAAATTAAATTGTGAAATTTCTGAAAAAGAAATTAAAATATTGTGGGTGCCCGCCTTTCTCTGCGATTCTCACACCAAGTACCTCTAAGCGCTGGCCAATGGATAATTAAATTGTGAAATTTCTGAAAAAGAAATTAAAATATTGTGGGCACCCGCCCTCCTCTGCGATTTTCACACCAAGTACCTCTAAGCGCTGGCAAATCGAAAATTAAATTGTGAAATTTCTGAACAAGAAATTAAAATATTGTGGCCCCGTTCCTCTGCGATTCTCACACCAAGTACCTAAGCGCTGGCAAATGCAAAATAAAATTGTGAAGTTTCTGAGAAAGAAATTATAATATTATGGGTGCCCGCCTTTCTCTGCGATTCTCACACCAAGTACCTCTAAGCGCTGGCAAATCGAAAATTAAATTGTGAAATTTCTGAAAAAGAAATTAAAATATTGTGGGCGGCCGCCACTCCTCTTCGATTCTCACACCAAGTACCAAAGCGCTGGCAAATGCAAAATTAAATTGTGAAGTTTCTGAAAAAGAAATTATAATATTGTGGCCGCCCGCCCTTCTTCTGCGATTCTCACACCAAGTACCAAAGCGCAGGCAAATCGAAAATTAAATTGTGAAATTTCTGAGAAAGAAATTATAATATTGTGGAAGCTCGCCCTTCCTCTGCGATTCTCACACCAAGAACCTAAGCGCTGGCAATTCGAAAATTAAATTGTGAAATTTCTGAAAAAAAAATTAAAATATTGTGGCCCCGTTCCTCTGCGATTCTCACACCAAGTACCTAAGCGCTGGCAAATGCAAAATAAAATTGTGAAGTTTCTGAGAAAGAAATTATAATATTGTGGGTGCCCGCCTTTCTCTGCGATTCTCACACCAAGTACCTCTAAGCGCTACCAAATCGAAAATTAAATTGTGAAATTTCTGAAAAAGAAATTAAAATATTGTGGGCACCCGCCCTCCTCTGCGATTCTCACACCAAGTACCAAAGCGCTGGCAAATCGAAAATTAAATTGTGAAATTTCTGAAAAAGAAATTAAAATATTGTGGGCACCCGCCCTCCTCTGCGATTCTCTGCGATTTTCACACCAAGTCCTATACTCTGGCAAATGGAGAAATAAATTGTGAAATTTCTGAGAAATGAAATTAAAATATTGTGGCCCCGTTCCTCTGCGATTTTTACACCAAGTACCTAAGCGCTGGCAAAAGGAGAATTAAATTGTGAAAATTCTGAAAAAGAAATTTAAATATTGTGGGCGCCCGCCCTCCTCTGCGATTCTCACACCAAGAAGTACCTAAGCGCTGGCAAATGCAGAATTAAATTGTGAAATTTCTGAAAAAGAAATTAAAATATTGTGGGCCCGTTCCTCTGCGATTCTCACACCAAGTACCTAAGCGCTGGAAAATGGAGAATTAAATTGTGAAGTTTCTGAAAGAGAAATTATAATATTGTGGCCCCGTTCCTCTGCGATTCTCACACCAAGTACCTAAGCGCTGGCAAATCGAAAATTAAATTGTACAATTTCTTAAAAAGAAATTAAAATATTGTGGGCACCCTCCTCTGCGATTATCTGCGATTTTCACACGAAGTCCTATACTCTGGCAAATGGAGAAATAAATTGTGAAATTTCTGAGAAATGAAATTAAAATATTGTCGCCCCGTTCCTCTGCGATTTTCACACCAAGTACCTAAGTGCTGGCAAATCGAAAATTAAATTGTGAAATTTCTGAAAAAGAAATTAAAATATTATGGCCCGTTCCTCTGCGATTCTCACACCAAGTACCTAAGCGCTGGCAAATGCAAAATAAAATTGTGAAGTTTCTGAGAAAGAAATTAAAATATTGTGGCCCCGTTCCTCTGCGATTCTCACACCAAGTACCTAAGCGCTGGAAAATGCAAAATAATATTGTGAAGTTTCTGAGAAAGAAATTATAATATTGTGGATGCCCGCCTTTCTCTGCCATTCTCACACCAAGTACCTCTAAGCGCTGGCAAATGGCGAATAAAATTGTGAAATTTCTGAGAAAGAAATTATAATACTGTGGGTGCCCGCCTTTCTCTGCGATGCTCACACCAAGTACCTCTAAGCGCTGGAAAATGGAGAATTAAATTGTGAAATTTCTGAAAAAGAAATTATAATATTGTGGCCCCGTTCCTCTGCGATTCTCACACAAAGAAGTACCTAAGCGCTGGCAAATGGAGAATTAAATTGTGAAATTTCTGAAAAAGAAATTAAAATATTGTGGGCGCTCGCCCTCCTCTGCGATTCTCACACCAAGTACCTAAGCGCTGGCAAATCGAAAATTAAATTGTACAATTTCTGAAAAAGAAATTAAAATATTGTGGGCACCCGCCCTCCTTTGCGATTCTCTGCGATTTTAACACCAAGTCCTAAGCTCTGGCAAATGGAGAAATAAATTGTGAAATTTCTGAGAAATGACATTAAAATCTTGTGGCCCCGTTCCTCTGCGATTCTCACACCAAGTACCTAAGCGCTGGCAAATGCAAAATTAAATTGTGAAGTTTCTGAAAAAGAAATTAAAATATTGTGGGCGCCCGCCCTCCTCTGCGATTCTCTGCGATTTTCACACCAAGTCCTAAGCTCTGGCAAATGGAGAAATAATTTGTGAAATTTCTGAGAAATGAAATTAAAATATTGTGGCCCCGTTCCTCTGCGATTCTCACACCAAGAAGTACCTAAGGGCTGGCAAATGGAGAATTAAATTGTGAAATTTCTGAAAAAAAAGAAATTAAAATATTGTGGGCGCTCGCCCTCCTCTGCGATTCTCACACCAAGTACCTAAGCGCTGGCAAATCGAAAATTAAATTGTTAAATTTCTGAAATAGAAATTAAAATATTGTGGGCGCCCGCCCCTCCTCTGCGATTCTCACACCAAGTACCTAAGCGCTGGAAAATGCAAAATAATATTGTGAAGTTTCTGAGAAAGAAATTATAATATTGTGGATGCCCGCCTTTCTCTGCCATTCTCACACCAAGTACCTCTAAGCGCTGGCAAATGGAGAATAAAATTGTGAAATTTCTGAGAAAGAAATTATAATACTGTGGGTGCCCGCCTTTCTCTGCGATGCTCACACCAAGTACCTCTAAGCGCTGGAAAATGGAGAATTAAATTGTGAAATTTCTGAAAAAGAAATTATAATATTGTGGCCCCGTTCCTCTGCGATTCTCACACAAAGAAGTACCTAAGCGCTGGCAAATGGAGAATTAAATTGTGAAATTTCTGAAAAAGAAATTAAAATATTGTGGGCGCTCGCCCTCCTCTGCGATTCTCACACCAAGTACCTAAGCGCTGGCAAATCGAAAATTAAATTGTTAAATTTCTGAAAAAGAAATTAAAATATTGTGGGCGCTCGCCCTCCTCTGCGATTCTCACACCAAGTACCTCTAAGCGCTACCAAATCGAAAATTAAATTGTGAAATTTCTGAAAAAGAAATTAAAATATTGTGGGCACCCGCCCTCCTCTGCGATTCTCACATCAAGTACGTAAGCGCTGGCAAATCGAAAATTAAATTGTGAAATTTCTTAAAAAGAAATTAAAATATTGTGGGCACCCGCCCTCCTCTGCGATTCTCTGCGATTTTCACACAAAGTCCTATACTCTGGCAAATGGAAAAATAAATTGTGAAATTTCTGAGAAATGAAATTAAAATATTGTGGCCCCGTTCCTCTGCGATTCTCACACCAAGAAGTACCTAAGCGCTGGCAAAAGGAGAATAAAATTGTGAAATTTCTTTGAAAGAAATTGTAATATTGTGGGTGCCCGCCTTTCTCTGCTATTCTCACACCAAGTACCTAAGCGCTGGCAAATCGAAAATTAAATTGTGAAATTTCTGAGAAAGAAATTATAATATTGTGGGTGCCCGCCTTTCTCTGCGATTCTCACACCAAGTACCTAAGCGCTGGCAAATCGAAAATTAAATTGTGAAATTTCTGAAAAAAAAATTAAAACATTGTGGCCCCGTTCCTCTGCGATTCTCACACCAAGTACCTAAGCGCTGGAAAATGGAGAATTAAATTGTGAAGTTTCTGAAAAAGAAATTATAATATTGTGGCCCCGTTCCTCTGCGATTCTCACACCAAGTACCTCTAAGCGCTACCAAATCGAAAATTAAATTGTGAAATTTCTGAAAAAGAAATTAAAATATTGTGGGCACCCGCCCTCCTCTGCGATTCTCACATCAAGTACCTAAGCGCTGAATCGAAGATCAAATTGTGCAATTTCTGAAAAAGAAATTAAAATATTGTGGGCACCCGCCCTTCTCTGCGATTCTCTGCGATTTTCACACCAAGTCCTAAGCTCTGGCAAATGGAGAAATAAATTTGTGAAATTTCTGAGAAATGAAATTAAAATATTGGGGCCCCGTTCCTCTGCGATTCTCACACCAAGTACCTAAGCGCTGGAAAATGGAGAATTAAATTGTGAAATTTCTGAAAAAGAAATTAAAATATTGTGGGCGCTCGCCCTCCTCTGCGATTCTCACACCAAGTACCTAAGCGCTGGCAAATGGAGAATAAAATTGTGAAGTTTCTGAAAAAGAAATTATAATATTGTGGCCGCCCGCCCCTCTTCTGCGATTCTCACACCAAGTACCAAAGCGCTGGCAAATCGAAAATTAAATTGCGAAATTTCTGAGAAAGAAATTATAATATTGTGGATACTCACCCTTTTCTGCGATTCTCACACAAAGTACCTCTAAGCGCTGGCAAATCGAAAATTAAATTGTAAAATTTCTGAAAAAAAATTAAAATATTGTGGCCCCGTTCCTCTGCGATTCTCACACCAAGTACCTAAGCGCTGGAAAATGGAGAATTAAATTGTGAAGTTTCTGAAAAAGAAATTATAATATTGTGGCCCCGTTCCTCTGCGATTCTCACACCAAGTACCTAACCACTGGCAAATGGAGAATTAAATTGTGCAATTTCTGAAAAAGAAATTAAAATATTGTGGGCACCCGCCCTCCTCTGCGATTCTCTGCGATTTTCACACCAAGTCCTAAGCTCTGGCAAATGGAGAAATAAATTTGCGAAATTTCTGAGAAATGAAATTAAAATATTGGGGCCCCGTTCCTCTGCGATTCTCACACCAAGAAGTACCTAAGCGCTGGCAAAAGGAGAATAAAATTGTGAAATTTCTTTGAAAGAAATTGTAATATTGTGGGTGCCCGCCTTTCTCTGCGATTCTCACACCAAGTACCTCTAAGCGCTGGCCAATGGAGAATTAAATTGTGAAATTTCTGAAAAAGAAATTAAAATATTGTGGGCGCCCGCTCTCCTCTGCGATTCTCACACCAAGTACCTCTAAGCGCGGGCAAATGGAGACTTAAATTGTGAAGTTTCTGAAAAAGAAATTATAATATTGTGGGCGCCCGCCCCTCTTCTGCGATTCTCACACCAAGAAGTACCTAAGCGCTGGCAAATGGAGAATAAAATTGTGAAATTTCTGAGAAAGAAATTGTAATATTGTGGGTGCCCGCCTTTCTCTGCGATTCTCACACCAAGTACCTAAGCGCTGGTAAATCGAAAATTAAATTGTGAAATTTCTGAGAAAGAAATTATAATATTGTGGGTGCCCGCCTTTCTCTGCGATGCTCACACCAAGTACCTCTAAGCGCTGGAAAATGGATAATTAAATTGTGAAATTTCTGAAAAAGAAATTAAAATATTGTGGCCCCGTTCCTCTGCGATTCTCACACCAAGTACCTAAGCGCTGGAAAATGCAAAATAATATTGTGAAGTTTCTGAGAAAGAAATTATAATATTGTGGATGCCTGCCTTTCTCTGCCATTCTCACACCAAGTACCTCTAAGCGCTGGCAAATGGCGAATAAAATTGTGAAATTTCTGAGAAAGAAATTATAATACTGTGGGTGCCCGCCTTTCTCTGCGATGCTCACACCAAGTACCTCTAAGCGCTGGAAAATGGAGAATTAAATTGTGAAATTTCTGAAAAAGAAATTATAATATTGTGGCCCCGTTCCTCTGCGATTCTCACACAAAGAAGTACCTAAGCGCTGGCAAATGGAGAATTAAATTGTGAAATTTCTGAAAAAGAAATTAAAATATTGTGGGCGCTCGCCCTCCTCTGCGATTCTCACACCAAGTACCTAAGCGCTGGCAAATCGAAAATTAAATTGTACAATTTCTGAAAAAGAAATTAAAATATTGTGGGCACCCGCCCTCCTTTGCGATTCTCTGCGATTTTAACACCAAGTCCTAAGCTCTGGCAAATGGAGAAATAAATTGTGAAATTTCTGAGAAATGACATTAAAATCTTGTGGCCCCGTTCCTCTGCGATTCTCACACCAAGTACCTAAGCGCTGGCAAATGCAAAATTAAATTGTGAAGTTTCTGAAAAAGAAATTAAAATATTGTGGGCGCCCGCCCTCCTCTGCGATTCTCTGCGATTTTCACACCAAGTCCTAAGCTCTGGCAAATGGAGAAATAATTTGTGAAATTTCTGAGAAATGAAATTAAAATATTGTGGCCCCGTTCCTCTGCGATTCTCACACCAAGAAGTACCTAAGGGCTGGCAAATGGAGAATTAAATTGTGAAATTTCTGAAAAAAAAGAAATTAAAATATTGTGGGCGCTCGCCCTCCTCTGCGATTCTCACACCAAGTACCTAAGCGCTGGCAAATCGAAAATTAAATTGTTAAATTTCTGAAATAGAAATTAAAATATTGTGGGCGCCCGCCCCTCCTCTGCGATTCTCACACCAAGTACCTAAGCGCTGGAAAATGCAAAATAATATTGTGAAGTTTCTGAGAAAGAAATTATAATATTGTGGATGCCCGCCTTTCTCTGCCATTCTCACACCAAGTACCTCTAAGCGCTGGCAAATGGAGAATAAAATTGTGAAATTTCTGAGAAAGAAATTATAATACTGTGGGTGCCCGCCTTTCTCTGCGATGCTCACACCAAGTACCTCTAAGCGCTGGAAAATGGAGAATTAAATTGTGAAATTTCTGAAAAAGAAATTATAATATTGTGGCCCCGTTCCTCTGCGATTCTCACACAAAGAAGTACCTAAGCGCTGGCAAATGGAGAATTAAATTGTGAAATTTCTGAAAAAGAAATTAAAATATTGTGGGCGCTCGCCCTCCTCTGCGATTCTCACACCAAGTACCTAAGCGCTGGCAAATCGAAAATTAAATTGTTAAATTTCTGAAAAAGAAATTAAAATATTGTGGGCGCTCGCCCTCCTCTGCGATTCTCACACCAAGTACCTCTAAGCGCTACCAAATCGAAAATTAAATTGTGAAATTTCTGAAAAAGAAATTAAAATATTGTGGGCACCCGCCCTCCTCTGCGATTCTCACATCAAGTACGTAAGCGCTGGCAAATCGAAAATTAAATTGTGAAATTTCTTAAAAAGAAATTAAAATATTGTGGGCACCCGCCCTCCTCTGCGATTCTCTGCGATTTTCACACAAAGTCCTATACTCTGGCAAATGGAAAAATAAATTGTGAAATTTCTGAGAAATGAAATTAAAATATTGTGGCCCCGTTCCTCTGCGATTCTCACACCAAGAAGTACCTAAGCGCTGGCAAAAGGAGAATAAAATTGTGAAATTTCTTTGAAAGAAATTGTAATATTGTGGGTGCCCGCCTTTCTCTGCGATTCTCACACCAAGTACCTAAGCGCTGGCAAATCGAAAATTAAATTGTGAAATTTCTGAGAAAGAAATTATAATATTGTGGGTGCCCGCCTTTCTCTGCGATTCTCACACCAAGTACCTAAGCGCTGGCAAATCGAAAATTAAATTGTGAAATTTCTGAAAAAAAAATTAAAACATTGTGGCCCCGTTCCTCTGCGATGCTCACACCAAGTACCTAAGCGCTGGAAAATGGAGAATTAAATTGTGAAGTTTCTGAAAAAGAAATTATAATATTGTGGCCCCGTTCCTCTGCGATTCTCACATCAAGTACCTAAGCGCTGAATCGAAGATCAAATTGTGCAATTTCTGAAAAAGAAATTAAAATATTGTGGGCACCCGCCCTCCTCTGCGATTCTCTGCGATTTTCACACCAAGTCCTAAGCTCTGGCAAATGGAGAAATAAATTTGTGAAATTTCTGAGATATGAAATTAAAATATTGGGGCCCCGTTCCTCTGCGATTCTCACACCAAGTACCTAAGCGCTGGAAAATGGAGAATTAAATTGTGAAATTTCTGAAAAAGAAATTAAAATATTGTGGGCGCTCGCCCTCCTCTGCGATTCTCACACCAAGTACCTAAGCGCTGGCAAATGGAGAATAAAATTGTGAAGTTTCTGAAAAAGAAATTATAATATTGTGGCCGCCCGCCCCTCTTCTGCGATTCTCACACCAAGTACCAAAGCGCTGGCAAATCGAAAATTAAATTGCGAAATTTCTGAGAAAGAAATTATAATATTGTGGATACTCACCCTTTTCTGCGATTCTCACACAAAGTACCTCTAAGCGCTGGCAAATCGAAAATTAAATTGTAAAATTTCTGAAAAAAAATTAAAATATTGTGGCCCCGTTCCTCTGCGATTCTCACACCAAGTACCTAAGCGCTGGAAAATGGAGAATTAAATTGTGAAGTTTCTGAAAAAGAAATTATAATATTGTGGCCCCGTTCCTCTGCGATTCTCACACCAAGTACCTAACCACTGGCAAATGGAGAATTAAATTGTGCAATTTCTGAAAAAGAAATTAAAATATTGTGGGCCCGTTCCTCTGCGATTCTCACACCAAGTACCTAAGCGCTGGCAAATCGAAAATTAAATTGTACAATTTCTTAAAAAGAAATTAAAATATTGTGGGCACCCGCCCTCCTCTGCGATTCTCTGCGATTTTCACACCAAGTCCTAAGCTCTGGCAAATGGAGAAATAAATTTGCGAAATTTCTGAGAAATAAAATTAAAATATTGGGGCCCCGTTCCTCTGCGATTCTCACACCAAGTACCTAAGTGCTGGCAAATCGAAAATTAAATTGTGAAATTTCTGAAAAAGAAATTAAAATATTATGGCCCCGTTCCTCTGCGATTCTCACACCAAGTACCTAAGCGCTGGCAAATCGAAAATTAAATTGTCAAATTTCTGAAAAAGAAATTAAAATATTGTGGGCGCTCGCCCTCCTCTGCGATTCTCACACCAAGTACCTAAGCGCTGGCAAATTGAAAATTAAATTGTGAAATTTCTGAAAAAGAAATTAAAATATTGTGGGCGGCCGCCCCTCCTCTGCGATTCTCTGCGATTTTCACACCAAGTCCGAAGCTCTGGCAAATGGAGAAATAAATTGTGAAATTTCTGAGAAATGACATTAAAATTTTGTGGCCCCGTTCCTCTTCGATTCTCACACCAAGTACCTAAGCGCTGGCAAATCGAAGATTAAATTGTGCAATTTCTGAAAAAGAAATTAAAATATTGTGGGCACCCGCCCTCCTCTGCGATTCTCTGCGATTTTCACACCAAGTCCTAAGCTCTGGCAAATGGAGAAATAAATTTGCGAAATTTCTGAGAAATAAAATTAAAATATTGGGGCCCCGTTCCTCTGCGATTCTCACACCAAGAAGTTCCTAAGCGCTGGCAAAAGGAGAATAAAATTGTGAAATTTCTTTGAAAGAAATTGTAATATTGTGGGTGCCCGCCTTTCTCTGCGATTCTCACACCAAGTACCTCTAAGCGCTGGCCAATGGAGAATTAAATTGTGAAAATTCTGAAAAAGAAATTAAAATATTGTGGCCGCCCGCCCCTCTTCTGCGATTCTCACACCAAGTACCAAAGCGCGGGCAAATGGAGATTTAAATTGTGAAGTTTCTGAAAAAGAAATTATAATATTGTGGGCGCCCGCCCCTCTTCTGCGATTCTCACACCAAGAAGTACCTAAGCGCTGGCAAATGGAGAATAAAATTGTGAAATTTCTGAGAAAGAAATTGTAATATTGTGGGTGCCCGCCTTTCTCTGCGATTCTCACACCAAGTACCTAAGCGCTGGCAAATCGAAAATTAAATTGTGAAATTTCTGAGAAAGAAATTATAATATTGTGGGTGCCCGCCTTTCTCTGCGATGCTCACACCAAGTACCTCTAAGCGCTGGAAAATGGATAATTAAATTGTGAAATTTCTGAAAAAGAAATTAAAATATTGTGGCCCCGTTCCTCTGCGATTCTCACACCAAGTACCTAAGCGCTGGAAAATGCAAAATAATATTGTGAAGTTTCTGAGAAAGAAATTATAATATTGTGGATACCCGCCTTTCTCTGCCATTCTCACACCAAGTACCTCTAAGCGCTGGCAAATGGAGAATAAAATTGTGAAATTTCTGAGAAAGAAATTATAATACTGTGGGTGCCCGCCTTTCTCTGCGATGCTCACACCAAGTACCTCTAAGCGCTGGAAAATGGAGAATTAAATTGTGAAATTTCTGAAAAAGAAATTATAATATTGTGGCCCCGTTCCTCTGCGATTCTCACACCAAGTACCTCTAAGCGCGGGCAAATGGAGATTTAAATTGTGAAGTTTCTGAAAAAGAAATTCTCTGCGATTCTCACACCAAGAAGTACCTAAGCGCTGGCAAATGGAGAATAAAATTGTGAAATTTCTGAGAAAGAAATTGTAATATTGTGGGTGCCCGCCTTTCTCTGCGATTCTCACACCAAGTACCTAAGCGCTGGCAAATCGAAAATTAAATTGTGAAATTTCTGAGAAAGAAATTATAATATTGTGGGTGCCCGCCTTTCTCTGCGATGCTCACACCAAGTACCTCTAAGCGCTGGAAAATGGATAATTAAATTGTGAAATTTCTGAAAAAGAAATTAAAATATTGTGGCCCCGTTCCTCTGCGATTCTCAC
Source organism: Scaptodrosophila lebanonensis (assembly GCF_003285725.1). Classification (NCBI taxonomy): domain Eukaryota; kingdom Metazoa; phylum Arthropoda; class Insecta; order Diptera; family Drosophilidae; genus Scaptodrosophila; species Scaptodrosophila lebanonensis. Next base: position 42,811 of record NW_022060604.1, on the reverse strand, counting down.
ACCAAGTACCTAAGCGCTGGAAAATGCAAAATAATATTGTGAAGTTTCTGAGAAAGAAATTATAATATTGTGGATGCCCGCCTTTCTCTGCCATTCTCACACCAAGTACCTCTAAGCGCTGGCAAATGGAGAATAAAATTGTGAAATTTCTGAGAAAGAAATTATAATACTGTGGGTGCCCGCCTTTCTCTGCGATGCTCACACCAAGTACCTCTAAGCGCTGGAAAATGGATAATTAAATTGTGAAATTTCTGAAAAAGAAATTATAATATTGTGGCCCCGTTCCTCTGCGATTCTCACACAAAGAAGTATCTAAGCGCTGGCAAATGGAGAATTAAATTGTGAAATTTCTGAAAAAGAAATTAAAATATTGTGGGCGCTCGCCCTCCTCTGCGATTCTCACACCAAGTACCTAAGCGCTGGCAAATCGGAAATTTAATTGTACAATTTCTGAAAAAGAAATTAAAATATTGTGGGCGGCCGCCCCTCCTCTGCGATTCTCTGCGATTTTCACACCAAGTCCGAAGCTCTGGCAAATGGAGAAATAAATTGTGAAATTTCTGAGAAATGACATTAAAATTTTGTGGCCCCGTTCCTCTTCGATTCTCACACCAAGAAGTACCTAAGCGCTGGCAAAAGGAGAATTAATTTGTGAAATTTCTGAAAAAAAAGAAATTAAAATATTGTGGGCGCTCGCCCTCCTCTGCGATTCTCACACCAAGTCCTAAGCTCTGGCAAATGGAGAAATAAATTTGCGAAATTTCTGAGAAATAAAATTAAAATATTGGGGCCCCGTTCCTCTGCGATTCTCACACCAAGAAGTTCCTAAGCGCTGGCAAAAGGAGAATAAAATTGTGAAATTTCTTTGAAAGAAATTGTAATATTGTGGGTGCCCGCCTTTCTCTGCGATTCTCACACCAAGTACCTCTAAGCGCTGGCCAATGGAGAATTAAATTGTGAAATTTCTGAAAAAGAAATTAAAATATTGTGGGCGCCCGCTCTCCTCTGCGATTCTCACACCAAGTACCTCTAAGCGCGGGCAAATGGAGATTTAAATTGTGAAGTTTCTGAAAAAGAAATTATAATATTGTGGGCGCTCGCCCTCCTCTGCGATTCTCACACCAAGTACCTAAGCGCTGGCAAATCGAAAATTTAATTGTACAATTTCTGAAAAAGAAATTAAAATATTGTGGGCGGCCGCCCCTCCTCTGCGATTCTCTGCGATTTTCACACCAAGTCCGAAGCTCTGGCAAATGGAGAAATAAATTGTGAAATTTCTGAGAAATGACATTAAAATTTTGTGGCCCCGTTCCTCTTCGATTCTCACACCAAGTACCTAAGCGCTGGCAAATCGAAGATTAAATTGTGCAATTTCTGAAAAAGAAATTAAAATATTGTGGGCACCCGCCCTCCTCTGCGATTCTCTGCGATTTTCACACCAAGTCCTAAGCTCTGGCAAATGGAGAAATAAATTTCGAAATTTCTGAGAAATAAAATTAAAATATTGGGGCCCCGTTCCTCTGCGATTCTCACACCAAGAAGTTCCTAAGCGCTGGCAAAAGGAGAATAAAATTGTGAAATTTCTTTGAAAGAAATTGTAATATTGTGGGTGCCCGCCTTTCTCTGCGATTCTCACACCAAGTACCTCTAAGCGCTGGCCAATGGAGAATTAAATTGTGAAATTTCTGAAAAAGAAATTAAAATATTGTGGGCGCCCGCTCTCCTCTGCGATTCTCACACCAAGTACCTCTAAGCGCGGGCAAATGGAGATTTAAATTGTGAAGTTTCTGAAAAAGAAATTATAATATTGTGGGCGCCCGCCCCTCTTCTGCGATTCTCACACCAAGAAGTACCTAAGCGCTGGCAAATGGAGAATAAAATTGTGAAATTTCTGAGAAAGAAATTGTAATATTGTGGGTGCCCGCCTTTCTCTGCGATTCTCACACCAAGTACCTAAGCGCTGGCAAATCGAAAATTAAATTGTGAAATTTCTGAGAAAGAAATTATAATATTGTGGGTGCCCGCCTTTCTCTGCGATGCTCACACCAAGTACCTCTAAGCGCTGGAAAATGGATAATTAAATTGTGAAATTTCTGAAAAAGAAATTAAAATATTGTGGCCCCGTTCCTCTGCGATTCTCACACCAAGTACCTAAGCGCTGGAAAATGCAAAATAATATTGTGAAGTTTCTGAGAAAGAAATTATAATATTGTGGATACCCGCCTTTCTCTGCCATTCTCACACCAAGTACCTCTAAGCGCTGGCAAATGGAGAATAAAATTGTGAAATTTCTGAGAAAGAAATTATAATACTGTGGGTGCCCGCCTTTCTCTGCGATGCTCACACCAAGTACCTCTATGCGCTGGAAAATGGAGAATTAAATTGTGAAATTTCTGAAAAAGAAATTATAATATTGTGGCCCCGTTCCTCTGCGATTCTCACACCAAGTACCTCTAAGCGCGGGCAAATGGAGATTTAAATTGTGAAGTTTCTGAAAAAGAAATTCTCTGCGATTCTCACACCAAGAAGTACCTAAGCGCTGGCAAATGGAGAATAAAATTGTGAAATTTCTGAGAAAGAAATTGTAATATTGTGGGTGCCCGCCTTTCTCTGCGATTCTCACACCAAGTACCTAAGCGCTGGCAAATCGAAAATTAAATTGTGAAATTTCTGAGAAAGAAATTATAATATTGTGGGTGCCCGCCTTTCTCTGCGATGCTCACACCAAGTACCTCTAAGCGCTGGAAAATGGATAATTAAATTGTGAAATTTCTGAAAAAGAAATTAAAATATTGTGGCCCCGTTCCTCTGCGATTCTCACACCAAGTACCTAAGCGCTGGAAAATGCAAAATAATATTGTGAAGTTTCTGAGAAAGAAATTATAATATTGTGGATGCCCGCCTTTCTCTGCCATTCTCACACCAAGTACCTCTAAGCGCTGGCAAATGGAGAATAAAATTGTGAAATTTCTGAGAAAGAAATTATAATACTGTGGGTGCCCGCCTTTCTCTGCGATGCTCACACCAAGTACCTCTAAGCGCTGGAAAATGGATAATTAAATTGTGAAATTTCTGAAAAAGAAATTATAATATTGTGGCCCCGTTCCTCTGCGATTCTCACACAAAGAAGTATCTAAGCGCTGGCAAATGGAGAATTAAATTGTGAAATTTCTGAAAAAGAAATTAAAATATTGTGGGCGCTCGCCCTCCTCTGCGATTCTCACACCAAGTACCTAAGCGCTGGCAAATCGAAAATTTAATTGTACAATTTCTGAAAAAGAAATTAAAATATTGTGGGCGGCCGCCCCTCCTCTGCGATTCTCTGCGATTTTCACACCAAGTCCGAAGCTCTGGCAAATGGAGAAATAAATTGTGAAATTTCTGAGAAATGACATTAAAATTTTGTGGCCCCGTTCCTCTTCGATTCTCACACCAAGAAGTACCTAAGCGCTGGCAAATGGAGAATTAATTTGTGAAATTTCTGAAAAAAAAGAAATTAAAATATTGTGGGCGCTCGCCCTCCTCTGCGATTCTCACACCAAGTCCTAAGCTCTGGCAAATGGAGAAATAAATTTGCGAAATTTCTGAGAAATAAAATTAAAATATTGGGGCCCCGTTCCTCTGCGATTCTCACACCAAGAAGTTCCTAAGCGCTGGCAAAAGGAGAATAAAATTGTGAAATTTCTTTGAAAGAAATTGTAATATTGTGGGTGCCCGCCTTTCTCTGCGATTCTCACACCAAGTACCTCTAAGCGCTGGCCAATGGAGAATTAAATTGTGAAATTTCTGAAAAAGAAATTATAATATTGTGGGCGCCCGCCCCTCTTCTGCGATTCTCACACCAAGAAGTACCTAAGCGCTGGCAAATGGAGAATAAAATTGTGAAATTTCTGAGAAAGAAATTGTAATATTGTGGGTGCCCGCCTTTCTCTGCGATTCTCACACCAAGTACCTAAGCGCTGGCAAATCGAAAATTAAATTGTGAAATTTCTGAGAAAGAAATTATAATATTGTGGGTGCCCGCCTTTCTCTGCGATGCTCACACCAAGTACCTCTAAGCGCTGGAAAATGGATAATTAAATTGTGAAATTTCTTAAAAAGAAATTAAAATATTGTGGCCCCGTTCCTCTGCGATTCTCACACCAAGTACCTAAGCGCTGGAAAATGCAAAATAATATTGTGAAGTTTCTGAGAAAGAAATTATAATATTGTGGATACCCGCCTTTCTCTGCCATTCTCACACCAAGTACCTCTAAGCGCTGGCAAATGGAGAATAAAATTGTGAAATTTCTGAGAAAGAAATTATAATACTGTGGGTGCCCGCCTTTCTCTGCGATGCTCACACCAAGTACCTCTAAGCGCTGGAAAATGGAGAATTAAATTGTGAAATTTCTGAAAAAGAAATTATAATATTGTGGCCCCGTTCCTCTGCGATTCTCACACCAAGTACCTCTAAGCGCGGGCAAATGGAGATTTAAATTGTGAAGTTTCTGAAAAAGAAATTCTCTGCGATTCTCACACAAACAAGTATCTAAGCGCTGGCAAATGGAGAATTAAATTGTGAAATTTCTGAAAAAGAAATTAAAATATTGTGGGCGCTCGCCCTCCTCTGCGATTCTCACACCAAGTACCTAAGCGCTGGCAAATCGAAAATTTAATTGTACAATTTCTGAAAAAGAAATTAAAATATTGTGGGCGGCCGCCCCTCCTCTGCGATTCTCTGCGATTTTCACACCAAGTCCGAAGCTCTGGCAAATGGAGAAATAAATTGTGAAATTTCTGAGAAATGACATTAAAATTTTGTGGCCCCGTTCCTCTGCGATTCTCACACCAAGTACCTAAGCGCTGGCAAATCGAAAATTAAATTGTCAAATTTCTGAAAAAGAAATTAAAATATTGTGGGCGCTCGCCCTCCTCTGCGATTCTCACACCAAGTACCTAAGCGCTGGCAAATTGAAAATTAAATTGTGAAATTTCTGAAAAAGAAATTAAAATATTGTGGGCGGCCGCCCCTCCTCTGCGATTCTCTGCGATTTTCACACCAAGTCCGAAGCTCTGGCAAATGGAGAAATAAATTGTGAAATTTCTGAGAAATGACATTAAAATTTTGTGGCCCCGTTCCTCTTCGATTCTCACACCAAGTACCTAAGCGCTGGCAAATCGAAGATTAAATTGTGCAATTTCTGAAAAAGAAATTAAAATATTGTGGGCACCCGCCCTCCTCTGCGATTCTCTGCGATTTTCACACCAAGTCCTAAGCTCTGGCAAATGGAGAAATAAATTTGCGAAATTTCTGAGAAATAAAATTAAAATATTGGGGCCCCGTTCCTCTGCGATTCTCACACCAAGAAGTTCCTAAGCGCTGGCAAAAGGAGAATAAAATTGTGAAATTTCTTTGAAAGAAATTGTAATATTGTGGGTGCCCGCCTTTCTCTGCGATTCTCACACCAAGTACCTCTAAGCGCTGGCCAATGGAGAATTAAATTGTGAAATTTCTGAAAAAGAAATTAAAATATTGTGGGCGCCCGCTCTCCTCTGCGATTCTCACACCAAGTACCTCTAAGCGCGGGCAAATGGAGATTTAAATTGTGAAGTTTCTGAAAAAGAAATTATAATATTGTGGGCGCCCGCCCCTCTTCTGCGATTCTCACACCAAGAAGTACCTAAGCGCTGGCAAATGGAGAATAAAATTGTGAAATTTCTGAGAAAGAAATTGTAATATTGTGGGTGCCCGCCTTTCTCTGCGATTCTCACACCAAGTACCTAAGCGCTGGCAAATCGAAAATTAAATTGTGAAATTTCTGAGAAAGAAATTATAATATTGTGGGTGCCCGCCTTTCTCTGCGATGCTCACACCAAGTACCTCTAAGCGCTGGAAAATGGATAATTAAATTGTGAAATTTCTGAAAAAGAAATTAAAATATTGTGGCCCCGTTCCTCTGCGATTCTCACACCAAGTACCTAAGCGCTGGAAAATGCAAAATAATATTGTGAAGTTTCTGAGAAAGAAATTATAATATTGTGGATACCCGCCTTTCTCTGCCATTCTCACACCAAGTACCTCTAAGCGCTGGCAAATGGAGAATAAAATTGTGAAATTTCTGAGAAAGAAATTATAATACTGTGGGTGCCCGCCTTTCTCTGCGATGCTCACACCAAGTACCTCTAAGCGCTGGAAAATGGAGAATTAAATTGTGAAATTTCTGAAAAAGAAATTATAATATTGTGGCCCCGTTCCTCTGCGATTCTCACACCAAGTACCTCTAAGCGCGGGCAAATGGAGATTTAAATTGTGAAGTTTCTGAAAAAGAAATTCTCTGCGATTCTCACACCAAGAAGTACCTAAGCGCTGGCAAATGGAGAATAAAATTGTGAAATTTCTGAGAAAGAAATTGTAATATTGTGGGTGCCCGCCTTTCTCTGCGATTCTCACACCAAGTACCTAAGCGCTGGCAAATCGAAAATTAAATTGTGAAATTTCTGAGAAAGAAATTATAATATTGTGGGTGCCCGCCTTTCTCTGCGATGCTCACACCAAGTACCTCTAAGCGCTGGAAAATGGATAATTAAATTGTGAAATTTCTGAAAAAGAAATTAAAATATTGTGGCCCCGTTCCTCTGCGATTCTCACACCAAGTACCTAAGCGCTGGAAAATGCAAAATAATATTGTGAAGTTTCTGAGAAAGAAATTATAATATTGTGGATGCCCGCCTTTCTCTGCCATTCTCACACCAAGTACCTCTAAGCGCTGGCAAATGGAGAATAAAATTGTGAAATTTCTGAGAAAGAAATTATAATACTGTGGGTGCCCGCCTTTCTCTGCGATTCTCACACCAAGTACCTCTAAGCGCTGGCAAATCGAAAATTAAATTGTGAAATTTCTGAAAAAGAAATTATAATATTGTGGCCCCGTTCCTCTGCGATTCTCACACAAAGAAGTATCTAAGCGCTGGCAAATGGAGAATTAAATTGTGAAATTTCTGAAAAAGAAATTAAAATATTGTGGGCGCTCGCCCTCCTCTGCGATTCTCACACCAAGTACCTAAGCGCTGGCAAATCGAAAATTTAATTGTACAATTTCTGAAAAAGAAATTAAAATATTGTGGGCGGCCGCCCCTCCTCTGCGATTCTCTGCGATTTTCACACCAAGTCCGAAGCTCTGGCAAATGGAGAAATAAATTGTGAAATTTCTGAGAAATGACATTAAAATTTTGTGGCCCCGTTCCTCTTCGATTCTCACACCAAGAAGTACCTAAGCGCTGGCAAATGGAGAATTAATTTGTGAAATTTCTGAAAAAAAAGAAATTAAAATATTGTGGGCGCTCGCCCTCCTCTGCGATTCTCACACCAAGTCCTAAGCTCTGGCAAATGGAGAAATAAATTTGCGAAATTTCTGAGAAATAAAATTAAAATATTGGGGCCCCGTTCCTCTGCGATTCTCACACCAAGAAGTTCCTAAGCGCTGGCAAAAGGAGAATAAAATTGTGAAATTTCTTTGAAAGAAATTGTAATATTGTGGGTGCCCGCCTTTCTCTGCGATTCTCACACCAAGTACCTCTAAGCGCTGGCCAATGGAGAATTAAATTGTGAAATTTCTGAAAAAGAAATTAAAATATTGTGGGCGCCCGCTCTCCTCTGCGATTCTCACACCAAGTACCTCTAAGCGCGGGCAAATGGAGATTTAAATTGTGAAGTTTCTGAAAAAGAAATTATAATATTGTGGGCGCCCGCCCCTCTTCTGCGATTCTCACACCAAGAAGTACCTAAGCGCTGGCAAATGGAGAATAAAATTGTGAAATTTCTGAGAAAGAAATTGTAATATTGTGGGTGCCCGCCTTTCTCTGCGATTCTCACACCAAGTACCTAAGCGCTGGCAAATCGAAAATTAAATTGTGAAATTTCTGAGAAAGAAATTATAATATTGTGGGTGCCCGCCTTTCTCTGCGATGCTCACACCAAGTACCTCCAAGCGCTGGAAAATGGATAATTAAATTGTGAAATTTCTGAAAAAGAAATTAAAATATTGTGGCCCCGTTCCTCTGCGATTCTCACACCAAGTACCTAAGCGCTGGAAAATGCAAAATAATATTGTGAAGTTTCTGAGAAAGAAATTATAATATTGTGGATACCCGCCTTTCTCTGCCATTCTCACACCAAGTACCTCTAAGCGCTGGCAAATGGAGAATAAAATTGTGAAATTTCTGAGAAAGAAATTATAATACTGTGGGTGCCCGCCTTTCTCTGCGATGCTCACACCAAGTACCTCTAAGCGCTGGAAAATGGAGAATTAAATTGTGAAATTTCTGAAAAAGAAATTATAATATTGTGGCCCCGTTCCTCTGCGATTCTCACACCAAGTACCTCTAAGCGCGGGCAAATGGAGATTTAAATTGTGAAGTTTCTGAAAAAGAAATTCTCTGCGATTCTCACACCAAGAAGTACCTAAGCGCTGGCAAATGGAGAATAAAATTGTGAAATTTCTGAGAAAGAAATTGTAATATTGTGGGTGCCCGCCTTTCTCTGCGATTCTCACACCAAGTACCTAAGCGCTGGCAAATCGAAAATTAAATTGTGAAATTTCTGAGAAAGAAATTATAATATTGTGGGTGCCCGCCTTTCTCTGCGATGCTCACACCAAGTACCTCTAAGCGCTGGAAAATGGATAATTAAATTGTGAAATTTCTGAAAAAGAAATTAAAATATTGTGGCCCCGTTCCTCTGCGATTCTCACACCAAGTACCTAAGCGCTGGAAAATGCAAAATAATATTGTGAAGTTTCTGAGAAAGAAATTATAATATTGTGGATGCCCGCCTTTCTCTGCCATTCTCACACCAAGTACCTCTAAGCGCTGGCAAATGGAGAATAAAATTGTGAAATTTCTGAGAAAGAAATTAAAATATTGTGGGTGCCCGCCTTTCTCTGCGATGCTCACACCAAGTACCTCTAAGCGCTGGAAAATGGATAATTAAATTGTGAAATTTCTGAAAAAGAAATTATAATATTGTGGCCCCGTTCCTCTGCGATTCTCACACAAAGAAGTATCTAAGCGCTGGCAAATGGAGAATTAAATTGTGAAATTTCTGAAAAAGAAATTAAAATATTGTGGGCGCTCGCCCTCCTCTGCGATTCTCACACCAAGTACCTAAGCGCTGGCAAATCGAAAATTTAATTGTACAATTTCTGAAAAAGAAATTAAAATATTGTGGGCGGCCGCCCCTCCTCTGCGATTCTCTGCGATTTTCACACCAAGTCCGAAGCTCTGGCAAATGGAGAAATAAATTGTGAAATTTCTGAGAAATGACATTAAAATTTTGTGGCCCCGTTCCTCTTCGATTCTCACACCAAGAAGTACCTAAGCGCTGGCAAATGGAGAATTAATTTGTGAAATTTCTGAAAAAAAAGAAATTAAAATATTGTGGGCGCTCGCCCTCCTCTGCGATTCTCACACCAAGTCCTAAGCTCTGGCAAATGGAGAAATAAATTTGCGAAATTTCTGAGAAATAAAATTAAAATATTGGGGCCCCGTTCCTCTGCGATTCTCACACCAAGTACCTCTAAGCGCGGGCAAATGGAGATTTAAATTGTGAAGTTTCTGAAAAAGAAATTATAATATTGTGGGCGCCCGCCCCTCTTATGCGATTCTCACACCAAGAAGTACCTAAGCGCTGGCAAATGGAGAATAAAATTGTGAAATTTCTGAGAAAGAAATTGTAATATTGTGGGTGCCCGCCTTTCTCTGCGATTCTCACACCAAGTACCTAAGCGCTGGCAAATCGAAAATTAAATTGTGAAATTTCTGAGAAAGAAATTATAATATTGTGGGTGCCCGCCTTTCTCTGCGATGCTCACACCAAGTACCTCTAAGCGCTGGAAAATGGATAATTAAATTGTGAAATTTCTGAAAAAGAAATTAAAATATTGTGGCCCCGTTCCTCTGCGATTCTCACACCAAGTACCTAAGCGCTGGAAAATGCAAAATAATATTGTGAAGTTTCTGAGAAAGAAATTATAATATTGTGGATACCCGCCTTTCTCTGCCATTCTCACACCAAGTACCTCTAAGCGCTGGCAAATGGAGGATAAAATTGTGAAATTTCTGAGAAAGAAATTATAATACTGTGGGTGCCCGCCTTTCTCTGCGATGCTCACACCAAGTACCTCTAAGCGCTGGAAAATGGAGAATTAAATTGTGAAATTTCTGAAAAAGAAATTATAATATTGTGGCCCCGTTCCTCTGCGATTCTCACACCAAGTACCTCTAAGCGCGGGCAAATGGAGATTTAAATTGTGAAGTTTCTGAAAAAGAAATTCTCTGCGATTCTCACACCAAGAAGTACCTAAGCGCTGGCAAATGGAGAATAAAATTGTGAAATTTCTGAGAAAGAAATTGTAATATTGTGGGTGCCCGCCTTTCTCTGCGATTCTCACACCAAGTACCTAAGCGCTGGCAAATCGAAAATTAAATTGTGAAATTTCTGAGAAAGAAATTATAATATTGTGGGTGCCCGCCTTTCTCTGCGATGCTCACACCAAGTACCTCTAAGCGCTGGAAAATGGATAATTAAATTGTGAAATTTCTGAAAAAGAAATTAAAATATTGTGGCCCCGTTCCTCTGCGATTCTCACACCAAGTACCTAAGCGCTGGAAAATGCAAAATAATATTGTGAAGTTTCTGAGAAAGAAATTATAATATTGTGGATGCCCGCCTTTCTCTGCCATTCTCACACCAAGTACCTCTAAGCGCTGGCAAATGGAGAATAAAATTGTGAAATTTCTGAGAGAGAAATTATAATACTGTGGGTGCCCGCCTTTCTCTGCGATGCTCACACCAAGTACCTCTAAGCGCTGGAAAATGGAGAATTAAATTGTGAAATTTCTGAAAAAGAAATTATAATATTGTGGCCCCGTTCCTCTGCGATTCTCACACAAAGAAGTACCTAAGCGCTGGCAAATGGAGAATTAAATTGTGAAATTTCTGAAAAAGAAATTAAAATATTGTGGGCGCTCGCCCTCCTCTGCGATTCTCACACCAAGTACCTGAGCGCTGGCAAATTGAAAATTAAATTGTGAAATTTCTGAAAAAGAAATTAAAATATTGTGGGCGACCGCCCCTCCTCTGCGATTCTCACACCAAGTACCTAAGCGCTGGCAAATCGAAAATTTAATTGTACAATTTCTGAAAAAGAAATTAAAATATTGTGGGCACCCGCCCTCCTTTGCGATTCTCTGCGATTTTAACACCAAGTCCTAAGCTCTGGCAAATGGAGAAATAAATTGTGAAATTTCTGAGAAATGACATTAAAATATTGTGGCCCCGTTCCTCTGCGATTCTCACACCAAGAAGTACCTAAGCGCTGGCAAATGGAGAATTAATTTGTGAAATTTCTGAAAAAAAAGAAATTAAAATATTGTGGGCGCTCGCCCTCCTCTGCGATTCTCACACCAAGTACCTAAGCGCTGGCAAATCGAAAATTAAATTGTGAAATTTCTGAAAAAGAAATTAAAATATTGTGGGCGCTCGCCCTCCTCTGCGATTCTCACACCAAGTACCTAAGCGCTGGCAAATCGAAAATTTAATTGTACAATTTCTGAAAAAGAAATTAAAATATTGTGGGCGGCCGCCCCTCCTCTGCGATTCTCTGCGATTTTCACACCAAGTCCGAAGCTCTGGCAAATGGAGAAATAAATTGTGAAATTTCTGAGAAATGACATTAAAATTTTGTGGCCCCGTTCCTCTTCGATTCTCACACCAAGAAGTACCTAAGCGCTGGCAAATGGAGAATTAATTTGTGAAATTTCTGAAAAAAAAGAAATTAAAATATTGTGGGCGCTCGCCCTCCTCTGCGATTCTCACACCAAGTCCTAAGCTCTGGCAAATGGAGAAATAAATTTGCGAAATTTCTGAGAAATAAAATTAAAATATTGGGGCCCCGTTCCTCTGCGATTCTCACACCAAGAAGTTCCTAAGCGCTGGCAAAAGGAGAATAAAATTGTGAAATTTCTTTGAAAGAAATTGTAATATTGTGGGTGCCCGCCTTTCTCTGCGATTCTCACACCAAGTACCTCTAAGCGCTGGCCAATGGAGAATTAAATTGTGAAATTTCTGAAAAAGAAATTAAAATATTGTGGGCGCCCGCTCTCCTCTGCGATTCTCACACCAAGTACCTCTAAGCGCGGGCAAATGGAGATTTAAATTGTGAAGTTTCTGAAAAAGAAATTATAATATTGTGGGCGCCCGCCCCTCTTCTGCGATTCTCACACCAAGAAGTACCTAAGCGCTGGCAAATGGAGAATAAAATTGTGAAATTTCTGAGAAAGAAATTGTAATATTGTGGGTGCCCGCCTTTCTCTGCGATTCTCACACCAAGTACCTAAGCGCTGGCAAATCGAAAATTAAATTGTGAAATTTCTGAGAAAGAAATTATAATATTGTGGGTGCCCGCCTTTCTCTGCGATGCTCACACCAAGTACCTCTAAGCGCTGGAAAATGGATAATTAAATTGTGAAATTTCTGAAAAAGAAATTAAAATATTGTGGCCCCGTTCCTCTGCGATTCTCACACCAAGTACCTAAGCGCTGGAAAATGCGAAATAATATTGTGAAGTTTCTGAGAAAGAAATTATAATATTGTGGATGCCCGCCTTTCTCTGCCATTCTCACACCAAGTACCTCTAAGCGCTGGCAAATGGAGAATAAAATTGTGAAATTTCTGAGAGAGAAATTATAATACTGTGGGTGCCCGCCTTTCTCTGCGATGCTCACACCAAGTACCTCTAAGCGCTGGAAAATGGAGAATTAAATTGTGAAATTTCTGAAAAAGAAATTATAATATTGTGGCCCCGTTCCTCTGCGATTCTCACACCAAGTACCTCTAAGCGCGGGCAAATGGAGATTTAAATTGTGAAGTTTCTGAAAAAGAAATTCTCTGCGATTCTCACACCAAGAAGTACCTAAGCGCTGGCAAATGGAGAATAAAATTGTGAAATTTCTGAGAAAGAAATTGTAATATTGTGGGTGCCCGCCTTTCTCTGCGATTCTCACACCAAGTACCTAAGCGCTGGCAAATCGAAAATTAAATTGTGAAATTTCTGAGAAAGAAATTATAATATTGTGGGTGCCCGCCTTTCTCTGCGATGCTCACACCAAGTACCTCTAAGCGCTGGAAAATGGATAATTAAATTGTGAAATTTCTGAAAAAGAAATTAAAATATTGTGGCCCCGTTCCTCTGCGATTCTCACACCAAGTACCTAAGCGCTGGAAAATGCGAAATAATATTGTGAAGTTTCTGAGAAAGAAATTATAATATTGTGGATGCCCGCCTTTCTCTGCCATTCTCACACCAAGTACCTCTAAGCGCTGGCAAATGGAGAATAAAATTGTGAAATTTCTGAGAGAGAAATTATAATACTGTGGGTGCCCGCCTTTCTCTGCGATGCTCACACCAAGTACCTCTAAGCGCTGGAAAATGGAGAATTAAATTGTGAAATTTCTGAAAAAGAAATTATAATATTGTGGCCCCGTTCCTCTGCGATTCTCACACAAAGAAGTACCTAAGCGCTGGCAAATGGAGAATTAAATTGTGAAATTTCTGAAAAAGAAATTAAAATATTGTGGGCGCTCGCCCTCCTCTGCGATTCTCACACCAAGTACCTGAGCGCTGGCAAATTGAAAATTAAATTGTGAAATTTCTGAAAAAGAAATTAAAATATTGTGGGCGACCGCCCCTCCTCTGCGATTCTCACACCAAGTACCTAAGCGCTGGCAAATCGAAAATTTAATTGTACAATTTCTGAAAAAGAAATTAAAATATTGTGGGCACCCGCCCTCCTTTGCGATTCTCTGCGATTTTAACACCAAGTCCTAAGCTCTGGCAAATGGAGAAATAAATTGTGAAATTTCTGAGAAATGACATTAAAATATTGTGGCCCCGTTCCTCTGCGATTCTCACACCAAGAAGTACCTAAGCGCTGGCAAATGGAGAATTAATTTGTGAAATTTCTGAAAAAAAAGAAATTAAAATATTGTGGGCGCTCGCCCTCCTCTGCGATTCTCACACCAAGTACCTAAGCGCTGGCAAATCGAAAATTAAATTGTTAAATTTCTGAAATAGAAATTAAAATATTGTGGGCGCCCGCCCCTCCTCTGCGATTCTCACACCAAGTACCTAAGCGCTGGAAAATGCAAAATAATATTGTGAAGTTTCTGAGAAAGAAATTATAATATTGTGGATGCCCGCCTTTCTCTGCCATTCTCACACCAAGTACCTCTAAGCGCTGGAAAATGGAGAATTAAATTGTGAAATTTCTGAAAAAGAAATTATAATATTGTGGCCCCGTTCCTCTGCGATTCTCACACAAAGAAGTACCCAAGCGTTGGCAAATGGAGAATTAAATTGTGAAATTTCTGAAAAAGAAATTAAAATATTGTGGGCGCTCGCCCTCCTCTGCGATTCTCACACCAAGTACCTAAGCGCTGGCAAATCGAAAATTAAATTGTGAAATTTCTGAAAAAGAAATTAAAATATTGTGGGCGCTCGCCCTCCTCTGCGATTCTCACACCAAGTACCTCTAAGCGCTACCAAATCGAAAATTAAATTGTGAAATTTCTGAAAAAGAAATTAAAATATTGTGGGCACCCGCCCTCCTCTGCGATTCTCACATCAAGTACGTAAGCGCTGGCAAATCGAAAATTAAATTGTAAAATTTCTTAAAAAGAAATTAAAATATTGTGGGCACCCGCCCTCCTCTGCGATTCTCTGCGATTTTCACACCAAGTCCTATACTCTGGCAAATGGAGAAATAAATTGTGAAATTTCTGAGAAATGAAATTAAAATATTGTGGCCCCGTTCCTCTGCGATTTTCACACCAAGTACCTAAGCGCTGGCAAAAGGAGAATTAAATTGTGAAAATTCTGAAAAAGAAATTAAAATATTGTGGCCCCGTTCCTCTGCGATTCTCACACCAAGTACCTAAGCGCTGGCAAATGCAAAATAAAATTGTGAAGTTTCTGAGAAAGAAATTAAAATATTGTGGGCGCCCGCCCTCCTCTGCGATTCTCACACCAAGAAGTACCTAAGCGCTGGCAAATGCAGAATTAAATTGTGAAATTTCTGCAAAAGAAATTAAAATATTGTGGGCACCCGCCCTCCTCTGCGATTCTCTGCGATTTTCACACCAAGTCCTATACTCTGGCAAATGGAGAAATAAATTGTGAAATTTCTGAGAAATGAAATTAAAATATTGTGGCCCCGTTCCTCTGCGATTTTCACACCAAGTACCTAAGCGCTGGCAAAAGGAGAATTAAATTGTGAAAATTCTGAAAAAGAAATTAAAATATTGTGGCCCCGTTCCTCTGCGATTCTCACACCAAGTACCTAAGCGCTGGCAAATGCAAAATAAAATTGTGAAGTTTCTGAGAAAGAAATTAAAATATTGTGGGCGCCCGCCCTCCTCTGCGATTCTCACACCAAGAAGTACCTAAGCGCTGGCAAATGCAGAATTAAATTGTGAAATTTCTGCAAAAGAAATTAAAATATTGTGGGCACCCGTCCTCCTCTGCGATTCTCACACCAAGAAGTACCTAAGCGCGGGCAAATGGAGAATAAAATTGTGAAATTTCTGAAAAAGAAATTAAAATATTGTGGGCGCCCGATTCTCACACCAAGTACCTAAGCGCTGGCAAATGGAGAATTAAATTGTAACGTTTCTGAAAAAGAAATTATAATATTGTGGCCGCCCGCCCCTCTTCTGCGATTCTCACACCAAGGAGTACCTAAGCTCTGGTAAATGGAGAAATAAATTGTGAAATTTCTGAAAAAGAAATTAAAATATTGTGGGCCCGTTCCTCTGCGATTCTCACACCAAGTACCTAAGCGCTGGCAAATGGAGAATTAAATTGTGAAATTTCTGAGAAAGAAATTATAATATTGTGGCCGCCCGCCCCTCTTCTGCGATTCTCACACCAAGTACCAAAGCGCTGGCAAATCGAAAATTAAATTGTGAAATTTCTGAGAAAGAAATTATAATATTGTGGATTTCCACCCTTCTCTGCGATTCTCACACAAAGTACCTCTAAGCGCTGACAAATCGAAAATTAAATTGTGAAATTTCTGAAATAGAAATTAAAATATTGTGGCCCCGTTCCTCTGCGATTCTCACACCAAGTACCTAAGCACTGGCAAATGGAGAATTAAATTGTGCAATTTCTGAAAGAGAAATTAAAATATTGTGGGCCCGTTCCTCTGCGATTCTCACACCAAGTACCTAAGCACTGGCAAATGGAGAATTAAATTGTGCAATTTCTGAAAAAGAAATTAAAATATTGTGGGCCCGTTCCTCTGCGATTCTCACACCAAGTACCTAAGCGCTGGAAAATGGAGAATTAAATTGTGAAGTTTCTGAAAGAGAAATTATAATATTGTGGCCCCGTTCCTCTGCGATTCTCACACCAAGTACCTAAGCGCTGGCAAATCGAAAATTAAATTGTACAATTTCTGAAAAAGAAATTAAAATATTGTGGGCACCCGCCCTCCTTTGCGATTCTCTGCGATTTTCACACCAAGTCCTATACTCTGGCAAATGGAGAAATAAATTGTGAAATTTCTGAGAAATGAAATTAAAATATTGTGGCCCCGTTCCTCTGCGATTTTCACACCAAGTACCTAAGTGCTGGCAAATCGAAAATTAAATTGTGAAATTTCTGAAAAAGAAATTAAAATAATCTGGCCCCGTTCCTCTGCGATTCTCACACCAAGTACCTAAGCGCTGGCAAATGGAGAATTAAATTGTGAAATTTCTGAAAAAGAAATTATAGTATTGTGGGTGCCCGCCTTTCTCTGCGATTCTCACACCAAGGAGTACCTAAGCTCTGGTAAATGGAGAAATAAATTGTGAAATTTCTGAGAAATGAAATTAAAATATTGTGGCCCCGTTCCTCTGCGATTCTCACACCAAGTACCTAAGCGCTGGCAAAAGGAGAATTAAATTGTGAAATTTCTGAAAAAGAAATTAAAATATTGTAGGCACCCGCCCTCCTCTGCGATTCTCACACCAAGAAGTACCTAAGCTCTGGTAAATGGAGAATTAAATTGTGAAATTTCTGAGAAATGAAATTATAATATTGTGGCCCCGTTCCTCTGCGATTCTCACACCAAGTACCTCTAAGCGCTGGCAAATCGAAAATTAAATTGTACAATTTCTTAAAAAGAAATTCAAATATTGTGGGCACCCGCCCTCCTCTGCGATTCTCTGCGATTTTCACACCAAGTCCTATACGCTGGCAAATGGAGAAATAAATTGTGAAATTTCTGAGAAATGAAATTAAAATATTGTGGCCCCGTTCCTCTGCGATTTTCACACCAAGTACCTAAGTGCTGGCAAATCGAAAATTAAATTGTGAAATTTCTGAAAAAGAAATTAAAATATTATGGCCCCGTTCCTCTGCGATTCTCACACCAAGTACCTAAGCACTGGCAAATCGAAAATTAAATTGTCAAATTTCTGAAAAAAAAATTAAAATATTGTGTCCCCGTTCCTCTCCGATTCTCACACCAAGTACCTAAGCGCTGGCAAATCGAAAATTAAATTGTGAAATTTCTGAAAAAGAAATTAAAATATTGTGGGCGCCCGCCCCTCCTCTGCGATTCTCTGCGATTTTCACACCAAGTCCTAAGCTCTGGCAAATGGAGAAATAAATTGTGAAATTTCTGAGAAATGACATTAAAATATTGTGGCCCCGTTCCTCTTCGATTCTCACACCAAGTACCTAAGCGCTGGCAAATCGAAGATTAAATTGTGCAATTTCTGAAAAAGAAATTAAAATATTGTAGGCACCCGCCCTCCTCTGCGATTCTCTGCGATTTTCACACCAAGTCCTAAGCGCTGGCAAATGGAGAATTAAATTGTAAAGTTTCTGAAAAAGAAATTATAATATTGTGGCCGCCCGCCCCTCCTCTGCTATTCTCACACCAAGTACCTCTAAGCGCTGGCAAATCGAAAATTAAATTGTGAAATTTCTGAGAAAGAAATTATAATATTGTGGGTGCCCGCCTTTCTCTGCGATGCTCACACCAAGTACCTCTAAGCGCTGGAAAATGGAGAATTAAATTGTGAAATTTCTGAAAAAGAAATTAAAATATTGTGGCCCCTTTCTCTGCGATTCTCACACCAAGTACCTCTAAGCGCTGGCCAATGGAGAATTAAATTGTGAAATTTCTGAAAAAGAAATTAAAATATTGTGGGCGCCCGCTCTCCTCTGCGATTCTCACACCAAGTACCTCTAAGCGCGGGCAAATGGAGATTTAAATTGTGAAGTTTCTGAAAAAGAAATTGTTATATTGTGGGTGTCCGCCTTTCTCTGCGATTCTCACACCAAGTACCTAAGCGCTGGCAAATCGAAAATTAAATTGTGAAGTTTCTGAGAAAGAAATTATAATATTGTGGGTGCCCGCCTTTCTCTGCGATGCTCACACCAAGTACCTCTAAGCGCTGGAAAATGGAGAATTAAATTGTGAAATTTCTGAAAAAGAAATTAAAATATTGTGGCCCCGTTCCTCTGCGATTCTCACACCAAGTACCTAAGCGCTGGAAAATGCAAAATAATATTGTGAAGTTTCTGAGAAAGAAATTATAATATTGTGGATGCCCGCCTTTCTCTGCCATTCTCACACCAAGTACCTCTAAGCGCTGGCAAATGGAGAACTAAATTGTGAAATTTCTGAGAAAGAAATTATAATACTGTGGGTGCCAGCCTTTCTCTGCGATGCTCACACCAAGTACCTCTAAGCGCTGGAAAATGGAGAATTAAATTGTGAAATTTCTGAAAAAGAAATTATAATATTGTGGCCGCGTTCCTCTGCGATTCTCACACCAAGTACCTAGCCGCTGGCAAATTGAAAATTAAATTGTGAAATTTCTGAAAAAGAAATTAAAATATTGTGGGCGACCGCCCCTCCTCTGCGATTCTCACACCAAGTACCTAAGCGCTGGCAAATCGAAAATTAAATTGTACAATTTCTGAAAAAGAAATTAAAATATTTTGGGCACCCGCCCTCCTTTGCGATTCTCTGCGATTTTAACACCAAGTCCTAAGCTCTGGCAAATGAAGAAATAAATTGTGAAATTTCTGAGAAATGACATTAAAATATTGTGGCCCCGTTCCTCTGCGATTCTCACACCAAGTACCTAAGCGCTGGCAAATCGAAAATTGAATTGTGCAATTTCTGAAAAAGAAATTAAAATATTGTGGGCGCCCGCCCTCCTCTGCGATTCTCTGCGATTTTCACACCAAGTCCTAAGCTCTGGCAAATGGAGAAATAATTTGTGAAATT
The DNA here is from genome assembly GCF_003285725.1 of Scaptodrosophila lebanonensis. NCBI lineage: Eukaryota > Metazoa > Arthropoda > Insecta > Diptera > Drosophilidae > Scaptodrosophila > Scaptodrosophila lebanonensis. The sequence continues at coordinate 23,479 of NW_022060604.1, read as the reverse complement.
TCTGAGAAATGAAATTAAAATATTGTGGCCCCGTTCCTCTGCGATTCTCACACCAAGAAGTACCTAAGCGCTGGCAAATGGAGAATTAAATTGTGAAATTTCTGAAAAAGAAATTAAAATATTGTGGGCGCTCGCCCTCCTCTGCGATTCTCACACCAAGTACCTAAGCGCTGGCAAATCGAAAATTAAATTGTTAAATTTCTGAAATAGAAATTAAAATATTTGGGGCGCCCGCCCCTCCTCTGCGATTCTCACACCGAGTACCTAAGCGCTGGAAAATCGAAAATTAAATTGTGAAATTTCTGAAAAAGTAATTAAAATATTGTGGCCCCGTTCCTCTGCGATTCTCACGCCAAGTACCTAAGCGCTGGCAAATGGAGGATTAAATTGTGAAAATTCTGAAAAAGAAATTAAAATATTGTGGGCACCCGCCCTCCTTTGCGATTCTCACACCAAGGAGTACCTAAGCTCTGCTAAATGGAGAAATAAATTGTGAAATTTCTGACAAATGAAATTAAAATATTGTGGCACCGTTCCTCTGCGAATTTCACACCAAGTACCTAAGCGCTGGCAAATCGAAAATTAAATTGTGAAATTTCTGAGAAAGAAATTATAATATTGTGGATGATCGCCCTCCCCTGCGATTCTCACACCAAGTACCTCTAAGCGCTGGCAAATGAAGATTTAAATTGTGAAGTTTCTGAAAAAGAAATTATAATATTGTGGCCCCGTTCCTCTGCGATTCTCACACCAAGTCCTAAGCTCTGGCAAATGGAGAAATAAATTGTGAAATTTCTGAAAAAGAAATTAAAATATTGTGGGCACCCGCCCTCCTCTGCGATTCTCACACCAAGAAGTACCTAAGCTCTGGTAAATGGAGAATTAAATTGTGAAATTTCTGAGAAATGAAATTAAAATATTGTGGCCCCGTTCCTCTGCGATTCTCACACCAAGTACCTAAGCGCTGGCAAATGCAAAATTAAATTGTGAAGTTTCTGAAAAAGAAATTAAAATATTGTGTCCGCCCGCCCCTCTTTTGGGATTCTCACACCAAGTACCTAAGCGCTGGCAAATCGAAAATTAAATTGTGAAATTTCTGAGAAAGAAATTATAATATTTTGGATGATCGCCCTTAATTAAATTGTGAAATTTCTGAGAAATGAAATTAAAATATTGTGGCCCCGTTCCTCTGCGATTCTCACACCAAGAAGTACCTAAGCGCTGGCAAATGGAGAATTAAATTGTGAAATTTCTGAAAAAGAAATTAAAATATTGTGGGCGCTCGCCCTCCTCTGCGATTCTCACACCAAGTACCTAAGCGCTGGCAAATCGAAAATTAAATTGTTAAATTTCTGAAATAGAAATTAAAATATTTGGGGCGCCCGCCCCTCCTCTGCGATTCTCACACCGAGTACCTAAGCGCTGGAAAATCGAAAATTAAATTGTGAAATTTCTGAAAAAGTAATTAAAATATTGTGGCCCCGTTCCTCTGCGATTCTCACGCCAAGTACCTAAGCGCTGGCAAATGGAGGATTAAATTGTGAAAATTCTGAAAAAGAAATTAAAATATTGTGGGCACCCGCCCTCCTTTGCGATTCTCACACCAAGGAGTACCTAAGCTCTGCTAAATGGAGAAATAAATTGTGAAATTTCTGACAAATGAAATTAAAATATTGTGGCACCGTTCCTCTGCGAATTTCACACCAAGTACCTAAGCGCTGGCAAATCGAAAATTAAATTGTGAAATTTCTGAGAAAGAAATTATAATATTGTGGATGATCGCCCTCCCCTGCGATTCTCACACCAAGTACCTCTAAGCGCTGGCAAATGAAGATTTAAATTGTGAAGTTTCTGAAAAATTATAATATTGTGGCCCCGTTCCTCTGCGATTCTCACACCAAGTCCTAAGCTCTGGCAAATGGAGAAATAAATTGTGAAATTTCTGAAAAAGAAATTAAAATATTGTGGGCACCCGCCCTCCTCTGCGATTCTCACACCAAGAAGTACCTAAGCTCTGGTAAATGGAGAATTAAATTGTGAAATTTCTGAGAAATGAAATTAAAATATTGTGGCCCCGTTCCTCTGCGATTCTCACACCAAGTACCTAAGCGCTGGCAAATGCAAAATTAAATTGTGAAGTTTCTGAAAAAGAAATTAAAATATTGTGTCCGCCCGCCCCTCTTTTGGGATTCTCACACCAAGTACCTAAGCGCTGGCAAATCGAAAATTAAATTGTGAAATTTCTGAGAAAGAAATTATAATATTTTGGATGATCGCCCTTAATTAAATTGTGAAGTTTCTGAAAAAGAAATTATAATATTGTGGCCCCGTTCCTCTGCGATTCTCACACCAAGTACCTAAGCGCTGGCAAATCGAAAATTAAATTGTACAATTTCTGAAAAAGAAATTAAAATATTGTGGGCGCCCGCCCCTCCTCTGCGATTCTCACACCAAGTACCTAAGCGCTGGCAAATCGAAAATTAAATTGTGAAATTTCCGAAAAAGAAATTAAAATATTGTGACCCCGTTCCTCTGCGATTCTCACACCAAGTACCTAAGCGCTGGCAAATGGAGAATTGAATTGTGAAGTTTCTGAAAAAGAAATTATAATATTGTGGAAGCTCGCCCTTCTCTGCGATTCTCACACCAAGTACCTCTAAGCGCTGGCAAATCGAAAATTAAATTGTGAAATTTCTGAAAAAAAATTAAAATATTGTGGCCCCGTTGCTTTGCGCTGGCAAATGCAAAATAAAATTGTGAAATTTCTGAGAAAGAAATTATAATATTGTGGATACTCACCCTTCTCTGCGATTCTCACACAAAGTACCTCTAAGCGCTGGCAAATCGAAAATTAAATTGTGAAATTTATGAAAAAGAAATTAAAATATTGTGGGCGCCCGCCCTCCTCTGCGATTCTCACATCAAGTACGTAAGCGCTGGCAAATGGAGAATTGAATTGTGAAGTTTCTGAAAAAAAATTAAAATATTGTGGGCACCCGCCCTCCTCTGCGATTCTCTGCGATTTTCACACCAAGTCCTATACTCTGGCAAATGGATAAATAAATTGTGAAATTTCTGAGAAATGAAATTAAAATATTGTGGCCCCGTTCCTCTGCGATTTTAACACCAAGTACCTAAGCGCTGGCAAAAGGAGAATTAAATTGTGAAAATTCTGAAAAAGAAATTAAAATATTGTGGCCCGTTCCTCTGCGATTCTCACACCAAGTACCTAAGCGCTGGCAAATGGAGAATTGAATTGTGAAGTTTCTGAAAAAGAAATTATAATATTGTGGAAGCTCGCCCTTCTCTGCGATTCTCACACCAAGTACCTCTAAGCGCTGGCAAATCGAAAATTAAATTGTGAAATTTCTGAAAAAAAATTAAAATATTGTGGCCCCGTTGCTTTGCGCTGGCAAATGCAAAATAAAATTGTGAAATTTCTGAGAAAGAAATTATAATATTGTGGATACTCACCCTTCTCTGCGATTCTCACACAAAGTACCTCTAAGCGCTGGCAAATCGAAAATTAAATTGTGAAATTTATGAAAAAGAAATTAAAATATTGTGGGCGCCCGCCCTCCTTTGCGATTCTCACATCAAGTACGTAAGCGCTGGCAAATCGAAAATTAAATTGTGAAATTTCTTAAAAAGAAATTAAAATATTGTGGGCACCCGCCCTCCTCTGCGATTCTCTGCGATTTTCACACCAAGTCCTATACTCTGGCAAATGGATAAATAAATTGTGAAATTTCTGAGAAATGAAATTAAAATATTGTGGCCCCGTTCCTCTGCGATTTTAACACCAAGTACCTAAGCGCTGGCAAAAGGAGAATTAAATTGTGAAAATTCTGAAAAAGAAATTAAAATATTGTGGCCCCGTTCCTCTGCGATTCTCACACCAAGTACCAAAGCGCTGACAAATCGAAAATTAAATTGTGAAATTTCTGAAAAAGAAATTAAAATATTGTAGGCGCCCGATTCTCACACCAAGTACCTAAGCGCTGGCAAATGGAGAATTAAATTGTAAAGTTTCTGAAAAAGAAATTATAATATTGTGGCCGCCCGCCTTTCTCTGCGATTCTCACACCAAGTACCTCTAAGCGCTGGCAAATCGAAAATTAAATTGTGAAATTTCTGAGAAAGAAATTAAAATATTGTGGGCGCCCGATTCTCACACCAAGTACCTAAGCGCTGGCAAATGGAGAATTAAATTGTGAAGTTTCTGAAAAAGAAATTATAATATTGTGGGCGCCCGCCCTCCTCTGCGATTCTCACACCAAGAAGTACCTAAGCGCTGGCAAATGCAGAATTAAATTGTGAAATTTCTGAAAAAGAAATTAAAATATTGTGGGCACCCGCCCTCCTCTGCGATTCTCACACCAAGAAGTACCTAAGCTCTGGTAAATGGAGAAATAAATTGTGAAATTTCTGAAAAAGAAATTAAAATATTGTGGGCACCCGCCCTCCTCTGCGATTCTCACACCAAGAAGTACCTAAGCTCTGGTAAATGGAGAAATAAATTGTGAAATTTCTGAAAAAGAAATTAAAATATTGTGGGCGCCCGATTCTCACACCAAGTACCTAAGCGCTGGCAAATGGAGAATTAAATTGTAAAGTTTCTGAAAAAGAAATTATAATATTGTGGCCGCCCGCCCCTCTTCTGCGATTCTCACACCAAGTACCAAAGCGCTGACAAATCGAAAATTAAATTGTGAAATTTCTGAAAAAGAAATTAAAATATTGTAGGCGCCCGATTCTCACACCAAGTACCTAAGCGCTGGCAAATGGAGAATTAAATTGTAAAGTTTCTGAAAAAGAAATTATAATATTGTGGCCGCCCGCCTTTCTCTGCGATTCTCACACCAAGTACCTCTAAGCGCTGGCAAATCGAAAATTAAATTGTGAAATTTCTGAGAAAGAAATTAAAATATTGTGGGCGCCCGATTCTCACACCAAGTACCTAAGCGCTGGCAAATGGAGAATTAAATTGTGAAGTTTCTGAAAAAGAAATTATAATATTGTGGCCGCCCGCCCCTCTTCTGCGATTCTCACACCAAGTACCAAAGCGCTGGCAAATCGAAAATTAAATTGTGAAATTTCTGAGAAAGAAATTATAATATTGTGGATACTCACCCTTCTCTGCGATTCTCACACAAAGTACCTCTAAGCGCTGGCAAATCGAAAATTAAATTGTGAAATTTCTGAAAAAAAAATTAAAACATTGTGGCCCCGTTCCTCTGCGATTCTCACACCAAGTACCTAAGCGCTGGAAAATGGAGAATTAAATTGTGAAGTTTCTGAAAAAGAAATTATAATATTGTGGCCCCGTTCCTCTGCTATTCTCACACCAAGTACCTAAGCACTGGCAAATGGAGAATTAAATTGTGAAATTTCTGAAAAAGAAATTAAAATATTGTGGCCCCGTTCCTCTGCGATTCTCACACCAAGTACCTAAGCGCTGGAAAATGGAGAATTAAATTGTACAATTTCTGAAAAAGAAATTAAAATATTGTGGGCACCCGCCCTCCTTTGCGATTCTCTGCGATTTTCACACCAAGTCCTATACTCTGGCAAATGGAGAAATAAATTGTGAAATTTCTGAGAAATGAAATTATAATATTGTGGCCCCGTTCCTCTGCGATTTTCACACCAAGTACCTAAGTGCTGGCAAATCGAAAATTAAATTGTGAAATTTCTGAAAAAGAAATTAAAATATTATGGCCCCGTTCCTCTGCGATTCTCACACCAAGTACCTAAGCGCTGGCAAATGGAGAATTAAATTGTGAAATTTCTGAAAAAGAAATTATAGTATTGTGGGTGCCCGCCTTTCTCTGCGATTCTCACACCAAGGAGTACCTAAGCTCTGGTAAATGGAGAATTAAATTGTGAAATTTCTGAGAAATGAAATTAAAATATTGTGGCCCCGTTCCTCTGCGATTTTCACACCAAGTACCTCTAAGCGCTGGCAAATCGAAAATTAAATTGTGAAATTTCTGAAAAAAAAATTAAAATATTGTGGCCCCGTTCCTCTGCGATTCTCACACCAAGTACCTAAGCGCTGGCAAATGCAAAATAAAATTGTGAAGTTTCTGAGAAAGAAATTAAAATATTGTGGGCGCCCGCCCTCCTCTGCGATTCTCACACCAAGAAGTACCTAAGCGCTGGCAAATGCAGAATTAAATTGTGAAGTTTCTGAAAAAGAAATTATAATATTGTGGCCCCGTTCCTCTGCGATTCTCACACCAAGTCCTAAGCTCTGGCAAATGGAGAAATAAATTGTGAAATTTCTGAAAAAGAAATTAAAATATTGTGGGCACCCGCCCTCCTCTGCGATTCTCACACCAAGAAGTACCTAAGCTCTGGTAAATGGAGAATTAAATTGTGAAATTTCTGAGAAATGAAATTAAAATATTGTGGCCCCGTTCCTCTGCGATTCTCACACCAAGTACCTAAGCGCTGGCAAATGCAAAATTAAATTGTGAAGTTTCTGAAAAAGAAATTATAATATTGTGTCCGCCCGCCCCTCTTTTGGGATTCTCACACCAAGTACCTAAGCGCTGGCAAATCGAAAATTAAATTGTGAAATTTCTGAGAAAGAAATTATAATATTTTGGATGATCGCCCTTAATTAAATTGTGAAGTTTCTGAAAAAGAAATTATAATATTGTGGCCCCGTTCCTCTGCGATTCTCACACCAAGTACCTAAGCGCTGGCAAATCGAAAATTAAATTGTGAAATTTCCGAAAAAGAAATTAAAATATTGTGACCCCCGTTCCTCTGCGATTCTCACACCAAGTACCTAAGCGCTGGCAAATGGAGAATTGAATTGTGAAGTTTCTGAAAAAGAAATTATAATATTGTGGAAGCTCGCCCTCCTCTGCGATTCTCACACCAAGTACCTCTAAGCGCTGGCAAATCGAAAATTAAATTGTGAAATTTCTGAAAAAAAAATTAAAATATTGTGGCCCCGTTGCTTTGCGCTGGCAAATGCAAAATAAAATTGTGAAATTTCTGAGAAAGAAATTATAATATTGTGGATACTCACCCTTCTCTGCGATTCTCACACAAAGTACCTCTAAGCGCTGGCAAATCGAAAATTAAATTGTGAAATTTCTGAAAAAGAAATTAAAATATTGTGGGCGCCCGCCCTCCTCTGCGATTCTCACATCAAGTACGTAAGCGCTGGCAAATCGAAAATTAAATTGTGAAATTTCTTAAAAAGAAATTAAAATATTGTGGGCACCCACCCTCCTCTGCGATTCTCTGCGATTTTCACACCAAGTCCTATACTCTGGCAAATGGATAAATAAATTGTGAAATTTCTGGGAAATGAAATTAAAATATTGTGGCCCCGTTCCTCTGCGATTTTAACACCAAGTACCTAAGCGCTGGCAAAAGGAGAATTAAATTGTGAAATTTCTGAAAAAGAAATTAAAATATTGTGGGCACCCGCCCTCCTCTGCGATTCTCACACCAAGAAGTACCTAAGCTCTGGTAAATGGAGAAATAAATTGTGAAATTTCTGAAAAAGAAATTAAAATATTGTGGGCGCCCGCCCCTCCTCTGCGATTCTCACACCAAGTACCTAAGCGCTGGCAAATGGAGAATTAAATTGTAAAGTTTCTGAAAAAGAAATTATAATATTGTGGCCGCCCGCCCCTCTTCTGCGATTCTCACACCAAGTACCAAAGCGCTGACAAATCGAAAATTAAATTGTGAAATTTCTGAAAAAGAAATTAAAATATTGTGGGCGCCCGATTCTCACACCAAGTACCTAAGCGCTGGCAAATGGAGAATTAAATTGTAAAGTTTCTGAAAAAGAAATTATAATATTGTGGCCGCCCGCCCCTCTTCTGCGATTCTCACACCAAGTACCAAAGCGCTGGCAAATCGAAAATTAAATTGTGAAATTTCTGAGAAAGAAATTAAAATATTGTGGGCGCCCGATTCTCACACGAAGTACCTAAGCGCTGGCAAATGGAGAATTAAATTGTGAAGTTTCTGAAAAAGAAATTATAATATTGTGGCCGCCCGCCCCTCTTCTGCGATTCTCACACCAAGTACCAAAGCGCTGGCAAATCGAAAATTAAATTGTGAAATTTCTGAGAAAGAAATTATAATATTGTGGATACTCACCCTTCTCTGCGATTCTCACACAAAGTACCTCTAAGCGCTGGCAAATCGAAAATTAAATTGTGAAATTTCTGAAAAAAAAATTAAAACATTGTGGCCCCGTTCCTCTGCGATTCTCACACCAAGTACCTAAGCGCTGGAAAATGGAGAATTAAATTGTGAAGTTTCTGAAAAAGAAATTATAATATTGTGGCCCCGTTCCTCTGCGATTCTCACACCAAGTACCTAAGCACTGGCAAATGGAGAATTAAATTGTGAAATTTCTGAAAAAGAAATTAAAATATTGTGGGCGCTCGCCCTCCTCTGCGATTCTCACACCAAGTACCTAAGCGCTGGAAAATGGAGAATTAAATTGTACAATTTCTGAAAAAGAAATTAAAATATTGTGGGCACCCGCCCTCCTTTGCGATTCTCTGCGATTTTCACACCAAGTCCTATACTCTGGCAAATGGAGAAATAAATTGTGAAATTTCTGAGAAATGAAATTATAATATTGTGGCCCCGTTCCTCTGCGATTTTCACACCAAGTACCTAAGTGCTGGCAAATCGAAAATTAAATTGTGAAATTTCTGAAAAAGAAATTAAAATATTATGGCCCCGTTCCTCTGCGATTCTCACACCAAGTACCTAAGCGCTGGCAAATGGAGAATTAAATTGTGAAATTTCTGAAAAAGAAATTATAGTATTGTGGGTGCCCGCCTTTCTCTGCGATTCTCACACCAAGGAGTACCTAAGCTCTGGTAAATGGAGAATTAAATTGTGAAATTTCTGAGAAATGAAATTAAAATATTGTGGCCCCGTTCCTCTGCGATTTTCACACCAAGTACCTCTAAGCGCTGGCAAATCGAAAATTAAATTGTGAAATTTCTGAAAAAAAAATTAAAATATTGTGGCCCCGTTCCTCTGCGATTCTCACACCAAGTACCTAAGCGCTGGCAAATGCAAAATAAAATTGTGAAGTTTCTGAGAAAGAAATTAAAATATTGTGGGCGCCCGCCCTCCTCTGCGATTCTCACACCAAGAAGTACCTAAGCGCTGGCAAATGCAGAATTAAATTGTGAAATTTCTGAAAAAGAAATTAAAATATTGTGGGCACCCGCCCTCCTCTGCGATTCTCACACCAAGAAGTACCTAAGCTCTGGTAAATGGAGAAATAAATTGTGAAATTTCTGAAAAAGAAATTAAAATATTGTGGGCTGCCGCCCCTCCTCTGCGATTCTCACACCAAGTACCTAAGCGCTGGCAAATGGAGAATTAAATTGTAAAGTTTCTGAAAAAGAAATTATAATATTGTGGCCGCCCGCCCCTCCTCTGCTATTCTCACACCAAGTACCAAAGCGCTGGCAAATCGAAAATTAAATTGTGAAATTTCTGAGAAAGAAATTATAATATTGTGGATACTCACCCTTCTCTGCGATTCTCACACAAAGTACCTCTAAGCGCTGGCAAATCGAAAATTAAATTGTGAAATTTCTGAAAAAAAAATTAAAACATTGTGGCCCCGTTCCTCTGCGATTCTCACACCAAGTACCTAAGCGCTGGAAAATGGAGAATTAAATTGTGAAGTTTCTGAAAAAGAAATTATAATATTGTGGCCCCGTTCCTCTGCGATTCTCACACCAAGTACCTAAGCACTGGCAAATGGAGAATTAAATTGTGAAATTTCTGAAAAAGAAATTATAATATTGTGGCCGCCCGCCCCTCTTCTGCGATTCTCACACCAAGTACCAAAGCGCTGGCAAATCGAAAATTAAATTGTGAAATTTCTGAAAAAGAAATTAAAATATTGTGGGCGCCCGATTCTCACACCAAGTACCTAAGCGCTGGCAAATGGAGAATTAAATTGTAAAGTTTCTGAAAAAGAAATTATAATATTGTGGATGATCGCCCTCCCCTGCGATTCTCACACCAAGTACCTCTAAGCGCTGGCAAATGAAGATTTAAATTGTGAAGTTTCTGAAAAAGAAATTATAATATTGTGGCCCCGTTCCTCTGCGATTCTCACACCAAGTCCTAAGCTCTGGCAAATGGAGAAATAAATTGTGAAATTTCTGAAAAAGAAATTAAAAAAATTGTGGGCACCCGCCCTCCTCTGCGATTCTCACACCAAGAAGTACCTAAGCTCTGGTAAATGGAGAATTAAATTGTGAAATTTCTGAGAAATGAAATTAAAATATTGTGGCCCCGTTCCTCTGCGATTCTCACACCAAGTACCTAAGCGCTGGCAAATGCAAAATTAAATTGTGAAGTTTCTGAAAAAGAAATTATAATATTGTGTCCGCCCGCCCCTCTTTTGGGATTCTCACACCAAGTACCTAAGCGCTGGCAAATCGAAAATTAAATTGTGAAATTTCTGAGAAAGAAATTATAATATTTTGGATGATCGCCCTTAATTAAATTGTGAAGTTTCTGAAAAAGAAATTATAATATTGTGGCCCCGTTCCTCTGCGATTCTCACACCAAGTACCTAAGCGCTGGCAAATCGAAAATTAAATTGTACAATTTCTGAAAAAGAAATTAAAATATTGTGGGCGCCCGCTCTCCTCTGCGATTCTCACACCAAGTACCTAAGCGCTGGCAAATCGAAAATTAAATTGTGAAATTTCCGAAAAAGAAATTAAAATATTGTGACCCCGTTCCTCTGCGATTCTCACACCAAGTACCTAAGCGCTGGAAAATGGAGAATTAAATTGTGAAGTTTCTGAAAAAGAAATTATAATATTGTGGCCCCGTTCCTCTGCGATTCTCACACCAAGTACCTAAGCGCTGGCAAATCGAAAATTAAATTGTACAATTTCTGAAAAAGAAATTAAAATATTGTGGGCGCCCGCTCTCCTCTGCGATTCTCACACCAAGTACCTAAGCGCTGGCAAATCGAAAATTAAATTGTGAAATTTCTGAAAAAGAAATTAAAATATTGTGGGCGGCCGCCCCTCCTCTGCGATTCTCACACCAAGTACCTAAGCGCTGGCAAATGGAGAATTGAATTGTGAAGTTTCTGAAAAAGAAATTAAAATATTGTGGCCCCGTTGCTTTGCGCTGGCAAATGGAAAATAAAATTGTGAAATTTCTGAGAAAGAAATTATAATATTGTGGATACTCACCCTTCTCTGCGATTCTCACACAAAGTACCTCTAAGCGCTGGCAAATCGAAAATTAAATTGTGAAATTTCTGAAAAAGAAATTAAAATATTGTGGGCGCCCGCCCTCCTCTGCGATTCTCACATCAAGTACGTAAGCGCTGGCAAATCGAAAATTAAATTGTGAAATTTCTTAAAAAGAAATTAAAATATTGTGGGCACCCGCCCTCCTCTGCGATTCTCTGCGATTTTCACACCAAGTCCTATACTCTGGCAAATGGAGAAATAAATTGTGAAATTTCTGAGAAATGAAATTAAAATATTGTGGCCCCGTTCCTCTGCGATTTTAACACCAAGTACCTAAGCGCTGGCAAAAGGAGAATTAAATTGTGAAAATTCTGAAAAAGAAATTAAAATATTGTGGCCCCGTTCCTCTGCGATTCTCACACCAAGTACCTAAGCGCTGGCAAATGCAAAATAAAATTGTGAAGTTTCTGAGAAAGAAATTAAAATATTGTGGGCGCCCGCCCTCCTCTGCGATTCTCACACCAAGAAGTACCTAAGCGCTGGCAAATGCAGAATTAAATTGTGAAATTTCTGAAAAAGAAATTAAAATATTGTGGGCACCCGCCCTCCTCTGCGATTCTCACACCAAGAAGTACCTAAGCTCTGGTAAATGGAGAAATAAATTGTGAAATTTCTGAAAAAGAAATTAAAATATTGTGGGCGCCCGATTCTCACACCAAGTACCTAAGCGCTGGCAAATGGAGAATTAAATTGTAAAGTTTCTGAAAAAGAAATTATAATATTGTGGCCGCCCGCCCCTCTTCTGCGATTCTCACACCAAGTACCAAAGCGCTGGCAAATCGAAAATTAAATTGTGAAATTTCTGAAATAGAAATTAAAATATTGTGGGCGCCCGATTCTCACACCAAGTACCTAAGCGCTGGCAAATGGAGAATTAAATTGTAAAGTTTCTGAAAAAGAAATTATAATATTGTGGCCGCCCGCCCCTCTTCTGCGATTCTCACACCAAGTACCAAAGCGCTGGCAAATCGAAAATTAAATTGTGAAATTTCTGAGAAAGAAATTAAAATATTGTGGGCGCCCGATTCTCACACCAAGTACCTAAGCGCTGGCAAATGGAGAATTAAATTGTGAAGTTTCTGAAAAAGAAATTATAATATTGTGGCCGCCCGCCCCTCTTCTGCGATTCTCACACCAAGTACCAAAGCGCTGGCAAATCGAAAATTAAATTGTGAAATTTCTGAGAAAGAAATTATAATATTGTGGATACTCACCCTTCTCTGCGATTCTCACACAAAGTACCTCTAAGCGCTGGCAAATCGAAAATTAAATTGTGAAATTTCTGAAAAAAAAAATTAAAACATTGTGGCCCCGTTCCTCTGCGATTCTCACACCAAGTACCTAAGCGCTGGAAAATGGAGAATTAAATTGTGAAGTTTCTGAAAAAGAAATTATAATATTGTGGCCCCGTTCCTCTGCGATTCTCACACCAAGTACCTAAGCACTGGCAAATGGAGAATTAAATTGTGAAATTTCTGAAAAAGAAATTAAAATATTGTGGCCCCGTTCCTCTGCGATTCTCACACCAAGTACCTAAGCGCTGGAAAATGGAGAATTAAATTGTACAATTTCTGAAAAAGAAATTAAAATATTGTGGGCGCCCGCCCTCCTTTGCGATTCTCTGCGATTTTCACACCAAGTCCTATACTCTGGCAAATGGAGAAATAAATTGTGAAATTTCTGAGAAATGAAATTATAATATTGTGGCCCCGTTCCTCTGCGATTTTCACACCAAGTACCTAAGTGCTGGCAAATCGAAAATTAAATTGTGAAATTTCTGAAAAAGAAATTAAAATATTGTGGGCACCCGCCCTCCTCTGCGATTCTCTGAGATTTTCACACCAAGTCCTATACTCTGGCAAATGGAGAAATAAATTGTGAAATTTCTGAGAAATGAAATTATAATATTATGGCCCCGTTCCTCTGCGATTCTCACACCAAGTACCTAAGCGCTGGCAAATGGAGAATTAAATTGTGAAATTTCTGAAAAAGAAATTATAGTATTGTGGGTGCCCGCCTTTCTCTGCGATTCTCAAACCAAGGAGTACCTAAGCTCTGGTAAATGGAGAATTAAATTGTGAAATTTCTGAGAAATGAAATTAAAATATTGTGGCCCCGTTCCTCTGCGATTTTCACACCAAGTACCTCTAAGCGCTGGCAAATCGAAAATTAAATTGTGAAATTTCTGAAAAAAAAATTGAAATATTGTGGCCCCGTTCCTCTGCGATTCTCACACCAAGTACCAAAGCGCTGGCAAATCGAAAATTAAATTGTGAAATTTCTGAGAAAGAAATTAAAATATTGTGGGCGCCCGATTCTCACACCAAGTACCTAAGCGCTGGCAAATGGAGAATTAAATTGTGAAGTTTCTGAAAAAGAAATTATAATATTGTGGCCGCCCGCCCCTCTTCTGCGATTCTCACACCAAGGAGTACCTAAGCTCTGGTAAATGGAGAAATAAATTGTGAAATTTCTGAAAAAGAAATTAAAATATTGTGGGCACCCGCCCTCCTCTGCGATTCTCTGAGATTTTCACACCAAGTCCTATACTCTGGCAAATGGAGAAATAAATTGTGAAATTTCTGAGAAATGAAATTAAAATATTGTGGCCCCGTTCCTCTGCGATTTGCACACCAATTACCTAAGCGCTGGCAAATCGAAAATTAAATTGTGAAATTTCTGAAAAAGAAATTAAAATATTGTGTGCGGCCGCCCCTCCTCTGCGATTCTCACACCATGTACTTAAGCGCTGGCAAATCGAAAATGAAATTGTGAAATTTCTGAAAAAGAAATTAAAATATTATGGCCCCGTTGCTCTGCGATTCTCACACCAGGTACTTAAGCGCTGGCAAATGGAGAATTAAATTGTGAAATTTCTGAAAAAGAAATTAAAATATTGTGGGCGCCCGCTCTCCTCTGCGATTCTCACACCAAGAAGTACCTAAGCTCTGGCAAATGGAGAATTAAATTGTGAAGTTTCTGAGAAAGAAATTATAATATTGTGGGTGCCCGCCTTTCTCTGCGATTCTCACACCAAGTACCTCTAAGCGCTGGCAAATGGAGAATTAAATTGTGAAATTTCTGAAAAAGAAATTAAAATATTGTGGCCCCGTTCCTCTGCGATTCTCACACCAAGTACCTAAGCGCTGGCAAATGCAAAATAAAATTGTGAAGTTTCTGAGAAAGAAATTAAAATATTGTGGGCGCCCGCTCTCCTCTGCGATTCTCACACCAAGAAGTACCTAAGCTCTGGCAAATGGAGAATTAAATTGTGAAGTTTCTGAGAAAGAAATTATAATATTGTGGGTGCCCGCCTTTCTCTGCGATTCTCACACCAAGTACCTCTAAGCGCTGGCAAATGGAGAATTAAATTGTGAAATTTCTGAAAAAGAAATTAAAATATTGTGGCCCCGTTCCTCTGCGATTCTCACGCCAAGTACCTAAGCGCTGGCAAATGGAGAATTAAATTGTGAAAATTCTGAAAAAGAAATTAAAATATTGTGGGCGCCCGCTCTCCTCTGCGATTCTCACACCAAGAAGTACCTAAGCGCTGGAAAATGGAGGATTAAATTGTGAAGTTTCTGAGAAAGAAATAATAATATTGTGGGTACCCGCCTTTCTCTGCGATTCTCACACCAAGTACCTCTAAGCGCTGGCAAATGGAGAATTAAATTGTGAAATTTCTGAAAAAGAAATTAAAATATTGTGGCCCCGTTCCTCTGCGATTCTCACACCAAGTACCTAAGCGCTGGCAAATGGAGGATTAAATTGTGAAGTTTCAGAAAAAGAAATTATAATATTGTGGCCGCCCGCCCCTCTTCTGCGATTCTCACACCAAGTACCAAAGCGCTGGCAAATCGAAAATTAAATTGTGAAATTTCTGAGAAAGAAATTATAATATTGTGGATACTCGCCCTTCTCTGCGATTCTCACACCAAGTACCTCTAAGCGCTGGCAAATCGAAAATTAAATTGTGAAATTTCTGAAAAAGAAATTAAAATATTGTGGGCGCCCGCCCCTCCTCTGCGATTCTCACACCAAGTACCTAAGCGCTGGCAAATCGAAAATTAAATTGTGAAATTTCTGGGAAATGAACTTAAAATATTGTGGCCCCGTTCCTCTGCGATTTGCACACCAATTACCTAAGCGCTGGCAAATCGAAAATCAAATTGTGAAATTTCTGAAAAAGAAATTAAAATATTATGGCCCCGTTGCTCTGCGATTCTCACACCAGGTACTTAAGCGCTGGCAAATGGAGAATTAAATTGTGAAATTTCTGAAAAAGAAATTAAAATATTGTGGGCGCCCGCTCTCCTCTGCGATTCTCACACCAAGAAGTACCTAAGCTCTGGCAAATGGAGAATTAAATTGTGAAGTTTCTGAGAAAGAAATTATAATATTGTGGGTGCCCGCCTTTCTCTGCGATTCTCACACCAAGTACCTCTAAGCGCTGGCAAATGGAGAATTAAATTGTGAAATTTCTGAAAAAGAAATTAAAATATTGTGGGCGCCCGCCCCTCCTCTGCGATTCTCACACCAAGTACCTAAGCGCTGGCAAATCGAAAATTAAATTGGGAAATTTCTGAAATAGAAATTAAAATATTGTGGCCCAGTTCCTCTGCGATTCTCACATCAAGTACCTAAGCGCTGGCATATGGAGGATTAAATTAAAATATTGTGGCCCCGTTCCTCTGCGATTCTCACACCAAGTACCTAAGCGCTGGCAAATGCAAAATAAAATTGTGAAGTTTCTGAGAAAGAAATTATAATATTGTGGGTGCCCGCCTTTCTCTGCGATTCTCACACCAAGTACCTCTAAGCGCTGGCAAATGGAGAATTAAATTGTGAAATTTCTGAAAAAGAAATTAAAATATTGTGGGCGCCCGCTCTCCTCTGCGATTCTCACACCAAGTACCTAAGCGCTGGCAAATCGAAAATTAAATTGTGAAATTTCTGAAAAAGAAATTAAAATATTGTGGGCGCCCGCCCCTCCTCTGCGATTCTCACGCCAAGTACCTAAGCGCTGGCAAATGGAGAATTAAATTGTGAAATTTCTGAAATAGAAATGAAAATATTATGGCCTAGTTCCTCTGCGATTCTCACACCAAGTACCTAAGCGCTGGCAATTGGAGAATTAAATTGTGAAATTTCTGAAAAACAAATTAAAATATTGTGGCCCCGTTTCTCTGCGATTCTCACGCCAAGTACCTAAGCGCTGGCAAATGGAGAATTAAATTGTGAAAATTCTGAAAAAGAAATTAAAATATTGTGGGCGGCCGCCCCTCCTCTTCGATTCTCACACCAAGTACCTAAGCGCTGGCAAATGCAAAATAAAATTGTGAAGTTTCTGAAAAAGAAATTAAAATATTGTGGGCACCCGCCCTCCTCTGCGATTCTCTGCGATTTTCACACCAAGTCCTATACTCTGGCAAATGGAGAAATAAATTGTGAAATTTCTGAGAAATGAAATTAAAATATTATGGCCCCGTTCCTCTGCGATTCTCACACCAAGTACCTAAGCGCTGGCAATTGGAGAATTAAATTGTGAAATTTCTGAAAAAGAAATTAAAATATTATGGCCCCGTTCCTCTGCGATTCTCACACCAAGTACCTCTAAGCGCTGGCAAATCGAAAATTAAATTGTGAAATTTCTGAAAAAGAAATTAAAATATTGTGGGCGGCCGCCCCTCCTCATCGATTCTCACACCAAGTACCTAAGCGCTGGCAAATGCAAAATAAAATTTTGAAGTTTCTGAAAAAGAAATTAAAATATTGTGGGCACCCACACTCCTCTGCGATTCTCTGCGATTTTCACACCAAGTCCTATACTCTGGCAAATGGAGAAATAAATTGTGAAATTTCTGAGAAATGAAATTAAAATATTGTGGCCCCGTTCCTCTGCGATTTTCACACCAAGTACCTAAACGATGGCAAATCGAAAATCAAATTGTGAAATTTCTGAAAAAGAAATTAAAATATTATGGCCCCGTTCCTCTGCGATTCTCACACCAAGTACCTAAGCGCTGGCAAATGCAAAATAAAATTGTGAAGTTTCTGAGAAAGAAATTATAATATTGTGGGTGCCCGCCTTTCTCTGCGATTCTCACACCAAGTACCTCTAAGCGCTGGCAAATGGAGAATTAAATAGTGAAATTTCTGAAAAAGAAATTAAAATATTGTGGCCCGTTCCTCTGCGATTCTCACGCCAAGTACCTAAGCGCTGGCAAATGGAGAATTAAATTGTGAAAATTCTGAAAAAGAAATTAAAATATTGTGGCCCCGTTCCTCTGCGATTCTCACACCAAGTACCTAAGCGCTGGAAAATGGAGGATTAAATTGTGAAGTTTCTGAGAAAGAAATAATAATATTGTGGGTACCCGCCTTTCTCTGCGATTCTCACACCAAGTACCTCTAAGCGCTGGCAAATGGAGAATTAAATTGTGAAATTTCTGAAAAAGAAATTAAAATATTGTGGGCGCCCGCTCTCCTCTGCGATTCTCACACCAAGTACCTCTAAGCGCGGGCAAATCGAAAATAAATTGTGAAATTTCTGAAAAAGAAATTAAAATATTGTGGGCGGCCGCCCCTCCTCTGCGATTCTCACACCAAGTACCTAAGCGCTGGCAAATCGAAAATTAAATTGTGAAATTTCTGAAAAAGAAATTAAAATATTGTGGCCCCGTTCCTCTGCGATTCTCACACCAAGTACCTAAGCGCTGGCAAATGGAGGATTAAATTGTGAAATTTCTGAGAAAGAAATTATAATATTGTGGGTGCCCGCCTTTCTCTGCGATTCTCACACCAAGTACCTAAGCGCTGGAAAATGCAAAATAAAATTGTGAAGTTTCTGAGAAAGAAATAATAATATTGTGGGTACCCGCCTTTCTCTGCGATTCTCAAACCAAGTACCTCTAAGCGCTGGCAAATGGAGAATTAAATTGTGAAATTTCTGAAAAAGAAATTAAAATATTGTGGGCGCCCGCTCTCCTCTGCGATTCTCACACCAAGTACCTCTAAGCGCGGGCAAATCGAAAATAAATTGTGAAATTTCTGAAAAAGAAATTAAAATATTGTGGGCGGCCGCCCCTCCTCTGCGATTCTCACACCAAGTACCTAAGCGCTGGCAAATCGAAAATTAAATTGTGAAATTTCTGAAAAAGAAATTAAAATATTGTGGCCCCGTTCCTCTGCGATTCTCACACCAGGTACTTAAGCGCTGGCAAATGGAGAATTAAATTGGGAAATTTCTGAAAAAGAAATTAAAATATTGTGGGCGCCCGCTCTCCTCTGCGATTCTCACACCAAGTACCTCTAAGCGCTGGCAAATGGAGAATTAAATTGTGAAAATTCTGAAAAAGAAATTAAAATATTGTGGCCCCGTTCCTCTGCGATTCTCACACCAAGTACCTAAGCGCTGGAAAATGCAAAATAAAATTGTGAAGTTTCTGAGAAAGAAATAATAATATTGTGGGTACCCGCCTTTCTCTGCGATTCTCACACCAAGTACCTCTAAGCGCTGGCAAATGGAGAATTAAATTGTGAAATTTCTGAAAAAGAAATTAAAATATTGTGGGCGCCCGCTCTCCTCTGCGATTCTCACACCAAGTAACTCTAAGCGCGGGCAAATCGAAAATAAATTGTGAAATTTCTGAAAAAGAAATTAAAATATTGTGGCCCCGTTCCTCTGCGATTCTCACACCAAGTACCTAAGCGCTGGCAAATCGAAAATTAAATTGTGAAATTTCTGAAAAAGAAATTAAAATATTGTGGCCCCGTTCCTCTGCGATTCTCACACCAGGTACTTAAGCGCTGGCAAATGGAGAATTAAATTGTGAAATTTCTGAAAAAGAAATTAAAATATTGTGGGCGCCCGCTCTCCTCTGCGATTCTCACACCAAGAAGTACCTAAGCTCTGGCAAATGGAGAATTAAATTTTGAAGTTTCTGAGAAAGAAATTATAATATTGTGGGTGCCCGCCTTTCTCTGCGATTCTCACACCAAGAAGTACCTAAGCTCTGGCAAATGGAGAATTAAATTGTGAAATTTCTGAAAAAGAAATTAAAATATTGTGGCCCCGTTCCTCTTCGATTCTCACACCAAGTACCTCTAAGCGCTGGCAAATCGAAAATTAAATTGTGAAATTTCTGAGAAAGAAATTATAATATTGTGGATACTCGCCCTTCTCTGCGATTCTCACACCAAGTACCTCTAAGCGCTGGCAAATCGAAAATTAAATTGTGAAATTTCTGAAAAAGAAATTAAAATATTGTGGGCGCCCGCCCCTCCTCTGCGATTCTCACACCAAGTACCTAAGCGCTGGCAAATCGAAAATTAAATTGGGAAATTTCTGAAAAAGAAATTAAAATATTGTGGCCCCGTTCCTCTGCGATTCTCACATCAAGTACCTAAGCGCTGGCATATGGAGGATTAAATTAAAATATTGTGGCCCCGTTCCTCTGCGATTCTCACACCAAGTACCTAAGCGCTGGCAAATGCAAAATAAAATTGTGAAGTTTCTGAGAAAGAAATTATAATATTGTGGGTGCCCGCCTTTCTCTGCGATTCTCACACCAAGTACCTCTAAGCGCTGGCAAATGGAGAATTAAATTGTGAAATTTCTGAAAAAGAAATTAAAATATTGTGGGCGCCCGCTCTCCTCTGAGATTCTCACACCAAGTACCTAAGCGCTGGCAAATCGAAAATTAAATTGTGAAATTTCTGAAAAAGAAATTAAAATATTGTGGGCGCCCGCCCCTCCTCTGCGATTCTCACGCCAAGTACCTAAGCGCTGGCAAATGGAGAATTAAATTGTGAAATTTCTGAAAAAGAAATTAAAATATTATGGCCCCGTTCCTCTGCGATTCTCACACCAAGTACCTAAGCGCTGGCAAATGGAGGATTAAATTGTGAAATTTCTGAAAAAGAAATTAAAATACTGTGGCCCCGGTCCTCTGCGATTCTCACGCCAAGTACCTAAGCGCTGGCAAATGGAGAATTAAATTGTGAAAATTCTGAAAAAGAAATTAAAATATTGTGGGCGGCCGCCCCTCCTCTTCGATTCTCACACCAAGTACCTAAGCGCTGGCAAATGCAAAATAAAATTGTGAAGTTTCTGAAAAAGAAATTAAAATATTGTGGGCACCCGCCCTCCTCTGCGATTCTCTGCGATTTTCACACCAAGTCCTATACTCTGGCAAATGGAGAAATAAATTGTGAAATTTCTGAGAAATGAAATTAAAATATTGTGGCCCCGTTCCTCTGCGATTTTCACACCAAGTACCTAAGCGCTGGCAAATCGAAAATCAAATTGTCAAATTTCTGAAAAAGAAATTAAAATATTATGGCCCCGTTCCTCTGCGATTCTCACACCAAGTACCTAAGCGCTGGCAAATGCAAAATAAAATTGTGAAGTTTCTGAGAAAGAAATTATAATATTGTGGGTGCCCGCCTTTCTCTGCGATTCTCCCACCAAGTACCTCTAAGCGCTGGAAAATGGATAATTAAATTGTGAAATTTCTGAAAAAGAAATTAAAATATTGTGGCCCCGTTCCTCTGCGATTCTCACACCAAGTACCTAAGCGCTGGAAAATGCAAAATAAAATTGTGAAGTTTCTGAGAAAGAAATAATAATATTGTGGGTACCCGCCTTTCTCTGCGATTCTCACACCAAGTACCTCTAAGCGCTGGCAAATGGAGAATTAAATTGTGAAATTTCTGAAAAAGAAATTAAAATATTGTGGGCGCCCGCCCCTCCTCTGCGATTCTCACACCAAGTAACTCTAAGCGCGGGCAAATCGAAAATAAATTGTGAAATTTCTGAAAAAGAAATTAAAATATTGTGGGCGGCCGCCCCTCCTCTGCGATTCTCACACCAAGTACCTAAGCGCTGGCAAATCGAAAATTAAATTGTGAAATTTCTGAAAAAGAAATTAAAATATTGTGGCCCCGTTCCTCTGCGATTCTCACACCAAGTACCTAAGCGCTGGCAAATGGAGGATTAAATTGTGAAATTTCTGAGAAAGAAATTATAATATTGTGGGTGCCCGCCTTTCTCTGCGATTCTCACACCAAGTACCTCTAAGCGCTGGCAAATGGAGAATTAAATTGTGAAATTTCTGAAAAGAAATTAAAATATTGTGGACGCCCGCTCTCCTCTGCGATTCTCACACCAAGTACCTCTAAGCGCTGGCAAATCGAAAATTAAATTGTGAAATTTCTGAAAAAGAAATTAAAATATTGTGGGCAGCCGCCCCTCCTCTTCGATTCTCACACCAAGAAGTACCTAAGCTCTGGCAAATGGAGAATTAAATTGTGAAATTTCTGAACAAGAAATTAAAATATTGTGGCCCCGTTCCTCTGCGATTCTCACGCCAAGTACCTAAGCGCTGGCAAATAGAGAATTAAATTGTGAAAATTCTGAAAAAGAAATTAAAATATTATGGCCCCGTTCCTCTGCGATTCTCACACCAAGTACCTCTAAGCGCTGGCAAATCGAAATTAAATTGTGAATTTCTGAAAAAGAAATTAAAATATTGTGGGCGGCCGCCCCCTCCTCTTCGATTCTCACACCAAGTACCTAAGCGCTGGCAAATGCAAAATAAAATTGTGAAGTTTCTGAAAAAGAAATTAAAATGTTGTGGGCACCCGCCCTCCTCTGCGATTCTCTGCGATTTTCACACCAAGTCCTAGACTCTGGCAAATGGAGAAATAAATTGTGAAATTTCTGAGAAATGAAATTAAAATATTGTGGCCCCGTTCCTCTGCGATTTTCACACCAAGTACCTAAGCGCTGGCAAATCGAAAATCAAATTGTGAAATTTCTGAAAAAGAAATTAAATATTATGGCCCCGTTCCTCTGCGATTCTCACACCAAGTACCCAAGCGCTGGCAAATGGAGAAATAAATTGTGAAATTTCTGAGAAATGAAATTAAAATATTGTGGCTCCGTTCCTCTGCGATTCTCACACCAGGTACTTAAGCGCTGGCAAATGTAGAATTAAATTGTAAAATTTCTGAAAAAGAAATTAAAATATTGTGGGCGCCCGCTCTCCTCTGCGATTCTCTGAGATTTTCACACCAAGTCCTAGACTCTGGCAAATGGAGAAATAAATTGTGAAATTTCTGAGAAATGAAATTAAAATATTGTGGCCCCGTTCCTCTGCGATTTTCACACCAAGTACCTAAGCGCTGGCAAATCGAAAATCAAATTGTGAAATTTCTGAAAAAGAAATTAAAATATTATGGCCCCGTTCCTCTGCGATTCTCGCACCAAGTACCTAAGCGCTGGCAAATGGAGAAATAAATTGTGAATTTCTGAAAAAAGAAATTAAAATATTATGGCCCCGTTCCTCTGCGATTCTCACACCAAGAAGTACCTAAGCGCTGGCAAATGGAGAATTAAATTGTGAAATTTCTGAAAAAGAAATTAAAATATTGTGGGCACCCGCCCTCCTCTGCGATTCTCTGAGATTTTCACACTAAGTCCTATACTCTGGCAAATGGATAAATAAATTGTGAA
The DNA here is from genome assembly GCF_003285725.1 of Scaptodrosophila lebanonensis. Classification (NCBI taxonomy): domain Eukaryota; kingdom Metazoa; phylum Arthropoda; class Insecta; order Diptera; family Drosophilidae; genus Scaptodrosophila; species Scaptodrosophila lebanonensis. The sequence goes on along the minus strand of NW_022060604.1, from coordinate 661 downwards.
ATTTCTGAGAATGGAATTAAAATATTGTGGCCCCGTTCCTCTGGCGATTTGCACACCAATTACCTAAGCGCTGGCAAATCGAAAATCAAATTGTGAAATTTCAGAAAAAGAAATTAAAATATTATGGCCCCGTTCCTCTGCGATTCTCACACCAGGTACTTAAGCGCTGGCAAATGGAGAATTAAATTGTGAAATTTCTGAAAAGAAATTAAAATATTGTGGGCGCCCGCTCTCCTCTGCGATTCTCACACCAAGAAGTACCTAAGCTCTGGCAAATGGAGAATTAAATTGTGAAGTTTCTGAGAAAGAAATTATAATATTGTGGGTGCCCGCCTTTCTCTGCGATTCTCACACCAAGTACCTCTAAGCGCTGGCAAATGGAGAATTAAATTGTGAAATTCTGAAAAAGAAATTAAAATATTGTGGGCGGCCGCCCCTCCTCTTCGATTCTCACACCAAGTACCTAAGCGCTGGCAAATGCAAAATAAAATTGTGAAGTTTCAGAAAAAGAAATTATAATATTGTGCCCGCCCGCCCTCTTCTGCGATTCTCACACCAAGTACCAAAGCGCTGGCAAATCGAAATTAAATGTGAATTTTGAGAAAGAAATTATAATATTGTGGGCGCCGCCCCTCTCTTCGATTCTCACACCAAGTACCTA